>NC_089979.1:19402114-20002114 GCF_036417845.1 Apteryx mantelli | reverse complement strand
TGCTGTTCGCTGAGTATGCCACCCAGCCCTTCTACGGCAGGTGCCCCGCGCCACAAGTGCTGAAGAAATGCTTGGCCTTGGCGGCTCTCTGGTCCCTGGGGATTTTGAATGGGCGCAGTGTCAAAATGGCTGCGTGGGTGCAGACGGTTTTCACTGTGCTGAAGATGATGGCGCTGTCTGTCATTGCCATCGGCGGCATAGTTCTCCTGCTGGGGGGCAGAAAGGAGCATCTGGCAAGATTCGAGGATGCGTTTGGGTCGGAGACTCCCAATGCGTCGCAGATTGCCGAAGCCTTCTTCCAAGGGTTATATGCCTACGGTGGTTGGTGGTCCCTCAATTACATGGCAGGTATCTCACTCTTTTTTTTTTATGTTTTGTTCTGCAGCCGTGCTTACATTCCTCAGCTAGTGGTAGTAGAACTTGTCTCTCAGTCAAAACGGTGGAGTCTGTAACGATATCGGTTTTACAAAGCAAGCTGTCCAGAGGTTCTGTTTGTTCGGGTTGATAAAAGAGGAATTGTTCTTCTCTATGGAACTTCCTTCTTTCATGTGCAGTCTCCAGAATCAGACTGATCTTTAAACAATAATACAGGAAAATTAATAAGTTTTTTTTTAAATCTCACGTGAAAATAGAATTTTGCATACCTCAAAAAAATTGAATTGTCTCTCTCAATGTCATTGCCTTTCTAGAAATGGATGCTTGTATAAAATGTCTATGCCAAACCATGTGTACAATAAGAACCAAACCCATAAAGATAATTAAGTGATAAATTTGTATTTAGATACCTACACCCTCTCTGAAGTTATCCAGTTGATTTTTCTATAGACTTTTCATTTTGAATAGTATTAAAATATAGCAATTTTAAGAGATATATAGGATGGTCTGTCAGTAATCAGTTCCTTGGGAAAATACAGTTTTGAAGAGAGGGTAGAGAAAAATGTAAGGAAAGTGATATAAATCCTTTCATGTAACTTATACTCAATTTTAAACATTCAAAACTTTTTTAAATATTTATTTCCTTATTCTGTTTTATACTTGATGACACCTGTGATAACAATAAATAGAACAACCATGAGTAGAGAGTTCCATGAAAGCTGCGAAGAGGTAACATTTACAATGTTAGTTAGCTATGCACTTCACAACCAGTTAAATGAATAGTGTTTTATAGTATCACTAGATTTACAGAATTAAGTGGTAAGCCAATGGATATTGCTCTTATATCTTTAGCCTTATTTATCCTTTCTGGCCTGTATCAGATGTCAAACATTAAATAAACCAAATGCGTGAAATGCAAAACACAAAGTTCAGTGGTGAGAAGAGGGTGAAAATTGAGTTAATGTTTAAAGAAATGACTGTTATTATTAATATAAAGTTATTCCTGCCTTGAGAATATGCTGACATTTAAAAAGTGGTATAAATCAGAAAAATACAATTTTGAAATACTAGGTTTTTCTTAAAGCAAGCATTTGGCTTTGTAAGCCCTCCAAAATGCAAAATTATTCATAAAATCCTGTTTTATTTTCCGTTAACAGTAGTAATAAATACAATACTTTAGTCAGCACAGCTGTTTAGACAGATGCAACCAATGTAATAGTCCTCTTTTGTGCTGAATTTCCTATTTTCTAACAATAACTTTCATTCCTATGAGCTTGAGCTAAAGAATCAGGTGCCAGCTGGATGGCAGGGCTGTAACTAGCAACAAAACAGCGAGAGTAATTTAAATCGGCAATTCTAGTGATTGTCTTTCTGTGCTGACAATTACCAAGTGCGTTTCTTACATTTTAAATAAATCCCCAATCCTCTACCAGACTGTATCTGAATGCCACTGTTGTGCTCATGCAGTCACCATGGCTCTGTGCACTGCACCTATCGGCCAGGGTTAAAACTGATGTTCTGCAGGAGACAGGAATGATATTTGAGAGAGGAAAAAGGATCCCTCTCCTATCACCTCGCTTAAGTGAATCACATTCCTGTTTGCCTTTTCACTTCTTGCTCCCTTTGTGAGTTATCCCTTTGTGATGTTTAGGAGTATCTTTTGTAACACTTAGGAAGACTGGAAAAGGAGTGGGAGAGGAGGGGAACGGACGGAGTGAAAGAGAAGAAATAGACCCGTTTTCCCCAATCCTTTTGGACTGCGATGAGGATCAAGTATTGGAGTTTTGGAAAGTCTTTATCTGTAAAGCCTCTCCATGACGCTGTCTATGTGCACCTCCCTCCAGAAATGCAGCTGGATGCATTTTAAGATGTTCCTGTCCACAGAAATCAACTCCATCTTTTGCTAGGTTTGGAGCGCAGTCATTTGTTAGGAATACGTGCCAGTGCTTCAGTTGTTCAAATGTGAAGTTTGGAGCTTTTTCTTATTCTGATAAGGGTAGTTTTAAGCTAAGATGCCAGGCTTAGCACTGAGCAGTTTTCTTCTACCAGCTTTGCCCTGGCAAAGGGAATCGACAGCAGAACCCAGCTGGGAATGGTCCCCTTTAAAATCACTGCATTACTGCTCTTCTGTCAGTGCTCTCCTGTTACATTTTCTGTATTTCCTGAAATAACAGCCATGTTTTGTATAGGAATAGGAAAATGAGCATAAAGCTTCAAATCAGGACTCATGAGGTGATGTAAGAATAAATAAATTAATTTTAGAGTCTCATGTTCAATCTTGTGATGTAAAAGTAGGGTTACTTGAAAATTTCTTATCCATTCTTTTTTTAATGTGAAGTCAGATTTTTGGATTAATCAAATCTGAGAAAATTTTGCCTTTATCTGTCCCTTCTCCCAAGATATCTGATAGCTGAAAAATAGCTAAATAAGAAAACAAAAGATTTTAAACTATTAATTTTTTTTTTATTTATTCTTCTTTGATAACAAACTATTTGAGAATCACTGTAGGACCTCACAGGCAATATAGTTTAGGAGCTGTGATTATGATTTGGGACATGACTTCAAGCTCTGTGTCAATTCAACACGGAAACACACTTGCAGAATGAATGTTGCTTGCTTTATTAAATTTCTGTTTAAATTGTATTTTTCAGAAGAGATGAAAAACCCTAGTAGAAATATCCCTTTAACTGTGATGACTGCTGTTCCTGCAGTAATTGTGTTTTATTTACTGGTAAATGTCTCATATCTGACTGTCCTCACACCTAAGGAAATTGTCTCCTCAGGTATGGATTTTATTTTCATCTCATTAAAAAGGGGTGGTTCATTAGCATACCCATCTGATGCCAGCTTACAGGGTAACTTGTACTCACCTAATATCCCTGTCGGGAAGTTGGGGTTTCATTCTAAGTTTTAGCAGAGAACCTTTGTTTAATTTTACCATATTGCACAAGTTAGACAGAATACACACAGATAGTGTTACCTATTGAAAATGTCGGCTTATACCTATACTGTCTAAAGAGAAATCAGAAATGTATTAAAACCTGCAAGATCAGGTGGAGATCAGGGCTGTGTTTAGTACAGATTAGGCCTCTGTTTTCCTGTGGTTTTAATCCTCTGTCCTCCCTCCTTCCCAACTTCATGGTGTCTTAGGCTAAAGTCATTATTATTTAGGAGATGGACAAGTCTGCCATGATAAGCAATATAGAAAAGGCTGTAGATCCCCAAACTGTAGCCCTTTTGGGGTGGGTTTTTCATGATAAATATTCCTTAGAAAATCCTATACAAAAAGTCCAATTTATGTGAAGCCTGCCTCAGATGCTGTGCCTATAAGCTGTCCATAAAAAGTTCAAAGAGGAATTGTAGTTCTTGATTATCCAAAAAGTACCTTTTAAATACCACCCTAATGAGACTGAGCTGGCAGACCTTTTCTCCAGGAGTGACAAAAGACATATCTCATTTAGATTGAATGGTTATTTTTCTTTTTGTCTGTAAATGGGAGTTTTGTAGCTGTCACTCAGCAACTTTGTATTACCACTCAGCCCGTGGTCAGGCTAGCTGCTGGGAGAGATGCATACATTTGCAGATCCATTCTGAAATGAAAGAATCAGTGAATACCAGAATATCAGTGAATGCCAGCAGCCCAGCTGGCATAAACAGTTCCAAACATACCAGGGGAGCTATGCTTATTTATTCAGCTGAGGAGATAGCTTTAAAATTATAAACCGAGGTTCAAACATTGCTATATATTGCTGCAGTTCTTGTACATTCACTACATGTTTTTTTTCCCCTCCTTTATCAACTTCCTATGCTGCGCAGATCATTGCAAGACCTATGTTCCTCATGGCATTTGTTTATAGGCCCACTAAATAGTAGTCCTCACTACAATGTGGGCCGGTTTCCAAGAAATACTGAGAATCTTTTGTTTGAAAGTAATCTTTCATATTTTCTAGTTCCACCCAAAAGCAAAACCCCATTAATAACACATTTGCTGACCTGTCTGCATGTACATGCAGCCATTTTGGCAGTCTCCTCATAATAGTAGATCATGTCACCGCTATGGTCATGCAGGGAACTAATGTATTCATTTTTTTTCCCCAGATGGCCTTGCCATGCGTGTACATTTGTGATTCATGATGGTACGTTGTTGCCGTACTGTTTGCTCCCACTGGGCACTTCCATTACCTTGGTATTGGCCACGGCAGGTTTACCCAGGTCTTTCCGACGCAGCAGTACAAATTTTTAACTCCTGAATTAAATACCCTTAAGATTAGATTAGTCACTTTGGATTGTTGTAACAAAAAACAGGCTTTGCAGGTAAATGGTAAAGACTTTGTGTTTGTTAAGTTTCTTTTCTGTTGAGTCTGTTGCTAATTCAGAACATGGTCCCCACGCTGTTACTAATGCTTCGTTTCCTTGCAGTTGCTGTGGCAGTCACCTGGGCTGATCGAGTGATCCCCTCTGTTGCCTGGATCATTCCTCTCTCTGTTGCTGTCTCGATATTTGGTGCCCTCAACAGCAGCATGTTCACATTAGGTCGATTAAGCTACGCTGGCAGTCAGTCAGGACATTTACCTATTTTAATATCTATGCTTAATGTCCACTCCTGTACTCCAGCACCAGCCATGATTTTTTCAACCACCATTGCATCCATTTTTGTTATCCCCTCTGACCTTATTATGTTAACAAATTACTTTGGATTTTCTGCCTGGCTTATGATTGGATTGACTTGTGCAAGCCTGATTGTACTTCGGTACCGGGAACCTCATCTACACCGACCATACAAAGTAAATGGAAATAAGTTATTAAATGTTTTCACCTATTTTTTAGTCATGGGTAGCACCCAAAAGTTACAGAACAAGTGCAGTGATAGCAGCAATCATAAATTGCTAATCGCTAAAGACATAAAAATAATAATCACATTGTTTAGAATCTTATTCATTGTCTGGTATACTTTTGCTTGTCCACTGTGCAAAGAGGGGACAAAAACATACGGTCTCTGCCCCAGAGAGCTTAAAATCGAAAACAAGAGATGGATTTAGACAGAATGGGGGAGATAATGCAAACAAGGCAAAACAGGGAATTGTAATAGTGTGACAGGCTGGGAGTTCATGCGAGGCTCTACCATATAGAATGTACTCTCATCTTTCCTGCCACAACCACAGGCATTAAGACAGATATAATTTCATCTAAATTTAGCTGTCAGAAAGCTAGGTTGAAAGTGTATGCTAACTGTCTAGACTTCTAGGTGCACAAGCCTGAGTTTCTTGCAGGTGCCCATATTAACATATGCGGATGAATGACTTTCAGTGCATGCCTGCCTCTTCCCCATGATGATAGAAGGAGCCTATACAAGTATTTTAGAAAAGACACCTATCATCTTAGACAATTTTAGGTTGGGTGAATCTCATCCAGGGTGAGAATGCAGCAACATGAGAAATGGTATTTATAGTGTAGCAAAGACTGCGTTATTACTCTTAGGAATGATGCATAAAATCACAGTTCGTCAGTTTACTTCCTCTTTTTTTTTTTTCTTCTTTTGCAGGTGTTTCTACCAGTTCCATTTGTGATGGTGGCAATGTCTTTCTTCTTAGTTTTAGCTCCTATTGTCTGGTCTCCAAAGCTGCAATATGTTTATGCTTTCCTGTTTATGCTGGGGAGTCTCACTGTTTATTTGCCTTTTATACATTTTAAATTGCATTTTGCATTTGTTGATAAAATTACTTGCTACTTACAGTTACTGTTGGAAGTTTCTCCTGCTGATGGATCTGCTGACAGCAAATATGAATAATGGCAAACGTTTAATCCCTGTACAACCAACAGCCAATAGAGGATTTTCTTTAACTAAGGTTGCTGAAGCTACAAATTACATGTTAGGTGTCAGGTGTGCATGTGCCTCTGTGTGTGTGTATGTGTGTGCATATATATATATTTATATGCATATATATTTATGCAAACATCTAACTTCATGAGTTTATGTGTGTATATATGTGTGTGTGTGCATATATGTGTATACATACACATACTTAAGTTTGTACTTAAGTACATATAAATTAAACACTTAAGTACTTAAGTGCATGTATATGTGTATATATACACACATACTTAAGTTTAATAAGTGCAAACAATCTTCTTCAAATTGGTAGTCTGTAAAATGCTCTCTCTTGCTCTTGAAACCAGGATTAAAGTTAGGTATCTATTTACCTATGGTTGTTTATCTGACAGAACTAAGACTAAATTACAGTACAAATATTTGTCAATATTATCATATAAGAAATAAGTAAATACATATTTATCAGCATCATTATATAAATATACTTTTGGTCTCCAAAGTTTTTCCAATTATTTTTAGTTCTTAATAGTTTCTTTATTAGACCTTCTTGGTTTAAAGGCTTTATAGTTCTGTTCATCTGCTCTTTTTTTTGCCTGAATTTATTTTGAAAAGAAAGCTTTGAAGAGCATTGTAATCTTGACTGAGACCTTTTTTAATCCCAAGGAAAGCATATAGGGTGTGCCTTGGCTATTTTAGAATAACAAATGCAAATAGAGAGTGAAATCTTACTAAATATCAAATAAGAATTATTTCTCCCCTTTGTCACACTGATAAAACTCAGATCTTTAAAGACTTCAATAAATTGTTTAAATCTAAGCATTACTATTACAATATTCCTTACTTTATGTTTTACTGAGAAATATGAGCTTTTTTAGACCCTTCCTCTCCATTTTTATTTTGTTTACGAAAATAAGATAAATAAATTCTTGCCTATTTCATTTCAATAATTAGGCCCTGTTCAGTCCACTGAGTATTTAAATTTAAAAACAAAGAACCAGTACACAGGAAACATCACACTCTTAGGTGATTAATCTATTAATATATATTGTTATTGTTTTTATAATTACAATAGAATTATGTGTGTAGATTGGTTTTTCAAATCTATCTATACGGTGCTCACCAGTACAACCACTAGATGGCTCTAGGCTAACATCACTCTTACAACATGGTGTGCTGGGTTACTGTATGTTGTATTAGTGAGAGAAATAGTTTTACAGAGCATCCCATTATAACACTTACAGTAGAACAGATAATTCCATGCTAGAAAATTCAGTTCTTTGATGAAGCAAAAATTTAGAGGTCAGGATGATAGATAGCTGGCTTTATATATAGCGATTCAAAATATAACATATCCATCAATAATGATGGAAAATATTTTAACTTTTAGGAGGATTTAATTTTCCACTAGAATAGGCCTCAAAATGAAAACAAGTACAAGAGGTAAGTGGCTCTCCTTACAGCTGAAGATGTACATAGAATGACAATTTGAGGTTGAAACAAGACCTTTTTAATGCTGTAGGAACAAAAGTCCATGCAAGTAAGGAGTGAAGTGAATATCGCTGCGGTCCTGGAGACTGGATCCTACTAAAAGCAAGACAGGAATTATTGTTTAATTTCACTCAATGAAACTATCAGAAAAGCATTTGTCTTGCTGTTTTCATTTTAAAAATCACAAGACTAGACAAAATTTTATCAGTGTATTATTTTAAGAGCTGAAGTCTAGTGAGCATTAAAAGAAAGGAAGGATTTTACTGTGACTAAAGCGCTGACCAGGGATTTGAAAATGCAAGTGTGGTGCCTGGCTGTATCACAAATATTCAACTGATCTTGATCAAGTTACCTATTTAAAACTCATGTTTTAATATCTAAATAAAAATGGAAGTCATAAGAAAAAAAAAGAGGATGGTTCGATAATATCATAATGAAGACCACATGGTTTGAAAAAACAGATGTCAAAGGGCTGTTGCTCAATTGTATGTCTAATTTCTATATAACTTCCTGTCAGTGGATCTAATATTCTGCTTGAATTTGTTTATACGCTTGAATGTTGTAATGACTTGGTGTACTTAGCAAATAGATATGTGAGTGTATATATAGAGCATGTATCTGTTAATGGTACAAATCTTGAATTTAGAGTTTTAATAGTCTCAGCAAATTAGGAAACTCAATACTCCCAAAGAAATTTAGTATAAAATAGTTTGCATCTATGTACCTTTTTGTAATATGAAATAGTTTTGGGTTTTTTTTTAAACAAAAGTCTTGGGAAATGGCACATATACAGGGATGCCCCCTCTAATTCAAAGTTTATTATCAAATGATCACCAAAGAGAAGAACCTAACAGTTAGAAAAGGTCAGAATTAAAACTGCTTGTGCAAACTTAATCGATGCCTATCCATTTCCATACCTATTGATAGGGATTGATGCCTCTCAATATTGATCCCTTTTGATAGGCGTCGATACCTCTTGATCTCCACAGGCATCTATAGCTCACCATTGAGAACCATCGATCTTGACTGGCATCTAGAGTGATGCTTCTTGCTCCGATTTTGCTCTCGGTAGGCACCGACAACTGTCCAAGTTGACTGTTCACAATGCGCAGAGTTATCGCTGAGTATCAATTACCAGCCGTATTGCTAGGGAATGAGATCTACAGATATCCAGCCCTATTGATAGCCTTCAGTACCTCTCGATCTCCACAGGCACCTCAGCTTTCGCTCTCAGACCGACTTTGCTCTTGGTAGGCATCAACCAGTATCGACATTGATACCTCTTGATATTGATCCCTAACGATGCCTATCCAGTTCCATACCTATCAATAGGCATCGATATTGATCCCTATTGATAGGCATTGATACCTCTCAATCTCCACAGGCATCTATTGTGGAAGATGTGTTGCGCAGCCAGGTGACTGATAGAGAACGTGACAGCAGCCCTGGAGTATGCTCTCTACACACTGACCGAGCTCCTGTCACAGTCAGACATGCATATTCCGTTTTGTCAACAATGTCTAGCTGCTTCGCAGCCAATCGCTACCCAAGGTTAGCATAGCTGAGATAAGGAGATAGTTCTAGTAGATTTAAGGGGCCCGTAGGATACAACAAGTTGAGTCCTGCCTGAGTGTCCGACCTGTGTGTCCAGCAGCCTCCCACCAGTGACCCCTCTGCACGGTTGGTTCCTGGGGCTCCCCATGCAGTTTGGAGTGTAAGTAAGTCCTTTCTTAAATTTATCCTGTTTAACCCCTCGTGAACCTTGAGTGCCTCTTTGCGCTGGCATCCAACCCTCCCTTTTCCTGCCTCGCGGTCACAGTTGGGGTAGTTAGCGGGATACCAGTGTGGAGATGCCTCTTTGGGGGTGAAAGGACAAGGGAGAGGCAGGGAGCTACATTCCTGAGTGGCCCGCTGCGGGTCAGTGGGCATCCATGGCTCACAAGCTGGTGGGGTGGGTCGCCCCCACAGCTTGGCTGGAGCTAGCAAGTGAGCCGGGGGTAACCCCAGAGCGGCTAGTGGAACTAGTTTCCAAGCTCTGGCTGGAAAAAGCAGGGTTGGAGGTGTGAAAGGCAGCAGAGGATCTGGGGTGGATCTTACGGACTGCGCTCCTCACCCTGGAGGAGGTGGTGTTGACGCGCCACCAGTGAAATGGGCAGCTAGAAAGTGATCTCGAAGCCGCTAAGGAGGCTCACCAACTGACCCAAGAGGTTGCAATTGCAACTGTGGATTGAGCTGAGAGGCTGGAGCACCAGTGTGCCGTTGTGGCCGCCTGCATTGCAAATCGCTGGTGGTGACAGGGGACGTGATGAGATGTCCATCCCATGGCAGTGCGGGCACTGGTGCGAAAACCAGATTGGGATCCGGAAACTTGGGAGGGCAGTATCTGGGACTCTGACGAGCCCCCCAGTTCAGTCAGACATAGAGTACGACAGGGAGGTAGCTGCCCGGCCAGTGGTAGAGCAGCGCTTACCAGACTGAACGCAGCCAATTTGCAAGGGACCATAACTATCTGTGATTTTAAAGCATCAGAGCTGCAGGATATGCAGGGGCACTACAGGCAGCAGCCCCGTGAAGGGTTACTAGAGTGGCTGTTAAGGCTGTGGGATGATGGGGCAGATGCAGTTTATTTTACTAGAGAGGAGCTCGACAGAATGGGGGCTCTCCCCCAGGATCCCAGGCTGTGCAACACCCTCCGTACCCTGAGGCAGCAAAATCAAAACATCTTCCCCTCCCTAACGCAGTGGGTGATGGGTGCAGCGTGGTTAACCTGGCCAACTGCTGCGGACATCAATGATGGCCTCACTGAAGGGACTACTATTGCAGCAGGAATAAACCAGCTGCAGCAATTAGGAATGTTGTCTGGAATTTATTTCCCCGAGTTTACCGGATCAGATCAGATCACCATGAGCAAAACCATCTGAACCATCCACCCCATCCCCCATCCCCCATCTTAAAGCAACGATGCTACTTATGACTGGGGGGAGGGGTGGGTATGGTAGGGGAAGTCGCAGTGCTGCCATCCCAGTTAGCAGAGGCGTCCTCTGCTAGCAGAGCCAGGAAGCCAGAAAGCAGGCGGGTAAACGTGAAGCAGAAAGCAAGGGTGAGTCGCCACACTATGTTCCGAGACCTGCTGCGAGCTGGCCTACCATGGCGGGAGGTGGATGGTGACCGCAGTGCAGAGCTGCTCAAGTGGTGGCTGCAGCTGCAGCCGGAGCGGCGCACACAGCCCACAGAGGGGAGAGTGCGGCAAGGAGCCAGGAGAGCGCAGGGGGGCGCCGGCGACACTCACTGCCCCACCAGCAGAGTGCATGGAGGGGGAGCTGCCAGCAGCACAAACAGGGGCCAGACAGCATTGCCCCCGTTGTACCCGCTTAGCTCTGCAGTGGTTGCAGACCAAAAAACCCTCTCGCAGAGTGGGAGGTGGCAAATTGATTATGACCCTTACTGGAGAGCCCGCTGCGCAGATACCTCCTGACCGCTGCAGATACCCGTTCTGGTCTATTGTAGACCCACTCCTGCACCACAGCTACTCAGGCTCACACCATTATGGCGTTAGAAGACTTGGTTGGGTTATATGGTTCTCCGGTGAAAATCCAAAGTGATCAGGACACTCATTTTACAGGGAAGGGCATTCAAAATTGGGCTGGAGAGCGAGGAATAGCCTGGACATATCACGTACCCTACCATCCGCAAGGGGCAGGACTGACAGAGCGAATGAATGGGCTGAAAGAGCAGCTGTGCAAACTGTCCCCTGCTGGTACCCTCGCGGGCTGGAGCAAAAGCATTCATCAGGCAGCTGCCTGCCTCAATGACCAACCACTGCGTGGCTCTACCCGCTATGCTTGTTTCAAAGGGGAATCCATCGAGCGGCCGCGTGTGCTTACAGTGCAACGGCTGCACCCCCAAGCCCGCCTCCCAGGCGAGCTGTGCCCGGGAGTGCAGGCGGGCATCTGCCACTGCCACACAAAGAAATATCCCTAGAACCGGAGAGCCATCATCTTGTGAGTACGGGGTTGGCAGTCACCAGACCTCAGGAGTATTATGGTTGCTTGGTGCCCTGTAATAATTTAGCTCTCTGAGGGGTCGACATCGTTGCAGGGTCACTGACTCAAACTGTCTTAAGGAATAACAATTTGTTATCATATTTTCCCTAGGGAGTTTAGTACTGTAATCTAAGAAAGAATGGAGAGAGAGTTTCAATTCCTCATTAAAAATTGCCATTCACTTTAATAGTAAATCTGAGCCTGGAAAATTTGCCTAAGTGGAGTATTAGTTGGTGCGTAGGCAGTGAGGAAGCACCAACGCTGGTATTCTGCAGTTTAAAGCAACTCCAGAATCACCTGGCAGAAAGTGCCCAAACAACTCTCAAGGAACTGCTCCTTCAAAATACGGCCTAGAGGACTGGAAGAGTTCTCCTTGTTGCTACTTTCCTACCAAGTCCCTGGAAATAAGTCACATAGGCTACCAGCCTATTTCCAAAGACCTAAGAGGGAAAAGGAAAGACAGCAGGACCCGTATGTGAAGAAAAGACCTGGGCAGAATAGAGAAGTGAGCATTGTTTCAGCTTGAGGACAAAAGGGAAACAAATAGAAATTTCAGGCAGCCTTCATCAGCAGACTTCCTCCTTCAGGTTAGACTTCTTCCCGGTATGGATGTATGGATGGATATTTTAATAGAAAACTAATACAGACATATCAAAAACCCAGTTAAGCTCTAACTCCACAATAAGCCAAGATGAAAAGCAAGAGCAGCTTGATGTAACTTAATCTGTTGTCTGATCTCAAATTCTGACAATGAGTTTGAACTGTAGGATAACAAAGTTTGGCACAAAATATTCTTGTCCAGTGCCCCATCTTATGCTCCAGAGGTAAAATGCTTTTGCTTAAAAAACTTAAATTTGTACCCATATAATGGGAAAGATGATTGCATGTTTTACATCTGATTCATGTTTTGAAAGCTGTATCTGCCAATGTTTGTAGAGTCTGAAAACATAGTCTGAGAAATGTGACTTTTCCCATTTGGATATTAACTCGTTCACAGAACTCAGGGAAAAAAAAATCCCTTGTAGCAAAATAATTGCATGGTTTTTATATTTTCTCCTAAAACTAAAAAGAAGTAATAGGAAAAAAAAAACGGAGCAACAATTCCTTTGACCACTGTGCAAAAATGTCAAATGCTTTTCATTTACTGTGTGATATTTCCAGCTTTTTCCACTGTTAAACAAATTACCTAAGAAAAAAAGATTTCCTTTGGGTAACAGCTCATTAAGTGAGATGTCCTTGAGAAATTCTGCTGACTTTTATAAATGGGCAAAAAAGAGAAAGAGGGAAAAAAAGGCAAATTATCAAAGCTGAACAGCGTTCCAAGCCGGAAGAACCGTACCTCAGCAGACCAGCAGTATACATTGTTTTATTTTTCATACAGCTGATTCTGGCGGATAATAATCATCCCACCCCAAACAAGCACAGTTACTTAATTATTGCCTTGTCTCTAAAGCTGATATAAATGCCAGTAATATAAAACACACTCTAAAATAATTTAAATATACTTCACTATTATTGGGAACTATACATTTTTCTTCATCTTGTATTTAAAATATATTTCTACCATTCCTACTCATTATTCTGAACTTTTCTTGATTTTTCCCTCAAAGAAAAGCCCAGCTCAGTAATCTTTTTGTGATAACTGATGCACTTTTAAAATGAAAACATAATAGAATGCAGTTCATTGAAGTCAATGAAAACAAAATTAGACAAAACAAAACAACAAATCTATCTGTTTCAGTTGTCTTTGATGCTACTTCCTCTGCATGTAGCCACACCATCTAGAAAATATTTGGAAGTAAAATGTAGTAATAATAGCAGACTACTCACCAATACTAGCTATATACTAGTATTGGGTTATGTAAAGAGACATAGCAGAAAATAATCCTATCAAAACATTTGTCTTCAAGCTGTTCATGAGGCCATGCCTGCAGCAGAGTCTTCCTTATTTGGCTATGTAAATGCTCACTAGCCTGCTAGGCTCGAGAGTTTTCATATGTACCTACTGGTAAGAGTTAAAATCTCAAATAATCCTATTCTCGCTATATAACTTATCCTAACTTCTAGCGGTGTAATATTTCTTACTTAGCAGGAATGCCTGTTAGTCCCATTTCCCTGAGTCCCATTAAAACAGCATGCAGCTGGCACAGTAAGGCAGCGGGGATGCTGCCTGCCATAGGACAAGCACTTCCCCTGTTCTGCGGCAGCTCGCTCCCCATCGCTGCGAGGCGTATTCAGGGGGTGCTCCAGGGTCAGGCAAGGCCAGTCTGCACCGCTATCCAGCGCTGCTCTCTTCAGGGTTCCTGGCATGTTTTAGTGAACCGCGTGAGTAAAAGATATGAGATAGGCTTTAGGTACTCCTTCTTCTGAGCTGCCGTTGTGGGCAGAAAGCACAGTAGTCTACAAATCTCTCAGTGATTTTATGGCCAGTATGTTGGAGAGAGTCAGCTCATTTCCCAAGTTGTAGGATGATGCTATAATTCTGCTGAGTGCCATGAGCTGGGATGTTTTATGTGGTTGATTCCTTTCCCTGATGAAGGAGGAGAAGCTTTTAGCCTGTAGCACAAAAAGTCTCCAAGATAATTCCCTTCTACTCCCTTTTCACCATTTACAGAGTCAGGTTGTTTTTTCCATTGCTGTCATATGAAGTCTGCCCCCTAAATTACCACTTCAGCGTCATGGGAGCGAAGACCCTTGTCTGACTCTTCTAATGCTTGTTTTCCTGCAGGTTCAGCGTTCTGAGACCCTCAACTGCCAGTATGTCATGGGAATCTATCACTTCAGAGTCTCACTGTTCATTTGTTCTAGACACTCTTCCAGCAGAGCTATAAAGTATTTCCTATGTCTATCTAAAAAAAAAAATAATAAAAAAAATAATAATAAAGGGGAAAGGAACATCCGAGACTTGCATTCTAACTGGAAGATGAGTTAAGCATCCTGTTGTGACTTAGTCCAATTCCTTGAGATCATTAGCTATCCAGTATATCAGCAGATGTCTATTCACTTGGCATGAAACACTCAACAAAATGTGCAGGAAATATATTTTCCATTTTTCAAAATGTTTCCCCCGTGCTGGAAAGAGTGATTAGCACTGTCTTTTCATTTTACATCTTGGTGCTATTCATCAGACAGTATTTGTTTTCTTCTGGAAAGATCACATCCCATGAACACAGGTACGGCTATGAGGATTTCCAGATTTGACTAGTATCCTGTCACCCAGGACATATCTGAGATTGTCCCTGAAGCAGACAGAACATTTGGAACATCTATTCTATCCTGATCTCTAATAATTCCTGACTTTGATCCTCAATCTTAGCATCTAAGTGCTCCCTCCTTTTCTTGATGGCTACGAGGGCATCTCACTTGCTTAGAGTCAGACACTGTTTGTCTTCATCTTCTCTCATAGTTACTGGCCTTCTGCTCCCAAGGTTGGCTCTTCCCCTCTCACTGTAGCTCCTCTCCACTTTCACCTTCAGACTAGAAGAAAGCAAATGTCACTCCAGTCTTCAAGAAGGCAAAGGAGGAGGATTCAGGAACTACAGGTCAGTCAGCCTCACCTTGATCCCTGGAAAGGTCATGGAGCAAATAGTCTTGGAAACCTTTTCCAAACATTTTAAGGACAAGAAGGTGACTGGGAGAAATCAGCATGGATTATGAAGCAGAAATCATGCTTGACCAACATGATAGCCTTCTACAATGAGTTGACTGGCTTGGTGGATGAAGGGAGAGTAGCGGATGTTGTTTATCTTGGCTTCAGTAAGGCTTTCGGCACTGTCTCCTATAATATCCTCATACACAAACTGATGAAGTACAGGCTAGATGAATGGACAGTGAAGTGGACTGAAATCTGCCTGAACTGCTGAGTTCAGAGGGTTGTGATTAGCAGTGCAAAGCCCAGCTGGAGGCCAGTCACTAGTGGTGTCCCCCAGAGGTCAATATGGGAGCCAATAAGTATAGCATCTTCATTAATGACCCAGAAGATGGGACAGCGTGCACTCTCAAATACAAAATTGGGAGGACTAGTTGATACACCAGATGGTTATGCTGCCATTCAGAAGGACCTTGACAGGCTGGAGAAATTGGCAAAGAGGAACCTCATGAAGTTCAATAAAGAGAAATACTAAGTCCTGCACCTGGGGAGGAATAACCCCATGCACAAGGACATGCTGGGGGGCAACTGGCTGGAAAGTAGCTTTGCAGAGAAGGCCCTGAGAATCCTGGTGGGCATCAAGTTGACCATGAGAGAGCAATGTGCCCTTGCAGCAAAGCAAGCCAATAAGCATTCTGGGCTGCGTTATGCAGATTGTTGCCAGCAGGTCAAGAGAAGTGATCCTTCCCCTCTACTCAAAACCGGTGAGACACATCTGGAGTGCTGCATCCAATGCTGAGCTCCCCAGTACAGGACAGACCTGGACATACTGGAGGAAGTCCAGCAGAGGGCCACAAAGATGATTTAGGGATTTAGGAGCATCTGTCATTTGAGGAGAGGCTGAGAGAGCTGGGACTGTTTAGTCTGGAGAAGAGAAGGCTCAGGGTATTTTATCAATGTGTATCAACATCTGGAGGGTGGGGAGGGGTAAAGAAGACAGAGCCAGACTCATTTCAGTGGTGCCTAGTGACAGGACGAGAGGCAATGGACATAAACTGAAACACAGGAAATTCCATCTGAACATAAGAAAAAGCTTTTTTACTGTAAAGGTGATTGATTGGCACAGGTTGCCCAGAGAGGTTGTGGATTCTCGATCCTTGGAGATATTCAAAGCCTGACTGGACATGATCCTGGGCAACCTGTTCTAGGTGACCCTGCCTGAACAGGGGCGTTGGACTAGATGGTCTGGAGAGGTCCTATCCAACCTCAACTATTCGGTAATTCTGTGATTCTATTTCCAAATCTACCTCCCTTGTTTTGCAAATGAAATGATTAAATCTTTTATTCCATTTTCCTCTTGAGAATATACTGGAAATGGAAAATATTTCCTAACACTCACATAATACCAAAAATGCATGGCCAACTGCAAGGAACAAAATGCAGTTATAAACAAAGAGCTCTAGCCATCACTTCCAACTGAGGTAATAGTCTTTTCTTTTTAACAATATACATACCTTTCAAGTGCCAAGTCCTGAATATATTGGAAGCATGATAAGCAACACTTCTTGAGGAACACATTCTGGTAACTTATGTTAATGCCACACTTAACTGCTGAACTGAAAGCAGTTAAAGAAAGTAAGCTATGCTATACTTAGCTTATATTTGATTTTCACAAACATACTGGTTTTAGTTGTGTGCTTTTTCCACAATGTGGAACAGGCAAAGCAACTAACCACAGTACTTTGAGGCATGATAAAAACAGTTCTTTGTCTTTTGATATCTAATCTCTTGTCATGGATCTACATGTAATTATGAATTAAAGGAAGGGCAAGATTTGGAGAGAAGGATTATATTTTTCATCAGTTGGTCCATCAAAAAAATTACCGTTCTTTCCAAACCTTGGTACCCTCATTTCTCTTAACTAGTGCAGCCACAGCAACATCTACGGATATGAAGATGACAGGCAACATCAGCAGGGCAGAAAAGCATCTCAGTTTTTATTAGGCTTTGAGTATATCAGACAAAGTCTTATCAGTACATCCAGAGAAGATGTAAGCATAATATGTAAGATGAATTTTATCATACCACTTCTCATTTAGCTATAACATTAAATGGAAGAAAAATCAAAGTTAGAACTGAGAATGGAACTCCTCCTTGAATATAATCTGAACTGAGACTAAAAAAATACTGTGAAGTATCATGCAACTTTTACTTAACAGAAGAACAGCTTACCTTCCAAAAAAAAATTCATCTCAGCTCAGCCTTTCAGACAGAATTTCTTCTCCTTTTTGGAAACTAAATTAAACCTGTGTACTGTTTTGATCATTTTTTCAATTAAAAGAACATACATGGGGAAACAATTCAGGTCACAGCCTTCATGAAACCGGTGTTATCACTGTAGGATATAAACATGAAGAAAACAGCTCCCATCCAGATGAGGACATATGCCACAACAAAACATTTATACAATGCAGTTTTACCCCATGAAAATTTCAGTGCTTTCTGCAGGGCTTCCCCCCCCCCCAAAAAAAAAAATCACACAGAGTGCTGAAAAACATCCTCATGTGAAATATTGCCTCTTTTCAGGATTCTATTCTTTCTTTATGATTTCTTATAGCTGCATGTTGTCAACTATTTATCATCTTTGCTTTGTAGAAGTATTCACACACATATACATGTAGACGCATTTTTTGTTTGTTCAGCTAATAAAGAAAATACCATTGACTGATAAACAAGGATGAACGTCTGAGGTATTCAGTCTTGGTTAATTTAGCTGACTGAGCAGAGATACACTTATAAATGTGGGTTGTGAGGAATCTGCAATTGATGTTTTGTTGTTTAGTTTGATGTTTTCTGCTGTGCTGTTGAGCTTGGAAATCAATAGTTTAAAATCAGGAAGCCATAGCTTATGGAAGATTTATGTTTTTGCTTCTGATGGGAAGTGTGTCATATTTTCAAAGAAGAGTGATGTAGCTTCACACATTCCCTGAAGTTGCTCCAACTTCTTTTCCCCCCTCCAGTGGGAGTGCTGGTGTATGA
Organism: Apteryx mantelli; assembly: GCF_036417845.1. Classification (NCBI taxonomy): domain Eukaryota; kingdom Metazoa; phylum Chordata; class Aves; order Apterygiformes; family Apterygidae; genus Apteryx; species Apteryx mantelli. The sequence continues at coordinate 19,983,750 of NC_089979.1, read as the reverse complement.
ATTATGAATCCTGATGCACTATTTTTTTCTGTTGCCTGATAAGAAGGGGATATGTGAAAGATTTAAGAGCCATGATCTTTTCACATTACCCATATAAAACAAACACTGTGATCCTAAAGGATGAAAAGGCTTCCATAAATCTATGATACTCTTAGCAGTCTCAGGAAAACGGAATAAATCCATTTGAACTGATGGGATTCAGGCACAGCAGTTCTTCTCCTGGGCCACAGAGTGGTAGCAGCACTCCATTTACTGCTCACTTCTTGGGCAACTCTCTGGAAATGAAAGCGCTCGAAAGATTTGCAGCTCATTTATTGCTACCCTGGAGGGCCTTTTCCCATCAGAAACTAATTCTATTTCTAAATCTGAATGTTTCTTAGAACTATCCCTAGAAAACTAAAACAAAACAAAGCATGCTTTGCAAGAGCTGTGCAGAATCTATGCAATAACTCTTATCCTTGGCTCTAGCCAAGCTGGAACTGCAAAAAACCAGCTTCCCATAGTTTCGCAATATTTCTAATCCTGCATGAGGATATTAAAAAACACACACACACGCACACACGCACACACGCATTAAAATTCTGTTTTTGTCTCAGATAAAGTTGAAGAATCAGGAACTGCTCCTTTTTATTAAAAATGCTCTTATCACCACCTACAACAAAAATGTGTAACACATGAATATGCATGTTGGTTTCTTGGAAGATGTTCCTTAGACAAAATTTCTTGGATAATTTTTGTCAATCTTTTGAATAAAAATGTTACTCAGGCAATAAAACCAAACTGTTAAACTTCTTTCAGAACATTTCTAGGTTTAGTAGATCTGAAATTTCCTTCATAGTTCTGCATCACAGTGCTTTTCCAAGTAGGAAATGAGACACCATCTTGACACTAAAAACTACAACAGCAAAATCTCTCATCTTTCCTTATGCTGAACTTTTTTTTTTTTTTCCTTCAATCAAATAGCATCTGATTGGCCAGCTAATGTTTAATATGAGGGAAATAGCAACTGGCCTTTATTTTGTGCAAAAACTGAATCCAAGTTAGCAAAAAATTTAGGGTCTAAAACATCTTTGGCATATGTAACTGCTATTTTACAATATCTTTTATAATGTTTAAGAGCAAGAAAAGTGTTCTGAACTCATCGTTACTTGCATAGGAAGAGCCTTTTGTGATCTGAGTTTAGGCAGAATGAAGAACTTATGAAATTCTTCATTAATAGTTTTTCATAAAAATGCAAACAATCTTGCTGCCTCCACAGGATGCCTGTTGCTCACAAAGTTTCATTTGATTACTTTCAGAGGAAGCAGTGGTGAATTTTGACCAATTGCCTTATTTTCAAAAAGTGTTTATTTTGGGTCTTGTCCCTTTGAGAAGACCTTTTGAAAATTTGTATGATGTGGGTGCTTTGTGAAATCTAATCTGTTAATCTTCTTTGGATGCAAAACTGTTAAACTGTTTGTCAGGAAGAAGTCACACATGAACATAATAGTTGTTAAATAATAATGTTCTATTATATTCTACTACACAGTGACAAACTGTTTAGATAATACACATGCGATGAAGATGAAAAAGTAACTGACTCCTCATTACCAAGCCAAAAAGACTAGTAGCAGTCATTCTCCATAGTGCTGCCAGTCCTAATATCCTGTGGAAATTAGTTGATCCAGAAAAGTATATGATGAAAGGGTATTTAGAAAAGCAGGGCTGTTGATTAGAAATGAGCAGGACAGGAGTATATCCAAACTGCATTTTGAGAGCAACTCAGAGCTGCCATTAGAGCCCAAAGTCTCACATTTACATGGAGTGGACACAAGCCACAGACAGGAAGCTTTAGGAAAGACTGACAATGTTCTGTGAAAAGAAAATTTGGTCAAGCTCTGTTCCTTAGCATGAACCCATGAACACATGAAGTACCATGTGGAGAAGACAGTTTATCACTATTTCTCATCTGCCCTTATAATAAAATCATGTGGCAGGCAGATAAGAGGGGCCCTGTCTAAAAGGTCCCCCCCAGGACACAAAGGCAGCCAAACAGACTAGGCAGATGTTCTAGCATACGCTGTATCCCAACTGCTGACAACTAGACATGGGCCAGAAAATATGCCTGCCTTTATTTTGCCTTCTTGCCCAACGTACAATGTTGGCAAAATTTAAGTTTACTGTTCTGATGACCATAAATATTAACACAGTACAGTTCCTTCTCTGGAATACACAGTTTATGAAGCATTTCAGTGGAAATTTAGGCAAGGCAGTGGAACAATTTATCTGCAATGGCCAGATAAAGCAATGGAACCTGTTTGGAGAGACTGATGGTAGATGATAATATCTTATGAAAAGATAAGTTGTTTCTTATTATAAGCTTTATATGAAGGATGGACATAGCAGTGTTTTTCACAGGGTTTGAGACTAAGGAAGAAGAAGTCCCAGGCAACCAAAGAACTGAGTGCTTTTTGTTCCTACCTATGCAGAGATAGGGTAAAGAACCTATTGTATGGAAATCTGTTTGCTTAAACTAGAAAATAATAAAGTAATAAATCTTTCACAACACTCTTTCAGTAGTGGAATACCATTGCATTAATACAAAAGCAGCAGGCAACCTATTATTTCTGAAATAAAAGGGAGACAATTAAATAAAATTATGGTAAAAATTAAGATCAGAGGAACTGAGGCATGGTCAGACAAAGGGGTGTTCATAAAATCCTAGGAGGTGATGTGCTCAAAGCATTCTTTTTTATCTCCCTGGAGGGAACAGAGGAGAATGTTGTGGGAAGGCCTGTTATTAAAAATGAATCTTTCTCCAGATTTCTTGGGGGCAATACTTGACATTTGTAACAGAAGGGGCTCCAGCACAGCTGTTTGCTACTGCACAGTCTGCATTGTGCCCCTCTCTGGAGTCACATGCTCCACTTAAGTCCCTTAAGACAGTCTGTGGCCTTCTGCAAGGGACAGACTGAAGAGTCCCTGGAGCAAAGCCTTACTTTTTCATTTTTCTTTGAAGATTTGTCAGCCTCTCGCTGAGTGACAATTCCCTTCTTCACAGGGGTGTAGTTCTGCAGTCGCTAAGGGAAATGATAAAAAGCATAAGACCATGTTGTGCATCTCTTATTTGTCATGCTAACAAGGATGAAAATGTTTCTGCTCAGAACTTTGGAGTGCTGTTGCCCTCTGCCTCCTCTACAGTGGGTTTTCTTTCAAAGGTCTTGTCCAAAAAGGCCTGGACAAACTAGAAAGAAATGAAGTGCTGCTATTCACTTGGCGACATGTATTATAGGCATGGATGCAAACAACAGTTAGTCGTGCCCTCTGAGTGCTGCTTTGACTTGCAATTTGACAACAAAGCAAAACATCCTCTTTGGCTTCTATTCAGTTTTATGATACACAGAAATCTGCATAAAGTACAATCCAAAATTTAGCATCACCATCATTGCAAAATTCTCTTAAACAAAATACATCATACCTCCTTAAATCTTTGTACATTCTGAGTCATTTCTGTTGCTTGATTTAAATATATGCTTCTTGAAGCTTAAGTTTTATTTAATGTTAAATTTATTAATGCATCTTTGAGCTAATACATCATTTTAAATTGATATTTACATACAGTCTTGGTATCTTCCATATAATAAATATTTTCATTCTGCGATGCCTGAATATTGTCTCTTGTTTTGTGCAAAAAGCTTGAATTAAAGGACAACCACAGGGTGGGAGAACCTTACAGCAGACAGCAACTCAGGGAAAATGTACAAAGGCAAGAAATATGATCAGTGATTGAAGATTTTATGCAGAAAATAAAGATTTTGAAAATTTTAAATTCTTCAGACTTGGCAGCTGTTTGAACATGTGGCATTAATGCTGAGGTAGGATCCCAGCTTTACTAAGTATTGCAGCAGACAGCTGGTATCCAAACGAAAGTAATTTTGGTGTCTCCTGTGAAGACATATTATAAAACAGAACTAAACAGTTGCCGGGAAGATTCCCTCTGCAGAGTTTCTAGGGTGGTAGAACTCCTTTTTTACAGTGTGTCCAACATTGGTGCCTGAGCAATGGTCTGCTGGAATGTATCTGATTGCTTTGATAAATCTCATCCTGGCCAAATCTCCAGGGTGGAGGAGGAAGGTGGGCATTCAGTTATGAAAAGTATTATCTGGGACATTTTAAGAACTATCCACTGCCTCCTCCTCACAGGCATGCAAAAACGTACTCCAACTGATCACTGCGTGGGCAGACAGCAGTACGACTACAGGTCTGTCTTGGGCTTTTTCTCCTAGCGGTATTTCTGCCCATGTTCCTTTTATTTGTTTCAGCACTGGGGCCAGCTTTAGCTGTGCCCTTTCTCTTTGCAAGTGCATAACAAGAAAGCATCATGTAGATACTGAAATTCTCTGACAATTCTCCATTTAGGGTTGAACACGTCTCTCTCCCTTGATACCACTAGGTTCAGGATCTCTGCAGGTTTCCCAACAGGCAGAGCAGGAGGTAAGAGAGAATGGCTGCAGTAGTAGTTGTGTGATGTTACTATTTCTTATATCACGAGAGAAGCTCCTGTCTTCTTACTAATTTTAAATCAAAAAGGTGACATCTAGTCAAAGAGATCCTAAGTGCAAGCACACAGAGGTCAACTGAGTGATTTTAAGAGTGCTACAAAAACACTATTTGGGAATACAACCGCGTGATCTTTTAGGCCTAAGTTTTTGCAAAATCTCACCCATGCAGCTGAGAGAGAAAGCCAATCATGAAAAACTGCATGATAAGAAACCACTTTCCCTCACATCTTTCATTCAAACTACATACCTCTCTTATTCTTTCTAATGCAGATTATTAAATAAAATGACAGGTTTGTACAAACAGGTTTCCTTGTATAACACTGTGGCTTCAGTGCTCACTGGAGTGACTTATTCTTGAGATGAGGATTAACACTGCAATACCCCAAGCTGTGAAAAATTAGCATAACTCTTACTGGTTAGGCCAGCAAAACCTGCAGTATTAGCTCACCTGCGCAAGCCACTGCTTGCTGACTGCAGAAGTATTGATTTGGATTGGCTGTGCTGTTGCATATGCCTCACACACAAGGTGTTCGGCCAAGGCCCCTTTAAAAACCTAGGCTTATAGGTTAAATTGTTTTGAATTGACTCTCACCTAACAGACAGAACAATAACACAGTCAGAGCTCCTGCAACTCAGGGGCATTTGAGAACACCTATTTTTGTAAAGTTAAGCATCTGTTTCTATTCTAGGTCTCCATTACTGTCAGCAAAAAATATTGCTAGCTACCACTTGACACAGAGTATGAGACAATGAAATGGAACTACTAAATGAGTTCCTTATTAAAAGCACTTTAATTCTTTCTTTTTAGTACTGCTGTTAGATTTCCATGCAATGATTGAAACCCATCTGTTTCAACTGCAGTCCTGCCAAATGAATAATTTCAGACAGTAAATTACCTGGAAATATTAATGCACAACCTCTGATACAATCTCAAGGAAGCAAAAATATAAACATTAAGCTGTGAACAAACCCACCACAGTACATTTCCTTTACCATCTCCTTATAAAGGTTGTTTTATGTTTTTCATACTGAAAAAAAAAAGTATCTTGTCTGGTGTTCTAATCTGTCTATGACCTTTTTATTATTTCTCGAACCTGCAAGTTGTTAGCAGTGCCCTCAGTTTGGCACTGTCTCTCAGGCCAAGCTCCTCAGACTGTGGAGATATTTTTAACTAATAGCGCAGTTGCGCTCAACTAATTTGAAGTATGACTGGCTGTAACTGTTTGTCATGATTCTCTGCAGTATCACAGTGCTAGCTCAACTTGCCTTTTTTCCTCTCTGTGTCTTTGGTCCTAATGAAAAGACAACGCACAACAGGACCGATCCTGAAACCTCACACAGCCTGGCACATCAACACAAGCAAGGCGCTTAGGAATAACCTTTCCTCTAGTGGGCACCAACTTTTCTAAATAGCCTGCCTTCAGCATTTCCCACAAGCACTCAAAAAATCTGAAAAGCAGTTTTCAGGAATATTGCAAAATAAATATGTAAATTGAGGAGAATTTTGTATATGAAATTGGGACCTCAGCTCTATCAGAGCTGACAATCTATTTTATCCTGTGTTGTTGTGGGCAAAGCAGTCTAGATTTGAGAAATTTTACTGGAGTGCATTTAGTGTCAATCAGCAAAAAACCTCTGATAATCGAGAGAAAGAAGAACACGAATAAAAAATACTTGCACAAACACCTAACCTCCTCCATCGCCAGTCTCAGCTTTCCTTATTTCTGCTGCGGGCTACACTCAGCGCACGTGCCCTGCCCCGGCGGCTCCTCCAGGGTCCGCAGCCCCGGGGGTGTCCCGCCCCATCGACGGAGCGTCCGCCCAGACCTCTCCACACCGCAGCAACTGCCACTGTCTTTCTTAAATACGTCTGCGCAGGGGCACGAGGCGCTTCCGTCTGGCTACAGCTTTGCCCCCGTTTTGGTGAGGGAGGCGTCTGGCCCCCGTGGGGCACACCCCGCCCGGAACCGGCTGGAACCGGCCGGCACCGGCCGTGGCCGGCGCGGGGCGGCCGCGCCCCCCCCCCCCACACACACACAGGGCGCCCCTGCAGTCCCCCGCAGCCCGGACCTTGTCACTGTGCCCACGCCCAGGCCACAAACGCACTTGGAAGAAATACAAATGTGCTGAAGAGGAGTCGCACCTGCCAGGGTGCTGTGAAAACAGCGCTGAATTTCTAACACCTCGGGTATTTATGCCGTTCTCGTGTGCGTCACACTCCTAAAGATTTCTGTTCAGAAGAGTCCTGTGAACTTTTTAAATGTGCATATAAAGTGGACACTTAGGTTTTGTTTTTTTCTAATTTAAAAAGTATTTTTGCCAATTGACGGTATCGATCATACCCCAATTCTGGTTAGCAGCTTGCCGTCATGTCGCTTTGAATCATTGCGTCAAATAAACTACTCATGGAAGAAAGGCTATTTTTTCCTTTCTTACAAACAAAAGAGCAAAAATTAAAGGCCTGGCAGTCTCTCTAAAAAGCTAAATAGCAATTCTGAAGTTCTCAGCCTTCTCAGCAGCCATTTGCATAACTGGCCTTGGCCTCAGCGTGCAGCGCGCTGGGCCAAGCCGGGGCTCTCCTCGCCACGGAGACGTCCGCGCTTCTCACATGCTTTCTATCTCTCCCAGGGTCCAGCGGCACCAGCGCTGGTTAAAATTACATTCTTGAGAGACAGCTATCCCATCAGGAAGAAAGGAGGTTATTTTCAGAATGTGGAGGGCTCATTAGGCTTATATTACTTTTTCAGTTGTTGATGTCCACCACTGTTGTTGAATAACTGCATTAGTAATTCTACTACTGCATTAGTAATTCTACTTTTTCATGCAGACCAGAAAAAGGATCTACCCTGTGTGTCACACAGTTGTGCACAGCTCTGCAGATGTGGCTGGTCAAAGCCGGGAGATGCTGGACAGCCTCCCTGCCTCTGAAGATCTCAGTGCCCTGTGTAACCTGCCTTTTTTAGTTCCATATGCACATAATACCATGTCTTGCTTTGCTACTGTTTTGCTACTGCTAATAACAACATACCTACAATTATTAAACACATTAACATGTAACACAACGGTTACTGCAGATGTAACGTAACAACCATTTTGCTTTGTAGGGATGAATCTGAAGAGTCTCTACCCATGGAGAGACTTCACTGACAAAAAGCGTTTGTGAGCCTGTGCTTCTTATTACATCTGATGCTAACTTCCAAAATGTTTAAGGGTAGGATTCACAACAGCTGAAGATTATACTGTTCGTCAGGCTCGGCAGAAAATTTTCAGCATGTGTTTGTTTTTGTCTTTATCTGCATCTGAATGAATGCCAGTGTGAATTTTCACTAAAAAATGACTCTGTCTAGGTACATCTAGATCCAAATCTGAAACATAACCTTCTGACATATCACACAGAGGAGAAAATAACATAAGTAAACTTTTTTGGTATATGAACCAGTTATTGATGCTTAAAGGGCATGAAAGTATTTCAGATTAAGCACTAATTTATTTAATTTGGAACTAAAGATTTCTCTCCATTAGTCCCCACCTGAATACCTTTTTTTAAAAAAAGAAAAAGTCTTTGATAATTAGTGCCCTAAGTGCAAGGCAGTCTCTTTTAACTTTTCTTCTCCAGATTTCTGCATCAGGATTTCCAAAGTTTAATAACAAAGAAATCTTCACACAAAAAAGGCCTATATAATTACAGTACAGCCTTGCTACTGAGGAGTTAAATAGCAGGAAACACCATAAACTATTTTGTCTAATAGAGTTCCCAAAATAACAGTTCAAAAATAAGATGAAACAGATAGTAACACTCTTTTTTTCAAGCCCATATGAACCTGATTTGGGTAGAGGTGTAAATTAAAGACATGCCCTTTACCAGTCCATGTGATATGTAGAACACTGCCAAGAGCAGAATCTTTTTCCCATTTCCAGTAGCAGTTTGGTCTCGGATCCTCGTACCACAGGTTGTATGGCATTCAGAATTATGTGGTGCCACTGAAAGGGATTTTGCTTTTGGAAACATGACTGGTTGTCTTTCCTCCTTTCTCTGCTGATCTTTGAACACAGTGGAGGGAAAACTCTTCCATAAAGGGAATTATTTTACATAATTTTGTGAAGGTAAAGGTCTCAAGTCCTGGCAGATATGCCCAGTCAAGAATTGACCCATTAGAGGTGATTCCAAGGCTTGTAGTGGTAGCATCATGTTCCACACTAAATTTAAGCAGATTATGGCTCCTCAAACTCACGGTGATTCATTAAAGCATCTATGGACCTTTTGTAAGCTCAAAAATCAGATAAACACAGTGCTGTCTGATAGCTTAACCTCAGAAAGGCCTACAGATTCAGCTGCAACATCTAATGAGGCTCCTGCCCCCAGACATCCGTCTTATCCCCACGCTGCAGATTAATGCAACAGCAGTATGTTACATGGTAGAATGCTTGTTGCTGGGCTGCTGCAGTTTACAGCCTCATGTACTCGGATATGTGTCCATCTATTTCAACTTGAATTTGCTCTGAACTAGCATAGCTGAAGAGCAAGGCAGGTGATGATGACCTCTCGCAGTCTTTGGAGCAGACAGCTGGGGAATCTAGGCTATCCAGCTGCCACAGTTAAGTTTAAGAAGGCCTGTGAGTCAGTCTTCAGCAGTACCAACTCAACTGTACTGATACACTTATACAAGCATCAAAAATTAGTTATTGCTTGTGCACTGCCCATCTTTCTAGCCATATGCATATCAGAATAGTACATGCAGAGCTATCAAGTATGCCCTTCAAGCAACTAATCTCCCTTGCAAATTGCTTGGGTGATGGGTTTTGCCATCACATAAATTACAAAAGAGGCATTAATAGGCCAGGCTAAGCAAAGCTCTCACAAGTCAAGACTATATATACAGTTAGGTGGATTTGCCATCAAGTTTCACCTAGAGATGTATTCTTCACTTCCTAATAAGCAGTTGTATGATGTTGAGAGTTTTTAACTGTGATTCACTAATGCAGGTGCATTTGGCATAGCTGATGCCATGCGGAAAACATGTCGGTGCCATGTTTAAAACAGTTTGGTCCTGTGTGAGATGTTTCATTAACAAAACTTTCTGTGCAACTCTTTCCTCAGTGAATGCTTTGTGAAAGCACTTTTACAAACAACAGCTAGCAAAAATTAGCAAAAAAGGGTTTCTACATTAGCATGAGAAAAGAGAATTAGAATAGCATATAACCAACAGAGCAGAGGATAAGTGTGCTTAGTGTTGTGTATAACTTACTTATCAATGAGAAGGAAATTCATTAAAATTAACACTGCCACAATCAAATGTAGAATCTCACTCAGTAGGTTTCTGCAGGCATTTCAGCCTACCTAATCAACCCACCCTTGCCCATTTCCCAACAAGGGCAGAAAGTACACACAGTACTGTGAGTACAAAAGACCTCATTGCTGTAGACCTACCTCAGGACTGCTGCATTGTTGAGGAGCTTCATCAACTCTCGAAACCTTTCATCTATTTATAGAAGGCAGTGGTGGTCTAAGAGTTTCGACAGAAAAGGAGAGTGACTTCTGCTTGGCAAACATAGCATTGGAAATTGGCTACAGCCAGCGGACAATTTTGCTGCTCTACGTGTGTGGGAAGAATTAGGCAGCTGAAAGGAGTCTGCAGGAAGGCACTCCCACCATAAGCTTGCTGTGAAAAGAAAGAACGGCTTGCTCTTTTTGAGACAGACTCAAATGGAGGAAAACACATATTTCAGGAATTGTGTTGTATATCCTGCTATATTCTGCAGTAGAAATTCTGCTTAGGAATCAGAACTGTCTTGTTCTAGATTTTAAGTCATACTCTAGACTTCAAGAAATATATGCTGCATTTCAAGACTGATCTTGAATAAAACCTCGATGATACAATAATCCAGACACACACATCTTCAATGTTAGTAAAGGGTTCACCAACCTTAAATGCCCTGTATTTGCTTAGTCACCTGTTCAAGAAGCCTTCATCTATACTTGCATCTCTTAAATAGCCATTTAAATAAGGAAAAGTTAATGTGGGTTTATGATAAGGTTATTTGTGGTAGAGAGTTCTAGTCTATTCTATAGCCAAGTTCTCCAGCTCCTCTGTGTATTCAGTGCAGTAATGCTAATATTCTATTTAAAAACACACTGATACTCTTTAGTGCCATTATGGTCAAAGATCTCACTTTTCTAAGAAATGAATTTGGAAGCTTCCCAGACTGTACATCTGCCCTTTCTTTTTGCATCACACCTTAGAAAATGAAGCTGACAAGAGAAATGGTAAGAATTAATATATTTCTTCACAATGTATGCACTACCTACTTTCTCGTGCTCTCACTGAATAACATCTGGATTTTCTTCAGAGTGGCTGGCTGCCTAACTAGGAAATACATGCCAAAAGATCTGCAAGTCAGCTACATATTGCAAAGCATCTGCAAGCTAGAGCTCATGGGAGTTCCCCGAGTAATGGTCTAGGGAGCACTGGGGAGCAGGAGGGAAGAGGAAGAAAGACAAGGAAAAACCCCAAATCCTCGTACTGCATTGTTGGTGTGAAGAAACACAGAAATTAACTCAGAACTACACCAGAAATTTACAACACTGTTTCTCAACAGAAGATGGAGATATATGGTTGTTAAAGTTGATGAATAAAAATAAATAATAATTTTAATAAGAAATAATAATAATGATAAATAATAACAAAATGAGAACAAGAATAAAGAATGATTGTTTCATTCAACTAATCATATTTCATGGTTACAGCTCTTATTTATAACCAGAAGAAATATAATTTTGAGTCTTGGGCATATCAATGCAGATTTTTTAAATACTATCATTCGGCATTTGTTAATGACTAGCATAACTGCATAAAAATTCAGACTAAAAATTTTTCTTTCATATTGGTTATCATTCTCATCCAATCTTCTATGAACTATCACCTCATCATAAACTGCAAAATTCTCCATGATTTTAGTCCAAAGTCAAATACACCTTTGGGTGATAAGAACCTGACACCATTCTCTACCGAGGTCACAGACTACCTTTATAAACTGTCTCACTGGAACTGAACATAGAAAGCAGTTTGAACAATCCCATTGAAAAAAAAAATCTTCTAAAAATCTAACAAACACTAGAGGCTTTTATATAAAAAACCTAAAAAAGAGGTTCTAATGGGTCAAACCAGTAGTCATTCTGTCTCCAATAGTGGCAATAGTAGATATTGTTAAAGGAGAGCACGTGAGTCTAGCCATGCTCTGCAGTCCATTCCTCTTGTACTCCCTCAGCATCTACAACCATTGGATCAGGGATGTTCATTAGATTAGTGGTGTACATACTTGCCTATTCCTTTTATTAGATTAGATTTTATTAGATTGCCTCTTATCATCTGTTTACGGACCTGTAGTCCATGAAATTAATCCCTTCTTGAACCTGTTGATACTGATGAAATGTCGTTTGGAAGGGTTCTTTGGTCAGCTAGTCTGATCTCTCACTCAAAGTATGTCTATCACTAACATTAGATCAGGCCTCTACAGCCTTTTGTGGCAACAAATTCCAGAAGTTCCCTACATGCTGTATGCAAATACTTTCTTTCATCTGTTTTATACCTATCTTCTACTTGTTTCAGCACCTGCTCCCTTGCTATGCTATTACAGGATTTGATGAAAAACATTTTTGCATTCACCTTATCCACTGCCTTCATGGTCTTGTAAACTTTGACTATATTTCTTTTAACCTTCTTGTAGGTGAAGAGAATTGGCCTTTTATTTTGTCACTCCTCGTAGTCAGTGATAACTACAAGATCTCTTTACTGAATTGTAACTGCTAGGTTTGAGCTTAAGATCATGGAAGCTCTATACAGAAGCTTATCTGCCGCTTTTTTTCCCACTTGGTTCTTTCTTTGAGGGCCCTCTGGAGCTCCCTGCCGCTGATGTAGCATTTATCTTTATAAAAGTTTCTAGGGCATTTTCCTAAAACATCAGAAAAGTCTTTTCATAAGCACAAAAGGCCAGAAATAGTCTCCACTGTCAGGACAATAAGCACAGCACTCTTACCTAAATGTAAGAGCTTCCTTTGGAAGTGGAGTCACAGTGTTGTTTGGTGCCTACGTTTTCTATACAATGTGATATGTACATTTCCCAAATGCAGATTCAGACCAGCTGAGGAGGCATTCACAAGCAAAGACTGAAGGATGGGGTGTGCCAGAAATGTGAGCGTGGGATTTACAGGCTGAAATCATACCCTGAACTCATTCACCTGCATTGGCAGCTGAATCCTGTTCTCTCATACCTCATTTGCCAGTTCTGATACTTGTCTTTAACTTTCAAGGGAGAAGAAGATATGATCACAAAATAAATTATTAGGACCAGCCTGAGAAAGTTTGAATCCACATGCCCTAGCCAAGAGAACAACCAGACTATAAGACATTTGTGGTAGAAGCCCTGTTTACTGCTCCCGCTGAAGCCAGGCCACTGTGTAACAAGGAACATAAGGCCAAAAGGAGAATTCCAAACTAGGAGTGAGGAATCCTGCGGTTTCAGTCTTTGTTCCTGAGTTTTTCTGTGTATAAATCATCAGACAGCAGTCAGATAAAGACTGAAGCAGTTCTGGAGCAAAGATCAGCAGCACTGCTGTGGTTGAGGGCCTTAGTTTTTGTAGATGGCAATCAGTACCTTCAAGTCCACTCAAAAAAAGAAAGCAAAAAGAGCCTCTCACCAAAATTTCTGATAAAAAGAGGACTTGGTGGAGAAAAAATATTCTCTTATCTTTCCCATAAAGCCCCTGAAAGTCTGACAGGGAAGCTAAGACATATTTTCAGGCCAAGACATATTGTCAGACTGCCACTGTTTGGGCAATCACTTTGTTTTCTTGAGCTGCATTTCTATTTTGAGAGTGACTGGGGAAAAACAAATCAGCCTCATTTTCAGCATTTATTCATTTGTGGTTTATAAACTATTAGTTAGTTTCCTTGGTATTGCCCAATTAAAATCAACAAGATTACATGAATGTCACTGAAGACATAACTTGAAAACAAAGAGTCTGAACAGTGCTTTTACAGCAGACCTAATGACAGAAGTACTACAGGCCAGTTTAGGTAAGGGTCCAACTTCACCTGAGTTCAGGATGAATTCATTAGGCGTAAATGGAGCTAGTTTTCATATAAAAATCAGTCGAAGTCTAGAAAAGTTACACAGTAACTGGGCTCACTTAGGATGCCTAGATATATCTAGGATTCTAGACATATTTTCCTAATATCTTTTTGCATTCCTGAGTGCAACTGCACTTAAACCCACTGGCCTACCCTTCTCTCAGGTGTCCTGTAAGTCAAGCTGGTCTAATACTTCTTATATGTAATGTAGCTTCCTCACTCCTGGGCAGAGACATCTCATGAAAAAGTTGTTGTCAGGTACAGTGCAGAGTCCTCAATAAAGAACTAACCAAAAAGCTAACAGTGGTTTGTGGGTTGTGATTTCAAAGGGTACATTTTGTTCTTGTTGGTGTCAGTCCAAAATAACAAAAGCCTAAAGTTTATTGGAATTTATCCCGGCTTACACTATCATAAGTGAAAGTGAAATAGAGTCAAGAGACAAGCGCACTTTGTTGGTGAAGGAATAGAGACATGCATTTTGAATTCAAAAATCTCTCATACCCTCTGTGAAATGGAACATGGTAACATCACCCATTAAAAAATATATATATTATTATATCAACATAATCAAGTTGAAGTCTGTCTGGTAAAAATGTTTTAAATTTAGAAGCTTTCAATCAAGGTTTTCTCAAAAAGTTTTATTTCAATCAAAAAAGCAAGCAAAAATTAATAAAGTTAACGTGTCATTTAATTGATTTTTGTTTCATCTTAGGCCAAATCTAGTGAAAATTTTTTCTCCTGTGCAGTTTTCTGTACTATAAACTCACACTGCTAAAGGAGGCCCCATCATATATGGTTTTCTGCAGGTATTCATTTTTCTTTCATAGAAGTGTTTATGTTAAGAATATAGCTGTCATTCACATTTCACATATCATTCGCATGTGAACATTTCTAGGAGAAAAATTTATGAATGCTGACATTTCTAACATCGAAGGTGTGCACTGCCATGATGTGGAGTACAACCTTCTTTCCCCAGAAGAAAGAAGAAAAGAGACATGTAACAATAATTCCTCACTGGCAAGAACAGCTGAGATGCATTATAGAACAGTCAGTCACAAAATAATTACTTTAAACTATCACCTGCTTGCTTTTTTTTTTTTTTTTTTTTAATTTAGAGAGACATACTAGCAGGCCAGCATAGGGTAGGGCATACTGAGGATACAGGGTAGAGTGGGTTATGCAATTGTCTTTTCTGGGAAAGGTGAATAAGATATAAAAGACTGTATGTTTTGGAAAAAGAAATTTTTACACATCATTGTAATGTAATACTTTTTTTGACTGTTGATTATAGCAAGGAAAGTTCTTTATCCCATTAACTTCAACCCTTTTGCAGTTTTAAACAAATTTCCAATAGCTAATGGTTAAATTAGGGGCATAAAAACATTGTGAAGACTGCATATTCCATAAAATTCCAGCTCTTCCATATCCTTCCAGTGTTTGAGAGAAATGGCTAGATTCTAGTTAATGACAGCTCTGAACTGGGAAAAAGGTAGACTCTGTACCAGGTAAGCTGCTTACCAGGAAGAAAGTAAGACCTTTACAAGCCTGTTTCTTATCAGATTTAAAGGAATTAAGTGGTGGAGTGGCACAGGCTGTTTTTGTGATATCCGGCTTTCACAATCTTTTCATCCTTACTTTACTCAGAAATAATATCTGTTTGAAGACCTGGAAACAGGCCCCTTTCAGAGCTGTTCTCAGTTCTCCAGGCATCTCAAAAGTATGAAAGCCACAGTTGTGAGGACCGTTTTCTGGAATCCAGGAAAGGAGAAGTACTGGTGAGGTGAGGTCTCCTCTGCTCAGCACTCAGGAGGCCACCGCTGGGGTACTGTGTGCCGTTTTGGGCCCTCCAGTATGAGAAAGGTTTGAAGTGAATCCAGTGGAGGGCCACTGGATTAGGGGGCCACTGGTTAGGGGGATGGAGCACCAAACATCCAAAGAGAGGAGAAGGAAACTGGGGTTGTTTAGCCTGGAGAAGAGGAGGCTAAAGGGAAATCTATTTGCAGTCTTCAGCTTCCTAAACAGGGGTTATAGAGAAGACTGAGCCCACTTCTTCTCAGAGGTGCACAGCAAAAGCATACAAATTGCAACAGCAAAATTCTGATTAGACAAAAGGAAAAAAAAAAATCCCTGTGAAGGTGGTCAGACATTGGAACAGGGACTAGAGAGTTTGTGAAAGCCTCATCTGTGGACATACCTGATTTAACTTTGAAGTTAGACCTGCTTCAGTTGGGGGTTGGGACTAGATGACCTCTCAAGATCCTTCCCAACCTCAGGATACATATGATTCTATGAAATCTCCAATGCTACAAATACTTTGATGGGATCCACTGGGCATGATGAAAACAGATGTCTAGGGTGAAGAAGAAACTATACATGAGGGCACTTGTTGCTTAGGGTTGAGTTTCTTGGTCTACACTCAAGGAAACTCTGAATATGAAGATGACTGGGACAAGTGAATTCAATGTATATCTAATTTACAGTGCCTGCTTGAGAAAGGATGCAACCTTTTCAAATATGGTGTAAGTATCAACTGCAATGTCTAACTGGAAAATTCCTAAATTTCCCCCTCCAGTGGGACAGAATCTGCGCTCACACACCTTCTCTGACTCTTCTATGTGCATTCTGTTCAGAAGAAATACACTCCTTAAATTATAAAGGACCAAAAATATTTTACTCAGAAGCTTGTGACAACATTTTATTGTATTTTGTAGCATTCTTTTCATGACATGCCTAATACAATATTTGTGACCACTACTAGAAGGATTTTATGTGGATATTCACTGCACTTGCAGCCAAATTTGATAACCAGACAGACAGTAAGCAAACAGGCAGCCACAGTTCTTACTGTCCTTATTTTTAAAAGTAAACTATTTAAAGTCCAAAACAGCAGCCCAGGATCAAAACAATCTTACTGTCCTTAACAATATTATGCTCTAGGTAAATATCAACATACTCTAAATGACAGAAGGTGAAAACTACATGGTTAAGTGGAAGTCCACAAGCAGTTTCATAGAACATTCATACATGACTAACTACTGCACTTTTTTGTAGCAACACTTCTCCTAGCTACATATGGATATATTTGTGCTTATAGGTCCTGTATTTCCCTAGTTTATTTATAAAGCATAAAACTCATAAAACTAAAATTGTGAGATTTGTGGGATTTTTCTAAAGTCTATGACAAAAAGTTTTTTAGGGGTCTGTTTTACCTTTTCCTTGGTTTGTGAAGGTAACAATGCAATTATAGTTTTAGTCCTAGAACTGGAATAACTTTTATAAGTGACAGTAGAAATTACAGCCATTTTCATGCGGACTTTCACAGGCAGACCTTCAAAAATCTCCTTGAATGCAAGTCCAATAATGCAAGACTACTAGCTTACACATCCTGAGCCGTTTTTACTTCCCTACAAGGAAAATGCAAAAGTGAACAGATGCAGATTAAATATGCTGAATTTCTATAAATAACTGGCAACACTGGGAACTGGGACTGGTGTTTGCTATACTTCTGAATTTACACAGATTTTTCTTGTATTTCTCCCTTACTTAGGTACTCAATTGCTGCATCTGACTGCATCAAGGCTAATAGAAATAAAATACTGTGCATTAGATTTGAAAAGCTACACATACAATCATAGATACCAAGAGCTTTCCGTATTATTTTCTTCCTGACACTCAAAACATCTATCATCATGATGCCTCATCTTAAAAAAGCTGCACTTCTCTTTGTGAGAAGTGTAGGGGCTGAGATTGGGGCTGAGATAGCAGAATAGCAGAAAAGACTTGAGTTTACGAGTCTGGCAAGTGTATTTCAGAGCTGACGCTCCATTGTGAGGGTCACTATAAGGTAGTTTAGCCATCCGAATGTGCTTTACAAATGAGAAGAAAATCTGGTTTGTAACTATTGAGAAATATGAAAAGATATTTAAAACATAATAAAAAGTAAACATTTACTGGATTATTTTAAAGTATATTACTAGAACCAACAGGACATAACTTTAAACATGTATAATGTATTATACATAAAAATGCATAGATGTACAGTAAATATGTTTATTTATATGTATACAGAGTAATATGTACACATAGGGTCTGTTGTGCTTCTGGAACTCTAAGCGGTAATTCCTGTGGTATATTGTCTTAAAGCAGTTTTATTATACAGCTGTTTCGATGTAACGGGTGCTGAGAACAATGCATGTTAATGCTAAGTAGATAGGTCATATCCATTTGCTCTTGGAATGTGCAAATATAGGAAACAAAGGCCATAAATGCAAAAGTACCTACACCTCCAAGACTTCTGCTTTGTTATTTAAATATGCACAAGTCTGCCTCATGGTGATACATAGATTTCTTTCCTGCTTCCATTCCATGTCAACGTGTTGGCCAGGCACTCAGACTAAATCTTGGGCACACTGCAGCACCACTTTCACTGATTCAACTCAGTGCACTCCTGACCTTGAAGTCTTCAGGTCAAAAATAGGAGGGAAAAATAAAATAAAAAATATATAAATAAAACAAACAAGCTTGTGGGCTTTCTTCACAAGTTATTTGCCACCAATACTGTCAAAGCAGCTGAATCGTAGTGCATCCGTGGGCAGGAGCATATAGCAGCTTTTGTGCACTTTGCAAAATATATATTAAAAAAAATCAAGTCTTTACTGGCTTGTTTTATCTGTAGCTAGAAAGATGCTGTGCTGCTTCTGAGCCCTTTCCATCAAATTCTTTTTCTTCTTTTTCTTGTCCTTTGTTTTCGTTGTCCTTCTTCCTAAACAAGGAAAAACAAAATAATATGAATAGGTCACCTAAGAAAAGAATACAAAGGTAATATTAGAAGGTAGTAAAAAAACTCAGTGACCAGGGAATTATCAATGGGGAGTGCAAATGTAATGCTAAATTAATAAATTTTGATCATCACTGGAAACAGAAATTTTCAATATGGTAGAAAAGGAAGTTGGATTCCTGACTGTCAGCCCTTGTCCACACACACAGTTTTGCTGGTGTGAGTAACAATGTTTATGTAGATCTCAATTTCAACACGGTAACTCACGCAAGCAAAGTTATGCTCTGGGCCTAGGACCCAGAGCCAGACAAGTATGTACGTAGCCTCCTAACTCACTGAGAGCTGGACATGTGCCTTAGACCCTCGTGTAAATTTGCTTGAGTGAGTAATCCTATTTAAGTCAAGTCCAATATATCCATGATTTCAATGAGAAATCAGGCATTACAGCCCAAGTATTTGGTTGGATGTAGTCCTACGTGCTTTGGCAGAAACACTGCTGCCTCTGTGAAGAGCTGCTACTATTGCTTATGAGTGCACAGTGCTTCATTCTCACAGTATATTACTGCGCAGAAACCAAAACTTCATTACATGTTTTTGTCCAATACCACCATATTTGAAGTTCACTGCTTCTGAAAAACAACCCAAATCAGGAAATCAGGATCCATGCAAGAAAAAAAATTCTCAAACTCCTGAGATGAGAAAACTGTTTCCTGTTCAGAGCCCTCTGATTATCTCAGCAAAGATACCATGGACTGAAAATCTGCTACATACAAAAGCCCTGCTTCCGCACTGCAGTACCTTTTAAGCATATACTTAAATCCTATCTATCTACTTTAGTAGGATTTAAGGAGATGACTGAACATTGTCTTGAGTGAGAATTGTCTGGGCTTTATCAGCAGTATCATATATTGCAATATGTGATCAATGGAAAAAACTAAAGATATAATTCCCTAGAGCTGCCAACTCTATAAACTTTCAGGAGAAATAAATTCACTTATGAAGATGAGAGTAAAAGAAAATTCAAGCGGCAGACAACACAAAAATGTGTAAAGTGTATTTTTCAACTACACTGATAGTATAGTCTTAACTGGGAGAAATGTTTGCCCGTGTGACCTTGTCTTACTTCCATATTGTTTCTTAACTAAAAAGGCCCAAATCAATATGAAACATTTTTCTCTGTTGGATAATAAGATTGAGATGATGAATCTGATTTTAAGATTCATTAAAAATGTATGGATATAGTTAAGATTACATATTTGTGAGTAATATATTACCTAGGCTACTATTTACTAGAAAAAGTAGTGGCAATAGGACAGGACATAAAAGTAATGAGAACATGAGTTTAGTTTACTTCTGCTTCTCATTAAAGTCTGGCATTAACACTACTATGGCATTTTGCCATTTTTAAATCTAGTTAATCCTACACAGTAAAACCTCAGTCCAACCAATCATTAATCAAAGCAGCTTTTAAGTGAAAACTCTTTAGTGACACTGTATCTAATAACTAGGCACACCTAATGAGGTCAGAGAGATGGAATACTTGACACAAAGTGGCATTACAAGATGGTTTCAATTATTCTATCTTGTACTTTAAATACTCAAAAATTTTTAACCTGAATCTTTGAAATATTTATTAAGGAAGTAGTAGATAAGGGGAAACAATTTGAAATGACTGATAAAGCTCCTAGTCAGACGACCAACAGAATCAATTAGAGCTTTCCTGGAGTTTTGCTATGATGTCTGCTCAGTGATCTTAGATTCTGTGTTTTTTCACTGTACAGACCAATTAACAACAACAACAACAACAACAACAATTAATTTGCAGTCAGTGCCACATCTAGTTTTCTCTATGCTCTCCTCCAGAAAAGTAAAGCAAATGCTTACTGTAATTTTAAGGTAGTAAAAGATCTATTCTTTTTTTTCTGAAGACTCTGAAATGCACAAATAAAATGGCACACACCCCACTTGGCATCTATTTCTCTAAGCCTTATAAAGTAGTCTGCTCTAACACAAACATCAAATCAAATTGCCAGCGTGCTCCCAATGCGATATCCTAAAATAAAAAAAAAGAAATGAACTGTAATAGACTTCAGTGATTTGATATGTCATTGTACAGCAAAGACATTACCATGTTTCAGGGGCTCTGCCGTAATTGTCCCTGTACCTGCTTTTACCCCCAGGCACACAGAAGGCAGCTTATCTTCTTTACATGTGCCGTGGAGTAAAAACCTGCACAGAGGCAGCGACCACTGAGCAGCTGATACCTGATAACTTGTTCTGGTGTTAGTGAGCCCTTTGGCTGCTCACTGCAGCTCCAGGTGCCCTGCAGTACAGAATGAGTTCTCTTGTTTTCAGGACAATATTAAATCGCACAGAAAAAATCCGAATGGTTAGTGAGGCTAACACGGTTCCAAATTCCAACTGTTATTTTAACCAGAAAACTGAATGTAAAAAGGTATTTCTTGGCTAGCAATTGGTTCCCATACTATTACTAGAATGCAACAGAGATTGAAGATTAGCAGAAAAAAAAGGCGACTATAAAGACTACAGAGTTCAAACAAAGTGTTGCTGAAGTTTCCATGCACAAGAACTTTTATTAAATTCAGACTTTGTGCTTATCAGCAAAAGCACAGTGAACAGAAGTAACTTCCAAATATCTTGCTACAGACTCCTCTTTTGAAGGACATGATGTTTACAGTGCAGAGAGTGGATCTCCAAAGAAGATCTAACAGCCACGTCTCCCAGCTCCCCAGAGGGAAGGCAGTGGGGGGACAAGGCCGATGGAAGAGGTATGCGCGCGGGGCCCCAGCGAGCCCCCCGGCCGCGAGCCAGCAGTCTCTTCGGCTCTTTGGAGAGCGCTGTCTGCCAGGGATCCTCACCGGGCCTCCTCCACCCCTCGCACACGCTCGCTGCTCCCGAAAGCGTGAGCTCTGCATCCAGAACAACACTCTTGTGTTGCGCTTGGGTTTGCTGGGGCTGTTGAAAGGAGTGGATTTTATCCATAGTTTATTATAGTACAGAACTTGCTATTGCTAGGAACCCCCCCAGACCTCCCAGCCTACCACTCAGGAGGAAACTCCTGGCTTACCGCAAGCTCTGTGAGGCAAAAGAGGAGGGAGAGCACAAGGACCTGTCTCTCTGTAAGGATTTTACAACCCACCATGTGGATTCCCAGCCCTCGGAGGAAGTGGGACGGAGGAAACACCATGATCATTCTTGCCCTTGCTCAGCAAAAGCCGTCAGCGTGGGCCAGGCAGTCTAGGAGAGCAAGCTGCCCCTCTCAGAAGAATGATGAAACTCTTTGTAAAAACTGAGGAAACCTCCCAGGCCCAAACTGTGTAAAAATAGGGCTACTCGAAAGGGAACAACGTGCAATCCCCTTCCACGCTTCTTCCCGTGAGGCTCTGGGGCCTCACATCGGGCTCTACCACAGCTAGTTAGTTGTAGTTAGTTATTCGAGGCCTGCAACACGGGCCTCAGTGCTTCCTCCCGGTCTGGCTCCATCGCTCCGCTATCGATAGCAGGTGATAGTATTACCGCACAGGACAGGAACTGACAATATCTCCGATATTGAGTCTGATCCACACAGCCTATAAAATCCTCCTTACTCGAAACAGAACTGCAGTGAGCAAATGGTTCAGCGCAGCAGCCTGGGATCTGCAGCCAGCAACACTCTTTATGTGACACTACATCGTTTCTAGTGCTAACTCGCCTGCTTGTCGTCTGGCGGATGGCCACAGGCCTTGTTTCTACTTTCCAAGGTATAGGCTTCCACATCAGGCCTGATTTTCAATCTTTATTTTATTACTGTGGACAATCTATCCTTGAAAGTCCTTGGTGTCAACAGCAATGGGAGCAAATACAAATAATTCAGTTGAAGAGCAGGATATCTGAACACAGGACTGTTCAGATTACTATATTCCTGTTACCTTTTCCCTTGCATGCTAACTAAACACTTCTTCAAATTAATATTACCTTTTTCCTTAAAAAGCATTTTTATCTTGCACTGTCTAAAAAAGAGTTCCTCAACTGTTACTATCTGAATCGGTTCTGAACATAATTTACAGAAATTATTTAATACTCTGCAGAGCCCTGTGTATACACTGAAATATATGTAGGGCCTAGGAAAGATCTGAAACTTAGCTAGATTTGCTGTGTAATTATTTAGGAAATAAAATCCTTAAAAGCTTACCAATCATTCTGTATCTCTCATATTTCTGCACAGGTTATTTTAAAGAAGAAAGACTGGCAAAGCCATTCGGTCAAACTCTTTATGGCAATGAAGATATGTTACAAATTCAGCTTTGCCGTTTGCTTTATAAATTGCCAGTAAGTTTGTATGTTCCGCTAAGTAACTGTTATCACAATGGTATCTTCACAGTGTTATTCATGAAACTTTCACTTGGATTACTCACTTGTCCCTCGTTGGTGGATGGTCAACTAATGTGCAATGAAATATTACTGTTAGCTAACAATGTACAACAGCTTTTAATGGTACAATAACATAAAAGTAATAATGCAATTCCAACATGAGTTCCTGAAATAGATATACATACATATGCACATATATATACATATATACACTAATACACAGAGACTTTTTTTTTAACAGCAGCTGCCCATACTGTGGAGAGTAACAGCTATGTATGTAATTAGTTCAACCTGGCATTTTGATCTGTGGAAGATTTTTCTTCTTTTTCTGTTGTTGTTGTACCATTTTATCTTTGTTGCTCCTACAGCTGCAGCATGCTAGGACATCAGAGAGCTCATGCTCAGTTCCCAGTTTTGTCTCACATCTTGAGCTCAAAAAATACTGCATGTTCCCTCTGGATAGACTTTCACAGACACAGCTTGGACAGCAAAGTCTTAACACTCAGGGCACTCCTGATTTTTCAAAAATAAAATAGAGCAAAAGTATTCACAGAGAAAGAAAGAGCATAAGATCTTGTCATAGGCAGTTTTTGTATGTAAAAGTTACAAAATATATCACTGCCATGCTGCTTGAGATCCTTGCCTAAGATGTACAGTATCAGTTTAGTTGTCAAATTGTCCTTCATATGCAGATGTATGACAGTATTTCCACTCTTGTGAAGGAACCTGTCCATTTCTGCCTTCAACAGAGTGAAAACACACAGTATACATCATCCACATGAGGGCAGTAAGGATTTAAATTTAAAGCTTAAAAAATATCCATGCAGCTTTACTTTACAGTGTGTCTGTTTTAATTTTCTCACAATTTTTCAGTGTTCACGCATACAACATTATTTTATTTTAGAGATATCAAAATGTTTGATTGTCCCTTCTTTATGTAGAACATTTTTCTCTTCTATGGATGACTACTGAATAATAGGACTTAACGGTGTGTGACCATTTCTCTTCCCACTGTTTTCATATGCAGGATTTCCACTGCTAGCAGCAAAGGCACAGGGTGTCTCAAGATAACAGCAGACCTTGCTAAATACAATACTCTTTTCTCCCTTTCATTTATCCTTTTAGGAGCTAAATGCTGTGTACTTGTAAATCACTCATATGGCTGCAATTCTAACTTAGACCCTGTGGGTGGCAGCATCTCCTCCACATGACAAGCAAGAAAAGTTACTACACTGAAAGATAGCAGATACCAGGTGAACTAATAACGACAGTGGAAATAGGACAGAGGGACTTGATGACTAACCAGTCAGATCAAAATCAAGAAAAACACAGCAAATGGACGCTTCTTGAGGAGCCCTCTCTGACAGGACAACTCTCCATTTGCAGGGTACATCAAGCTACACATAAACGGTGACTGCAAAAAACAACAACCAAGGATTCAGCCCAGAAATAATGGAATTTAATCAAGTAAAATGAGTAGCTGCACTGACTGCAAATAGATGGACCTAGAAATATATAAAATATATAAATGAAACAAGGAAGCTCATGCATATATCCCTTTATTCTCCAAAGGCAATTTATTTCCTGGTGCTTTCGGTTGGGTTAAAAGTTGGAAGAATTAATGGCATTTTTGTATGTCTTTGTGTTGACTCCAGCGTACAGGTAGGTGTCAGAAGGAGGTAATTCCATTATGAGCCACTTAGGCATAGGTTAGTGCTTGCAGTGTTATTCTGTGTTGAGAAACCTGCAGCTGAGCCATAAGCCAGCTAGTATCAAATGAGTGGTGCTATCAATAGTAGAATGAACAAAACACAAAAGGACTATGACATGGTCAAAGGAGATGTAAAGAACAGAACACTTAGCAGAAACAGAGGAAGTGAACTCAGTAAATGCCAATATAATTATTTCTTGCACAGAGCGGTCATAATCAGGATCACAGTTCTACTGTATTGAATGATGGGTAAAAACACAACATGGACCTGTACCAAAGACTTAATATTTATATTTTGGATACTCAGACTGCCAGAGGAATGCACAAATTGTAAGAAAACTTCTAAACATATCCTGAATGAAAGAACAACTCCCTTGCTACAAAGTCAATCTATTTCAAAAGCGTGACTGACAAACCAGCACTGACAAATGGCCCTCAGGAAGAGAATGCAAGGAATTTGCATAATGTAGCAAACTGGATGTTACAGGCAGCACTACCAATGCTGCCTGTTATGAAGAATTCACAACAATTTTGTTAGTAAGACTCTAGTTTGTGGTTGTTTTTTAACACTAGCAAATTTAGGCTGAAAATGGCTCAGTGTGTGCTACAGGAAGAATATGACTTGGGGGAAATCAGCCAAAGTAAAATAGCCATTTTGGCTAGGAAACAAAAGAGATTGAGACTTGGACACTGACACAGAACAAGGCAGACAGGTTGAGGAGATGGGACAGAATGGGTCAAGTGTCAGAAAACAGTTCCTCATTTTTCTGGGTGAATTTCTAATGTCATTCAAAGAAGTCTTGCACACTCATGTTTGCCTCTGAAGACAATAGAAAGGATGCTCTGAACATATAAAGTACATCAGCTCCCCATAACACCACTTTTAATCCCAAAATGTCAGACTTTATAAAGATGGGTTAATGAATATTTGCAAAGTACTGAAGTACGGTAACAATGGACACCATAGAAAAGCCACGAACTGTTTTATCCTTCTTTCTTCATTTGCAAGGGTTGCATAATGTTGAGCAAATTAGGCCTTATAACATTTACTGAATAAAAAGAGATAAAAACAACATAATTATAGACTATATCATAACTGATACAAAAAGGAGCAAATGATGGCATTTCTTCAGTTTTGAAGTGCTTGATTTTACAAGCTTACCGGTGTTCTTTTATAGTTTTTGGTGCAGTATTAATGGTTAATGGAATATATTATACATATTCCTAGCCTTTTGAAAATAATAAAACTATTAGAATAATAGATTATGAAAATCAGTTCCCTTATATAAAGGGCACAGTTAGATGTTTTCAGCTGATTCTTGTCTATTTGATGTTAGTTTTCTTGATGAAAATCAGAGAAATTTCTGTCTTGAATAGACTTTGTGTACTTGTACAGTAATCATTGTAAAAGCAGACTCTCTTACCCTGATAATGCAGAGCTAACTCGGTTAATATCTTATTTAGTTCTTTTCAGACAGAATTCTGATATTTTATTTTCAACACTGTCATTTACACTTCACAACCTTGGATAAATGATTATATCCCATTCCATATAACATTGCATTTAACTGGTGTTTGTATAATAGCACCAAACATCAGCTACTGAGATGAAAGCTAATTAAAAAGAATCAAAGAATAATTCCTCAACTAAAAGAAGTATTAAACTATCCCAAATCTGTATGTCAATCCCACTGGCTTTGCCAATATAAAATCCCTTTTATTTTGACACATCCGCTAAGAAATGAAAGGTTTTATTAATTAGGGCAAGAATAAGTAAACTAATGTACAACACTCTTTTTCCTCCCAAGTAAACATCCACTTTCATTTGGCTTGAATAAAAACTTTGTAAGCAAAACTAAAATCTGATGTTCTTTCCTTCTGGCCAACACTGAGCATCTTCAGACATCGTCATCTGTTTAAGAGATACTGATTCCCAAGTAAAGAACAAGAAATCAGTGGATTTTCCCTCCTTGAGTTTAGGACAAATTCACTGAGAAAAGAGTCTTCTTACACTGGTGAAATGCAATGCTTTTTCCACAGTGTGGTTTTACAGTTTGTACAGTAGATGGTAGTGAGATATGAAAACTGGCCTGCACTCCCAATTATTAACCTCCTTTCATCCATTCAAAGAATACTAATTTTTCTTTACAGAAACAGCCATTTCCTCTGCCTAGAACATAAACTAACTGATCCTATTTATTAAAGAATATTAAAATTACAATTAGGACCTCACATATGCAGATTCATAGAAGAAAGAGAAAGAAAGCACACTGGCGGAAGAGGAGAACCAGGAAATTCAAGGTGACATGAAAACGTCTCAGAAAATTCTTTTAGGCGGCATACGTTTAACTCAGTAGTATAGATGTTTAAATAATGGGTCCAGTCCTCCTTTCAGTCACGCTTGTGTAAAAACAGGTGGGTCCCCAGTGCAGCCAAAATGTTTATCTAACAGAGATTTAGCTCAGAATTCAATGATATGAACATCACTTGCACAGAGGATACTCACTATTCTTATCTTAGTCACCACCATGTCACATCAGATGTTTTGCAAGCAGAGCCAAGCAAAATATTTCCAATGGAAGATTTGAGTTTGTTTGTTTTTCTTCCTTTCAAATGAAATATAAACCAAATCTCAAAATAATAAAAATGTTTATACACAGTCAAAAATATGTATCCATGTGTAAAAATATTTTATCTATAGAGACAACAATCTTCGACAACACACTCTCTTTATCTAATGATCTAAATTTAGCTTTCCGGACTTCCCTTCCCTTCCCTTGTGCACATCACACACACTGTGGCCACAGGCTTCTCCCTAGCATTCACTTTAAGTCTGTCAAGAAATCTTGTGGGATTTACTGTCATTGTATCTGGGAGAGTAAGTTGTTGAATGGTTCTCAAGGTTATTGCATATGCAGTTACTGATCTTTCAAAGATTCACATCTCCTAAGAAACAGAGAGGAAAAGGAATTCTTTGCAGCTGTTTATCAAGGCAACCACAGATAATTCTTCTGAGACCATAATTCCATAAGCAGTTGACTCTACCATAAATTCATGCAGCCACTGAAAAAGGGGAGCTGCCTCCGGCTTGTACCCTGCTCCCAGCTGCTTGTTCCCATCCTTCCCTTGTGTGGACTACAGCATTCAGGCAGGTTGAGGAACTGTTCTGGATGAAACCTAATCTACACAGAGGCTGAACCAGGACTCAACAGCGACATCCATACACGATATCAGAGAACATTTTCAAAAACTCATTTGTCCTGTTGAGTTTGACCTGGGCCAAGCAGCACTCCCTGCAATTGCCAGGCTCGGCTCAGGAGACAGCTTGGGCCTGGGTCTGCTCCCAGGTGGCAGGTCCTCGTTTTGGAGGCAACGAGTACAGTCACATGGACATGGACTGCTCTGTGCTGGTTCATGTCAGTGCCAAAGAACAACCAAGTACATTTATTTAACTAGTACAGAGGTAGCTGCTATCTTTGAGCCATGGTCAGTCTGGATTTAAAGGATGACCTGAATTATATGGCGTTATCCCTAAATGTATTACAGTAAATTTCTTTCTGGCTTAAACAGGAGTATTTTTTCAAGACTGACTATGAGGGCTCTTTGACCTACTGCACACCTGAAGCCCACTAATACTCATAAGCGTGCCAGGCTGATTTACACTGTAACCAATCACTTTCACAGCATATATCTACAGAAAGTTTACTCACTATTAGAAGCTGGAAAAGGGCACTTTTCTCCCTAATTCTTACTTGTTTCCAAATAGACACATACTGTTTTTTTCACTGATATCAAAAGTAACACTGCACAGCCATTTACAATAAAAACAAATAGCTATAGTATCCCATATGGCACTTTATCTTGCTGCAGCATTTGTTTGTGTATTAGTGTCATCAAACTGCTGTCACAACTTTAGAAACAGCTTTTTGGACCATGGCAGTAAAAAAACCCCACTTTTTTTGTTGTTGTTTCTGGTCCATGTGGAGAATATTCTACAATGAAGTTAGGAACACAAATTAGTTGACTGGGTTCTTCTAACAATGATCTATGAACTGTCTTTTGAAGCTCTGCTTTTCTCTTTGAGAAAGATGCACAAGAAGGTCTGCAAGGAAGTGAACAGGGATTAGGAGGGCAGGTACCCTCCACCGCACTGTCACGCTCCACCTGAAGTGTGCTAGCGGGAGCAGTTCCCATACCTAACTCCCTCCTGCATTTTGGAAGGGTTATGGGATGTCTGTGGCACTCAGTATGTGGCAGCACAGCTTTCCCAGGATGTTGCTGGCTTAAAGGGTGAGTTTCAGCACTCCAGGGAAAAAGGTAGTTCTCTGCTCACCCCCAAACTGATACTCAAACAGGTACACAGCTACTATAGTGTTCATCAGAACACAGAAAGGGTGCAACTTGTTTGATTTTAAAGAAGACGTATTCAGACTAAAATATTAGACAATGAACGACTGTTTCATGTTGCCTGACAGACTAGGTCTGGAACATAAAAGAAAGAGAATTTGTATAGCCATCAGCTATTTGTATTATTGTTTATTTTATTTTATAAAGAAGTACTGTTAAGCCTATTTTTTCATATATCATAAGTCTAGAGCCTTGCTGTATTTCTGGCTCCTAGTTTGTCAGTATTTTCAGCACACAGACAGCATCAGTGGGGGCCACCTCAAAGTCTGGACCATTAAACATTCATCAAGAATTTAAAACTACGGAACCAATTTTCAACTTTCTCCTGCGTTTTTTCTGTGTTTTTGGGCAATATTTGGTTGAAGTGTCTGCATAATTCATGCCACAGGAAAAACTCTGCACCCCCCCCCACCACAAAAAAACCCTCTTTAAACTGTCGCTGTGTTGTAAAGTGGTGTTAGCTAACATTTTTTGACTGACTGGCACTTCAGGCTTGAACAAGAGCCTGCCGAGGACAGTAGCAAATATCAGCAAATCAGGATTAAGGATCTAGGATAAACTGAGCTTAAAAGTATTTCTTTTAGGCCCTGTCAAAAGTAAAGCATAAACGGATTACTGGACCGCCTAACTCCCTGCCCTCCAGGCACTAAGCTGATGAAATTCTTGTTCCTTGGAGAAAATAATTTTGCTCAAGGTATTGTGAGCCTTCAAAAATATGTTAGTTAATGGGTTTTAGTGAACAGGTTTAAAAATATTTAAGATCACTTATTGTCCTAATGCAGATATTGAGTTATTCATAGCAATTTTTTCTTTTATTTTGAGTACAAAAACAGCCAAAAGCAGAAAAATTTAATTTGAATTTGAAAAAATGCTTGGAGATTTTCACAGTGAAAGATTCACATCTGCAGGAAATAAACTAGTTGCTTTCAAAGTTATGGTTATTTAAAATAAGGAAATTCATGTACAAGCAAACTGTGTGTGCTACACTTTCTTTAAATTATTGTATATTGCATTGTATTTCCAAATAAATTCAAGGTTGCAGGTAATAGCAGCATTTGAAATAATGCATTATATATTAAATTCTACTGCAGATGCACATGGGAATGTAGTAAGGACAAAACATAAACCAAATATAGCCTGTGATTTCTCGAAGTTTATTATTAAGCCTAATAAAGTGTCCTGCTTGCCTTGAAGCCAGCCAGATGAACCAGTTATCTGAAGTTCACTGCACCAAGATTATCTCAAACCTGCCTGCCTTTTCAAAGTCTGTAGATTAAATAATAAAGACCTAGATAGCAAAATTAGATAACGCATGTCTCTTCAAGAATGCTTTCACTTTATATTAATAAATATAACTGAAAATATCATTTATTCCTTAAAACTTAAGAGATGCATTGACTGCAAGTGAGAAGGAGCAGGGAACCAAGAACATCTAGTGAGAGCTCTTAAATAAACACGAGCCAAAAGATTTATTTTCATATGCTGTTGAGGCTAATAACTTGGGGAAATGCATCCGGTATAGATTTGAAGACAAGAGGAGAAAGAGGATCCACCACTTCCTCCATAATTGTTCCAGCAGTTAATCATTCCACTGCTAGATATATGTGCCAAATTCCCAACTTAAATTTTAATATCTAGATATTATTTCTGGTTATGCTATTCTCTGCTAGATTAAAGGACTCAGGTTTTATACACTGTAGACAAATCTCTGCTCATCATCTTTTTGAGAAGTTAAACATATGGCACTCTTTGTGCACCTTTCTATGAAGCTTATTTTCTAGCCCTCAGCTAAAGTTGGTGACTCTTATCTGCACCCTCTTCAGTTTTTCAGTATATTCTATAAAATATGGGTTCCCAGTTGGATGTTACAGTTCAGCCCATATATAGGATAAAATCGTTTTCTTGTGCTTTTTCATTATTACCCATTACTACCAGGCAAGAATTGCATTTCCACTTTTTCTCACAACATTGCAGTGGTCTCTTGTTAAGGTTTCTTCTCAGAAACATTACTTTATGGGTGCAATTCCTCATCCTGGAGGTATGCATTCTTCATCCACTAATTCTTCTCCATGTATAACTTTACATTTACCTATATTAAAATTAACTTTGTCTGAATGGGGACCAGTTTACAAAGCAACCTGGATTTTTCTTTAGGTCTACCTAGAGTATTTATTGTTTACCATTGCGCTAGTCTTTGTATTATCCTGAAATTTAAATCATACTGTATATTATTTTTAAAGAATTTTATATAATTATATAATTTATAAATTATAATTTTTATATAATTGAGTGAAACAAATATATTAAGGCCACCATCAACTTCTCCTAGACATCCAACCACCACGAGCTTTGATTTAATCTTGTGGTAAAGATAAGAAAACTTTATAGCTCAATGTTTATTTTTTTAATCTTTATAGTTCAATCTGAAGTTTGAACACCCTCACTTCAAGCATGGTAGTTATTCCTGCCCAGGACTTCTGTGAAATTTTTGTTTTTTTTCATTTCTATAGATGTAAATATTAATCCAAATATTAATCAACTGATTATGCATAAGCTTTCCAGAAATGAGTATACAGGCTCAGTCCTCATTGTTTTGAGAGGAATTCTGTTCAGATATATTATCTGCTAGTAAGATAAAAAAACCAAAACACAACCCTTGGGGCCATTTAACTGTATGCCTCTAAGAAATTTTATATCAGAAGCAGCAATAAATAAACAATAAAATATGATCATCCAGGAAAGTGCCATGAAACCTAGATTTGTTATTCACCTTGACCGTAAGTGCTGATGTCTGGAAGAGACATGAGAAACCTGAATAGATTGTATTTCCAAAGACAGGCCTTTAATCAAGGCCTTATCTACCCAGAATAAAATGAGTATTACTGAGGTTGCAAGGAATGCTCCTGTTCTGCACCCAGCTGGAGCAGCCAAGGACACTTTTGCCCCAGCTGTTCCTCAGGGCCCACCACCGGGCGACTAGCACTCTCACAGCTTTGCGGACAGACGTGAACGACTGCTAACCCACTTAAGTTCAAACTCCCTTGATGCTCAAGCTCACCAAACAGACTGCACAGAGCTGAGTGAAGAGTATTCACGTGCTCCTTCCCCCCGCACAGCTGCAGAGGCAGGAGCACCTAGAGTGGGGCAGTGTAATCTCCAGATACAACAAACATGCAAACCGGAACAAAGGTATACTTAAAATGATTTTACTAAACTGAAGTGAGTCCTTGAGAATAAATTTATCCATATGAGCTAAGCGTAGAGTGCTTAGAGAGACTGAGTATAAAGTAAATATATCAATGTTAGAATAAATTTTATTTAAAACCATACCTTTTTTATATTTAGCACAGACCTTAAGAGCAACAACAAAAATACATCGTTTCCCTCTCTGAGGAGGCAGACATGGATTTATTAGGGGAATGAATGGTCTGCAGCATCTCTGTTATGACAGCCTAGTGCTTCACATGCTCTCAGCACCACATGGCTGTCTGTCCCCCTCACATACAGAGCAGCTGGATACAGCCTTGGCATCACATGATACAAGAAGCAATACAACATGGTATCTTATAATACATATGGAGTGGACAAATTAGCTTCTTATTCTGATAAATATCTGCAAGATATCTGCACACTATAATCCCTACCATCAATTTAAACGGTCAGTCCAAACTATATTGAAAAACTGTTTTTTTTCCTGCATAAATCATTTTTACGTATATATTCACTGATGAGGAAAAATGTGTGAATGCTTTCTTAAGAAGAAAAAGAATATATGAGACAAACACAGCATGTAACTTAAAGGCCACTTGCCATAAAAGGCTTTTCCTGACTGGAAGTTACAGATGTACTTAAAAAACAGATGTACATCAAAGACTGTTGATTAGAAGCACAGAGAGAAGTAATTATCAGTCTTTTTTTTTTTTTTTCAAAAAATAAATTCTTCATTCTAATGCCAATAAAACCAATAAAACCTTAGTATGCACAGAATGATTCTGTGGGTTTAATTAACCATATGAAAAATATAAATGTATATGCTATTCCTGCTCCATATCATCACATTCTTACAGAAACTTTGGGTGAGCTTCTGATGGATATGAGTTCTCTACTTCATTATTTTGTGATAGTATTAAAGATATTGCATAACTGAAACTGTTCAAGATCTATTTATTTTGAGGTTAGAAACCAAATGCCTCATACTAGCAATTCTCTGCAGGCCACAGGTACTTCTGCTGGTAGACATGCAGGCTGCCAGGACAGACACCCCGTCCTGAATGGGGGACAGCAGCACAAGCCACAATCCTTGCCAAGCTAGTGACTGGCCACAAAGGCTACATCTCATCAATAAACTAAAGTGGGCCAGAGCACAGGTTTGAACACTGTCCTGAAACACTTATTAGCAGGTTTTCCAGCATATTTCTGACCTGTGTCAACTAGTAACTCTCCCAAGAATGGGTCGGGGCAGCAGAGGCCAGGAGCTGTTCCTGGTAAACAGTACAGCCAAGGTCACCCTGCCTTGGTGGGGAGGAGAACGTCTTGCTGAATGGACACAAATGAGCCCAGGAGGGCCAAAGAACAAGCCTGGCTTATTTTCTTTACTTGTAAAGATGTAGCTAAATTAGGCAGGGCCAGGTAAAAAAAGTGTACTTACAGACATCTGATAGTTGAGCCATGCTCAACTGGTATAAACTATCAAAATTCCATCAACTCCTAAAAAGCATGTCAGTTCATAACAGCATAAAATCTACCTTGTGCCCTTCTTTCCTAAAAGGCCCTTCTGTCAGTGCCGCACCTCATATGGGACAAACGATTCCATAAATGCAACTCCCTATAGCTGAAGAGCCTGGGATGAACCAAGTTTTAGATGCATGTTTTTATCCCAAAACAGAAGTAAAACTAGGTAAATTTCAATATCTCTACCAGTGAAGACAAGCAGAGAATGAGTCAAAGTGGAACAACTATGTGGTGCTTTATAAACTCTTGGTAATGTACACCCAAACTGTGGCATTAGTATTGCACCAATTAACATGGTGGGAATAATTTATTTGTTCTTTTGTATAGAAAGACAGAGACTCAACAAAATGTTTTGATTAATGAAAGCATCACAGTTCCCTGTACACTCTTTTATGTTCCTTGAAGAAGATCAAGAGATGATTAAAGAAACATTTACCTTAACTCTTTAGACATCACTAACTTCAAATGAGTAGCTGTCTTTCAAACTGAGCAGTTTTTACAGTTCTGGTTCTGGATGCATATGTGATAAGCCCCTGGACTGGAATATATGGATCTAAAAGCAGACATTCAAGTGTATAACTTTGGCTATATACTTTAGCTGGGCTGATACTGTTTTGTACACTGGAAGGAAGTATTTATTTGAATCAAGCTCAGTTAAGTGATTATCAGCTTCTCACAGTGAAGTAAAGTTGATCTCTACTGAATGCTAATTATTTCATCATGTTAGCAAATACTCATTTCTTAGCCAGTGCCTTTACCACAATCTGTTCCATGTGTTGACTTGAACTGTCCTATAAAATTAAGAGTGGGCGATAACTGGATCATTAGTTACAAATATCTACTCAGCTGTTTATTTTCTTCTACTGAAGCAGTTAAACCAATATTAATGCTTCTCTCTTTAACTAAGACTAGCAGATAGCATTTAACTCAGACTAGCAGATAGCATTTTCTTCTTGTCATCTGTTTACTTCAAGAGATTCCTGAGTTTCTGTCTGAATTTATTCTCTTTCTAGTTATGGTTAACATCTTCCCAGCTTCCTTCTGTGCAGCTGAATGATAACTTACTCCTCAATGCTATTTGTTATTCTCCTTTAAACTCTTTCCACAACTACAGGGCTTTGAACATGAGATTTCTGTTGTTACTTTCTCTGCAAGCAAACTTTAGATAATAAGCTCCTTCCCAAACCTGATTTCATCAGAAAAGATAAAGCACTATTATCCAGTTGAAAAGAAATTTATACAATAAAGAATAAGCATTTCTCCCTGGTTTGCCTATCTATGCAGCCAGTTAAAACCTCTATAATTACATGAACCATTAGTTAGAAATTGCCAGTAGAGTTAATCTCTGCCAGAACTACGGAAACATTCTAGGTAAAAAAAAATACTCTGTTAATTTCAACTGTCATGATGCAAGCATTTTAGGTTTTTACTGAATATTATTAGTAACTTAGTTCCTAAGATGCATAATTTTTCTTCTCAAAAATCCTTTTGTTGAATCAGAAAGTAGTTAAGAATCACAAGGCAGATGAACTCTCATATCTCCACTGATAAACCTTCAGAATGTAGTGCAATAATATTTATATGAAATTACTGAAATGGAAAAACCCTGCCACCTATAAAACAAATATGCCATATATTAAAATAAGTTTTAAAATGCACATTAGAATTTAACATAAATATCATAAGTTAAAGAGTTGGACAGTTTCACTGATACACAATCTGCTTTTCAAAGGAAAATACTTTAGTTATTTGAATATTTCTAGAACACTGAAAATAATTTAACCATATTAAACTATTCATCAGTTTCTGCATGGCTCTACCCAATAGACAAAATACACAGAAACATTTAAAAGCAATTTGTGATATAAGAGCAATAAAGCAATCACTCATTGTCAGGAAATGTGTCTATTTAGATTAAGTGACCATAATATTACTTGTTTCCAACAGATACAGTCATATGATCTTTAAACAATACATTATTTTTAAATACTTCTGACTTGATAAATGAGATAGATTGATTTATTTTTGAAAATCTGTAAAAACATACAAACAAAATCCTTGTGAATCAAGGCTTTCCATGCCAAGTCTCAGCTAGGAGGGAATTTCTATGATTAAGTATGAATTCCTGAAATACAAGGTTTATCATGGAAAAACTGGCAAAACTTCCGCAGTATTTGCTCTAACAGGCGCCACTGTAATGGACTGCAGATCTACGGAAGGCCAAGAACAGAAGCTAAAACTAACACAGAACAATGCAATATGTTATAAAGGGGGAGGATATTTTTTCCTTTTATTTGATGGTAATAGATGGGACAGATTTCAATCCATAATTTAAATAATGAAGAGCTTTACTGGCCTGATCTCATCATTTCTCCAAAATATTGTTTTGATAAGTGATTCAGTTATGAAATTTCATCTGGCAATGAAAATATGGCCTTTTTTGAAGACTTGGTTTATTCTCTTCTTACATGCAAGAATTACTGCTTGGGATAATAACTGGGTTTTCAAACAACAGATCAGATGTATGACATTACTGTTAGCAGAATTTTGTTCATTCCATGCTGGCCATAAGTCTTGAAAAATGCTCTGATCCTCAAATTTCACAAATCTTTATAAGCAGAGGTGCAGAATGTTACTGGCTGAGATAGACAGCTGGTACCTCAGAGAGAAGATGAAAGGGGCTGCCCTGGACCAGCCAAGGATCCACCAAGCCCACTACTGTAACACGGGCCCAAAACACACATGTGAGGAATGGGTGCAAGTGTTGGACAAACCTGCATGCTCCCTTTCCCAAGAACTTTCACCACCGTACATGAAGCCTGGGAAAAAGCATGTACCTGGCCATGTTGAGCCACCTACTGGGGAAGGGCTTGCAAACAGGTTTTTGCTGGGGAATGCATTTTCTGGCAGAAACCTTAGAAGTGAAGGCCTCACTACATGCCTTTCTGCTGCTTGTTTGCCACTCCATGGCCTACCTTGCAAAGCTGGTTAGGATCATGTAACTAGAACATTTTGGCTCATAATTTTTCAGCTGTTTTTTCAGCTGATAACAGGTCAGGTGAATCAGTTTGCTTGCACAAAAGGGATGGCCAAATTTTCATGACACTGAAAATGCATGAAAAGTAGTCCTAGCAAGGGAAAAGCAAGAGGCATGCCTTGAACCTGCAAGTCTTGCACGTACTGCATGAGACCTGTCAGGTCAGAAATGCTAAAGGAAAACTTGAACCAGATGGGTCTACCAGATGGGCCTCAAAGGAAGTGGAAGCAAGAGTAGAGTTTCAATTGACCATAACAGAGGTCTCATGCTAAAAATCAGGATATCTGCTATTGCATGGCCACTTGCATCTAGTCTGTTCATGACATGACAGAAACAAACCTACATCTTTTGCAATGCCAGCCTACAGTATTGCTTATTCTTACAGAGGTTGCCTTTGAAAAACTTGTAGCTCGATGGCAAATCATCCAAAAAATCATGCATCACACCACATCTAATTTAAATGCCTTACAAATGAGGTGCACAGCATCCATATTTGAATTATCCTGTGCTTACAATTATAGAAAGTGATTGCATATTTTTGCTTATGGCTTCCAATTACTTATGGTTTGGAAAGTCTGGCCCAGAATGTTAGTTCCAATAGATCAAAGCATGTGCGGACACTAATTTCAGATAAAATAACTGGAGAGATGGCAGAATCTCATTCCCTGTCTAGCATACCTGTATTTTTAAGATTCCCTCTTTTATAAATTGCTACCATCAGACCACATGCTGAAGTAAAAGCTCTATCATCTTTGGGAAAGGAAATAGAAAACGTTTTTGCTGATGTTTAAAGGGGGTCAGAAAAGAGAAAGGCATCTGTTAATATTCTGAGTTGATGCTCAGTTATTCAGTCAGCCGTTGTTCTAATGCAAATTCTAACAGCTTGTTGCAGATGTTCAGCTGAATATAATGCTGCCAAATTGCCGGGGGTTGTTTTTTCACACTGAGAAGGTACACACAGAAGATGATTGTGGGTTCAGTAAACATTTTTAAAAAGAATTTTGAATATAGTGACTACATGTACACCCAAACTGCCAACTTTCAGAACTAAATGTTATTTTAAAAAGATTAAAATGTAAGGTAATCACCTTAGAAGTCAAGACGGCAGTTTGCTAATGAATTTCAGGCTTTTATGTTGACATTTCAAGACAGAAGGAATCTTTTCAGGTTCTGTCGTCATTTACTATTATTATTATTGCTGTTGTTGTTGTTGCAGAGGGCCAGAGATAGATATAGTCACTGTAAAATGGAGGGCATGTTTTAGGACAGTAAAATGAGACAAAAGTGGTGCTAATATCCCAGTTGCAAGGACAGAGTAACGAAGAGTGATATTCGACCTTTTGATAGATTGAATGAATTGCAGATATTTTGTTGGTATTACTATATCCTAGGTAGCTTCGCATTAAAAAATTTTTTTTCCATAGCTCTCTCCATGTTTCTAACACTTCCCCCCCAGTTATCCTCAATGTCCCAGTGAGGCTTGGGGCTTCCCAGCGCTCACCTCTAGTCATATAAATTGCCCCTCCCCAGCTGGGCAATGTCTACAGCTAAACTAAAATATCAAGTGCTCTAAACTACACAGCACCAAGGCACATGTTGTATCACTTGCTCTTCTCTTATTAACAGAGAATGATATAAGTAATAATAAAACCATGCACTTTCTACCTCTGACAGCATCCTTGCTTTCAAAGACACAGAATAAAACCCAATTAATAATTAGTTTACTGTCACTTCAAATTGTATTTTGAATTCAAACTGTGTCTATATAAATTGATTGAGATTTCTCACTAAAAACTATACAAATATATCTGCCTTATTTAGAGTAACTATGAAATACAAAATGGTATCATCATCAAACAGCAAAATTCTGGTAGGCAGGAAAAAAAAGGATATTTTCAGTCTAAATGAGTTACATCAGGGAATTTATTTCACACAGACTGGAAGCAAAAGCAAAAGTGAAATAATGAATTATCACATAAATGAGTAAATAAATGATGCATACAAAGTGGAAAACTCTGGTTATTAACCAAAGAAAAAAAAGGGAGCAAGCACAGGAAACAGAAGGACACCAGGAAAGCTAGGAGGGATGTAAATGCAGTTAAACAGGAAGAACTGTGTCAAAGACAGAAGGAAGGGAAGGCAGAGGGAATGGCACGTAGACATACTGGTGAGTTTATGTTAGGTGTTTTTTTAACCACTGTCAAAATGAAGCAAATACCTATTTAATATATTATCTTTAAAAGAAAGCAATATAATTATTGTATGGAAGCAAAGGGCAGAAGTCTGATAATATATTATGTATGTCTCCTAAGTTCAGCAACTTTGAAAATTCAGCTTTTGGTAAAGCTACTAAACTTGGGCAAATGCCTAGAGGTCTTCTTTGCAGCACACAGCGTGCACAGCACCGGTACAAGCATTCTGCAGCTCTTCGGCCTTTGCATGAGATTCTGAATGTGGCAGAGCTCAGGCAAACCAGAATACTGAAACTTGTCTCAATACAGAATGGACAAATTGCTCATGAGATTTGAAAAGAGCCATTATGAAATATTACCAGACATTTTTTCCTTAAATGACATTAAAAAACATATCAAATGTTTTGTGGCTATGTTAGAGAGCTAAGTTAAAGAAAAAACAGAAGTAGAAATATCCCAACAAAAATGCACAGTGTGCACAGCAGCTCCATCTCCTCTCCAAATTACATTATTTGATAGAAACTCATTTATTGTAGTAACTAAGAGATGGAGTTTTAAGGTTATTTACTAGCCACATCTTGACATTTAGAAAAATAGCTGTATATCAAGTAACACAGTTATACACAGTACAATAACAAGATAATCATACAAAACAAAACACAATCCATTAACCACTATTTGAATATTTTCATATGCTTCTGCAATTCTTAGTTTTAGTCAGAACTGGAAGCTCCAGAAAACTGCAAGAAAGATTGTTCTTATGGCATGATTATAAGGTAAAGTTTTAGATGTTTCTATTACCTAATGAAACGTTTATCCCTTCTTCTTAAGGGTAAGCTAAATTAAATCATGCTGAAGCATTTCTGCAATAATCTGGGAAGATAAATATTCTTGAGGTCAAGGTACTACATTAGAATCCAGGAGATGTGGATTAATACTCTGACTCTATTCAAAGACATACTGTGCTATAATTGTCCCAAATTAATGTGGAATTTACAAGTAGCTACAATAAAGAAATCTGTATGGTCCCTCGCTATCCCTTTCACTATTCCACTGCTTCATTTAGCTCTTTATTTTAAAATCCTTCAAAATAAATTGATTAAATTTTTGCTGATATCCAGCAATACCAAGCCTAGCACAAAAATGTTTTATTGCCTAACAGTTTCAAACCCAATTTCTATACTGAAGTCACAGAGTATTTCTTTAGGTTCAGCATGTGACCGCTTTTTGCCTCATTCACACTAATAAGTATAATTGCAGTGTATATTCAGCAATATTTCATAAATTAGGTCACTTCTGAAGAAAATGATTCTATGGGATTATTAGTAATATAGTTTTTTGCAACCTTGAGTGTTAATATGCATGTATAATGTAACACTG
Organism: Apteryx mantelli; assembly: GCF_036417845.1. Taxonomy (NCBI): domain Eukaryota; kingdom Metazoa; phylum Chordata; class Aves; order Apterygiformes; family Apterygidae; genus Apteryx; species Apteryx mantelli. Next base: position 19,943,475 of record NC_089979.1, on the reverse strand, counting down.
CAAAAATCCCACAGTGCAAGCTCTGTAGTATCATTACTTTGAACAGAAAAAGACTAGCATTAAGATGGACATTTTCAAAAACACAGAGAGATTCAGAATAGCCAGTTCAACTAGAAGTCAGTAAGGAATTTTGAAAAATATCTCTTAAAACACACTCATTCTTTTGAAAAGATTCTCTTCAGTAGCAAAAACTCAAGTAGAGAACTATTCACTCAAACAATTTTCAGTATGATTTTCATGAGTGCCCAGCACTTAGTAGTTGAATTTGGTGAACTTGAATTAGTGAACTTTTCAAAGTCTGAACAACAATAGTTGTGTATTAAAAGAAGAGCTAATAGCTAAAGATTTGTATTATTCTAGCTGCAAGTATTTTCCTGATTTACAGAATATTTGCAAACATGGAAATGTATACAAACATTTTATTTCTACACATATACACTTTATATTATATAAAAATAAACAACTATTGTTCCAGCCTATCTAAAGTGGACTGTTGACTTTTGTGGATGACATGGTAAGTTTTAGGTATAAATGAAGAACATGGGAGATTTCAAACCTATTCAAAAAAAAATGTAAGCACACACAAAATCTAAGTTCCAATGTCTTAGCCAAATGTGTTGCGAGTTATAAAAATCAAAGCAGAATAATAAATGTTGGCTCTTAAGCTACAGTAACTCAAACAAAAGTGTTTCCAAATTTTAACATTATACACAGAACTAAATACTCAATTTCCTGCTCTTTTTCCTTCAAAATAAAGCTAGACTCTAATAAACATTGTATGAAGCTTCAGGCAAGGGACCTCCAGATCTGATCATTACTATTTATTAAATTTGGCAGGAAAATACTCCAAAACTTCCAGTTTAGACAAAATTCCCCTTGCACTTATCTTTAGAAGTGTAAGATCATCATAAGTACATTTTAGCTCCTTTTTAAAAGGAAAATATGCTCACTAGCAAAAATGAGATTAGGAAGCTTGTTTGGTATTAACTTCTGCCAAGCGTAAACAATTTTCCTCCGAGTTATTACTGAGTCATACAGCCAACAGCAGTAACTGTTATCACTTCATTTTCTGTAAAATAGTTTAAATTTGAAACCTCCTACACTTTCCCCTTGCAACTGCTCTGAATTGTTAGACAATCGAAAAGCGCTGCTTTCAAAATCTAATGCACTTGCGGCAGGGAGGCATCTTTACCATTCAAAGGCCTTTTAAAATGTGCAGGTTTTGATGTTAAATTTGCTCAACTGAACACCATATTCACACAAACACTAAAATAGCAGGATAACTGTATAGTCAAATTAGCTCTGAGGACTACATATAACACATTTTTAAAAGAAAGTTACTTTTCTACTAATAGAATTTAAATATAACTAGACTGAAGTTTTTTTATCTGTATCAGGAAATTAATAAAGGATTTGGAAAATGTGGCTCTGCCAAAACTGGATCTAGTGCATTCCCTTTGAGCACACACAATTATACCTATTTAACACAGATGAAACTGCTGACAGGAACCAAAGAAATAAAGTACCAGCTATTTAGCTTGTTTGCGATGCATTGTGTTATCGCATTTTCAGGGTCTAACTCAGAATATGAATTTCTAGTCTTCTCAAATTAGCATGCTAGATCATTGCATTGAAATGTTCTTTCAGTAATAACACTTGATTTTTTGCTGCAGACTAGGTTTTACTTAAAAACAATGAAAGCAAGCTCTTTGGAAATATGCCAGATCTACAGTCTTACCAGACAACATTCTCTTCTTCACAATATATACGCCAAATTTTTTCATAAACTGATATACATCAGAGTTTTCATATGAATACCTAAATGAGACACAGAGTTTAGATCAACCTTGAAAACTCTAAACCAGCACCTTTAAATAAGTTCCTTTTTGTATTGGATGCCATGTGCAATTTTGACAACCCCATTAATTCAAAAATCATGAGCTAGCCTCCATATCATGAACAAAATGTAAAACCAGTGGATTTTAAGGGAGTAATTCATTTCCCAAGCTTTTATTTGTTTTCTGGTGTTGAAACATTCAGGGGTGTTTTCAGACATTTTCTTGCAGCCATAAGGACTAGAAAAATTGCTTAAAATATCAAAACTGTTATTATCAGGTGATTCCAGCAGCTGAGCTTTAAGAAAAATAATGAATATCAGGAAACCGGTGGCAAAAATGACAAGAGAAAGCAATAGAGGAAACTCCCTCTAATGTCCTCATTACTACTTTACTCTCTTCACTGAAATGTCTTGGAAAGTACAAAGATAAAGCCTGTTCAGTAACCATCACAATAAAAGGGACACAGGGTAACTTGCCCAAATGTCAAGGGTTCTGGCTAAGGAAGGAACTGAGCTTCTCAAGTGCCCATGGGAGCCTGAACACCCCTCCAGGGTTCAGTCGTTCTGCTGCTGAGACAAAGTGCTCTTCCTTTCCAGCGCTAAAGCAATGTGATAACAACAGTACGAGCATCTTCTGTTTCCAGAAGAAGTCTCTTTCCATCATCTGTCATTTTTGATCGAGTTAGAAGCTCAAATTTCCCACGCTGCGCTTGCGTTCCCACACGCTGCATTCTTAGTATAGTAGGCCTTCCCTCTATTCTCTTGCTTAATATTGTCTTAGAGCTAAACAATTAGAAAAAATAGCCTAAGTGGTATAAAAGGTAGATAAAGCAGCTCAACTGCCTGTAAACTGGCATGATATTGTTACCTCATATTGGACAGTTCTAGAAACTTTACATAATTGTATAATTGGATGAAATACTGCTTCACAGAAAAAATAAAACATACACCTAGCAATAGATCCTACATCCTGCTTTAATAGCTTTGAAAGGTGATATGGAGAGCTGACTTGGGCAATTGTCTAAAAAATTTTTTAAATTTAGATTATTATTCTATACTCACCAGGTTGGGGGTGTGTGTGGTCGGGAGCTGCATTATTTATTATCATTTCTCCTATTATCTCCTTTATTTATCTCTTACTTGTTATCTGTTTCTTCTTCTCTGAAATAGATAGAGGCTCCAAAATCGCTCAATAAAGTAAGAAAGATTGTAGTTATATTCTGGCTCCTATTTCAAATTCACAATCTTAATTTCTGGGAATCAAGAATTTCTTGATTTTATAATTTTATATTTGTATGTTATACATATATGAAAACAAATAACGAGATCCTATTATTCTGTAGAATAATTAATGATTACAAAATGGTCACCTTTCTTCTCATTTAAATCAATCTTGCAGCAATGAAACTTCACTGGCTTTAATGGAACTTCTCTTGACCTCATGCAATAGGCATGAAGATGACCAGGCTCGTCAATGCTATGAAAATTAATTAGGAACTAGTCTATGGAACAACACTGACTTATTCCAGATGAGGATGTCACCCAATGAACTAGAATGCGGATGCTTTATAAACCAGAGTCACAATTTATGACACTGAAAAAATAGGGGGGGAGGGGGAGGTTCCCCTTTTGAGAAATAGAGATTTCTTTGATCTTCTTGAAAAAATAATTTAGATGGTTGGAGGAAAAAAAGTAAGAGAAAAGGAATATATTATTCTTTCACAACACACTCCACCCAAAAACATTATTCTGAACAAGATGCATGAATCAACATTTTTTAGAGTTTGAAATTTTAAGGAAAACTACTTATTTAATAAAAAAACTCCAGTGGAAAGAAATATTCAGCATGTTATAAAACCTCTTATGAAATACATTGCCCTTTTCTGGGCCGACTCTATTACTGAATTCTGTGGAAATGATGTCCCTGTTCTCCTTTCCATTGCCTCAGCTGCAAGAAAAATGAACCTTATTTCACAATATTTTTCCATCTATATGTCAATGGACTCTTGCTCCACTGGCTTCCCGTACACTGGAAGGAGGCATTACTACAGCCTATGCTCAAGCTGGCACTGGATTGCAGAGCCGATTAGGAAAGGGTGGCGGCACAGTAATCATGTCCTGAGTGCTGCGGATTAAAGCTGAGAGCATCTATCCCTAAGTGCTGCAGAGAATATACATATACTTAGTCACCTCCAATGATTATGAAAAATTGATTCTGGCACCCGAATGTCAGTATTTTGTGTTATGAAGCTGATATAGTCCACAATGATTTCCAAACTGACTTCCTTTTGCTTCAAGACTTATCGTTCTGTATTCTGCTATGGTGCTTTCTTTAAATGAGAAACCTTCAATCTCCTATTCTCGGTGTCTATCCAGAGCAATAAAAATCTGTTCCAAGCCTGACATAGGACTTGCTCAGTACGTCTTTTTTAACTATGAAGTTTTTTATGACCCAGAAATTTCCTTGGGCATCAGTCATTAAATACATTCTCTTTTCTACTGTTGTAAATACACTCAAAGAGTCTGAGTTACATATCAGTCCTAGTGCTATATGGCAGAGTTGTGAAACTGATTTTTAGTGTCTCTTATGTACAGTCTTGCACTGCTTAAAATTTACTCTCTGTATTTTGCCAAATTGTGGGTTTTCTTTGCTAGGCTGTATAAAAGTTGTTGCTTCTAATTTAGATATTACAAGGAACAGATGGTAAAAAAGAGGAGGTAACAAATAATCTGGTCCATAAATTCAGAGCAAAAATACAAAGTTGGAATTTAACTATCTTTGTGGTAGTTTAACTATCTTTGTTTTAGAAACCCTTCAGGCATTCGTCATCTCAAATAGCAGATAAATGTAATAATTTTCTCAATATTGAAGGTACTATAGTATTAAAACTACATAAAATCTATCTTCAAAACAATTACACTAGATCTGATTAAAGCTACTTGGCACTTGCATCTGTAGTCAACAGCTAAGGTTTCATCATGCAGCCTTAAAAGCAAACAAATAAGCAAAAAGGTTTGACAGTTTTTACAGTACTGTTTCTGTTGCGCTGAGCTATTGGCAACCCATTCAAGATGTTCACATTTGTATCTGACAGATAGGCAGAATAATTTAGGAGTTGGCTGTCATTTTCATCAGGAATTCATTATAATATGTGCCATGGTATCATCATGTGATATTAATGCCCTTGGAAATGCCAGTTGTCTTTATGCCACATGATAATGCAACTCAAAACATAGGTGCTTAAAAGTCATGTCCCTTGTTTGAACTTCTTAAAGTTCTCAAAAAATCTGACACATTGTAAAGCAATTGCTCTTACTGGTATCCTACTGTTGCTGAGCTTTACAACAAGATAACTGCATGCTTCTCTGTTATCCAGCAGAGTCTGATTTAATACTAGGTTCTCAGAAATTACCAGACTTATGATTCTGATAAGAGTGAAGAATGCCAAAGAACGCTCACAGGAAACCAATAAATTATAATTTGAGTAAAAAGGAATAAACTGACAAATATATGAACAGTCAACATAATCAGGTTCTACAAGAAGACAGATCTCAAATGAACAGTCTTAAAAAAAGGTATTAACACTTTGCTACTGCTACTGCATGAAAATAATCCAGACAATAGATGTGCATGACATAAGATTGAAGTGTCAGACTTGGAGGTGATATGTAAAGCTGTGTAAATCCAGCCTTGATTTCAGCTCCAATTTCCTTATACCTGATTCACTGTGTGTAAAGATATATATACTGATCTACTCTTATATTAAACAGCAAAGAAGACATAAGATTCAAATACAGTGGAGGATACTTTAAATTGGACTTTTTGGGCACCTTCAGAATCTAAGCTATGCCGATTCAGACCCAAAGACTAAATGTGATTGCTAAGGCATAAAGGAATATCCATATGGCACAATGCTGCTGGAATGCTAGATGGGCATCCCATAAGCTCTCTTGGGAACCAAACTTATCAGTGCAATATTGTGTCCATCATAATTAATACTGCTTCCATGGTTGATCATACGGGACAGAGTGTTATACTGACACAAGCTGAGGACTGAGCTGTCTGTGCTATTGCATTGCTATTTTAAATGTCAATATTCATTTTAGTACTGAACTGAATTCAGGGCTTTTTTAAGATCTTTCTCAGAAAAGTATTTAAATATACCCATTTTTAATGAGAAGCTATAAAGCCATATAAAATAAGAAGTGCATATTATTAATGCAGAACAGAGAAACCCTGTTTGTCATGAGCAGTGCTTTCTTTTCATTGCTTTTCTTCACTGCTAGCTTTCCCATTCCTTTACCAACATTGTCTGCTGTCATGATTGTAGCACTTCAGATTAAACCTGAAATTCAAACAGTTCAAGAGGAGGTTCTTGTCACTCCCCTCTGAAGTGTTAAGTAAATCCGTAAGTATTAAAGAAATCAGTGGTGTCCAAACTTTCCAATCTGAGGTAAACATTATCCTAGATAAAAAAACAAAACAAAAACAAAACAAAAAAAACCCCACACAACTGATGCATCAGAGCAGATCTTGAAAAAGAGCAACAGAAAAAGAGAGAAGAGAGATCTTCTCTGTTCCATTGGTTCTGTGCTGCTTAGGAGAGATAAAGATGCAGAAATACCTATAAAATCTCTATGAAGGATTTCCACAACACATCCTTAAAAACCAGTGCAGTTGATTCCAGGCTAGTTCTAAGACTGGGGGTGGGCTGATGACACAAGAGCAGCTGGGGAGATTGCTCCTCCAGCTATTCCCTGGTGGCACTCCCCTTGACTCCTGTAGCCAGCTGGTGCGGTTAATTTAATTTGATCTGGCCTACAGCAGAGTATTGGAAGCTGCTGCATTTATGAATTGAGCAGTGTCCCTTTCCAGAACTTTTGTTAGCCCCTCTGTGATAATTATTTGACAGGAATTCACCATACAAGAGAACGAGACCCCAAAGTTAGCACTCAGGAGCTATACAGCCCCACAAATCACAGTTTTTTACCACAAACATCCTACCTCTTGTCCTGAAAGCATTATATCAAAGGAGCACTGTGCCCAGTCTGGTAAATCCCACCTCTCAGCAGTGTTAATTAACTCTTGCACAGCATTATGCTGACACTTTTAAACCATTTCCCTTTCTGGAGCTACCTTATTCAGCACTAGCTTTGGAGCTTCTGAACTGCACGTTATTGTAGACATGCCCATCATGCATCAGATTTTAAGTCAATGGAAAGCAGTCAGAATAGTAGCACGTGTGAATAGGCTTTACCTTTTGTACTCAACTAACAAAACCGTTAATTAAGACCCAACTATGCTTATGTGGATTTCTTCTCAGTACCGCTGTCTCAAGAGCCAAATAATACAGTGGCCACAATGAACTATTTCTCACATTCTTCCTCTCTCCTCTTTGTTGGATTCTTTACTCTCAGAGTTGTCCTTTCTGGTTGTGGGATGGGGCAAACCATTTCTGCTGAATTCAGTCCGAATCCATCAGGCTGCTGTCCTGGATTACCTTAATTTGTCACTAGCTATCAAGCAAGCAGGCAATGGAGCATTCAAAATGATTCTCCATAATAAGAAAACTATTATAAAGGATACAGGCAGGCTGTTACACTCAATCCAGTTATAGTAACCTAAAGAGTTACTAGCTTATCAGCCAAGCAGCTGTATTTAACTGCATGTACACTGTGGCAAGAAAGAGGGTGATGTATGCTTAGATAATTTTCTCTGCTTTGGAATTGTGCAAGGAGTATGCACACAGTTAGTTATGGCTCAGCTGAAAAGCTTTAACTACTTAAACTGATGATTTAACTGTTGGTAACCCCATATACATCCAAAGAATCTTATTTCTGTTAGAAATAAGTTGGTGATGATCTAGTTGGCTAGAGATCACCAAGCCAGACCTGCAGAACATAGCCCAACATTCAGAGTCATACAGGTATTTTCTTATAGCTTCCTTAAGGATCATGAAGCAGATGGATAAATACCACATATTGTCTAAATATTATATTATGGTGAAATCTTTATCCTTCAGTCACAGTTGCTGTTACTTATGGAATAACACTTTCAATATCTGAACACTGCCACACTTAATACACGTACTGCTGGAAAGATTAACAGTACAAAAAATGAGGAGTATCAGAAACATTCAACTGAAAATTCTGTTTGGATGTGGTCCTGCATCAGTGTTCTGAAAATGAGTAATACCTGTATAACCTAATATGTCTATTACTTTAAAAGAGACTTCTGTGTAAAGAAAGGACTTACTGAATCTTAAGAATCTTTAAAAATAAGCTAGGCAGACTGCTCTTCACTGCACCTAAAGCAGATCGCTCTCTAGACATTCCATACAAGGGCCTGTGGTTTGGGACAATATATTCATAGAATTGTGCTTTACTGACCCTTAGGGAGAAAGAAATCATCTTGGGTAGGTGAGACAATTTCTCTGCTGTGACTGAAAGAGCTAATTCTATAATGTATAAAAATAGCTATCTGGCTGAGAATCAGAAATGTGCATATAGTTTTTCCTCATACAGGTGAATTGTTGTTTCAGAGTGAGCAAAAGAGAAATCTAACAGGAGTTACTTCATAAGGGCATGCACAATAAAATTTGTCAGTTCCCTTTTATGGAGAAATATAATTTGTGCACACAGATCAGCTACAACCATTTTCAGTACTTTTATTTCCATGTGGATTAGCATCTGGCTCTGTTTCAGCATTTTTAAACAATCCTGAATTGTATAATTGCCATGGGACAGTTCTAACTTGTACTCTGGTCATTTATGAGGATTTGCACTCTGGTACCTATTTGGTTATTCATTAAAAACAGATAAATCCCATAGGAAATACTGCATTACATGTTACTCATGCTGCTTCTGAAATGCAATACGCTTAAAAAAACATGTATGTTAAAAGTACTTATCTGGTCTAGATATAATAATGGCTATAAATAAATTGTGTGTACAACTTTTAATTACTGGAAAAACTACATGAAAGTTTTCTCAGCAAAATATTTCCTATTATTTATAGTTTAATTAAAACAGAGAACTGAAGGATTATTTGCGTTCAGAAGGAAGGGGAAAATGTGCTTGAGTTGGCACTCCTGTCCTACCAGTAATTCACTGATGCTCCTTTGAAAATAAGTTGAAATTTTATCATGCTGCAATATGATAATACAGCACATAAACTCCACAGGCTGAATTATCCTGATAAGGCAAATAATGCTAAAACCTTGCACTCAGGTGTATATAGCCCATTACATGGATTTCTTTGGGGAGTGGTATTAAAAAAAAGAAAAAAACAGATAACAGATAACCACAACCCTTTTCTACGAAAGGGTCTTGAAGGGTACCCTGTAAAGGTCACTATCTTAGATGCCTTCCAAGACAGACAAACAAAGGCCTTGATAGGTTTGAGGTAAGATATTTATTATAACCAAACACCTCCAGAAAACCTTTTTTACTAATCGTACAACTACTTACTTTATGGAGCTGTAAGAGTCTGATAGATACAGCTTTTCAAATGAGCATGGACTCAATAAGCCCTAGGTTTGAAATCAAGAACTGGTAACAACTTTAGGAAATGACAGTCATAATTTATTTTAGCCTTATAAATGAACATGGATACATAAGTTCTACTTCAGTCAAAGAGAATGAAGCCTCAAAGAGAACGAACCTTTTAAAACCTAGCCCATCAGTTAAACAAACAAGCAAACCAAAACCAGGCTTAATCACCACAGCATTCCAAGGAAATGTAGGCTACTTGATTATTTCTAAGTTATGGGCTTCAGTATATTTAATGAATTATATCACCATATTCACGCATACCCATTGTAATGCTCATCTGGACTAGGACAGCAGAAAAGATTTGTAGGAGCACCATTCTATGACTTCATATCAAGCTGCATTAACTCCCATGCAAGAGCCAACATACCACTTTCAAGGAAAATAACAACACACAAATATTGAACAGTTAAAAAAAAAATCAATTCGATTTTTGAGAAATTCTATGAACACTGAATGGGCACAAGCAAAGAGAAAGCATCCTAATTACCTAAAGCCTGGAAGGGCTATTTTCAACAAGCACTGATATTTTTCTAAACTTTGTCACTTAGTTTTACTACTGTGACAATCATGCAGTCTTTCTCCCTGTTCTCAGCCTCTTCTCCGCTCTTACAACTTGATGCTGGGTCTCCCCATACTTGATTACCCACCAGCTCTTACAGTTTATTTCCTCTCAGCTACTTCCTCTATTTAACTCTTTTCTTCACCTGTATGATTGCTGAATCTCTTCATTCCTCAGTCTCTCCTTCACCTTATGTTCTTTTTCCATCCATCCTATCACAAAGTTTATCTTGCTGTCTTTTCTCAAATCGGCTTTCTCTCCTCCTGCTCCTAAGCTGCACACCATCCCTGGCAAGATCCCATGATCATGGGATCACTTCCCATAGCACTTCTGTTATAAATTCAGTTTTCCAGAGATTTTCTTTTTTCTACTGAAGGCAATATGATAATACAAATACAATCACAGAATAATTTAGGCTGGAAGGAATCAATGGAAAACATCTAGTCCAACTTCCTGGTCAAAACAGGGCTAACTTCAAAGTTATGCCAGTTTACTATGGGCCTTGTCAAGTTTTGAAAACCTCCAAGAATGGAAATCCCACCACCTCTGTGGATAAAATTGTTCCAATGCTTAACCACTCCCACTGTGAATTCTCCTTCAATTCAATCGGAATTTACTGTGTTAAAGCTTGTGCCTATTACCTTGTCCTTTGGCTATACACTGCTGAGAAGAGTTTAGTTCTGTCTTCTTATAATCCCCCTTTAGGTAGTGGAAGACTGGAATTAGATCCCCCATTAGCCTTCTCTCCTCCAGACTAAACAAACACAATTTTCCCCATTTTCATATGCTCCAGCTCCCTAACCACCTTAGTGGGACTTTGTTGGACAAGATAAAATAAGGGTGAATCATTCCGTCTCTCTCCAATTTGGCTACAAGGATGTTACAGGAGACTGTAAAAAGCCTTGACATTGTTCCACTCTCATCCATAGAACCAGTTTTTAATCACAGAAGGGAATCAGGTTCCAAACATGATTTGCCCTTAGTAGAACCATGCCGGCTGTTTCCAGACACCTTGTCCTTTCACATGCTTGAATATGGCTTCCACGAGAACTTGCTCTACAATCTTCCCAAGAACTGAGGTAAGGCTGCTCAGCTTCTTGCCTTTTCTGAAGATGGGTATAACATTTGCTTTTTAGCAATTAATAAATAAGTTAATAATCATGTTATAATATCTTGTCCTGAGCTGAAGGACTCACTAAAATAATGGATAAGCTCTCTCTCTTACAGGATGCAGAATTTTGTCCATCAAAATATAAGGGGAATAGATATTCTTCCCTTTCACCAAGGCTATACAAAAACTTATTCAACAAATTCTGTAGAATTAGGCCCGCCCGTTTCTGTTGAGGAGGTCATTTACAATATTAGTATTTTAAAGAGCAGTTCCATTTTTGTACGAAATGCAGAATATTACATTGCAGAAAGATTATTAGAGTGTGTTCAGATAGAAGTCATTATCTGATCTATGATTCATTAGTTCTTTGGTGGATTACCCAAACAAAAATGATTGGAGTAAAAACTGGTTATAACTTGTTTTTGCTTTTTTTTGCCCATCCTTATGAGTATGAACTAGTTATTAGCCATGCTTATTTTTCTGTAGAAAAAAGGCATCATTTATCTCTGCTTGCAAGCAAGATGAATTATAGCTCTGAAGGCTGGAAGCTATGGGAGTCTTCCATATTTCTGTCTTAGAGAAAAAATTTCCAAAAGTAATATCCAACTTGCTTACTATTATAAAAAAATAGAACACTAAGATCAGTTAAGCATGAGGCAGCAATGTGCCCTTGTGGCCAAGAAGGCCAATGGTATCCTGGGGTGCATCAGGAAGAGTGTTGCCAGCAGGTCGAGGGAGGTGATCCTCCCCCTCTACTCAGCCCTGGAGTACTGCGTCCAATTCTGGGCTCCCCAGTACAAGAGGGATGTGGCACTACTGGAGCGAGTCCAGTGAAGGGCTACAAAGATGATTAGGGGACTGGAGCATCTCTCTTATGAGGAAAGGCTGAGAGAGCTGGGCCTGTTTAGCCTGGAGAAGAGAAGGCTGAGAGGGGATCTTATCAACGTGTACAAATATCTGAAGGGAGGGTGTCGAGAGGATGGGACCAGACTCTTCTCAGTGGTGCCAAGCGACAGGACGCGAGGCAATGGGCACAAACTGAAACACAGACACTTCCATCTTAACATGAGGAAAAACTTCTTCACTGTGAGGGTGACAGAGCACTGGAACAGGTTGCCCAGAGAGGTGGTGGAGTCTCCTTCTCTGGAGATATTCAAAAGCCGCCTGGACGCGATCCTGTGTAACGTGCTCTAGGTGACCCTGCCTGAGCAGGGGGGTTGGACTAGATGATCTCCAGAGGTCCCTTCCAACCTCAGCCATTCTGTGATTCTGTGATTTGTCCTTTTTTCATAAAACAAACCTTTTCATGGTTAATAATTTCTGTTAATAATTTTCCAAATAAACTGAAGCAGATACAAAATCATAAAACTCACAGGATTTAAGTCACAATAATATCAGAGTCACAAGTTAATAAAGGTATTCTGGCAACAACAATTACGGAGCCAAATTAAACTCCTGCTTCTACTTATGAAGTTGCAAAGCAGGTATAGCTGCTGCCCTCGAAAACATACCGTAATGTTTCAAGTTTCTTTGTATGAGTCAGAGTTTGATGTTCCAAGCTAAAGGATTAGTTCACTGTGAATGTAACAAATATTAGGGGATGTTTTGTTATGTATCTGTCATAAGCAGTGATGAGCACCTTTTTTGCATAGGTATGGTATTATCTGTGGTTTCTATATGCACATGTGTAAGGAAAACACATATTAAATATGCTGATTGATCTGTCTCTCTTTGCTATGTTAACAGTAGCAAGAAATACAAAGGTGGAAAGTGATGCCTGTCATCAGGGATTCTGATATAGGGATGCATTAGGTGGGTCCACTGACATGACAAGCGTGTCATTTCTGTGAAGTGTAGATTTAATCTGTCCAGAGAACTTCTTCTAGGACTGTGGCCAGGTAACAATACTAGTCCTTATGAAAACTACTTTTACAGTTGATGCAAAAGTCTTCATACTTGAGTTATGTCTGAATTTGGACCAAAGAACTACTTTATTAAATTGTTTTTTTAAAAGTGTTAGATGAGAAAACAGCTGTGTCCTTTTAACATCTAACATATCCATCTCAATGAAAATTGCCAAGTGGCATTTTAAGTCACTTAAATTGTATTCTGACCACTTTGATGGGTATTAGGAGAACATGTTGTTTTATGCAAGAGAGCATGAGAATGAGGATTTCAAGATGTTGCACAAACTAAGCAAGCAACCTTCCTTGTACAAGTCACATGGGGATTCATCAGGTGGCTACCAGGAAGATACATTAAGGATCTGGATACATTCTAATGAAGATCTTGTGGGCCCCCCTTCCTTCTACCTACCCCATCTCCCGCTTACTATGCATCTTATAGTGGAAGAGCTTCCATATGATGACTATGATCCCACGTTATATTTCTTTTTATCCATCTTCTTGGTGAGGAATTGCCTAATCAACTGGCATGGAGCACAGCAGGTAAAAACAATAGCTTTAAAATACTATATTTCAGTAATTTTATAGGCATAGGAATTCATGAGTTCTTTTTCTTAGAAAGTCAGGTGATGACTACAGAAATCATACACTCTCCCTTTTTGACAAATAAAAAACATCATAATTCATCAGCAGCCCTTTCAGGTCACTTAATTGCTTAGCCACTTAATTTAACTGACCTTATCTGAAATACATAGAAAATGGAGACAAATGAATCAACAGCTGCAACTTGCTCACAAAGTTTTGAAAGCCATCTAGACCATCAAGCAAGATCATGTGATTTAATCACAGTGAAAAAGAACCATTCCTCTAAAATACATGAAGAAAACCTAGAAGTTGGTCCTTGCTGGATAGTACTTGGTTTCAGAATCAAACATATCTGCCACTTAAAATGAAATTATATAGCATTTAAACAATTATTTCTAACTACTTTTCAGGCATGAGTCTAATCAGATTGCATGTTCCTTTAGAAAATAACTAAGAAATAGATTCCTTCCAACAACATAGTGGAAAAATAATTTCCAGCAACTTTTTAAAAGTCACACTAAGCTTATACTTCAACTCAGCTTAATGAATCTGAATCAAATGAACATATAATAAAGTTATTTCATTTCTTAGATCACACATTTGTATTCATTTTTTTTTCTGCATGTACTTTTTTTTTTTTTTTTTTTTTAATAAAAGTGCTGTTACCTAAATTCAGAAGAAACATTTCCAGTGCAAGGGAAATTTTAGAAAAGGATTTAAAAGATTCATTCAACCACATATTTCATCATTCATATGACTAAAGATCCACACACAAACAACGCTATAAAAATACTGTTTACATTAATCTTACTATATCTCTGTCCTAAGAGGTGAGAACATCAACATGTAATATGGGATTATCAGGAGCTAACATATTTATTATTCATCAGCCCTAAGGAAAAAACATATTTGCTCACCTTTAGCATTACCATTCACTTTAGTTAGTTTTCTTCACTTTGATATGAAAGTACGGAGGACTAAGACTCCTCTGTCAACATCTTACTCATTTTCCTATCCCTGCTGCAGGAGGGAAAAGACGACTACATACAAGAAACAAGAGCATAGGTTTTGTTTCTTAAGTTTTTAAGAAATGATAACACAATATAAGTGGAATGGCTTTATGCAGAAAAGACCGGGGTTTCTTGCTGTACTTCAGTTACTTTATAGTATCCTACTGGCTGAGAGGTGCACAGCTTATTATCTGCAAAACTAAGAGGCACCAGTTAACTACGCAAGTGCTCCAATACTTATATGCATAATATTGTGTCCTTACATGCACAATATTGTGTCAAAAAGACTGCACAAACAACAGACACTCAAATGTAAAGCTTTTACATCAAAGTGTCAATGAAATGTGCAAATGCCATGAAAATGTAATTTAAAATTTGCTGTGCATTTCTACATTTTCCACTTAGGAACAAAGAAAAATAACACCATTTTCCTGATCATTTATAGACCAACATTTCACAAATGATCATACAGAGATAAAGAGAAGTACAGCTATGCCCCAAAAAGGGAAAATATTTCATCTCTGAGGATTGTCAGAGTAATAGCTCATCCTGCTTTTCTCACAGGTGACCTGCTGGATGTTGGAGGAGTAGGAGGTTGGACTAGATGTCTTGAGGTCCTTTCCAATCTGAACTATTCTGTGATTCTAATATTCTAGAATCTCAAATAATATAGATGAAAACCTTTGTGCTCTTTTTAGAAGCTGATAATATAGCTATACCGCTTGCCTATGTACCTTAATTTATAACTCAAAGTCCATTTGCAGGCACTCTCACTGTAATGAGAGGAATCATGGATTTCATTTTCTTTGCAGTCTAGCTTTCCTTTACAATTAGTTTTCATCTGCAGCAGTCTTTGTGCTATTACCCCTTCTAAATGTGACCAGCTAAAGAATAGAAAAAAAACATGTTAATACTCTTAGGACAATGCTCACAGACGAAGCAGATGTTGACAGTCCAGATGAGCAGATTCTGCAGCTGACAAAAGCTCGTTTCCTGAACAAATGCACTAACAAGCATGCCAGGCTCCGAGGGTTAAGCCATACTATAAAACAGTTCTTGTTTTCTGGAAAGCTTCCAAACCGTGTTCTTCTTGACCCTTCTTGCTCCTGCTTGCTGCTCCTTCACAAAATGTGCAGAATGGCCATCAACTAAAATAACCACATAAATATTTGCTCATTACAATTACTTTCCCAACCTGTACTGTGCAAATAAGTGTCTTCGGTGGATTTTATTTATTGTAAATTATCTGCTGATGCCAAAAGTTTTTTGTTTTTTTTTTTGGGGGGGGGGGCTTCAGAAGCCTTGAGTCATACTTTGTTACTGAAAATTATGGGGTATATTTTCAGACAAGCTAAGGCCAAGCCTTCTTGGGCAGAGTGTAACTGATGCCCACAAAATATATGAGAGGCAAGCCTGCTTGGTAGTACCAGTATTCTAGCAGAGCCAGTATTCATCAGAGCTACACTTATTGCAATTTTAACCTTTCTGCTGAGGGCAAAGAAAAAGGCAGACATGGTCCTGCTGCAAAATTAACTTTGCTGCTGCAAAATTAACAGAGAGCTGCAATAGGCACTGAAAGAATGTTGTTGCAATACTAAGTGCTAGTCTCATTTAAAATGCCAGTAAGACTTGTAAACTCTAGTTTTTAGTGTTACCGTGATAAATAACATTCCAATGTCTTCACAATTAATGCAATACTAACCAAAGCAATGATATCTTACTGTTTGTAAATATTATAATCTTTCCTAAAGCCACAATGCTTTATGTTTGCTACCATCCCTCTTCAGATCATGCCTCAACTTATAAGATAATCTTTTCAAAGCAGGATCATTTTCTTTTGTCTGTAACATGCCACATATATTTATGTCAGGTCTTTAATAATGGAACAAAATCCTCAAGTTATTGAAAATGTCAACAAGTTAGACTGGATTTTTTTTTTTAAGATTGAAATGACCTTAGAAAAAAAATCAAAGCAAGTCTAAAACTAATACATGGCTTGATATCTGCATCTCTATAGTACCTATACTGGTCTTTCAATGTTTTCTTAGACTGTCATAGTACATTAAATTAAAATAAGGGTGCACTGTGCTATGTATCTTTTAGATCCTACATGAGCTTTTCAAACTACAAGCGTGTGGCATTCACTCAAAGACAATTAAGTGAACAGGTCAAATAATAATACAGTAAACTAAGATATGAGCACTTGCATTGTGATTAAAGCTAAACCCAGAAATGCATGAAGCAACAGTTAGCAACTTGACTAGCATTATATTCAAAACATTAGATGCACTCTCCATGTTCCTTCAATATTACTAAAATAGGCCAAATTAAGAGATCTCACTACTAGAAACAAACATGACCAAGTTTTGTTTTGTTCTTTTTTCTTATGAGCAGTCATCCTAACTTCTTGCTAATTGGGAATATCATATATTAGAAATCTTCAAAAGTCCAAACAGCAAGAAGTCTTCTTTCAGCCTGTTCTGCCTTTCTCTCATAATCATAGAATCATTCAGGTTGATCCCTACTCCAACTTCTGGCTCAAAGTACAGTCAAAACCTTTTGGACCAGGTTGCTCAGGGCTTTGTCCAGTCAGGTCTTGGAAACTTCCAAGGACAGAGACTGCACAACCTACTGGACAAACCTGCTCCAATGTTTGACTGTCCTCATGCAGAAAAAGACCATTATTGCTGTTCCAGGTTGGACAAGTCTTCTCCCACTTATGCTATCTGTTCCTGTAGCAACATAACGCAACTAATGGCTGACATAAAACATTGTGGTTATGTTCACAGAGTCCCACCTAGGGAGAGTCCTAGCACTGACTCTCAAAAGGCAGTTGGTATTTGTAGGTACTGTAAACTGAGACTGACTACAAGTGCAGTAAAGGTCTCAAAAGCAGCCTGGTTTACAAACTTCTTCAAGATACACCACTTCAGTGTAGACATAGTCAAAAAGCTCAAAAGGATCACACAGTAACCACTTCCCGAGCTCTTGTGCTGCATTTATTTTGAGCTCTCTTATTTCATTTCTCATTTCTGAAGAACAGATCATTGTAGCTGAAAGGAACCTCAAGAAATTCATTGAAGATAAGTCCAAAGTCCTGTATCTGGGAAGGAAGAATCCCCTGCAGCAACATGGGCTGGGCACTTACTGGCTGGGGAGCAGCTCTGCTGGGAAGGACCTGGGGGTCCTTGTGGAGACTAGGCTAAATATGAGGCTGCAGTGTGCCCTGGCAGCAAGGAAGGCCAACAGCATTTTCGACTGTATTACTACAACAGCAGACAGAGGGAAGTGATTATGCCCCTTTATTTGACATTCAGCTGACCACATCTGGAATACCACGCAGAGCTTTGGGTCCCCCAGTACAAGAAAGATACTGATAAACTTGAAAGAGTTCAGCAGAGAGCCGCCAAGATGGCTGAAACACTTGCCCTGTGAGGAGAGGCTGAGCGAACTGGGTTTGTTCAGTGTGGAGAAGAGAAGGCTTTGGAGAGCTTTTCAGCAGCTATGAGAAGGTCATCAAGACGACAGAGCCAGGCTCTGCATTGTTGGAGGATGAGTGACATCAGACAAACTGAAATGAAAGGTTCAGACTGGATATAAAGGAAAAACTTTTACACCATAAGGACAGTCAAGCTTTGCAACAGGTTTTGCCTAAAAAGGTTGTGCAGATCCCATTTTGGGGGATTTCAAGACCAGACTGGAGATAGTCCTGGACAATCTGGTGCGATCTTACTGCTGACCCTACTTTGATGGTTAGACTACATGACCTACCCAGGTCCCTTCTAACCTGATTTATTTGATGATTCTATGATTTTGTTCATTGTACAACTACAAGATTCTTCAGTTAGCCTCTTCTAAGTAAAACTTTGTTTATGTTCAGTGAGAAATAAAAATTTCCTATGACAATTTTCAAAAGAAAACAAATGTAGATATCACCAAACTTTTCTCATGGAAAAAAAAAAATTTGAACATTTTTACCTGCAAGGTGTCAAGTTAAAGCCAGAAATTTTTAAACATTCACTCTCAGAGAAAATATAAAATTTTAAAGAGGAAAAAGTACCTACATACTAGACATAACTATATCTGTAATATTGTCTCTACTAGAAATTATACTGGTTTAGGACAGTTTAAGAGTACAAACAGTGTTTTCAAGACAGCAAGATATATCAGCCCATAAAATATTTCTGCCTACTAATTTTCCCCATTGCTTGTAACTTAATCACTCTTTTTAAAATTCTTTTTTCTTTCTTTTTGTTCTAAACAGTAGAAAATTCCTGATCGTGAAGAGACCAGCATGGGATGGCCTGAATGTTCCCACTCATCTTTTTCTAAGTCTAACCTCACTCAGTATGAGTCATGTTACAGCCAAGCCACAGGGTGACATACATAACACAAACAGATATACAAATGTGACATTCTCCTCTGGTAATAACAGTTAAATCAATTAGTACTGACAATAAGAAAATATCACTGAGTAACATATTTGAACTCAGTAGAGTATCCTCTTTTATGTTTCTGGCTTCAATAGGAAAGAAGTGAAATTATCTTTCACTTGCATTCTAGCTTGTATCTCCAGAACTTTGCAAATACTGAGAAAGTGATAAAGAATTCCTCTTTAATAAACTACATTTGTATGTATTTTAGCCATATGGCCAGATGGGCAACATCTCAATCCCTAATAAATATGAAACTGAAGTAGTCAGTAGGAAAACTTAATTAAATTACACTTCTGCAAAGATCTGTAAAAATCTGTACAAAAATGTTCAGAAGATTTTGTGTAATATGGATCACAAATAGTAACTGAAATGCAAATAAAATGTACAGAAATAGAAAGCATATGTCAAAAGCACTTTATTTGACCCTAAACCATCAAAAATATCCTTACTTCCCGTGCTCAATTAAATCCATCACAATCTACAACCATCTTAGCTGTATAATCTAATACTTATCCCACACATTCCTGTGAGTTTATGTACTGGGAATATTAGGAAAAAAGGATTTATTAACATAGCCTCCCAAGAGACATTTACAGGGATTATGGTTCTTCAGTCTTTGCGAATTACTAACTCTTACTCTTTTATTTCCTCAGTTTCAAAATTAAATTATAAAATTTTAATGTTAGAAAAATGCCACATTTTTTAAAAACTAAGAATCCCTTCTCTAAAAGCCAGGCTGTACTTGATTTGAGCTTCCATTTAAGCAACTTTTCTGCCTCCTGGTACTTCACAGTGGTTAAAAAAGTAACTAAACATTTTGAATGACTAATGGGGAAACCTGCTAACTTAATGAAATATGATAAAGGAAAGGAATCTTAGATGTACTGTGTAAATAATCATAATTAAAACATACTGTGAAGCACAAGATTCCAACAGGACAAACCCAACAGCTTCCTCACCCACAAATGTAACCAGGCCTAAGGAAAACTTTCTTCGGACACTGAAAATACCACCAACACACCCTCTCCCAGGAGTTTCTGAGGAGAGAAGGAAGTTTATACTCTGGCCAATGTTCTAACTGATGGTATAAAAGTAGTATTAATCATCGGCATTCAGTATGGAGAGTTCAAACTTGCAGTTATGTACACTTTAATTTTTATCCCTGAAAATATGGGCAGGGAATTCCACAAAGTGGGATGACATGAGAGAACTATAATATTTAAAACTTACAGGAACCCCTAGTTATGAAAGAGTACTACAGGCTTTTCAGACTGAGCTTGTATTTGCAGCAAAAACTTCTCTGATTATACACTGAATAAAATACAGAGATTTGGTCAAAGTTTTTGATGCAGACTACACAATAAATTTCCTAACTCTTAGGAAAGCCTACCAGCATGCCTTCGAAAAGTTAGAATTAGGAATACAAATCTAATCAGTGACCTGAATTGCTAGACAAGAAAATTTGAAACAACCAAAGAGAATTTGGCTATAAAACAGTATGAATGTCCAATAGCTCTAAATTACTACAGCATCATGAACATGCTACAGCTTTCATAAATACTGTGGTCCACTAAGCACACTTCTCAAACCATCTAAAATAATTTGAGTAATTTGGATCTTGACTAAATTATCAAGACTAAAACCATACCTGTAACATTCTACTTGCCAGGAGTTTATATATAAGCTGGATACTACATTCACAAAATAACTCCCTGCATACACATTAGATTCATAAACCAGAAGTAAGGAAGGAAAATTATATAACTAAATCTCTACTATATGGAGTTGAACTGAAAATATTCAGCAGTTTTCTCAAATTCTCCACTGCAAGCTAAACTTCATGCATCTGAAAGGCAAAAAATCAAAATACTGATTGCAGATTTTGTGGAACTTCACACACGTTATTTTTGCTTCCTTCTGGTTTAGCAGTAAAACATTTCGCTGTTTGATCTCATCACTACCATCACCTGAGCTTCAGAGTTTGTTAGAATAAACAGAACCAGCTCATATACCTCAGCGGGCTGTCTGCAAACACTAGTAAGCATAGACAGCTACCTTGATATAAATGCTTCTGACTCACAATAAAGATGCCAAGAGTCAGATACCATGAGAGCCCAATTCAGCCTTGAATTCTACCTTTTTAATTGTTCTTCCTCCAGAGAAGTTCATTTCCTAGCTTTTTTTCCACCTCATCTCTAGATGTATCATTTCATTTAATCTGCCCTGATAGAACTCATACCAAAACCAGTCTTTCTGTTAGACAACCAGTATTTTCTCCTTTTTTAATATATAAACTACTTTCTAATATTACATATATTAAAAATGAACAGATTAACTTAAAAATAAGAACAAAGTTTTAGAAAATATAAATAATGTAAAAGATGGCATTATGGGCTGTATATTGCATATAATATAAATCATTTTGACGTGGCATAAGAAATCTATATGATCTCTTGTTTGGGCTACATTTAAATTGCTGACAATGTAAACTCAGATCATTTTCAAAGAGAGTTCTGCTGCTAGTTATACAGTAAAAACATTGGTGGTTCAGAATAATTATTATAAGCTGACCATAAAGTTGCTATCCATCCTGCTACATGCTGTTTTTTATACTAATCAAATGCTATTGATTTCTTGTATTAAGAGTTCAAGTTATTTTCTTTGTATTTCATCTTACACAGGAGTAATACTCAGACAGTAAAAGGCTACAGATAAAGCTTTTCACATTTCAACGTATTACAAATATTATGCAACAGGACACAGTCAAAGAGGACTACTCATTTTCAACAAATTTACTACTAACAAAGATGTTTAACTACAACATAGAGACATGATATAAAAAGATATACAGTAACTAATCTAAGTAGCGGTGCATGACTTAGTGTACACCATGTGAAAAGATGAATCTCTGTACATACAGTCCATGAAAATCTGTAGTAAACAGGGAGAAGGTGCATACCACATCAAGGAGCACTAGGATGAAGGGAGTTTATATCATCAAATATGTAGACTGTAGGAGAAGAGGTTATTATTCATCATTTTGATATTGGGGTGGGCTGGATAAAATGGATTGCAATAGTATGCAGAGCTCTGGCTGACAAATCTTTGGTTTGAAGCGGTTATAAGAATATAACAGTATTAGACCATGTTTTTATATACTTTTTCCTTCATTCCCTATTAGTCAGTTTTCTGAATTTGACTCTCAATCACCTAATAAATAACAAAAAAACCAAACGAACAAAAAAATCAGTGATTCCCATTTATGTTAAGGCCTCTTTATGATGTCTTATAATGGATGGAGTAGTAGTTTAAGTCCATTTGCACTGTTATTCATGGAGGTCTGCATGTAACTGAGAATCAGACTGAGTGTATAGTGTGACAGTGATACTTACCTATCATTTAAATGCATTGTTTTTCATTTATGAACATGACCTTTTTTTGCATATTTGTACTGCTAGAATTGTGCCTGCATCTCATTTACATAGATAAAAATAAATAAATAAATAAATGAATGAAATAAAAATGGTAGCATTGTAGTCAACTTTTTAAGGTCTTCAGGAGGTTTATTTAGGTTGCAGATTAACTATGCTACAAATACAAAGCACTAACTAAGCTCTGGCTAAATCATTAGCTAAGGCACAGTGTCAATATTGCTTAGTCCCAACCCTGCGAGACCCAAACAAAACCTGCTAAAGCTGCTCAGGAACTGTAACTGATAAACCGTCATACAACAGTAGTGGCCTTGATAAGCCCACCTGGGTCAAAGGGGACTTAGTAGCTTTTGCTTCAGGAGTAAGCATGCCCGGTTGCATGCTACACTGTGCACTCCAGTACCACTGTAACTGTATGGGGGAGTACGGGTGTGCACATGCGTGCATGTGTGTATAGGGAGAGGGACAGGGAAGAAGAGTGCATAACAGACTTGATTAACCTGAATAACAGAGAAGCAACTTTATGTTCTCTTCCAGAAGGTATTAGGGTACTAAAGACAAATATGAAACTTGCATGGATTTATTCTTTAACCCAAAAGTTTACATATACTTTTCACAAATACTAGTGGGCAGCACGTTCAAGCCAAGAGGGACATACTAAAAAATTCCAGAATACAAACCATACTTATTTATGTAGCTATTTTTAGACCATTTCAGTTTTACTTTACTCATCAGCTCAAGCTTTTATCTCAGGACTCCACAACCCTTTATTCCTTTTTATTTGTCTGATCTCATGGTTGATCCTGCTTGCAGCAGGAGGTTGGACTAGAGATCTTCTGAGGTTCCTTGTAGCCTGAATTTTCCTTTGATCCTATGATTCCAAAAGGAATGCCATCTTTATCACCTGCTGATCATCTTGCTATGAACACTTAATTTCCTTCTATGCTGACTTTTTTTGCAAGAATATCTCTTCCCCTTCCTCTAATTTCTTAAACCATTTCCTTGACTTTCAAAACATCTTCACTCTCTTCTGCCTCAGTGCCCGCAATAAAACCTTTGCTAATTGATAAAAGGCTGCAAAATAGACAAGAGACATGCTTTTCCTAAGAATTCTCTCTCCTTAAGAAGTTTTGCAAAACATGCTGACTTCTATAGGTTTATAATTTACTGAAAAATCTATATGCCTCCATGTTGGGCTCTACAAGACTGAATACAAATTTGAAACTCTTTTTAAATCAGCTTCCCTACTTAAGTCTTAGAACACCATGATAAAGAAATACGATAATTTCTTTTATCTACTTGTTGTTTTTCTCCAGTTGTCTTTTATCTGTTTGTTGTAGCTGTCATAAGCCAGTCTCATGCTAAAGAGCTTAATGTCTATTGCTTTATTCTGCTTGTATCACTCCTACCACAGTTTGGCCCCTGATCTACAATATTCTGAATAAGTAATACATTCGTAGTTCCAGCTAACACTGCCATATGTAACTTTCTTCATTTAATTTAAAAACATCAGCTAGAAGCCAAAAACACCATTACCAGCATTGCGTGTGGAGCCTGCACCGAGATTTAGAAACATGATCTTTACTGCAAAGCGCAGAGCAATTAGTTATTCCACA
This sequence comes from Apteryx mantelli, assembly GCF_036417845.1. Taxonomy (NCBI): domain Eukaryota; kingdom Metazoa; phylum Chordata; class Aves; order Apterygiformes; family Apterygidae; genus Apteryx; species Apteryx mantelli. Next base: position 19,919,432 of record NC_089979.1, on the reverse strand, counting down.
GTCAGTACAGTCTTGATGCTGTAGCTCAAACATCAACCTATTACAGTTCTTCTGCAAGGGACCTCTTTGAACAAGCCTTGCTACCGCAGCAGGAAGAACCGTTTCACAGCACATAATGCCGCTCCGAGCCTCTCCCTCGAGTTCTGCTGCACACATTAGGACTGCAGTGGTACTGCTGCCTTTTCACCTCGTGCGGCAGAGCAGAAATAGGATTTTCCCTTCAGCTGGGATGAAATAGCTCTCGTTTCAAGTTAGAAATAGGATTTGAGTTAAGGGAAGCTCAAAGATTTTGGGGGCATGGCCTACACTTACCTCCTGGACAATGCCTCACGGCCATTTTACACCGTCTGGACTCTGCGATGGTTGGGCACTGTATTGTGTCTTTCGCTGGCTTCTTCACAATGTGTCTTGTTCTTGTTTCCAGGCCCCACTTAAATCCACATGTTTTATTATTTCTGCTGCAAGTTCCCCACTCACTCCACTGACCCACTTCACAGCCTTCTGATAAAGCAAAAGAAAAAGCAAGTTAGCAGGTCTTTTGGCTCTTAGTTTCTTTTTTTCCCCTTCTTTTTAATTAGCAAGAATGCATAATTAGAAAGCACTACTTATGAGCTTTACTCTTAATAGGCAAAAGCTTAGAAACAAAATAAAATATCTTACAGTATCTTAAAGAATCTTTTCAGTCTACATTACCCCAAGCATGAAACAGTCAGAATATCAGCCTGCCTGTATACAAGTAATGTCAGTTCCAAGCATTCAAAAACCCTCCTAAAATCATGAGATTGACTTAAATTTTTCTCTTCTTAATAAATAAATACTATTTGGTTGTCATCTGGATTTGCAACACTCTATAGTTTCCAGCTCTTCTCCATCATAAAATGCAAAGAATACTTCTGAAAGAAAGAGTTTGTTTTGACACAATTCCCAGGCTTCAAGATAAAACACCAAATCTTGAGGCTTATATGAAAAACCATGAGAACTGCCAATGCTGGCTCAGTTATAAAGTCAATTTCCACTAAAAATGCTTATTTGCTGGTTTATATTGAGACTTGCTCCTTATTGAAATAAATCTGAGCTGGTGACAGGAATCAATGCTTCAGACTTTACAGGGTCTACAAACAAATATTAATTAACCATGCTTTTGCAAAGGGAAACACTCGAAATGTGGAAGACTAACTTCAGTTTCTCCCACTCTCTCTTTTCCAATCTTCTTTTCTTTCCCATTAGACCTGCATGTGGATCTGACTTCCTATACATATTCCTGCTTACAGGACTTACTATACGCTTTTTATTTCCCCCTCCAACAGCAGAAAGTGCTGGTTGTAAATTGTCCAGCTTGTATGGGAAACAGTAAGTTGCAATAGTAATACAACTCAGTGACTTCAAGGAGCCAGAATGAAAAGCTCCTTCTTTGCTCCCCTGTAACTTGTAAGATGAAAAAGAGGAGAGCTCCTGAGAAACTAGAAGTGAATTAGAAGCCTAGATGCTACAGAAGTTCAATCTGCCCTGCCCTGGGTCCTCTGCTTGGTAAAAAGCAAACTGAACAGGTAGTTACAAGGGCAGAAATCCAACAAAAATGTCATTTATTTAGAGCTCTAGTGTAAGAACTGGCCTTCCTGAAAACTTACAAATTCTGAGGTTAAGCCCTCATATAAGGTGATTTCTACTGAAAAGGACAAACCGTTTAGGTGCAGAACAACAGAGCAGCATTCCCAGTAACGCATTATTTCAAAGTTTGGGGAAAAAAAAATTATTAGGGGGAAAGAGACCCATACACAATCTTTTAGTAAATATTTCTTTATAGGAAATGCTAAACATCATCAAAAATTCTAAAATAGTGATGTAAGTATCTGAACCTGGCCTCCTGGCAAAAGAGTTGCTTCAGAAGCAGCAGTGTGCTGGAACACTCACCCACACACTCCATAAGCTCTTCCAAGGCTGCAAATCCCGGGGGACATCCTCTGAAGCAGCGGCCTCGGTGCGAGTAGAAGCCAGTTTTGCATTTGGTACAAAAGTCTCTGCTAAAGCAGGAGTCGCAGTTTTCTATTCTGCATCCTACACCAGAAGGATCGTAAGGAACAACATGACAGTTTAAGTTAGGATAAGACTAAAAATGAAAAGGCTTTTGAAACAACAGAATAGCAAAATGGAAAGTACTTTGAAGAGGAATACTGTCAACCTGAAACCTGCCCAATATATATAAGTAATAAAAGTTAACCATAAGTACCATATTTTCCCCCACATCCTTCTGCTCATTTTCTTATTAAAAAATGGAAAAAGCCATATTGAATTGTTGTATAAAGATGTTCTCAAAGGAAACTGAATAAATAGCAGAAACAATAACATTGGTAATGAGTAAAGTGTTTTTAAAGTAAAAAGCTGAAATGTCTACTTTTTAATGAAAATTGTACATAAAATTCTAAATGGTATCTCTTTTTGGTTTTAAAGAGCTCAAAAATCAGAACTCAGCAATCAACAACAAATCAACAAGTAGAACTCAACCATCATACACAACCCGTTTGCTATAAAGTCTAGTGTTCAAGATTTCTCTAAGTAGAACTTTGGTTCAGGTAAGCACCAGAAGTTTGGCTCCCTATACACAGTTTAGTCTATAGGAAATTTCCAGGAACTGTCATTTCTTTTTTCACAAGGTTTGAACTGATCTTCAAAGAAGGGAAGATCAATGCCCACACAGGATGCTTGCAAGTAATGCAGGCAACATACGTCTACCACGATTCCAAATAAATTCCTAGATAGGGTCCTGGCCTTGCAAGAAATAGATTTGTCTTACTTGGACAGAACTCCAAATGGATTATAAACCATATCATATAAACCATTTCATCTATCCAAAGAACTCTGAAATCATATGGTGAATGCAAACAGATATAAATACATTATTATGTTAACCATATGAGTTTTGGTCAGAGATATTAATTCTTTACCTTTAACATACACAGATAACCTATTAAGAGTCTGACCTGCAAAATCTCTTCCCCAGATTAATGGGCATCTGCAAGATAAAGTCATAAGGTGAGGTGGTCTGGAGATATACTGCAATAGTTAATTGCAAATCTGGTTTGTTATACTCAAGATGTACAGCAAACATTTTATTAATTGCAATGCTTGAGTCAAACATCCAGTGTGTTTAAATATTCAGAAAAACATTTGCCTCTTGCCCACCCACACAAGACAGTTTGAAAAGACATCAAGGTTTTTCCAAATCATTTAGCCCAATGATGAGGTGCAGAACAGAACATTAAAAGAAAAATTAGTATCATGTGACCCTCCTTCGCATCCAAGTGACGCAAATGTATTTTTGAAATAATGTTTTAACTATTGCTTTCAAAATATGATGGGGAGTAATATATTTAAGGTTTATTCCATTTGAACTCTGTGGGGTGGAGAATGGATTAAATGAAAGACTTCTGGCACAAGTTGCCTTTTGATAACATATAAATACATTTACCAGGTGAAATCCTGCCTCACCTGACCCTGGGGATACCTTCCATAAAGCTACCACTGTTTTGATTTAACACCACATACGTGAATACCCTGCGTTTAAACATTAAATTAATGAATCAATCGTCTTTCCGTTTCTTGATCATAATTCAAAACTCCCATCCTATTTATATCATTTCCTTTGCCTTTTATGGCAGCTTTATTTTGCATTGCAGTAGAGTCCTCGCCATTATAATTATATTTTGGAGGCACCAGTAGCAGCTCCAGGGTTAAGGTTCAGCTGAGGTTTTCACCAATGCAGTTTATTTTCAAAGTTTTCCTATGAAGATAAATTACTCAAAACATGAAATATCTATGACTTAATCTGTATCAGATGCAATTTAGAGGAAAATACTGAAAAAATATTAGGATTACTTTAAGAATTCTAAAACTCAAACACTAATGCACTGGAGTGATAGTCAGCACAATGCTTAGGGTTATTGGGTGCTAATCATAATTATAGTTTTGACCGCACTGTAAGCTGAAGATCACTCGGGAGTGACAACTCCTCCTTTTCAATGTCACAAATATACTCTTTTTCAGAATATGAAGGGTGCTGGCACAGCTCTAAGTCTTGTGGTGACTTCACCAAGTTGGATAATTTGCCAATGAAATAAAATATTTTCTTGTGCCTTTGCAACCATGGCGAAGAACCAACATTTTACCACTGCTTTTGAAAATAAACTAAGGTTTTTTTCAGATTTATTATTTTTGATGCCTAGCTTCATCTTATTATACAGTTTAAAAGATCTCAGAGCAAATTTGCTTTTACTTATACTTAAAATTAAAGTGCTATTAATAAATGATTTTAACGGTGAATGAGATTAGTGAATCAGAATAAATGAATTATTTTAATTCTTTTGCTTTTACAGCTAAATATACCTACATGAAGAGAGAAAAAAAGTGTACACATTTTTGGTTGTACTTCTGAAGAACATTGATTCTCTGTTGTAAACATTAATATACACTGGTTTGCAACCAAATGTAACTTTGAAACAAATTTTGTATTTTTTTGTTAACCAACATCATTATCTATATATACTTTATTAAATATAGATCTTAATTGAAGTTTATTCCAAGTTCCTATTTTGTTTGCATGGTATTATTTAAATAATAAATTGGATAATAAATAAATAACATAGTAAGAAACCAACAGAAAAGCTGTCTGACATCATACACATATACATATATACTGACATCATATAGTAAGAAAAACAGCATTTTTTAAAAATGGTTTTATCCATTACACCAACTAACGTAATAAAAACCCAGCAAAATATATGTAAAGTTAATGACTGAACTGCTTGGTTCTGATTGCCACAGTTTTCAACATAAACTTGCTGATCTTAGCATCTTATGCCTAACTTTGGAGAAGCAAATCTTTTCTACTTTTCCCAAACCCCTTTCATCTTTAAATTAACTAGTTAGTTCCCTGTTAATAATTGTAATAAATTGAAATAAAGGAAATATTCTTTTTACATCTGCAGAAGATGCTTGTCAAAAGCAAATTTATGACTTCAATTTACTGGCTACAGATCAGATTGTTTTTTCACCAGTTCAATGGTTTTATTTTCTATAAAATTTCAGTACCAAAAGCATGCTGCTGGTATAATCTTTTTATTTCACTTAGAAGATTACCTAGAACTTCACACCAACAAAAACAAAGGAAACGGGACAAAAAGACTCAAGCATAGCTAAGATTTTAGACTTCAGAAGTCTTTAAAGGAAGGAGATAGGTACTGCAGAACCCACAGTATTCCCCAGAAATGCTTTGATTTTTGCTCTAAAAATAAACAGAAAATGGTGCCCACTTCCAGCTATACAAGAATAACTGTCTGGGAGATTTTAGAAATAGGAAGTGGCAAAGGAAAGGAGGAGGAAGTGGGCAAGAAAAGATTGGTGCTCGGAGAAGAACAAATTGATATTCAGTCTTTCTGAAGAACCCCAAAGAGCAATCCCACGCCTTTGATAGGCCTACCATACTTGCATGATAACAATGTTAAGCTAGCAAACCTAATCTTAAGAACCTGAGACTGCAGAAGTACAAGGTGCTTTATTGCTGCTATTCCCACTTAGCTAGCAACAAGAGGGTCTGATGGTTAGAGGCAGATGCTTATGAGTCCCTACCTTTTCCTTCCATTGTACTCAATTTGCAGTATCTCATGACAGGTCCACTTCCCACCAAACCTCAAATCCCTTCTATTCCTGCTCAGCATTACGTCTCATTAGTACTGTCTATTTCTAAAAAGATGACAGTTCTTAAAATGTTGCACCATACTTCCCACAGGAGTTATATGTAAATACTAAAAGACTGAAATTCTGACATTAAATGAAATCAATGCTAACTTTCTAGAAGTTTATTTTCAATTATAAACTGTCACAGGAGTGATTATAAATCACAGCTCCATGACTTCACTTCTCAGGGGAAAGGGTGGAAGAGAAGTCACTGCTTTGACTGGTGAAGCTAAACTGGGCTGAAATTAGACAGAAGTGCTCTGCTCAAATATCTTCAGTGTTTAGGCAAAACAAAGCTAAATGAAAACTCACCCTTTCAACAGAGCTCTGAAATTTTGATTTATGGGACAAGCGCAAAGATAATAATCATATATACCTTCTTCAATGGAAAGTCTATTGATACTGTGCAATCTCTTAATTTAGCATTAGCATAATTTAGCAATTCAGTGCAACACAAGGGGAGAACACAGTGCATTAAAGTGCCTCCATACTTGAGATCAGTTACAGTAACAGTATCTGCTCAAGAAAGAAACAGACCTCCTTGAGTTGAGACTGTGTCACTCTTCAATCAATGGCCAGGAAACCCACAGACTGAAGGACCAAATTCTTTATCCTGTAGAGTTTCCAGCAGACAATTTGAAGTGCATTAAAATATTTTAGGTCAGAATCTTCTCCTCTTCCGGAGAAGAAAAAGAAAAAGGATTATAATCTCTTCCTCACAGCCTCCTTTCCTTCTCTCAAAAAGACCATTGTCAGGAAAGAGTCCAAAGACAGAAATTTAAAACATCTTAGACTTTGCTTACTGAAACAGGGTAGCAATAGAAAAGTTGTGTAAGGGACTTAAGAGCCAAAGTCCCCTTTTACTTAATCTTTAATGAGCTCTAGCATTCTATGGCATTTCAGAAATAATTTTCTTCTAAAGTATTTTTACATATACAGCAGGGTTTTTTTAGAAGGAATAATAATGGTTCTGAACCATGTTTCAGTCAAAGTTAGGGCAACCAATCTGGTCTATAAGAAGTGCATTTAGCTAGCCAGAAATAAAATATTCAATTTAGACTTTATAATAGTATTTACACTACCATTTACTTGAGTATCAGAAAAAAACAAATTTGATTGAGGTGGATGAAATTTAAAATATTTATAGAAAACTACATAAATGGTGCATTAAAGAACTCTAGAGGGAAAAAACCTGGATTACAAATCATGCCCAAACTAGAGATATATTTTAAGCAGATGAACCACAGTGATATTAAAAGATTATCCTGACCTGTTTTGACTTCCTTACAGTCATGACAAGCCACTGCTAGTAATTTGTCTTTTAAAATAATCATTAAGGAATTTACAGACTGATATTTTAGAGAAGGAATCAAAAGCCCAGGAGTTCAAAACAAAATTCAGATATTGAATTAAATCTAGACCCAGATGCATTTGCCTCTTACTGTAAAAAAGAGTATGTGCTCTCATCAGCAACTTCATTCTTTACTATAGTTAGAGAGAGCATGACATTACTAAAACAAAGACTATTCTTCCATAGTAAATTTACCACCAGCTTATAAGGTGATGCAGAATAAGGTGACCTGTTGGGAAAGATACTGCCTTTGAAGCTCAAAGTGAAATGTAAAATGCTCCATATTGAGATGCATGAACTTTGTATTTTTTACACAATCTTAACAAGAAGGCAGCTTATAAATTAAGTTCTCATATGATGAATTTTAAGATCAAAAGAGAACCTGTCTCAATTGTAAAGAGTGGTTACTCATTTGCAAAGTACGGTTACTGATGAGTGTAATCCTGAAAATTTTACATTACCCTCTTTTTGCTTTTGTGATAGATCCATATCCTGTAGCGTTTGCATCATTCTTTCTACATGTACACAATAAGATTGAATATTCAGCCATAACTCCCTTCACAACAATGATATTTTGCAGTACGCATAGTAGAAAAGACAGAAAACAGCTGCTCAATTCCTACTAACGTCAATAAAAAATAACCAGCCAGTACTGCTGCACATGAGAGGCAGACACCACTGAACATCACTTGAGTATGGGAAAGGAAAGTGAGAACATACATGTGAGGGGATCTGCATGAGTGGAGTCCATCAAACAGCAGAGTAAGAAAGAGAACAGTACTGAACACCTTAGAGAAGGAGCGATAATGATCATATTTTGCAAAGGGAAGCTGCAGATTAAGACTGGGGAAGGAAATTTGGCATTCCTAAATTGAAGGAACTGGTAGTCTGTTCATATGTCCCAGCACTGAAACTGGGGTCCTTGCTTGAGGTGTCCCCTTTTGTTTAAGAAGTCAAAGTGATAGCAGATTATGATCTGCTATGGTCAGGATTTTCTTTCTGAAGTGCAAAATCAGTTTTTCCATTGAGCCATCATTCTAGAGGAGCCTCTGGTCCCACAACTTGTCACACCCCAGGGTAACCAACCTCACAACCGTTGCTTGGTCTGAAGCCCCTAATAATGGTCTTTCACCCTGGGCTCTGACTCACAGCCCCCCACACCTCTAGCATCAGATCCCTCTGCCTCTTCTAACGCAGACTGTTCCCACACTTCACCTATGCCCAAACTGCCCACATTCCTATTACACTCACTTCTTCTAACTATCGTAGCCCAAATGCCTCCCCACTGCTATCTTTCTGCTGCTCAGTAAAACAGCATTGGTGCTACAGACTTAATTTCATACTATCACCCTGACATGGCTGCTGGCACTCCACACCATGCTCCCCTTGACCAGCGCCACCTTTAGGGTAATTCTCTGCAGAAGGTCCTAAAGCATGAGGGATTTCAAAAATCCAGACAGACTACACATTTCAAATTCACTTTGAGGACAAAAGCAAAGGGCACATTTGGGACAAAGAGTATGTTAATGCTTACATGGGTAGGAGACAGATGGACAAAGCTGAAGAGAGCTAGGACACAAGAACAGTTTTTGTAGGGGAAGGACCATCAGTTGAACAAGCAATGGAAAAAGAACAGAGACCAAAATGTCAGCTGACTTCTAGGAATGTCACTGAAGAGACAGTAAGGAGAAGAGGAGAACTATCACAAGCAAAAGAGCTTCAGCCTACAAGGGAATAGCTATAAAGGCTGGGATATATTTACATTCCTAAATGGAAGTGGCTTTGGTAGTTGCAGCATTTTCTCATTATTATACAAATAAAGATTTTTGGCATGAGTGACGAGAGAATGATATACACAGCCACTTGACTATAACAGTTCCTAGAGTTTACCACACATCAGCCATTTCAGAGAGATCAATACTTGGAATATGGAATGCTAATATGAAATACTATAATGTGTTTTTTTAATGAATTCACTTAATAAACACTTAGCAATACAGCTAAGTATGTTCTAACCTTGATTCATTATTATTTGACATCTTTTAAATAAATGCCAAACCACAGTGTTTTCAATTAGTATTTTACAAATATATAATTACTTTATTAAATCTAAATTGACTACAGATTTCAGAAATCTTAATTCAAAGCACTACTAAGATTTTTCACTGCCAGACAGATGGAAGGAAGCTCTTCTCACAAAATACTGAGTAAGGCCAATAATCAACAAATTAAGAATATGACCAAATCCTTACCAAAAAGGATTTGGAGGAGGAAAAAGGGTGGAAGATATGAGAAGAAAAATAATAATAAGATAATAAGGTGCCTGTAAAATAATGATATTTAGACCTCAAGTTCTGGCTATCCAATTTAATTTGCAAAATCCAAAATGCTACATTGCAACCATAAAGCTTGTTTTTTAAAAATAAAGTCATGCTTGAAAGAAACAAATGCAGAAGTCATGAAAACTATTTCTAAAAACTTAGACAAGTGTTTTTATTTAAAGTTAAGTGTGTTGCCTTTGTGGTCCTTGAACCCACTGACAATCTGTTATGAACTGTACTGGCTACAGAAATCTTAAAACTTCATATGCCCTGCTATACTACATAAGCAATAGCCAAGCCATGATATATTAAGGAAGTCTCGCTATTTTGTAACAATGTTAAAAAAAAAATTACCTTTCTTAATACAGTGAATTAAAGAAATGTGTTTAATAAATACTTGAGTTGTTTAAAAGCTTGTCTTTATCTTGTTTTTAGTTAAGGTACATGGAATGGGCAATAACAATTTCAGCCATGTCAGGCCCTCCTGTGAGACGTAAAGGTGAACCTAAACAAATGGAATAGCCCATCAAAGTTGAAGGCAACTGTAACTACTAAACTCTACTGAGTGCTTCCTCCCCCCAAAACGGTAAAGGTTACTATGGATACAGACTAAATTGAAAGGTTCAAGATAGTCTTGATGCATTAATCAGACTGATGTTAAACCAGCCACTGAGTGACAGATTTCATGTTTTTTCTTTAATTCAATATTGTTTTTTCTTGGGAGATTATTTCTTGTTGAGACAGTTCAGCTCAAAGTTACTTAACTACTAGTTTTTGGAAAATAAACAAAATGTAGCTCTTCTCTTGGGCATTCTTCTACAGAAAAGACTGGGCAAACGCTTTCCAATTTCATGTTCCAAATACAATCCATGTCACAATTCAGTGTTCAAGATGAAAATCATGCCACCTACAGAAGTTAGTTTCTTTCAAGCAGGAAACTCTTCATTGATTTCTAGAGATAATCTCAAAATTACATGATTCACCATTACTAGAAAGATAGTCTAGAACCACTTAGCAAATTCAAGAGGTACATACTGCTTACACGTAGAAAAGAAAATTAGTCTTGAAATTCAAAATTTCCATAATTTTGGAGCTGTTACATCTGGCTGTAGTATATATTATGTTCTCTTTGGCACTAACTATGTTTGACTTTTAAAATCATGTCAACATGTTCCACAAAAATATGTTCTATAGCTTCTCTAACACAAATGGACAAAAGTTCCAGTAGTAAAATTTTAAACAGCTTTTGTGTTTGTAATGACATTAATAGGGCAGAAAACATTTTAGCTTATGGAAGTCAAGCGCTTTAGCTCCCAGAGTTACATAGCTAGCATTTTTTACCATTTTTAACTGAGAAAATACTGAGCAATAGAACCCGTAAATAACTATGTATAAAAGTATCTAACATGAAGTAGGCCTATTCTAAGTAAGACTATTCTATTTTTAAGAATATTTATCTTAACTCAACTTGAATCCACAAAACGTCTGTGTGTCCACAATGCAATGCATGTACCATGCAAGATTATCAAACCAAGAGCAAAAATGAAGATGTGATTTACAAATACATCAGTTGGAAATTACATCAAAAGAAAATTATATAATATAAAAATCATTGGAGATGAACCAGAACTGGTCTGTAAATGCAAGAAAATAATAAATCATTACTCTCAAAGGAGGAGACTGTCAAAGGCATGAGGGGCGAGTTAAATATCAAGCACTCAACACACGCCAATATGGGTTGGACACAACTCCCATTTATGCTTTTCAAAATGTATCCTGTAGTTCAGGAGAAAAGGCAACTTTCTGTAAATGGCAAAATGTAAAAAAGTTATATTTTATCCACAAGCCACCCTCTGCAGATAACCTTTTTTTAAGAAAGTAAAGAATGACCTGCAATACAGAATACATTTTCCTATATCACAATCACAGTAGAGGCTAATATAGATGAATTTATCCATTTCCCCAAACTGTAATAGCATTCAAAAACTGTTTTACATGGGCAAGTTCTTATAGACCAGCTTTGAAAGGTTTAAAGCGGACAAGCTGCTGAATTCATAACTGCGTTACGAAAAATAAAGGCCAAGATCCCCAAATGCTTTGCGAAAGGGATATATATAAACTATATATAAACTATATACTAGTCTCATCTAATTTTTCATCAAAATCTAGCCACCTGGTACATATTAGGCAGCGCTCAGCAATGTTACATAACAGTTGGGAACACAAAATGAAGAATACCATATCCACTGAAACCGCACAGGGAATTTAGAAAAACAGGCAGGATGTCATTACATGAGTTGGAACTTGGCCAGAGCACTGGAGTTAATGCTCTTATTCTAGTGAAAAGTGCCACAGAATGACCTCATATGGACCTCAAGATTGTGTGTGTCATCTGAAAGACAGCACCCACTTCCTCCCAACACAGTGCATCCCAGCGACGTGCTGCAGTGCTGTGCAGGGAGAGTGCCATGCATTTAATGCACATTTCGTTATTTCAGGAAGCAAAACAAGATATTTCTCACTTCAGGTTCTTAGGTTTGGCAACCTGTTTCTGGTTAGACTATGAAACATGACAAAATCATATATATGAATTAGAGGGAGTAGCAATGATTAATAATCCATACAGGTAATACCCCCTATATGAGCATACAGAAAAATCCATACAAATAGCCACAACTACCAGATGATGGTAAAACAACATGTAGATATACTAGAGCACTCATTGATTTAAACAGTTGTGCTTTTAGGCACAAACATGCAAAAAACAAATCTTGTTGCACATTAGCAGGTTGTAAATTTCCAAATAAAATGTAGTATTAAAAATTAAAGGTTGTTTGTTTATTTTTAATAGTACATCTGTTTTATTAAAATAGCAACACTTACATATTAAAACAGGTCTGGTGTGAGGTGTCTGGTCACACGAAATTTGTGTGGGAACAAAGAGGACAAGAAGCCATGTCTGTTCTGCCCACCAATGTATAAGTGTGTATAGCAGACTAGCAGCCACATGAGGCATTGTTAAATTAATGCTTAATCCTTTTCAATTACATGTAATGGGGATTTGTTTGTTAAAGTTAGGAATATCTGTCTAAATCCTCATCCTTTCCAAAATTACCCTTCTAACTAAAATAACAACAATAATAATATTAAACTAGGTCGATACACTGACTATTTAATTTGTTCATTGTTGCATATCTTGGTATTAGTTGAGATGTTCTTTAGCAAAGAAGTTTTACAATCATCTTGAGACATCTGTGAAAATATCATTACGTTCCACAATATATCTTAAAAATGGAGCATGAATTATGGCTTTTCTATAAAAGTGAATGTAAACTTTAAAAAAAGACTCACTTGAACATCTGTTCATATCTGGCGTTCGGAGTCCATAGTACCCTGATGGGCAGGAATGTAAGCATTCACCATATTGCCTCATTCCTTCTCTTCGTAGGAAGAAGAATAACTTATGTTGGCATCTGATACACCCATTATCCTTTGAACAAGACAAACAGCCTTTGCAAATTGGATTTGGTCCATAGCTAGCTGCAAAATAAGAAGATAAATCACATTTTAAGATCATTTTGAAAATTATTTTGGCTGGAGGTCCTCTTCCCTCTGAAGTCTTACTTATCTACTTCACAATTACAAGTAGTTTTGAAAGGAAGGTTCTGAAAGCGCACTCATTTTAACGCATCTGCAGTGGCCAGGGAATAAATAAAAATGCAATCTCTATATTTTTCATTAGTATGTGGTGCCACTTAATGATAAAATGAAATGGTGCCACTTCTTTCATAAAGGTACAGGCAACTGGAGACCAAGGTGAATAAAGTTCACTAGCATAACATAAGTAAAACCCAGGTGCTAAATTCTAGCTTGAAGCTGAGCGCATAAGCCCACAACAGCAGCAAAGGATAAACGGAGTATCAGCAGCCTGGCATATCTGCCTGGAATGCCATGGTAATTGAAATCCAGAAACCACACTAATGCCACTTTGAAATAAAAAATTACAGTGCACCTGGATACATTTATTTGCCTTGTGAACAAAGAGCTATTAAGAGCACTGAACTCACTCTGCAGAACAAGGGAAGAAGGAGCAACGGCGGTGTCAACTGTGGCATCTGTGTGCTGCCCCCTTCCTTTTGGGTGCTAGAGAGGCTGCGTCCTTGCAGTCACTTCTTGGTCTTTCTAATGAGAATGTCGAGATCATTATTTCCAACTAGAGAGAAGCAGCTTTTAGCTTCTAAGAGCTTTTATCTGCAAGTTTCTACCCCAAATGGACTTGAAATCCATACACACAGACATGACCAAAGAGAGACATTTCGAGCAGATTACTGTTTTAGGTCACCAGCTGCTGTGTCTTCAACTACTTTATACTCTCCTTTTCTGAGCTGAACGATACTGCAACACAAACCTGAGCTACACCACTCTGCTCTTATGAGCTCTTGCTACCTTGCCTTTCTCTGGAGTCGCGCAACTCTCCCCTGCCCCCACGCGCCCTCAACTCTTTCTCAGGCACCGAGTCAGCACAGCAGGTCAGCAGAGGGAAGATGGCTCAAGAGGCTTCTGAAACCAGAACAACTTAACAGGTCCCTTTAAAATATTAAATTGGCCACTGGACTTCACTGAAATTTGCCAGTTCAAACCTGTCTTACCAGAAACAAAGAGAAACATTATGCAGGAAAGTGTCTTTGGGGTGTCAAAAGCTTTTCAATAGCAGCAACTCTGATGGCAGCTTGCCAAGAGGGCAAGGACTATGTTTAATTATTATGTTTTTAAACAATTAAAATTATCCACACCCTACTTTGGTACTTTTATCCCATATGAATGCTTAATAGGGATCATTCAATGGCTGACTCCACCAGCCGATCTGGGAAAAGAAAAAAGAAAAAACCTACCACCCTCTGGAAGCAGTAGCTGATAAGCTTTACTCTCACCTTCACACATCTGCACACCACATTCGCACTCTCTCACTGCTCCCATCCTCCACACATGCCTCATCAAGTTCTGCATGACAGCATTCAACTTCTATCTTGTACAAAGTATCCTAGTGGGTGGCAGGCAGGACAGGGAGCCAAGCAACCTGACGTGAAACAGCTCAGCCAGCGGGACCTGTGCAAGTGCTGGAGTCCCCTGACACTGCTCACATGCTAGGAAGATTCTCTGGATGTGAATAGCATCCATTCCTTCTGTGGTACATGTACTATTCTCCAACCCTGTTAACCCATTTGTAATAATATGCCCTACCAGACCAAGTGCCCTAAACCCCTGAACCAGTGCTCATTTCCTGGTCTCCACAATACCTTGGACACAGCTTTCCCTACAGTTCAGCTCACAAATACTCTCATCCACAATCCACATCTTCAAAGACATACAAGAAGGGAAACAAACAGATGACGAGCTAGGCCTGAACACATCCCTCATCTCACTGTCGGCAGGGGCTGCATATCTGTAACCACATCAAATATTATGTGACCATGTACTCCAAAAACAATCGTTGCTTAACACATGGTGGGCAGTCCCGTAGACCTCTAAGTACCCTTTTAGTCTCCTTGCATCTCACTCTTACCTCCAAACTGTTCAAGGCTCCCCAAAGAACCCTTTACTTTAACAAAAGAATTAAAGGGAACAAAGCAAAAGGCAAGCTAAGCTGCAAGACGCTTCAGTTCATTCACCACTTGTAAGTGTTCTAATCAGCTGAAGTTAGGATCCCATATCCAGCATATTGTTTCTTCCCTGAATCAAGGGTGGTTTTTTTCCTCTCTCTTCCTCTTGAGCAGCTAAAGAAAACTGATGTCAAATAATCCAGCTGCCCAGTTCACCTCAAGTTTCAGCCTTTACTGTCCACACTCTAACTGTCACGCAAGTCCCATGCTCCCTTCCAGAGTGAACTAACTCCCTCCAAAAAGTGAACCATGTATGTTTCTGGGGACAGTCCGCTCCAGGGACTCCTCCAAGTAGGCAGCATGAACAAGGCTGCACCACTCTGTGCTATGCAGTCCTCCAACTCTTTTCTAGCAGCCTTGAGCAGAATCCCTCAAGACTCCCACTCACGCTGGTGCACACCCCCCAACATCAACAGCTGTCGTAAAAAACACTACCCAAGCAGGCTTTGCTGCCTTGCATTATTTCAGAAACTTTGAAGAGAGATAAGAATATTATGATTATGACCTAGGGCATCTCTCCAGGGCCTAGAAGAAACACAGGGCCAACTGCTGCATAGCATGGACAAGGCCACTCTGATCGAAAGGGTACTCCTTTCAGTAGTGTGGCCTGGGGAGCAGGGATTACCCTCTGGAACAGATACATTAGTAATATCCAGGTAGGTCTTGTGCTCTCCTCCCCTCATTGACTCACATTAAAATTTAGACTTCTTGGCTACAAAATATGCCTCTCAGTTCAATTCTACTGCCCGGCTTTTTTCCAACACTGTCCACGTTACTCTCCTCTCTTTTCTATTTCTGGTCAGATGTCTGTTAATAACTGTTCTTTCTGCAGACATATTTAATTATGCTGATTTCCCTGGGCTTCAGCTATAACACTATCCTAACATACTTTCATATGAAATGGAGCTAACAGCATAAAACAATCTTCCATTATCCTCTGCTGTCCTTTGTTTAGGAGATGGAGGCCACACAGCTTATGGTCAGCACAAGATACATGCAAGAGTTCAACAATACAGTAATTTTGTAAATTGTATATATTTATCCCAAAAGTTTAACTTGTATATAGATTCCCCAAATGATCACATCTAAACTCTTACCTTCTGGGTGACCCCAACAAATCACTTGTAATTTCTGTGCCTGTATTTTTTCTCTCATAGGAATGCTATGAGATTCAGTTCATTAACGCTTATAAACTGCTCTGAAACCCTCAGATGGGAAGCGTTATAGATGTGATATGTTTATTGCTACTTCAGTGACTGATTATTGAACTGTGACCCATCAACTTTGGATAACATATCGAGGTCAAGATGGTCACATAGTTGATGTCACAGTAATGACTTACTTTCTTGCTCTCCTAGTTACCAGGTTGTAATAAAATAACTAAAAATGCATAACATTTTTTTCTTTTCTTTCTTTACTACATTAGGCAAAAAAAGCCATCATAGAATTAGAGGTAAGGAGAGAGAACTTGAACTGTATTCTGTAGCACAGTGAGTAAAATTTACGAAAGAACCTGAAAATTACTGTGTTGTTTAGGCACCAAACTGATCAATTCCCAAGCATTTTGCATACAGTAAGTATTGTGAAATGCATGTCACAGAATCTGTTTCCTTCCATATTTGCTGTTGCTTTCATTTCTGGCAGAGCTATATGGGAAGTATACTGACTTCTACTGCATCCTTTCTGTCACTTCAACTTGTCACAAAACAGGAAACATCACAATATGCTCCACGCCTAAATCACTTGGACACTGAACATATTCTTTATTGAATTGAAATGTTGTAGCATTGCTTTCAGTGTCACATTGGCGTGTAATCTTGAAGATATCAGCTTAACTTTCTTTCTTTGTCCCTATATACACAGTCTATAATCAAATCCTACAAAGTCTACCCCCCATCTTCTTTTTCTCCACATTGGTTTCTTAACACAACAAATACAATATATCCTTAGCACACACAGCTTTTCAATTCTCATCTATTTGCTCTTTGAATGAGGAAGTGAAAAGCCTCTCTACATTCAACAGAAAAATCTAAACCCTTCCTTTTGGATTCCTTCATAACCTCTTTTTTTCCCTTCTGTATTAGACTGCAAGAGAAAATAACATGGTTCCAAGCTATCAATCACATGATAAGTTACCACTAGCATCCGGCACCATCACACACACATACATCACACTACTATCTCAGTTCTCACATACCTGTTTCCACTCTGCCTATCATGCCTGGAACACCCTCCTTGATTGTGTGTGCAGGCAGCCAGGTTTTCTCCATTCGACTCCCTCAGGAAAACTCACTCCTTAACACAAGGCCCACAAATGTTAACCAGCGTCAGAACGCTGCTGTCGTCACATCGTAAAACTAAAAATGCACACATGCTCTATGTTAGCACCATCCTCTGGGTCTCCAAGTGCATTATTGCCCTGGCTGGCTGTTAAAATTGTAAGCTCTTTGCAGCAGCAACAATGTTTGGTATAGCCACACAAGTACGGATGTGGGTGTGAACACCTCATGCACACACACACACCTCTATACAGATGACGTATTTTCTATTCCTCTGCTTGCTGCTTCTACAACCATACCCTAGAGGATCTCTGTATTTAAAGAAAAAGCATTTAGACTATGTTGCTTTTTTATTTTAAATCTGGAATTAAATATGGCAAGTTAAAAAAGGTTACTTGAGAATACAGACTAGTACCCAAACATTGAATGAAACGCTCCTGAACTTTAAGAGTGTTCAAAGTTTCATGGTTTGGATCCATATCAAGTAAAATCAAATGTCAGTTAATTACTTTAACTCTTGTCTGGATCAAATGTATTGAAAATGCTTCAGTAATATCATTTAAAGTGAATTGTTATGAATATTTGAAATCACAAGAGAATCAACAGTACAAAAAATGAGTCTAGTCTGTTCCCCACAATAATACAAGTTGTTCTGTGAGCAAAAGAACTAACAGCATCTGATTTCCTACAGATTTTAATGTCTTACAGCCCACTTCAGAAAAACCACTGTAAATCTGTCTTTCTTGTATACCCACTTGCTAGCTGTCACAAATTTCTTCAGAACCTGGTGTAGTATTGCAGTTCACTACAAGAACTTGGCATTTTTACATTTCTGCATTGAAATTGAAAAATGGATTCAAAAAACTGTTGGAGAAATAGGAGGGCCTGGCAGAGAAACATGTGACAGAAAATGTTGTTACCCAAAAAATCACTTCCTCAGAAGGCCAGACTGAAATGCTCGTTATCACTGCCTGTTCATTGTGTCACTATTTGCCAGTCTTTGCTTTTGGTCTTTTGAACTTTCTGAAGTCAGAAACTGGGCTTATTGGTACAAGGACCAGCTTAATAGAACTCTTGCCCTGACTGGGATTGCAGCTGCATAAATGCTGGTAATTGGATTTTAGTTTAGATCTAGCAGAAATGTCTCTGAAACACTAGCTTATCAATACAGACATGAAGGTGTACAGAAGAAACTCAGAGGACTAAAAGACCACTACAAGTAGCTGCATTTATGCAGAGGAGAGTAGATTTCATAATCCTAAATTTAATTGATGCTATCAATATAAAGACATCCAATACATATCTCCCAATTTCATTAAAATAAACTAAAATACAGTCACGCTTAGCGTATGTCTTCAGGGTACAAAACAGTGGAACAAAGAATACAACAGCCACACGTATACACCAATATTACATAGTATACCAACATGCTTACACTATAAGACTGCAAAGTCATTATGGTTAAAAACTATCTGATGGACTATGACTAAGAACTGGCCAAGAAAAATGCATACTTACTAGAACTGTGCAAAAGCAAAAGTAAGTTTTGGACAGAAAACTTCAGTTAAAAAAAAAATCAAAATATGGAAAAGTTTTGACTAGCTTGATTCTAGTCATTGTTGTGAATTAACAGAATTAAGAAACTCAAGGTCAAGGGGGACTTTTGTGATTAATTAGTCCAATGTCATATACAAAGAAGCCACAGAACTCATGCTTTACTAAAACATATCATTTGCAAACTATTCAATCTTGATTTTAAAATTACCAGTGGTAAGAAAACCACCACAACCTTTGTTAAGCTATCACAGGGGCTAATTACTCTCACTGTTGAAAATCTGCAATGGAATTTTGAACTTCAAATAGCAACCACTGGACCTTTTTATAACTTTGTCTGCCAGATTGTTAACAGTTTTTCAATGTTTTTTCCCCAATGCAGACACTGTGATCAGGTCAGCTCTTAGCCTTCTCATGGGTAAGATAAACAGAGCAAGATTCCAGAATGTCTCACCGCAATGCAAAGTATCCAATCCTTTGATCAAACCCTTACCATTTTATCAACAGACTACGGACACCAAAAAGGAGCTCAGCAATGGAAAAGTGATGGTACCGGAGCCACATACAGAAGTGATATAACCTTTCTAATATTCCTGGATATTAGTTGCTTGAAATACTCATGTGTTATATAAGTTCTTTTGACCACAGAGACACGGCTTCCCAAGTATCATACAGCTTTGTTTAAGAAGCCAGCCATTTTGTTTCTCCAGAGCATTTTGGAGTTATGCAGGAGATGACCCAATGTTATCTTTCTCAGGACACTGATCCTTAAACACACAAGATGATTTTTTCCCAAGTTGTCAACAACTCAGAAAACTCTCATGTTCAAGAGAGTGCCACTCTTCCTCGGTAGGTAGATTAACTGTGGGGTAGCACTTCACTTTGGTGAGGTTTACAGCAAACTCATTGAGTTTATGCTCTTAAGTGAACAATTTTGGCCTGCTTATTATTATGAAACCATTTCTTTACTTGCTTTGGAGAGAGGTCTTAATTATATTTTCAATATCATAATTGTATGCTTAAGATACTGTCATTTGTCATCTCTTTTTACTCTTTTGTTATTGATGTAATGTCATTCTGACTATTCTGGTTTAGACCTCACAAGATTGGTCTTCATTACATATATATTCCACAGAAAGTGGAATAAAATTCTACTAAATCAAAATATTCTACTTTTACCACATGGCTACCTAGTTGATTACTTCCAGAATTTTCTGCACTGTGTTTTCCCCACCAATGCGGTAGGAAGAATCACTGAGAAGATCAGTTAGATATTATTCTCCTTCAGCATCCACACAAGTTTCAAGAAGTCACCTACATGTTGGGAGATAGTCTGCAATATTTAGTGCCTTCAGGCATCATCAGCACTGGATACTTACTACCAAATTCAGAAGCATACCTGTCAATAGAGTGACATTTTAATATGTTTTTTTTTCAGGAGGATACTTAGATATTTTGAGGATGTTCCTGATTTTCTTTCTTTCAGTTTGGGCTGAACTGACATCTACAGAGGTATCTCAGCCATCTTTCTTCATTTAACCATCTGGATCTTTTAAAGACATCTCTCACAGTTTACCTTCTAAGTAACTGCTATCAGCTGGAAATGTTTCACTCTGCCAGTTCTCTTCTGTCTGCTATTTGTGGCCTACTGATCCTCAGCTGCCTTTAACTCTACTGAATGCTGCTTCATGCTTCTGATGCTGGTGTGAATCCTCCTCCACAATTTTTTTCTGTTCAGTTCTTTGGGGGACAGCTCCCCTCCCCCTGGAAATGGAGTAGCAGAGCTTCCTCAATCTGGCTGCTCAGAACTCTTCAATTTCCCCAGGGTTCTCCAGTGACTATATTTGTCCTTCCAGTTCAGAAATCCAGCACAGCCAACAATTCACATTTCATGCACAGGAAGTCCTTTCTGGCTACAGGACGGAAAAAAATATGGAACATCTGTTGCAGGTCACAGCTACCACTTCATCACTGGCCATCCTAAAATCAAGTATAGAAATGGACACAGAAAGGAAAGTCTGCCACTCCCTGTTCAAATTCCATAGGAAATATTAGCTTTTATTGCTATTTGCTTGCTGTTCACAAGTTCACCAGTTTCACATTTATTCTAGGTCTTCCTGCACTCACTGACAGGCAGTAACTAAATGCTCATACCTGAAACACTGGGGATAATAAAAGGCCCAAGCATCACAGCCAGACAGTGCTTTCAATGATTAAAATATAAAATAAAATATAAAATAAAATATAAAATAAAATATAAAATAAAATATAAAATAAAATATAAAATAAAATATAAAATAAAATATAAAATAAAATATAAAATAAAATATAAAATAAAATCCTGTTCAGAAAAACAACCAATGAACTGGACCACCTCACAGTTCATCTACCTCTAAGTCTAGACCACACAAAACCTTATGTTTGGTGTTCAAAAGTCATACATGATTCACATTCATGTCCATGTTGCCAATCTCATTTCTGAGTTTTAATTTATAGGCGAATACACTTTAGCTATAGTACTACTAGGCAAGAAATAACACTACACAAACTAATCCTACCCCAGACCAGCCATTTCCTTTAATTTATTCAAGTTGTTGATTTGTAAAGTGGCTGCTTCAGTTGTCATCATGCTGAGAACAGTCCCTGTAAGATGACCTCTGTTTCATCTTATGGGTTGCGAGGATGATCCTTATTTAGGAACCCTGTAGTCTAGCATTATAGAAACATGGCCAATACAGGCCCATCTCTGTACTGTTTGCACAGCTGTGGGCAGTTTTGCCTACTCCAAATCTCAAAATTCTCTATCTTATCTGATCTCTTCAGTCTCTGCAGAGCTATCCACAGAGTGACCTGTTTAACATCTGTAAGGTAGATTTATGATTTAGGATACTTCATAAACCCCAGGTAATTTGTTTAAATGCTGGAAGCCTCATGTATAGCACCCTCAAAAAAAAAAAAAAGAGAGAATTTTTAACATGTGATACATTTGGAAGATAACTTGCCTTCTGATTTCTGCTATTTAAATTTTGCTTTAATTACACTCTTAGTTTTCTACAGTTCTATAGAGTAAATGGTAAAAATCCCCTAAAGCCATTGCTTAAAGAGAAGAAAATAATCACATCTGATGTTCTCGGTTATTCCCTAGACCCCAGGAATTAAGACTTGCAGGCAAAGCACCACAAGTCATTACCTTTGGCAACAGTGCAGATTCATTACACATAATGAAAACTGAAAAAAATCAGCGTACGGGGCAGAGACCGGAATCCAGGTCTGCTCTCCACTAGTGTTTGCACATGCGCCGAAGAGTGGGGACCTCTCCCGCGTGCCCTTCACACCGCTGCAGGCTCTGCTACTCTCAGTGGCACTGCAGGGCAGCGTCAGCCGCAGGGACGTCTAGAGCTCCCTCCCCACATGGCCGCTCCTCTATCGTTCACCAGTCACAACTTTCCTGAAGACAGGACAGACAGTGAAAAGGGCGTGTACACTCTTATCTATAGGATGCCTCTTATTTCACAGGTGGGGGTTTTAAATTGTAGACTGAAGCTAAAGCAGATGTTGTGTCCTGAGGTGAATTCAGTGCTGAAGTGTACCTCAGCCAGGCTCCTCAGACAAGTTGTGGCTTATCGGCTTTTTGGGATAGGCTGCTCAGCACAGGGAGCTCCGCTCATGCAAAGTGGCTACATTAAAGCATCTAGAGCAAGCATCAGCAGATTTTCAAAACCAATCGCGTGTCCTTCCAAGCAGGCTTTTAAAATCACATTCTTCAGCTAAGGCATCCAGCTTTCACCTATATCTCCTAACAGTACTTCTTCTGGGCCTCATACGTAGGGAAAGGGAGACAGGAAAGGCGATACATGACAACCCCACAGTCCCCAGTTTACTTAGAGTGGGGAGTTTATTCGCTTTGGGGGGGGGGGGGGGAAATCACATTTGGAAGTATGATCATATGCTCAAACATAGGCTGCTATTCCATTTCTAATACAGAAGAAATAGCCAGATTCCTTTCAGAGATATACCATATCTTGGACCAACTCTTTATTTATAGCATTAACCTGGAAGCTACAAAGATAAAGAAAAATGAAAAACAAACCCGCGTTTACTTTCTTCACAATCCCACACTGGTGGGAGAGGTCTCGTCAGGGGGATTCCATGAGGCAACGTACTTCCACCTCTCAGGTGGTTGAACTTCACGTGGTCACCAGACCTCCCAGCTTCACATTCTCATGCTATTTCCCATTCTGAAAAGCACCGGCTGTCACAGCCTATTTCTTAATTACAGAAATGCACAGAAAAGGATGCACACACCAAGCTGCCATTAGCTATACTTACCTGTTCACCCCTGTATATATCCCTGTGAGCCACTATCTGACAGCACATTCAACAGGAAACGTCATCCAGCATGTTGCTGCTGCAAATCAACATCTGGGACACAAATCCTATTGGAACAAAGTCCCAGGCATTTAAACAAATTCACTTTTGTCCAAGCCTTTTAATATCTAGAATATTTCAGCTTGCTGCTGTGAATAAGATTCATCTATAGTGTGCAGGTGAATAAACAGAGATTTAATTTTTTCCCCTTTGATGGTGTATTTACTTTGTCTTCTATTGTGAGTTATAACTTTTCCAAGCGCTGAAAACCACAGGGATCCAAAGCAGGGGCATTCCAACAAAAACACAGTTCCAAACCCAGATCCACCCAAACTGCTTAAGAAACAAAATACAATGACATACAAGCAGACTTTATGTATGATGCATGATACTCCACTTCTCCATTTTATACACTTACTGAACAATTCCTAAAAATTTAGAAAAGATCAAAGAAAAGCAAAAAAGTATTTAGAGCAAGGGCTTAAGCCTTTCTTTTTACTTCCTGGACAGTAACCAAACAACCTACTCTGCAAGTGATAGATACCAAATCTGGACTCTGAAGCTAGATAATGCATACAGCCATTACAATAGAAATAAGCAAATGCAAGTGTTACACGGTTATTTGCATTGTTATGTTAGGCACCACTAAACTAATGACCATATGCTTAACAATTGTTTACTATCACATTTTTATTGTACAAGTGTACACAGGAACTGGCATGTAAAGGAAATGCCATACACAAATAAATGCTTGACTGTGGATTGTAAATCTGTAATAGTGAAGAACATGCCTTATTTCTGCAGTTTATATAGCAGTGAACACACTGGTTAGTGTTTCATAAATACCAGACTTCCAAAATATTGACCAGGATGTTAATGTAGCTTTTTGCCTTTTTTTTTTTTTTTTTTAAAGAACATTACTAAACTGAAAGGTACAGAAAGAGGTGTCATCTAAGAATGCATTAGGTTTAGATAGTTGGGAAGAGTCTGCAAGATTTAATGGCTTCAGATATAAGGAGCTGAGTAGGAAACTAAAAAATGCAAATAAGGTTACATTCACAATATCATAAATTCTTGCAGAAGAAACAAACATACAGGTCCTTGCACCGAACAAAAAGCAGTTACTAGCAGAGTTTCTGTGGGAGCCTGTACAAGCAGATTTGCCAGATGTCCAAGTCTGAGGAAGGCAACCTGGCTTCAGGTTAGGCATTAGATTGAGAATGAAGCTTGGACCACACAAAGGTAAAAACAGCTCCACATAGTATTGCAGGGGATTAGGTGGATACTGCCCAGGTAGATAAGATGAGTCTGCAGAGGCAAGCATTTGAGTACTGTGTAGACTTAGCATTGCATTGCCTCAGTCAGAGCTGCTGACTGAAATCAGCCAGTGATTATTTTTGTGCTAGGAAATCCAATAACAAGCTCCCAGGTTGGGTGTTTATGTTGAACCCATTCCAACTCCATACTGAAGCACTAGAAAGACAAAGGGAAGATACCTTTTCTCCCCTTGCCCATTTTCACAGAAAGCAAATTCAAAGCTAGATGGAAGCTGTGATTATTCCAACAGATACCCAATTTCAGTAAGTCCAGAACTCCAAGCTGAATCACAGCCCTCCTGAAAAGGCACAGGAAGACACAGCCTTTTCAAGACCCAACTAGATAAAGTGCTAATTAACCTGGTTTGATCTCACAGCTGACCCTGCTTGAGTGGGAGGTTGGAGCAGGGACCTCCCGAGGCCCCTTTCAGTCTGAATTATCCTGTGATCCTATGACCTGCATCTGAGGTATCATATCCTATTTCTTGCTTGAAAGCAAGAAGCTTCAGCTACATGAAGTACTGCATAGTTCTAATGCAGGAGGAACTGAGGAATAGGTAACAAAGCACAAGGGGATATGGAAGATTTTCTGGATTTCCAGATGTGTTCAATATCACAGGAAATCCCAGACAGGGAGATCCCAGAGAGGGAAGCAGCAAATACCAGGGAATGAAATGGAAACAAAAGAGATCGGAAATGTGTTGTAATTACAAATATGAGAGCCTAAAAGATATCCTTAAAGCTGGAAGTATCAAAATCCTTCCCAGAACAAAGTAAGACATCTTAAGAAAAAAAATTGCTAAAGCTCACCAGAAGAAGAGACCTACAGGTAGTAATGCAACTCAGCAAAAAACAGGTGAATTTCAGAAAAGCACAAATCTACATGCGCCACTGGCCAGAAAGCCTAGGAAGTCCCCCGTAGAGACTCCTTTACATTCAAATGAGCAGAGAGAACAAAGGACAGCCAGACAGCTTCCTGCCCCTAGGAGCAGAGGACCTCCCCACATGGACAAGCTACGCTGCCCAACTCTGACATCCTAACAGATGTTTCATCATCTGTACTCCTAAATAAGAATTTGGAGACGGATACCTGCTTTGTATTACCAAGACTGAGGAGAAGGGGCTCTGCAATTCAAATGTTAAAAACAGTTTTTCCACAAGGCTAGAATGGCTGCTGAGTGGTGATAGGGACAGTGTTCCACATCAGACAATTGCCGTTTACCGTGTCACAGACAGTGAAGGATACAGAAGTATAGCAACTCAAAGGTCTATGAAGTTCTCATTCACAAAACTAAAAAGTTAGTTCTGGTGGACTTCAAGCCCTCCAAAGAGACCGGGACCAGACATGAGAAAACAAAATGGCATCCTAGGAAACTGCTGGCATTGCAGAAATCTGCTAAATATCTGATATGAGCATTAACAAAACTTTACACCTAGAGTTTCTTTAAATAAAAAGTATTCCTAGCACGAAGAGCACTATCCTTAGTGTCCTTATTACTGGGCATTCAAAATTAGATTAACTTTTAAGACACAAAGCAGGTAATTGCTGACCAAAAATTAGCAGTTGACAATGTATCTGTGATTCTTGGTCTGGCTATATTTCCACTGTGCAAACAATACATAGCATAGGCCAGAACTCTGATTATTTGAAACTTTGAAAGCACCAGTTTTGTGAAGCCTAAATCACTTATTGCCGTAATTGACTGGAAATGAAAATTAGATGTTGTGAAGAGTTAAAATTAAAATTTGTTTAAGGATATTCTACTGGATGAATAACAAGCCATAATTCCACAAATAAAAAAAAAAAAGTAGGGCAAAAGACCATTCGGGCTAAAAAAAGTGGAAATGGCATTAAAACACTGCTTAGAAGGACAGAGAAGTAAATAGCAAATAATTCAAGTCAAAAAAATGGAGATGACTGACAAATCAAAGTGATTTAAAAAAAAAAAAACCCTCCAAGCCCTCAAATCTCAAAACTCAGTGAATAGAGACCAGAATAATAAGGCATTTTCTAACTCTTAAAATAACAGATAAAGACAAAGCTGACATCTCTGACAGTTGCATCTCTTTTGTTTTTGAAATAAAGCAGGATGCATGCACCCATTGTCATAACATAGCTGTAATCAAAATTTTGCCATCCATAAAAAGGAAACTATGTAAGACCACTTGCCAAAGAGAAAAAAATTTAAACAACAATCACTGCATATCTGCCACTCAATCACTAAATGCACTAACTTAGGGCTTCCCTCTATAATTCACTTCTTTATTTAAAAATGTTGAAAAACTGAGGAAATCCCAAAGGCCTGGAGGACTGCCAATGTATAGAGCAGGCAACTACAAACCAATTCACCTGACATCAATTTCAGGAAAAAATAATGGATTGCTGAAATAAATGTTCTATCAACAGAGAAGTAGAGTCTAAATATACATACATACATATGCATTATATATATATATATTTAACTTCTGTTAGTAAGCATGGTTTTAGATCAAAATAAACTGTTGCTCTCTATGAGCACGGAATGAAGAAAACTCTGCTGGTAAGTTGTACTTTCACTTCTTCAAATCATCTGACTTAGTACCACATGGCATTTTGATTTTAAAACCCAGCTCCCTGCCAAATCTCAAAGCATACACTGTATTAGGAAAGCATCAAAGCTTACCAGAAAAAAAATCTACAAAATATGAAATCTTTTCCTGCAACAATCTGCAGATGAAAAAAGTTGCGGGGGGGGGGGGGGGGTAACAAGTCATCAAAAGGAACTTTACTGGTAGACTCTACTGAGAGTCAGCTCAAGTCCTGACTAAACACAACCCAACAGTTGAACAAAGATAAATACCAACTATCCAGGGAAAGGGAGTGAGGGAGGGAAGGAGAGGAGTCCATCCTCCCGATAATGCATTGAAGCTGAAGTTAGGCTTGAAATAAAACAGGATGCATACACCATGCAGTTAAACACTGGAACATGTTACCTGGAAGAGAGGCAGGGGAGAAGGGAATGGGAAGAGGTTTGGACTGGCCTGAGACCCTTGTTAAGGAGACTACCTCTCCTTAGAAGGTATGCTTTCATGCCACTTCTGGGATAAAGTATTTGGCCCTTGCCTCTGGAGATGTCAAGCAATCACTTCAGAATATGTGAACTGTGAGTGTCTCTCACTGTTTGGATTATATGTGTGCTTTTGAAATAGTAATCCCAATCATCCTCTACAGACTGAGCTTTGGTCCACATCACAGAGCAATCTTGAAGCTGTACTTCCTTCAAGTTAATCTGAACTGGGAGATATGCTCCAATGTGCACCTAACATGCTCCAACATGGAATCACAGAACGGTTGAGGTTGGAAGGGGACCTCTGGAGATCATCTAGTCCAACTCCCCTGCTCAAACAGGGTCACCTAGAGCACATTGTCCAGGACCATGTCCAGACAACTTCTGAATATCTCCAAGGATGGAGACTCCACAACCTCTCTGGACAACCTGTTCCAGTGCTCTGTTACCCTCACAGTAGCAAGTAGCATAGGCACAGCCTCACAGCATGTGGCATGGTTTACCTGTTGGGACAGTCTGGGCAATTTTCATTTAGTTAATGTCTTGCCTTTCCAAAGACCTTAAGTATTTTGTGGTTCCTTAGTCCCTGCTGCGGTCTGTAACATATATTTAAGTCCCCTGAGAATTGAATTGCTTTGTGCCAGTTCAAGTCTTTAAACTGCATTCAGGAGATCTCATGCACATGAGTTCATGGTACAGTTTTCAAAAAGGTAAATATTTGTCTGTAGTCTTCCAGCGTGCAAGGAGTGTGTAGTACAGCCTTGGCTCAGCTACTCAGCCTGCTAATTCATATCATGATTACAACTCTCATTATTAGATTGACTTGAAATAATTAACTGGGAGAAAGAGAACATACTTTCCCACTGGAGACAGATGATAGGATTTTTCTGTAAAGATGGGCAAAAGCTGTTTAAGAATTTGACTGTTAGGAAAGCCTCTGGAGAGCCTGAAAGCTGGGGAGTAAGGAAAAGCCATGTCATAAATTGCTATAACATAATGCATGTAACTAAAGTCTCCTATAGATTAGCAGTACTAATCATGTTCTAATATATATCTGTCCACAGTCTAATATATCCACAGTTACTTTCTAAGACCTCAGGAAGAAAAGCAAATCTTAGCTTCAAGATCATTCACGTAACTATCTGTAAAAAAGAAGCATTGGTGTAGACAGATCTGGGCTCTAATTTGAAAGTGGAAAGGACTGAGAACAGTAAATTTATTGCACTTTGTTGAATATGTGACTGCAGGCATATGTACTGAGACAGAGGGTCTACCTCAAATGATCCCCTAATAAACTTTCATAATCCATTTTCTTCACAGTTATTTCAGAGGAAGAAAACAAAACATTTACTTATATCTCTCACTTTGTGCCTCAAATTTACTTGAGTTTTTAATTGCTTAAGATTTTAGAAGATATTTTTAACACATAAAGCTACAGCTGCAAATCATAATCATACTGTTGCCTCTAACATCAGAAGCAAATTTTTAGGAAGTTAATGACACTTTTACTTTTGTCTCCAAAAAAACAGTATAAAACACATTGATACTTAAACTATGTATTGATCCTCTGAACATTGAGTTACTCAGACAATCTCTATGGATTATTTTTTTAATTTTCTGACATTGTAAAGTGTACAGAAAACAAGTTATCCAATTTGAAGTACAGAAGCATTTAAAGAATGGAATAACTGATGCAGTTAGAGTATTCTCCAAAGTAGAGCACCTCTCTAAAACACGACTGTAAAACAACATTGTGGTGTTCCACACTTGGGCCTCAAGGACTTCCAGAACAAAGTTTGCTCGAGTTACAAGCTGCACACATGTAACTGTGTCATGCACACACACACGCATACATATTCCCTGCCAAAACCAGGCCTACAAAACAACTAATTAAATCATGACATGGAAGGTGCTTGTATCTCCCTCACAGACTTTGTACTCATTATAACCTCTGTTAAACCAGTTAAAAAACATGGCCTTCTTGATTAAAAAGGGATGTCAATAAAGAAAGTATTTAGATTAGTAGTGGAAATTTATTTCATTATTCTTTAAACGTACAAGCTAGAATATAAAAACGTTTTTTGTCACAAAGCTGGCTTTGCAAAGCCAAAAAGACAACCAAATACCCTTTTACTCCATGAAGAAAGTATGATATGGCATGCATGCAAGATGGTTAAGAAAATAATCTGTCCCAGAGAGAAGACTTTATATGTTTCTTTATTTTAAGATGTTATTCTACCCAATTTTTTCTTCAGAATATATTCACCACATGCCTCAGCATAGTACTGTTAACATTTGCCTAAACACTCATTTTCAGCAGCTAATATTACATCCATCTAGCTATAGCATAATTCTAAATAAGAGGAGGCTCCCAATTTTACTGTTCTTTTATGCCTAAAAGTTTTGACTTTCATTATAAGGTAAAATCAGGATGTCCTTACGGTCAGGGTCATAGAACAAGACACAATGGTCCAGTTCACTAATAGCAGGAACCTGGCATCATCTGCATGAAGGCTAGGAATGAGAGCACCAAGCCCTGTATGTGCAGCAACTGCCAGTGCCAGCAAGGCTATGGAGAGTGGCTGTAAACTCCTGTCTTAGCACTACTGCCTCCACACTGGTCATCATAAGGTGCCAGCGATGGCATGTATGTGCTTACAGTCAACCCCCCTTCCACTTGAGCAGAAGCACTGGACTCTGAATTCAGGGCACACAAAACTATTAAGGTAATACTAACTTTGTGGCTATCATCCTTTAAAAAAACAACTTGTCTTATTTCTGCCATGTTCATCTGAATATAAAATGAAACAGATGAGTATCTGATCAAGATAAAAGACAAAGCAGATGATTTAGAATCACCATGGAAAATGCAGGAGAGATAATCACATGTGATTATCAGGCTTACATATTTCATTGTAGCCAGAGAAGAGGACTGGATCTTGGAAAGAGCTTCCCCTCTCTGCAAGCTTTCTGTGATTCACCAAACAGAAAAAAATTGTTTGATGATGCAGTGCAGTCTTGTCAGACTAGGATTCTGGCAAAAAGATATAAAATACCCTGCAAAGAGGGAATGAAAAAGGAGTGGGGAGAAGGATATATATAACGGCACCTTCATGCCCATTCTCTCCTCATACACTCCTCATATATCACTATTCCCCATGGATCCATTAAACTCAGCATATAGCCCGTTACAATTACTATAACCATCTGATTTTTATAACCTCCCACTCCAGGCATTCATTAACCCCAGACTCACTTGATGCCAAGTCTTCCTTCCTGGAGCACCAAGGCTATGTGTGGAGTCCAGCTGGTGAGTCAGGGAGACCGTAAATTGGAAGAGTGTGCTGGAGCTACTTAAAGCTGTGGTGAACCAGAGGAAAAAGACCAATTGCACACAAGATTTAGGAAATGGATATGGGGTGCTAAAATAACCATCAAGAGCATAATTTATGAAATGACATCCAGGGCATGACAAAAATCTAACAATAAAAACATTTACATGAACCAAAATCATCCATCTGGACCTGCTTCTGCACAGAGTGACCTACAAAACCAGACCCTAAATAGCCACCCTACGTGTATCATTGTACATTTCCCGACTTCTAGGAGTGCAGAACAGTATAAGAAAGCCACAAATTTCCCAGTCTTGTTGATATTGCTCTAATTTCAAAGCTGCCAAATTTTAATTACTTTTCAGCGACGATCTCACATGCCATACTTTGGCTGGGAACATATTTTTCTAGCCAGTTATAGCTCCCTTACTCCAAATGGAAACACTGACAGATCTCTAATTCTAGAAATATTATCAGGAACCGTAACAACATAAGTCTGGTTTAAAACACAACCTGCAACCTGGAAAGTAATTTTTAACACTTTGTGTTTTAACATTTTGTGTACTTCTTTAGGATAGGTTACATGTGAAAGTTAGAAACTGAAAAAAATCCCAGGTGCCAAAAATTCACAAATCTCCCAAACAACAGGCAAGGCTCCCACACTTTCCACTGTGGTCCTTGTTGAAAAGCTACCTCCTCTGTCTAAAAAAAAAAAAAAAAAAACCTGAAAGAAATATGTAATTGTGCCATACACCTGCAGGAAAAGGTTGTGCAATGCTTAGCTCTGCTTTGTTGCAAGCACTGTAAAACACATCCCTTTTAGTTTAGCTTTTAAAAACAACAACTCAATAAATACCTGGAGAAACAGACAAAAGCGCGCATGAGCAAGTTACACTTTGTCTTCATAGCATTACAGCAACTGATTTATCTGCACACATTTCTGATGAGGGACAACCAGTTTCTGATAAAGCTGACTCAAAGAAAAACTCACTCACCTGCAAAATGATCTGGTTACACAAACTCACTCAAATACAAAATGATCTGGTTACATGCCAGACAGCCATAAACTCTGCCTCATCAAAAATAACATAAAACAAAATCACCACAAATGCTTGGCTGTTCAGACAACAACTATTCTGCCAATTCCATAACAACTGTGAAGAAAAGGGCTTGATTAGAAAAAATAAATAAAATATGAGTGACGTTTGTAAGTCATGCCATAGTTCTACAGCATTAATTGTACAATGATGTTCTGCAAACAGGTTTTTAAACTATTCTGTTCCCTAACTGTGTAACTCTTTACCTGAATCTACATGACAATTCAAAATCCTGTGGTACAAAACAGTTGTCCTCATTTGTAGGGATGTACAGGAAAAGAATCCCACTTCATAGAAGATCTTGCTGGAGCACAGGCACTCAGGAGCTGGCACTTCCAGGACTTCACAGGTGCTTCAGTCCCTTCCATAATGCCTAGCGGCTAAGGAGGAGCTGCCGATGACTGGAAGCAAGGCATGCTGGTCTGACTCCTTCCCACCTTGCCCAGCAAGCTCCTGGGGCAGCTGTGACCCTTGTGGCATGGGAATACCATGGTAAAGCAAGTGCCTCCAAGCTCAGGAGCTTAACACCCTCAGCCTTCAGCCTCCACAGCAGCTCTCCTGGCTAAAAAATGCAGCTGTAGGGAAGCCTGTGTTGATGAAACCCCTTCATCCACCACTTCCAGATTTTCAGCTCTCTCTCTGCCCTCCTAGGAAGCACTAAGGAGCAGAGCAGGTAAGCTGGCAGGAAAGCAGAAGCAGATGCTGAGCACAGCCCAAGCAGTCTCCTGTGCTGGCCAGAACCAAGACAGCTCCTCCAGTCAGCAGGAACCCAGGCTGGTAGAAAGTGCTTCTAAACACCCAACTGGTTTCTGCAGTCACCCAGAGACAGTCCAGGCGCCATTATGCATAAAATGACCTTTGACTGGCAATACTTATCTGCACCTGCGTTTCTTTACAACCAACGATCTTCCTACTGTTGTGTTCAATGGCAGTAGAGCCTCCCTGACTTCACTGGAAGCAGGCAGGCTACAAGAGAGTGCTTTTGCAAATCCCCACCTCAAAACCTAAATAATTAGTAATTTGAGAAGAAATACAGATACAGTGGAGTATTTTAGAACTAGTTTTTATTAGAACAAGTTTTTAACAGCATCTTTTAAACATAACTTTGTTCTATACCTCTCTTTTCTGCTTAACGGCAGATAAGATTCCTGATTCAAAATCAGAAGAAATTATAATTATTACTAGAAAAAACCTTTTGGAAATAAAATAGTATGTTGGGAAACACTAATTAAGAAGTTAATTATAATTTACTTTACTGCTTAACTTGCTGGTTCAAGACTGGAGAATGTGTATTTATCAATACCTAGAAGCTCAGTGGGAAAAATAATTACCATCTCCTTTTAAAAGCTGTTTGAACTCTGTTTCCTTAAGGAAACAGTCTTGCCAGCCTTAATTATAGATTCCTCCAACTATAACATTCATAGGTCTTAAATCCTTTACTTAGCTTTATTGCCAGTAATTAGAGAGTGCATGGTTTCTTTCCAAAAGATGAAATTGCTTTAAAATATTAATAATTTTGTCAAGAAAATTAGATACATTGATATTGCTAAATGATGATTTCACTCTTCTCCTCTCCCCCATTCCCCAGTTTACTGAATTAATTTTGGAACATAACACATATATGGTGTTTGGATTTGCCCCAGACAAATGAACTTTAAACCATTATTTATCATTTACGATGCCTTTTCTAAACACATTTGGCAACAAAATTGCAGCCAGATCCCTTTTTAGTAAAGAGTTTGTGTGAGCAAGCAGGATTTCAGGCACCAGAAAAACAATTTATACAAAGAGTCAAAGTACTAAACTGAAACACAAGTTTTCCTCGAGCCTTAAACATATTCTGCAAAAGTAAGTGCATTTTGAGTGCATGAATGAATATCGCCCACACATTTTGGTAATATATTAATATATTTTGACCATTACAGGTTGTGGGTTTTTGGTTTTGTTTGTGGTTTATTTGCTATTATGACAATACTGTTTGATGTACTGAACTAGTAAACAATTTATAGTTTAAACAGTCTTGCGAAGTAGTAAAGAGGGCACATCATGCCTGGACAATAAAGCATATGAATTAGTGATATTATGTTATATAAGCTGTGACACATGCTTTGCATCCAAGCATCATTAAAGGTATATGAACAAATGATGCACAGCAAAGCAATGCTGTAAAACTGAACATAGATTCTGCAGTGTTATATCACTTATAAAACAAGCTTTTAGCTACAAGTTGAACCGTAGTCCTTACTACCTCAGGAAGCTGTAGTTAGCTGCCTGGAATACAACATTTGTTTACTATTTTCAGGAATGTGGACGTCTAAATAAAATTGTGTAGGCATGCAAGGTTATCTAAGGGTAAAACTTAGTTTATCATATTCCAAAACAGAACAATACCTATTTATTGGGGGGGGGGGGGTCTTTTTTCAGGATGTCATGATTAAGAGAGAAAGAAAGGCTTGTTGTAACTTTTATATACTCTGCTCAGTTTCTCTTGTAAGTCTGCACCAGCACGTGGCTCAGAACAGTGTCAGATAAAAAGATGGTGGTTTGGATGACAGTTCTCTTCAAGAATGCATTTCTTCACCGTAAATAGCTGGCTGGGCAGCAAGTGCCTTGCTTGACCCAAGGTAGGCCAAAGTGTTTTTCTGGGATCATACAGCTGATTGTGATCAAGCTGGTATCGCCTTTCCCATTTCTATTTAAACATGAACATAGTTCTCCTCATAGCTTTGTTCGTACAGAATTCACGGTTACCACTAGGGTTTGGTGCAGGGACAAATTTAAGATCTCTCTGGCATTAAACCAGCCCAAGAGAAAAATCTTCATACTACCACCATCTGCTTACTCTTTTCTTTTCCTTGCAGTGAAAGTGCCAGCCAAAGTGCTATCTCATAGGGTCTTCCTGCAGCCCTTGTGCAAGCAGGCCAGGACTCCTGTGGAAAGGCTTACATTCTCCACTTTGGTACAGAAGTGCATCGAGATGCTCAAATAGTTACGTGCCCAAGTGTCTAATTAAATGTGTTCTGCAGTGCAGAAGCACGTTGCATGAGCTTTTTACCTGAGAAGACCACAAGCTAGAGTGGTCTGAATGCACATGGGAACACCAAGGGCATACAGAAGGAATTCCAACAAGTTTGAAAAGAGATTAGCAAACAACAGGGCTTTACGGGGGAAAACAGGTATGGCGGAAATATAGACAAGAAAAGGTTCAAAAGGGAAAGTGAGTCCATGCCATTCGCACCATTTTTATGCTGTTCCACCTTGTTTATCAGAGGAAAAATTTCTGTAAACAACCTAATTCTAGGTCAGGACATCTTTGATTCAAATACTTTACATCAATTCTTTACTATATGAGATGCACATTGACAATGAAAAGCACAGATATAGGAATAGGCTAGATTTCCACACAGAAACTCTTTATGCTGAGGCTTGGTTCCCCATCCTTATTTCTAGTTGACAATAAAATCATACTTAGTTTTGAGCAATAAGATACTTAAAACAATTCTTACTATCTTCTTCTACTACCCATCCTCTCTGTTCTTTTTGCTTCTCTCTATAAAGTCTGGTTGTTAGAAAGACTGTAAGTTATGAATTTGGATTCTGTACTTGGGGATTGCCTTTTTGCTGATAATATTTTAACTGTGTCCTTCCCACTTCCATCAATCCTGCTGTGTACAGCAAGGCATGCTCCTTTTGTAACTGGGGGATGTTATGCTTGTGTGTGTATGTGTGCGTGGGCACATGTGTACGCAATATTAAGCCACTTCCTCATCCTTCAAGGAAAGATTCTTGGAGAAGGTGGTGTGCGGGAGAAGAGCATTTATAACAAAACTTCTGTGGGAAGGCGAAGAGAAAATAAACACTGAGGTCAAGTTAGCAAAGGAGTTTATTAATATTCTGTTTCACAATGCTGGCTGATTTAAAGTCCCAGCCATCTCAGTAACAGATGCAGAATTGACAACTCATTATTGGATAAATTATGCACACTACAGAATCCAATCAAAATTTTAAAAGATGCTTCAAATTTCTTCTAGTCTCTAACAATCTGTGGCTCCATGCTTATCTCCTGGATGATGTCTGCCAGTTCTGCATAGTCTTGGGACAGACTAGCTAGTAAGATCCAACTGGAAGTTAACATGCTGAGTCTGGCTCAGCACCTTTTCCCTGGAGGAAGCAGAAAATAGCTGTCTAACCAGCAAACACTGACCAGCCAGCCAGCTGCCTGTCACATGCAGCTGTGCTGGGAGCATCTGCCACCCCTGGAACTTCACTTGCAAAACCTGACTGCTGCAGTTTTGTTCAAATGGGGAAGAAGGAAGAGTTAGCAGAACTGTAAACTGCTGCTTATCAGAGGGAGAGAGGAGAGAGGAGTTAAGAGGTAGGCCTCCTGCACAGCTTAAGGTTGTCCTGAGCTTCTGTTATTACCGTCTCCCAAGAAGAAAACCAAAACTGACATCTAGTTCACATACACAGTGGTTATGGCTGGAAAACCTTATACTAAATAAAAACCTAACCATCAGATCTCCTGTAGTGTGTTACCCATAAAGACTACAAAACAGAAGACAAAAAAGGCTTTTTGGAATGAATACAGAAATGCTGAAATTAGGAAATGCAAATGTGCTAATCCCAAATCTTTACTCTCACTTAGCAGTAAGAATTTTCAGTCAGGTGTACATGAAGGAATAGATGACTTTTCACAAGGCTAGGAGAAGTCTCAGTGGGATTTTATCCCTGTGGAGAACATTCCAGCGACCTTTTGCTCGGCCGGGAAGGTAGGGAATCCCCAGCGTCTTCCTGGCACAGAAAATGTTACTGGATTCCTTCTGGGCAACTGCAATGTATATACCCATTCATCAGCTTTTCCTTAAAGCTTCCTGCAGCTCAGGAAATTTCTCTCCAAATGCCTTTTTCTACACACACTGTCCAGTCAATAGAGTTCAACAAGATATTCTGAAATGGGTTTAGAACAGGAAAAACGAAGTTGGATCTTCTGAAAATCTCTGAAAAGGTTATCTTTCATAGAGATAAGTAATTACATGTTTGATCTGCTTTTTTTAAATCAATCTCCACCTGCTAGTAGGAAAGTTTAGATACTACAATGCAAGTGAGTTTGAGGAAAACTATCTGTCCTTAGAAAGTGGAATTATGTACATTTCTGTAAACAAAGTCAAAACATGAAAGGAAAGCTCTTCTGCCCTCCTGGGATAGGGATGACTCTCTTATTCTTAGGGCCCCTAATCTTTTTTTGGAGTGGAAGAAGAATTCCAGATAATGTTGTGTACACACACACACACACACACACTCTGTCTCTGTTGTTAAACAGATCCACCATTCACTATCAAACAAGTGTTCTATAGAAAGAAAAGAACATAACTCAGTAAGACTGGAAGAAAAAATACAAAGATCAACCCTGGCTGACATTGATGCCTACTGTAATCCCCCAAATCGTTTAACTTCTTTCTCAAATTTCCCTATTTAAATCAATATAACCATTAAATGAAAATGCATTTAGTAAAATAGGGAGATCATAAAATAAATGATTTTAGTAACAAAACAGTTTGGAGATTACAAAAACAATTACTCTATCAGTTTAGTCCTTGAACTGTTTACACTAAGGATTATTCTCTTTGCCATTTGGCCTGCTGCTTTTGCAGATGCATGAAATCTCAAAATAGCATGTGTCAATACATACAAATAAAAATGCATCCAAAGTTAAAAAGCTCATCCAAGTGTATCTAATTGTCTTTGGCAATGCTATTAGGCTTGAAAACATGAGCAAAGACTTTTTTTGCTAAACTGATATATCAACTTCTGACCAAATCCAGACAGTGTGCAAATGTAAAATTCTGGCATACAGCTGGGGGGGGGGGGGGGGAAATCAACTTAATCTTTAAGCCACACAAGAGCATCAGCTTACTAATGTGCTACAGTTTTAAGTCTGCTCCTGTGAGCTCTCCTATCTTTACATACTTGTGATGCGCAGCATTTTCACAGAATGAGAAAACAGAACCATTTCAAAGAACAAACCAGAAAAGGGGAGGTGAGATTGAAGACTGTTCACCTCAACTTATATTTACAGAAATGATTTACCACCTCACAAAGCAATTCCATGAAAACACTCATGTCAGAGTGAAAGTGTAAAATACATTAGTATTCCTTCCTTCCTATAGTCCTGATACCAGCCTCACTTGATTAGATATTTAAAATCAGTTACATCTGTACAAATTTGAATTTCCTTGGAAAAGTCTGGAAAGTAACTTTCGAAGTGAAATGATCAGGGAGTCTAGACGATATATGGAACCAAATAAGCAAGCTTGGGACAAAAGGCAAGCTGTGTCCCAGAGAGCAAGTTCTACTCTTTCACTTGACATCCAAATAGCAAGCACATGTTTCTCCTTGATAACTCAATTGGCAGAGCAGAACACCTTAATCCTTCCCTAGCATTCATTGGTCTGGTCTAACATTAATAATATGTGTTTGTGGAATCAGAATATAAAGCTTTATTTACAGCAAAAAAAGACAAGTGCAAATGAAATATAGCATCCAATGAGTAGGGACATGGCCGTACATCTCATTCTAAGAATCCTATCTAAACATACAGACGTGTAAAAGTTAAGTATTTATGTCTGCATGTGGCCAGTAGCTTTAAGATGAGAAAATTACATGCTTACTTATAAGGAATCAGTTCATAAAATGGAAATTCTTTGTTTTTTATTTAAATCAGATATAAATACCACCAAAAAACTGTTTTATGCAGAAGAGGAAAAAAAAAACAAATCAAAACAAAACAAACCCCTAACACTCGAGATACTGAATTATAATTCCACATAGAAAAAAAATTAATTTGATGAACATATTTTCAATAAATCCTTTTAACCCATGAAACATGAGTCAGACCAACTCTTAAAGCACTTTAAAAAGCACTTTACAAACTCCCTTTGATTGACACCGGAGACGTAAAACCCACCTACAAGGTCAGCTGTAGAGAATATCAAGAAAAGCAGGGGCCACACAGAAGCACTTGCCTACACAGACAAAACAAATACAATACATATAAGATTTCAACACATTTCTAAGTTCCTTTAGTGTTGGCAGAAAATGCATGTTCCCTTGAGTCCCATTGAAACTGTAAACTTTACCCAGGTCTAAGCTTTGAGAGGCTGTTGAAACAACTGTGTTTTCTACACTGTATTTTGTGTTGACTACTAATGCTGGAAGAAAGTATACTTTCTTGTTTGTTTTTTTTCCTTTCCTCTCAGAGTCAGTAAGTAAACATTTCTGACAACACAAAGAACAAATATTTAGCACACTGTGGGAACTGTAAAACAAACATACCACCACAAGTATAAGTGATAAAGATCAATAATTACAATGCAAAGAAAAAATATTTAGGAATTAAAGAGAAGACAGAAGCCACTCAAAAATTAGTGCCAAAATCAAAATAAATTTTTAAGACAAGCAAAACAAAACAAAGGAACAAAATGGTAACTATGCAAAGCCAGGCACGAAACAGAAGGAAAAAAGTAACATATTTATACAGAGAGAATACGATGGAGAGGTTAATACTGCTGCACAATTGAACATACAGAGATTAGAGATCTTGGCAGAATATCCTAATGTGCTTTCCAGGAAAACCTGAAATTCAGCCTACCATGGCAAGACTCTCCATGAGCACTACTGCTGAAAAGGCTTCAATGTCTGAGCAGCTTTAACAGAACTAGAGATAGGCAGATTTCTTTATCTGGTAAGCATTTCTGTCCAAAAAAGTGCTGCTTATTGACAGGTATGAGAAAAGGGACATCATCAACAGGAACCATGTTATCTTTGCACACACAAAGTTTTGCCAGATATGTTGACTCCAGAACACTTTTTGTGAACTCAGTTTTGAAAATATATGAATAAAGAATAGGAAAGAACCTGTGAAGACTGTATGAAATCAAATATTTGTCATAAAACTGAAGTTTCATCTTGGCCTGCTAAAATCTTAAGCATCCACTCTGAGGCCAGCCTTACAGGATAAGACAAACTGCCTTCTGGAGCTGCCTGTCCTCCACTGACTACCAGAAGAACCTACAAGCTAAGTGGGCTGAACTTCCCTGCTGAGATGCTAGGTCAGACTGAATCTAACCTTCAGACAGCTACAGTTAAGCGGAATGGGTCTCACTCTAGACTTTTACTCTATGACATTCTCATACTCTGTCTGCTCTAATGACCTATGTGTTGCAAGGGGACTACAGTTGTAGACTGGGCAGACATTTACAGATGATTCCCAGTAGTATCATTTTGCTTGTAACAGCTCTAAAAATGCATCATTTATTTGAATATCTAACAAAATAATTGAGAAGCTGCAGTAAAGAGGGCTATTTTGTACATTATTTTAAAATAGGTTTGAAAAACTCTTTGCTATTCATTCAGCTGGAAACCAGGATCACTTGATGCATATGAATTCAAACCATCTCCTTTAGGTTGCCTTTAAAGACTCCTTTTATCACAGTTTATTTATTATATTTAAAACTCCTTAACCACAGAAGAAAATTACTTTTGGCTTAAATTTCAGTACGATTACCTTTCAGTGGCTGAATTTCCAGCTTTGAGCTTTAAGGGGATTTTCTGGGGTTTAATGCTTTTTTTACATATGTGCATTTAGCATTACTGTACTGTTATGCTATAGGAAATGAGGCACTCATACTTAGAGAACACCAGCTTCTTGTTAAATTCAATCAGAGGACAAACAACTGTGTCTTTGTCACAGAAGCCCAAGTTCAAATGCATAAGGATCAGATAATGAAAAAAAAAA
This sequence comes from Apteryx mantelli, assembly GCF_036417845.1. Classification (NCBI taxonomy): domain Eukaryota; kingdom Metazoa; phylum Chordata; class Aves; order Apterygiformes; family Apterygidae; genus Apteryx; species Apteryx mantelli. Next base: position 19,878,580 of record NC_089979.1, on the reverse strand, counting down.
AAAAGTATCTTGTATGACACAATATGCTTTCACTTTATTCAAGAAATGAATGCACAAGTATCTAAATCAGATGCTCTGGAACTAAAAAAGCTTAAATGAGTGCACTCTAAAGCCTAAAACATTTTTAAGCCATTGGATATTATAACAGCATACATGACTTTAAAAATAAGTTAAAATTATACTTTTTCTGCTAGTCTTTAAAATATAAAGAAAAAATACAAATACAAATAAAGAGTTCCAAGCTACAGAAATATTTTTAAAAATTGTGTGTATTGGGGGAAGGAATTGAGAAAAGGAACCAGAATTAATTTTGAGAAACAAATTACCATCTCAACATCCTTGTCTTTTATGTTTTGAATATGTAACAGGAAGTGGTGAATTGTCAGAGGTATGTATAACTATGCCTAAATTATAGCTATAAAGCCAGCTAGCCTAATTCTTACAGAACTTCTAGTTAGAACCTACTCAGATTACATACAGATAATAAAAAGAATTAAGCTAGGAAGCTGAAGGGTTTTTTTGCCCACACATTATTTAAACATGAATCCAATTACTGAAGTTTCATGGAGTGGCTGTCTCACTCCATCCAGTCTCTCTTAAAACAAAGATGATAGAGCTGCATTGCAGCATTGAGCAATCTGAATTAATGTGGGCAACTGAAACCCCTTCTACAACATTATTCTGCTGTGGGAGGGGCTGCGGAGGACTCACTTTTAGCATAATAAAAATGATGGTGATATAATGAATAATTATTATGGGGTTTTATAGCTGGAAGGCATGGTAGTTATTTCAAAGCTATTTGTAACCAACAGCCTTATAAAAAGCTAGAATGTATTACATATGTGCAGAAGGTAACTGGGAGCATGTATTAAATCCCAACATCTGAAATAATGAACGGATGTTTCCTTCTAGAGTAACTACCCCTTTTTTGAATGTGGGCTGATGAGCAACTAAGTTTAATTAATTATCACCCTTTTAAGAAAACAGAAATAAGGACTTAAAAATAAACTTCCATGAGATGACAGGCAAGATGCCCTTCCTTCTCTGACTGACAGCTATATCATTCCCTTCCTTCCAGCAGCAATCTGGTTTTCTGGTGAAATTGGTGGACACTGGACCTGATAGATTAAGATTAATTAGTTCCAGTTGCCATGCAAAAAAATAAATAAATAAATAAAATAGCCAAAGAGTGGAGCACAAAAAAGGCTGGTATTGCCAACACTTATGATTTGGGAGAGTTGGATTCTAAAACCCCAGTCCCTGGATTTTTGTGATAAAGAAATCCCATTGTTCACTTGTTTTCCTCTCAGAAAAAAGTACAATTCTGAAAAGAAAAAACTGATTGATGAAGCTGATGAAGCAGGTTCTGTCCGAGTTTGCAGACAGTCTGCACAACAGCGCTGAAACGCATGAATTGCTTTACAGACCAAAGATCTATTATTTTTTTGTTTTACCCACTTGGATTTACAGAAATATCAGCAATTGCAGTAAGCACCGAGGAAACTGTTTTACTTCATTATCCTGAGGCAATGCTGTGATACCATTCCTGAGAGGATGGCCCGTGGGGCTTTCACTGCTTTGCCAGGAGGAAAAAGTGGATCCTAGCATTGTTACTACACATAGTGAAAGAACATTTAGTTTTAAACCTGATGTATTCAGGGAGCCAGTTCCGAAGGCCACACAGATGTTAGCAATGGCAGAAGGGAGAGCAAGGTGAGACTCTTCTGCCAGGTGAGTTTGCTTTCATCAGCTTACAATGGCTGGTAAACTAAAGCCCCAGGCAAACAGCTAAGAGTAAGTGGGATTAATTTGGACCAGTGGCCAGGGCTTTAAAAGTTGCCATCCGTCCTGAATCAGTCATAAGGCAGAAACCAAAGCAAGAAGCAATCTCTTATCATGGGTGTTAGTGCAGAAGGGGTATACAGTAGATACTCTTTTTCCAAACAGTTAAGAGAACAGAGAAGCTTAGCCACAGGCAATACTCATGATATGGAGCATGAATATCCATGTGGACTACAGGAATGGGAGATGCACCTGAAAGTGTTGGTGTCCTTTGAACTGGAGAACTAACTGCTCTGAATATGACTTTGAGGTGGTAACCTACAAGTGGTCAAGAAAGAAAAAGAAAGAGAAAAAAATAAAATAAAATAAAGGAAAAAAATCTAGCTCCATTTGAAATCAGCCTTTTTTTTTTTAAAGCAAATCTAAACAGTTCACAGAACTAATAATTCAATAAGAAAAACACTAATTAAATCAAAGACTAATAAAAAGGTTGTAATTTTAGTTTTTCCAAAAAGTCTGGGAAAAGACCATTTTTATACACCTTTCATCCATAAAATTTTCATTTGGAACCCTCAACAGAACTTAGCAAGAACTTCAACAGTGCTGAGTAATTCCCTTATGTGCTCCCGCTCACACATACATATGCACATTTACACATACTCTTCTGAAATGCACAAGTAGTTTTAAGACGCATAATGAAGAGCTGGAAGAGCAGATTCCTGTGTATGCCCTTTTAATAAAGTCATGGCCTTTGTTTTCTACCAAAACATGCTTGTCTCATTAGTGGTACATTTATGCAAGTGAACAGATGGTCCAGAATTCCAGTCTCAGGGCTCTAGCAATAGCTTGTTACACCTCTCGTGAACGTCTTCAGTTCTGCTCTGCAGTTTTAATTCATACAGTGATAGACACAGTGAGGACTAAATGGGGAGCAGTGCAGCCACATTACATGATGTGGGAATGTGCACTGCTCACCAGAGTGTGTAACAGGTGGAAGGGGAAGAAGGGATTACACCACCTTCCCTATATATTCATCTTTAACATAGATACAGAATCCAGTAATGTGATTTTTACTATGCAAGAACTGGGTAGGCCAAGCAGCATGCATGTAAGCACAATCCTGACATTGTATCCAAGTTCAGTGGGTTCTGAAATACTCCCAAGCTTCAGCACTATTTTTCTTTCTTCTTCGTTTTTTTTTTTTGGGGGGTGGGGGTGGGGGAAGGGAGAGGAGTTAGTTACCCATTAATAGTTAAGCATTAGTTTCTTTTAAATTATAAATAAAGTTGATTTAAATGCTTAACCAAGGAACAATTATTGAGAGCTAGATATTAATGCTTCTGTATAAATAGACCAATAAATAATAATTGATGCAGGAAGACAGCACCATATATCCATAAGTTTTCCTATATACATATACTTATTGTAGTCTGAAGGAGACAGAGTTAGAGGCTAAACTAAGTTTTGAAACAATTATTTTAAAATGCAAGTGATATTGTGTTTGAAAAGTTGCTTGTTCAAAATGAGCTTTCCTTAAAAGAGGAGGGATACTGCATTTCAGTTTTCAGAGATTTAAAGGAACAATGCAACCAGCATTGACGCCTGTTTACTGTAACAATATAAACCATAATACTGTTGGCTTGAATCCATTAATGAATTAATCTTTGTCAGAAGAGTGTCTATAAAGAAGGTTCTTAAAAGACCCCAAAGACATTATAGCACTGATGGTTTACCATTATGTGGTATAGCAAAGTTTTACTCAACCAGTTCTAAAAGCATACATATGGAGCCCATTAAAACCCCCTCTTTCTTGTGGTGTAATTCTGAATGGCTGTATTATGCTACTTATTTAAAATATGGATTGTAACTTCCACCACCAATTATTAAGAGTTCTACACATTGCATGCAATTTATAAGATGCACAGACTCTGTCATCAGCACCTATAAAATAAAACAATGTCAGGAACAGTATTTGTTATAGTTAGCTGAAACATAAGATTAATTTGATGCAAAATAAGTAACTTTGACACCAATTAAGTCAGGGATGCACGTTTTAGCTGCTGTTAAAATCAATAAAGAGGTGCTCCTTCTATAAATCTCCCGGTACTTTGAAGAGTTTGTCTGTTTTCATGTATCCATTGCTATCCTCTGTTACACAAGCATAACCATACTCAACCACAATATTCCCAAGTAAAGAATTTATATTTAATTTTATAAAAAAATATTTTAAAAAAGAATCTGACCCACACATGAAATTAATCAACTCAACTGATTGCTCTTCCATAATAAAAACTGCCTTCTTCACTATTGCTTCCTCTCAATGCCTCATTCAGTCTAGTTATATCAGCACAGTCTCTCCCACCATCCTTTCTTTATGCTCTTTTGGACTTCCTGATTTAAGCATTTAGGTTTCAGCCTTGGATGTGGTTCCTGAACTCAGTGGAGTTCAGTATGTATATAAATGACTCTTTACATACATGTTACTTCAAGATGAGGGCCATGATAGAAAAGTCACAGAGGCAAGGGCCAGAGTATGCACTCAAGGTTCAAGTGACTATCTTCTTGCAAAATGTCCTACCCAAACAACAAACAGGAAGGAAGTACGGTTTTAAGAGAGATTCAGAAGAATGTGTCTGCATTCCACCTGCGCACACACTTTGCAAACATGGATTGTGGATCAACAACTTCACTTTAGGGATACTAAATAAAACAAAGCAACGCAAAAGACTCACGTACAGAGGCTCTAGTCAGCCCTCTACTGTTGGCAAATGCAGTTTTAAAAAGTTAAAATCTCTCCAAAATACTAGATTTAGTAAATTTCTTAAGTAGTTAAGGAGAGAGATTCTTAAAGACGCAAATGAGAGTCAAGGAACTAACTCCCTTGTCTTACTAAAAGCTTCAAATTTTCAAGTCCGTATGACCACCATTTTCAATTTAAAATAATAACATTTATCTCTGAAAGTGTGAGCTTTTGCCATGGGTTCTAGGGGAATCTCATAGCTAGCAGATACAATACCTCACACATACCCTGGTCACTAGAAGTGGATTAATTGAAGAAAACGGGAGGGAAGAGAGGACAGTCCATTGAAGACAGTTCGGTCTCCCCGTAGGCCAGCCTCCAGCCCACAGATTGTTACGTGGCCATTAAGATGAGAATGCGCCAGGTGCATTTTTGAGAAGTCACTCTTTTTGAGCAATTCTCACTGTGCCCATTATCATACAAATACTGAGCTTGGGTTCAGCTGGGGAAGAGACCAACAGGTAATCATTTGGTGGAAGATTTTGGCAGTCAGAAGCTTAAAGGCACCTGCTAAATATTATAAACAAAGCTGAAGCCAGACTTAGATGAATGTAAGGTTCTCTTTTAAATGATTAATTAAGCAGATATTGTCATCTGCAATTTAGCAGCAACACTATCTGCAGTTTTTTCCTTCCTACTTTGGTCTTGCTGGCTTTATTCTGAACAAGAAGGAGAAAGATCATCTCCACATGAACCTAAGAAAAAGACTTCATTTTGAAAATCAGCTCTTATACTTTATCTCTATTCTGTAGTTACAAAACCTTGAATACTTCATATAGTAATCATACAACCAAGAATTAACAATCAAACTATAGCAGACAGCAAATGTTCTCATATGAGTCACTGTACTCTTTATATTCTTGATTTGTTGGATTCTTTGCAGAGCAATCAAGCTAATTACCAGGCTAACTATGGAACACTGAAATTGTAACATCTGCCCAGACATGGCCGTTTAGGAAAAAAGACTGATTTCTCTTTACTACTGCAAGTTTTGTATTTGAGTTAAAAACGAAAGTATGTGTAAAGATAGTTTTCAAGAGATCTCATTACAATTTTGCTTCAACCAGTCCTAAATTCTCACATAAACATGTGCTTTGTTTTTTAAAGGGACTGTACAGCTGTATTATCTACCCACCACAATCCTACCTTCAGGCTACTCTCCCAGGTCTTGTAATACATTTCAGCAGATCTGGGTTCCTCAATTCAATATCTGGAAAATTCCAATAGATCAGATAACATTACAAAAACAGAAACAATCTTTCTGCAGAACACAGGGTGCAATTTTTTCATTGCTTTTGCATCCCACACACACATTTAGACCTACGCAAAGTGAGCACAGAGTAACATGAAATGCTACCACAAAAGCGTTTGCTCTTCTTTTAACCAGTACAAAAAGCTACACAGTGGACAAAGCAGTAAGAGTTGTCCCCTGTGCAAAGCCTTGGGAATCAAAATGAGCAGCTCACAGCATGGAGTTCGATAGCCAGGGATGTTTCTGGAGTGTTCTTCAGTGCAGGGGCAACCTGTTAAAATCATCACTCTCTCAACACACAAATGCATCTCTCTCTACTGACAGTTGTTCAAATGGCAAAGTACTTGCCAAAAAAAAAAAAAGGCTTCTGTTCAAAGAAAACAATGCAACATGGACAGCAGGCAGCCAAACTGGAACAGAAGTTTTTAACAGTAGCAGGGGAAGAAAAAAAAAAAAATCTAAACATCTTTTTCTGAGGGATTTCATCTTTTTTAAGGAACAATAAGAGGAATGTCTACCACTGTTACAGATACAGGTACCAGTGCTGGTAGATATTAAGTTTCCAATTATTTGTTATAACACAGCTGAGAGTGATTAGACAGTTTACATATGACTGCTAGGAGCCCGGTGCACATTATGTGGGCCATCAGGTCCTGCAGCCTAAACACAGTTCTTGATTTAATGGATAAATGAATTTTGCTAAACCACTTCAAATGCAGGAATGTTTTCTGAATCTGTGCACAGGCTGTTAGCATATTTCCATGAAGTTTCATTCTAAAGAGATCACAGTGCACTCTGGTCAGACCTAATAAAAACTGCACCCCAAAATCCCATGCCAATTAATTCAATGCTGTTTTCTAAGACTGGTTGTAAACTTCTCCACTGACGTCTTGTTCAGCATTTTTTTTTTCTTTTTACTAAATGATACTTTCTATGAAAGTTGTCTGCTTTTCATGAAAAAGTTTTTTTTCTCCTATTTGCCTACCCTCTCCCACCACTGGAAAACTCCTCAATTTTCCTCCACCAAATCCTCTGCATCCTTTACTTGTTTCCCCAAGTTAGCATACACTCACTTCCGTACTGTGGAAGCATACTGGTCTCAGTCCTAAAGAAAAGATCTGAGATTTAAGTTAAGTATAAAGTAAGGTTGCAAATTTTTTTCTACTGCATCTTTTACTGCTCAGCTGCTAGTGAAGTGGAACATAACTCATTCTTATGAATACCATTGCTGAAGTTCTGATATTTCTGCTATTCTGTCTTCTAAGAAGAAGGAAAAAAGTGATATGGCAGCACACTAATGCAACTCCAGAGTTTTGCAGCATTATTACATAAGCAATAATGCATTAATTAGGTGGTCCCAAAAGAATCTCACAACCTTCATTTATAAAGGAACTGTCTTTTCACTTACACAAATATATTGAAAGTCTGTCTATTCTGGAAGACAATGCACTGCAATGTCTTCAGGACTCTATGGGGGAGAAAGGAGAACTTCAGAAAAAAATGACAGTTTTCAGTATAAACAAAATGAAACTTTGCAACACACAGTCGTTCATTCCTGGAATCATAGACTTCAGAAAGTTTTGAAACATCACAGATAATGAAGAACTTCAATCAATATTTTGCCTTTGACAAGTTTCAAGCAGCAGTCTAGAGCCCTGACAGTGAAAGTACCAATTCAAGAGGAAAATATTGCGTGGGAAAATGAAAACTGTATTCAAGAGAAAGGCCTTCAAGCTTCCTTTCTGCAAGAGTGCTCCTCACAGTAAATATTATGAGTTACAGATAAATACACACAATTTATTCTTAGCTAGGGTATAACTTCCAGTTTGGAGTCCAATGTTTCAAGGAAGCATGATCTGAAAACACATTATATGTGACTTCACATAAATTGATATTCATTGATCTTAGATGCAAGCAATCACACGATTAAAAGCAATTTACATGTAAAATACCTACAAGTCAGGATTTTAATCCAGTTTTCTCAATTTTGAGTTAATAAACCAAGCAGTATTTCAAAGCAGCATATTTCTTTTAGTATGTTTATGTAACCAATTCATTGTAGAGCTTGTTGCAATCCAATTGCCCACTGAGCAACACCAACTGATTTACTGAGACTGTTGAGGTCATCACCTCTAAGATCCTTGTAGCACATGCTACAGGTATCAGCAGGAAATTATTCTTTCCTATTTCTTAAATGATCTGAGTAACTGGCCCATTAAACTTTGGAAGAATATCTAGTCCCAAATTAAAAGATCATGGTAAAATAGAAGAGCTTGTAAGTACTTACTACTTCACTGATTAGAACTTTTTTTGTTCTTATCCTCACTGTCAAATGTAACCATTCCCAATATTGAGAGGTCTTTTTCTTTTGGAAGGCTTACTGAAGAACTCTTCACATATTCTTTAAGTTGCCTTGTTTCCGGTTTCAATGACGACTACTGAGCTGAAGGTAATAAAGCCACTGGCCCTATCTATTTAAGCCACATCGAGCAAGATGTGATAGGCATCAATGTGTAACATTAAACAGTTGACATTTCTTAAGGTTTTTTTGCTCTTAACCTCAGAATAAATGAATAGCAGATGAGCCTTGTCAACAATTTGCTAGTTGCTTAGTACATTCTGACTACCATGTTCTAGAATGCACACTATATATCTGGTTGGTATTAAAGAGCATAATGAAGAACATATTTACATCCTGTATTTTTCCAATCCTATTCACTATATTACAGGATTAATGGGTCTAAGGTTCATGTCAGGAGCCAAAGTGTTCTAATAAAATATGAAGCAGTTGTTATCTGCTAAGAGACTGGAAAGAGTATAGTTCATTTACTGCCAAATCTGAAACAATTCTAACAAGCAAGAGTGTTTTTACTAAGTCTCATTCGTGCCCAAAAGATTTTACATGCTAAGACTATGTTGACAGGAGCAGTAAATAAAATTCAGAAACCTAAAGGAAATCCTTTTCTCTCATTTTTATTGAGCATTAATAACAAGCTTGGCTCTGCACTAGAAACAGCCTGTTTTCCAGCCCACCTCGGCTACCTCTAAAGTATCCAAGGCCTCATTATAATCTACATAAGACATGCAAAGTACTGTGCAAACAAGCAAAGGAACACAGTCCTACCAGAATCTATGAAAATCACTGCATAAGTAAAGCTTGTTCACAGACAAATCTAATCCAATTGTCACAGCTTTTCACAAAGTACTTGTGAACCAGTGGTGATGCTCTCATTCCACTCGTGTCAACAGAAGATGTGCCATTCGCTTCGTAAGGTCAGAATTCTCCCTATAACTTTGTCTCAAAGAACCTACAGATCAATTTAAATGTCAAAAGTATACCCCTTTTGAGTCCAAAGCCCAAGGACATGGGTTTGCCCATCATGCAGCTGGCAATGGACACCCATGAAGGAAGCTTCCAAAGAGCATGTTGGATGAAAGGCCCTAAAAGCAGAAAATAATGAACACTAAGGAACATTACTTCCAAATTATAAACACCGGAACAAAAAAAGGCATGTAGCAGAACGCAAGTAGAAACAGAGAGAACTAGGTAATAGAACTGAATTTATTTCTTCTAAGAGATGTGCACCATTGTAGTGTTGTTACATGCCTATGAGAAGGGACAAATTTATAGTCCCATTTTCCAGATGAAGAAAGGTGGAGGCAGGAGGTGGACTGAACAGCTTCACCAAGGTCTCACAGGCTGGGAGTCAGGAAATGAAATTAATTCTTCAGCACCATGAGACAGTTCCTTGTTATTGCAGTCATCCTGTTCTAAGTCTTGTGAAAAATTTAATATAGTCATTGTGGAAATCTAATTGATAGCTAGAGGTCTGAAAAAAAAAATCTCAAATGACAAAATTTTAAAACATTTCAAAACTTCCTACAAAGCTTTCTTCCAAAACAAAAAATGAACCAATAAAGCCTTTTTCAATAAAGAAGCTTTTTGTGGAGGTGGGAGGACAAGAAGAAAGTCTTACTTCCAATAAATATGGAGCACAGTTTCAGCAATAAGCTCAGAGAAAATGAGAGATTCACAGGCAAGAAAAAAGAAGTTACAGAAACATGAAAAAACTGTGAAAGAAAAGTAAGTGCTAAAAATGATGGGAAAGTTGCATATGAATGCCAGAATGTGGAGCAAAGCCATCAATTTAAAATGAAAGAAGGGCAGAAGGATAAAGAAGAAAAGCAGAATAGGTGTTTTTAAACACCGAGTCTAATATAGTGGAGAAAACAGACTGATACATTCATATATGGTAATATATGCATATATGTAGCTTTTCAGAGTTACAAGATGTATGAAAAGGAGAACTCAAACTCTCACTGTTTGCACACTACACAAACATACACTGAGCTGTAGGAATTCACTTTAATTCAATCCCAACAGCATTGTGCTTTACATCCTGCATGTACTTAGAGCATTCAAACCATCCACCAAACTTCTGTCATCCTCCCTGTTGTCAGCCCAAGGCATCAGTTTGAGACATCAAACAATGATGAAGGACCAGACTTAAATCTTGAGCTAGAACAGACGGAGCTCATTTGCTGTTCAGATATGTATAGAGTTATCTTCTCATCTTGCAAGAGTACCATTAGAAAATGGCATATAAAAGAAGTAGCTTCTGTATTTCAGATCCATTTAACTCACAGCAGACTGCGTTGCCTCCAAAAAGAATGACACTTAATGGCTATGGGTTTTTGTTAAAAACCAAAATCATAATTTCATCATAAGGAAGAGAACAAAAAAAATTTATGTTACATCTGCTACCTTGGTGTTTAGTATTCAGCACATTTCAAGCAGAAATTAAAATTAGTATTTTGCAAAGGGCTACTGAATTTTTTGGTAATTCTGTAGAAATGCAAATATGATCTTAAAAACTGACAAGTCATATCTTCATTAAAAAAGCTAAAAGCCACCTGGCTCATATTACAAAGATAAGGTCTGTAATGCGAATAACAAGGCATTCTAGAATTAAAGGAAGGACACAGGCAGCTCTGTGGAGGTAAAGACAAATATGCTTGATAAGACATATGTTTCTTCATTTTGAGAATGCCTTGAATTTTTAAAGCTGTTTCCATTTTCAGATAAGTTACAGTAAAAAACAGTAAGGTGTTCAACTAAGTATCTCTAAATATAAGCATCTTTGGAACACCTTAATTTTAAAATCCAAGTCTGAGATGCCTGAAGCATCTTGTCATTTTCAAAATCTTCATCATATAATTATCTTGGTTTTGTATGGAATAAAATATATATTTTTTTATGTATATAACTGTTCTTACTGAGATTAACTCAGTCTACTGCAAATAACTATTTGCATATGAAGAGCTCCATCCTTTGTGTCTGAAAGTCATTAAAATATGTCAGGATAAAAACCCCATTAAATATTCTTTCTGACATATCTCCTGTAATGAAGAAATTGCAGTATTTTCTACATACCACAGAGCAGAAATGCATAGTCCTACAGGTTTTGCTGTCTCACCTCAGATGGACATGAGAATGCAGTAGACTTTGCATACATACAGCAAACATTTTCTAAACCTCTTGGATCACTGCCATGAATGCAATGTTCTTCATGCAGATGTTTGTCCAGTCAAAGCAGAAAACTGGGGAGGCAGGAAACCCATATATGCGCTTACTATTCTTCATAATAACTGTATACTTGCCTAGAGAGATCAAAACTCTAGAATATTTAATTTGCATCAGTGATTTGCATGGGTAAACTGCACTGTAATAGAATAGTACCCTCTGCACCAGAGGACCTGAGGCACAGAAATGAGAAGTCAGATCAGCAGACATACAGAGGGGACTTGCAGTTCCTATTTAAGTTCAGATGCTCAACATTTATTTTTTTTTGGGGGGGGGGGTGGAAGGTAGTAAGAGAAGATCAGGCTCAGAGTCTCATAGCAAGAGCACCTGTGGTCATGGGGAGCTGGGGGGAAGAGAGAGAACTTGCTGTAGACACACAAGGGAAAATCCATCTTGGGGGGGGGGGGGAAGAATCTGACATTTTAAACATACTGACCAGCTCTGCTGGTAAGCAAACCAGGCACCTTGGATTCAAATTTCATGCTCTTACCACTAAACCGCAATCCCTGCAGAGCATTTAAAGTAAAGCTGTAAAATAGAACATCAAACATCAAATGCAAAGCTCTAGGATGTACTTGAATACTATCAAGAACATTCAGCTAGTCAGCCTTCTGCTTGGCTAAGCATACCAAAACAAGAGAGAAATTATTCCATACAGTAGCACATCTAGGGAATCTTTACATCGTTACTACTAGTGTCTGTTACAAACTAAGCATGAATGACCAAAAAACACAACCAACGCACCCCCCCCCCCCCCAAAACAAGAAACAAACATTGTAACAACCAGTGATGAAAAAACAAGTCAATGCAGTTTATGGCTATATAAAATGGTTAATGGTTTAGACAAAATATCAGAAGTTGGCAGCGTGGCACGTGAGAAAGAAGGATAATACTATATGGTCTGACATTAACTCATTTCAATACAAATCTCTTGAGACATGCTATTCCTCCATAGCATTGCATGTCATTGTTGTGTGCCTTTTCTCATTACATTTCTGCAAGGTTAAACCGTGACCTAAGGTATTTCTAAAAAGAAAATCAGCCCCCCAGTGGCACATACCATGCTGAACCTCACAAAATCTAGAACCAAGTACAATTTGATGGATTTTGCTTTTCTCTGAAAAGAGAAACTTTGTAATCAAAATTTTATGTGGAAACTGATATACGGAGCAAAAGCATTACTAACTCCAGCAACAGTCAATAATATTTCAGAGAAAGGTTTAAAGAAACCTCTTGTTGGTAAAGGCAAATTCCACTTCCACAGTAAAGTGTTCCTAGTCTGTAAAACTCAAGCCTAAACCCAGAAGCATAAGATTAAATAGCTCCTCTAAAAATTTTAATTCTCATAAAGGTATATTGCTTTCATTTCCATATAAAAATACTTCCCACTTTTAACCTGCAATGGTCAAATATCAAAAATTTAGCAGGAATACCTACAAACAGCCTGCTATGATGAATATCTTCCTAGTCCCATGATCTGGGAGCAATCATTTTGTTTCCTTCCACCCATATCTCCATTCACACTAGGGTTGAGTTAAAAATCTCTTGTGACTTGACTTTCAAGAGGTACTAAACATCCCCAGGCCTCTCTTACCTTACAGAGGAACTTGGGCTTTTCTATCCCCAGGACCCAATTTCTACATATACAAGGGAAACCCCTCAATTCAGAGGGGTGCACAGGAAAATGTTCTGAGCACTTCCAGAAGGCAATAGCAAAACAGAAGAATAAATGATTTTCAGAGATTGTCAAAAATCAGCATGTTATTAAGAATGAGGCTACTGGGTTTGCTAACTCCTCATAATCAGACCAGTGGGGAAAAAAACCCAAAGACCATGGTAGATAAAGTACCACTGCTACTAAGACTCCAGGGGATTTTCTCTTGGATTTTAAAGCGTCAGTGCATGTATTTTTTTGGAGCTCTCCATATCTAAGGATATCAACTACACGTGTAGCTGTTTATCAGCTAGAGTACGTACACTAAGCTCTCAGTGAGGATAAAAGCAACGGAGTGTAGATGAAAAAAAATGTTAAGACTTCAATAATTAGAAAAAGCCAGCTGCAGCTAATAAGGAGAAGGAATGTTAAACTGGGAATTTTTTTTCTTTTTAAAAAAACACTTTAGTGCAGCTGAGACACAGAAGCCAAGTAAATCACTGGACTCTTTCACTATATGACTGCTAGTAGAAAACTGTGCATGGAAAAACTTCCACAGCTGATCTGGTAGGAACACAAGCCCTAAATGGCGGTCTTCGTTCAGGTCAAGCTTTGGCAAATCCTAATCCTTCTCAGGTGACATTACTTCTATTCGACCACATCCAGTTGATCTCCTCAAATATTTTCCTTCCTCTCCTCCTTAAGCCTTCCAGAGTGTGTTTAAGTAGCACAGACTAATGTTATTTTACCCAATGAGCCTCGTATTACACCAGGCTCAATATGCAGTAGTTTCACTTAGCGGCTGCTTGGAAAGCTATTAAGAGAAAACAATATGAAACCAAGTCTGTCTTCAGATTCAGGTTTACAAGAGCCACATTTCAATCCTTTTCCAAAAGCTGGAAAAAAAAAAACCCACCCTACATGTATTTATGCCACTGATAATGTTACAATAACTAAAATAAAAGCTGGAAGCAGATAGACTTTTTCCAGGAGTCTGATGGAAAGAACAAAAAAGAAGGAAAAAGAGTTTGAGTTCTCAAATATAGCATTAGCAAAGTGAACTACAGCTTTTAAATAAGAGAACTGCTTGACTTTCAGTCTTTCTGTGGGATCTGAACAAGTCTGAGAGTAGTAGTGTACGAGAATACGACATGCATCAGAGCAAGTACCATTTCAGAAGTACATGCTGTATCTGAAGCAGATTGGTATTACCCCCAGACTTACTCCTGACATACAAAAACAGTGAAATCAGAGTTAGTTCCAGTATCTTAATCATTTCTTTCACAATGAATGGTATTTGAATTTGATATTTCTGATATAAGTATTTGAAAAGGAAAAAAAATTGAGGAGCAAGGAACCTGTATGATGTAAAACTAGCATGACAGAGAACCTTATTTTTATCACTTTGACTGGTCCTCCTATACTTCCCCTGTGCATCAACCTCAGCTCTTTTTGCATGAGAGTGCATAGGAGGGAGAAGTGAGATACAGCATGGAGGTAGGACAGGTGCTATTTCAAGGCTTCTGCTAGAATAGGACTCTTGTTGAGGGGGAAGTGACAGAGCTGGAAACTCTTGTGTCACCCTGAGTACCAGGAAACTCCCCTGGGTTGATCTTAGTACTCCCAAAGGTGTTAAGGTAATTACAACTGCAGGCAGTTCAGCTCATTTGCCCTACAGATTTATAGAGGGACTAGGCTCTCCATTTTTCCTTTCCACAGCTGCCTAAGATAACTGCAAACCAAGCAGGCACAAACTAGGTACCTGATACATTTGCAAACCACCCCTCCAGAATTCTGCTGGCACAAGATGCAGATAACAAGGCATTTTTAGCAGAAGTACCCAAAATTGAGCAGAACCAGATTGTCTTGGGCACAACACAGAGGTCTCTGCATGGGTGGCAGAATCACAGAATCACAGAATCACTGAGGTTGGAAGGGACCTCTGGAGATCATCTAGTCCAACCCCCCTGCTCAGCAGGGTCACCTAGAGCACATTGCACAGGATTGCATCCAGGCGCGTTTTGAATATCTCCAGAGAAGGAGACTCCACCACCTCTCTGGGCAACCTGTTCCAGTGCTCTGTCACCCTCACAGTGAAAAAGTTTTTCCTCATGTTAAGATGGAAGTGTCTGTGTTTCAGTTTGTGCCCATTGCCTCGCGTCCTGTCGCTCGGCACCACTGAAAAGAGTCTGGTCCCATCCTCTCGACACCCTCCCTTCACATACTTGTACACATTGATAAGATCTCCTCTCAGCCTTCTCTTCTCCAAGCTAAACAGGCCAAGCTCTCTCAGCCTTTCCTCATAAGAGAGATGCTCCAGTCCCCTAATCATCTTTGTGGCCCTTCGCTGGACTTGCTCCAGTAGTGCCACATCCCTCTTGTACTGGGGAGCCCAGAACTGGACACAGTACTCCAGATGTGGCCTCAGCAGGGCTGAGGAGAGGGGGAGAATCACCTCCCTCGACCTGCTGGCAACACTCTTCCTGATGCACCCCAGGATACCATTGGCCTTCTTGGCCACAAGGGCACATTGCTGCCTCATGCTTAACTTGGTGTCCACCAGCACTCCCAGGTCCTTCTCCACAGAGCTGCTTTCCAGCAGGTCAACCCCCAGCCTGTACTGCTGCATGGGGTTATTCCTCCCCAGGTGCAGGACCCTGCACTTCCCTTTGTTGAACTTCATGAGGTTCCTCTCTGCCCACCTCTCCAGCCTGTCCAAGTCTCTTTGAATGGCAGCACAGCCCTCTGGTGTATCAGCCACTCCTCCCAGTTTTGTATCGTCAGCAAACTTGCTGAGGGTGCACTCTGTCCCTTCATCCAGGTCATTGATGAAGAAGTTGAACAAGACTGGACCCAGTACTGACCCCCGGGGGACACCGCTAGCTACAGGCCTCCAACTAGACTCTGTGCCACTGATCACAACTCTCTGAGCTCTGCCATTCAGCCAGTTCTCAATCCACCTCACTGTCCACTCATCTAACCCACACTTCCTGAGCTTCCCTATGAGGATGCTATGGGAGACAGTGTCAAAAGCCTTGCTGAAGTCTAGGTAGACAACATCCACTGCTCTCCCCTCATCTACCCAGCCAGTCATTCCATCCTAGAAGGCTATCAGATTGGTTAGGCATGATTTCCCCTTGGTGAAGCCATGCTGACTACTCCTGATCACCTTCTTTTCCTCCACATGTGTGGAGATGGCTTCCAGGATGAGCTGCTCCATCACCTTTCCAGGGATGGAGGTGAGGCTGACTGGCCTGTAGTTCCCTGGGTCCTCCTTCTTGCCCTTTTTGAAGACTGCGGTGACATTGGCTTTCTTCCAGTCCTCAGGCACCTCTCCTGTCCTCCATGACCTTTCAAAGATGATGGAGAGTGGCTTAGCAATAATGTCCGCCAGCTCCCTCAGCACTCGTGGGTGCATCCCATCAGGGCCCATGGATTTGTGGGTGTCAAGTTTGCTTAAATGATCCCTAACCCACTCCTCCTCCACCAAGGGAAAGTCTTCCTCTCTCCAGACTTTCTCTCTTGCCTCCAGGGTCTGGGGTTCCTGAGGGCTGGCCTGACCAGTAAAGACTGAAGCAAAGAAGGCATTCAGTAACTCTGCCTTCTCTGCATCCTTCGTCACCAGGGCACCCATCCCATTCAGCAAAGGGCCCACATTTTCCCTAGTCTTCCTCTTGCTGCTGATGTATTTGAAGAAGCCCTTCTTGCTGTCCTTGACATCTCTAGCCAGATTTAATTCCAAACGGGCCTTAGCCTTCCTCGTTGCATCCCTGCATACTCTGACAACGTTCCTATATTCCTCCCAAGTGGCCTGTCCCCCTTTCCACTTTCTGTATACTTCCTTCTTCTGGTTGAGTTTTGCCAGGAGCTCCTTGCTCATCCATGCAGGTCTCCTGCCTCCTTTGCTTGACTTCCTACTCATAGGGATGCACCGCTCTTGAGCCTGGAGGAAGTGATGTTTGAATATTAACCAGCTCTCTTGAACACTCCTTCCTTCTAGGGCCCTAACCCATGGGATTCCTCCAAGTAGGTCCCTGAAGAGGCCAAAGTTTGCTCTCCTGAAGTCCAGGGTTGCGATCCTACTTGGTGCCCTGCTGCCTCCTCGCAGGATCCTGAACTCCACCATCTCATGGTCACTGCAGCCAAGGCAGCCCCCGACCTTCACATCTTCAACCAGTCCTTCTTTGTTTGTTAGTACGAGGTCCAGCAGCACACCTCTCCTTGTTGGCTCCTCCACCACCTGTGTCAAGAAGTTGTCACCAATGCTCTGCAGGAACCTCCGGGACTGTTTGTGCCTAGCTGTGTTGTCTTTCCAGCAGATATCGGGGTAGTTGAAGTCCCCCATGAGAACCAGGGCCTGGGATTGTGAGGCTACTTCCAGCTGTCTGTAGAAGGCCTCATCAACTTCCTCATCCTGATCAGGTGGCCTGTAGTAAACACCCACAACAGTGTCACCCATGCTAGCCTGCCCTTTAATCCTTACCCATAAGCTCTCGACTCGCTCTTCATCCACCCCTAGGCACAGCTCCATACATTCCAGTTGCTCTCTCACATAAAGAGCAACTCCACCACCTCGCTTTCCTGGCCTGTCTTTCCTAAAAAGCACGTAGCCATCCATGACAGCACTCCAGTCATGTGAGCTATCCCACCATGTCTCTGTAATGGCAATGAGATCATGGCCCTGCGACCGCACACAGATCTCTAGTTCTTCCTGTTTGTTCCCCAAGCTGCGTGCATTGGTGTACAGGCATTTCAGGGAGGTGATCGAGCATGCAGAGAGCAGGCAGAGATTATGTAAAGCAGAGCTGAACAGAGAGAAATCTGGGAAAGACAGCAGGATGGTTGTTGATTTGTTGAATTGTGTCTGTGCCAGCTCAGAGGGATCCAAATGAGGCTGAACTTTGATGAAGTATTTCCTCAACTTGAAAGAGCAGTTAGTGCTAGTACATGCTCTTAACACAGGGGGCGGCATGAACCAGTGAATACGGACAAGTATTGAGAACTGGGATACTGGAGTTCATACTACTTCACCCCAAGCTTTTAATCACAAGGCTACTCTGTCTCCTCTTCCTCTCCTATCCTGCATCCATTTTGTTTACTTGAACCCTTCAAAAGTATATATTTTTACTACTAGACATCTGTACAGCAGTACAGATGCACACTGTATAGCACTAGGTGACCTGCAGATTCTGTTCTAATAAAAATAGAATTTTGTGAAAGACACAGTAAATTTGAATCAAGGTAAGCATTACAGAAAAAAAAGTTACTTTAAACAATACAGAAATGTTTGGGATTTTTCTTCATTTTATTTTTCAACTATAGCTACAAGTGTTTCCTAAAACTCAACCCCCCCCCCCCCAAAAAAAAACCTTTGAAGGCCAAGTGCAACAGAGGTAATTGAGCAAAATCTTAGATGGAATAAAAGAGTCATGATGAACACTTGTAATTCTGCAGTTTCACTAGCATGGAAATGAACCATGACCCACTGTCACCTCAGCATCACTGGTATCACTGCAGTCCAGCAAACTTCAGTATTGCTGTACCAAATACAGTTGGAGGTCAAAATGCTTGTCAAGAAGCACAATTTCAGTTACATATTTTAATCTATTTACTCCCATGATTTTTTTTTACTAATTTTTTCATGCTAGAATGCTGCTAAACATTTACCTAAAGCATACATTTATTAATGCATATATTTTTACGTGGAAAGACTAACAGTAAAAGAAATCTGCCTGACTTCCTGAATGTACCCTCTTACTAGCAAGGCGACTTTCCAGCACTGTTCCATCTCAGACCTGTCACACAGACGCAACCCAGACAATCTTCCCATGTGCAAACAACATTTGCTGGACATCTCTAAAACTGCCAAGAGATGCATTCAGGCCAGGTATAGTTTTGATGGCCTAGAAGCCAAGGGATCCTATTATCATCTGTTATGACAGGAGTAGGATAACAAGAGCAAAGGCACACAACTACCTTATTCCAGAAGGTCCCTCCTCAGGTCAGCTTTCCTCACAAGTGACAGTTTGGCAAAGTAGGGGAGAGAAAACTGATTCATTATGGAAAGGACAGGGAACAGGATTTAGAAGTAAAAACTGAAATGCTCCTGATAAAGGTATTAAAATATGTAATTCAATGAGGCTAGATAAATAAAACTAACACCTTACAAAACATTCTTTGTTCTCAGGTTCCTGGCAAGAGAGAAGCACTTCAGATTGGAGGCCATTTGTAAGAGTTCATAAAACAGGTCTGAAGCAGCTGTAATGAAAGACCAAAGGACATTTCTGCTAGTGGAGGGAAGTCCAGGACAGACTCTGTTCTGGGGACCCAACTTCAGTGATTCTTTCTTTATTATTGCCTCCACCAGTGCCAGCACCACAGGGCCTCATCTCAGCTGATATCCTTAAATATTATCTCAATATAGATAATGTTAAAGATGATAAGCCCATTCAAGAGTCTTAGCTACAAGCTTGTCAGTAGATTCTACATGAAAGTCGATCAGTAGGTTTATAATGAAAATTTATCTACCAGAAATTTAGTAGTAATTCAAAAAGATATGAGAGCAAACCATTAACACCTGTCCTTGCTGAACAGAGTTGCTATTTCAGTTGTTTCCAACCTGCCCAGCAAGTTTTAGTATAGACGTGCTGGTTGCTGTTAGCACTGCTATACATGTGCAGATTAATCTGTGCATGCACAACAGCCATTTCTCTGATGTGGCTGGTTTGGGGTTTTTTTGGTATTTCAAAGGTGGCAACCATACGGTTGAAAAGACCATACATTACTGCAGAGTATAGCTTTCTGTGTAACATATTTCAGCCAACATTTCAACTCAAAAAAAGCAAAAGACTTGTCTGGATCAGGAGATTTATACCCAGCTACACCACTGCAATTCTCTTAACATAAATACTGTTTTCCCTTTGCAGTATAAGTCAGCACAAATTTTTCCCAGTATAATAAAAGACACAGACCTTGTTTTTATTGTTGCATGTAGTCTGCTTGGGAGTTAGTGTTCATGCAGAGGCCCCGTATAAAAATAAACAAATAAAATAATGATAATAAAACCATTTTAGACAGTACCTAACAGCTGACATTACAAACAGTATTTATCTTTTAGTTCCCTACCCCAATCTCACTACATCTCAATGTGTGTTTGTTTTTCCATTAAGAAGAAAAAAAATCTTGATTATTCTCCAAAGAAAGATAAAAGTTTCAGAGAGGTAAATTTGAGACTCATATTCCCTAAGCCATACACTCTGGATAATTTTTAGATTTATATTTTAAAAATCCTAGAAAGAAAAATTTACTTTTTCAAACACAATTCATATTGGAAGGATTTCCATAACATTTTGAATCTGTGTTAACTGTACATAATATTTGCTGTTATCCTCCTCAAATAATGTTCATAATTCAGTTAAGAGAGTGTTTATTCTGAATTTAATTACAGAACTGTATGCCTCTTCAAGATGTTAGTTGCAAATAATTACACTTTCCTTATTACAGTCATATGAACACCATCCCATAAAAATAAAGGAATGAGAGAGCCTAGCATAAATTCCAGTCTCCTATAAAAGGGCAAAGTCTTACAGCTATACCAAGTACTTGGCTGTACGGAAATTAGTATATCAAAAAGAAATACATAACTGATAAACTACTGGACACCAAGATTTGCAAACTGCCTGCTATCAGAAGATGTTTCCAAGCCCCTCCTATTAGGTGAAACAGAGATCATGAACATTTTTTACAGCACTCACCACATCTTGACAGGTGAAATCTTAAATACCTCCCCTTGCTTTGTGATCATATAATCAAAGTACTTAAAATACCAGTTCCTTCTCTGCTTTCTCCTAAGAAGCATCTCTCTGCCCCATACTACAGTTTTATTCCTTGGTTTATGTTCTTTCACTCCTTCCAGTTTATACACTAAAGTGCATAAACAAGAGGAAAAACCAGGAAATTTAATCACCAATCTTTCTCATGCTACCACCCAAAGAGAAATTTGAAATAACTCAGTGTTTAAACAACAAGCTATCCCATCAAAATAGAATAAGATTAAAGCACAGCTACATAAATTCCGTGCAGTGTTGCACTCAGAGCATTTAAGTACTAACATAAGGACGAGGCAGTGTGTGCTGCACATGTCCAGAAAACGCTAGCACCTGCTCTGTGGACCACAGTTTGATAGGGCCTGCGATGTGTGAGGCTTTGAAATCAAGGGGATGAGATAGAGTGATTCAAAGGTGAAGCGTACAGTCAAGGTCTCAAACCCGTGTAGTCTTAGAGAATGTCAGAAAACCCATACATCTCTATAGAAAAAAGTATTGTGATACCCCATGATTTTACATGGGTTACAGTGGTGGTCTCCATTCCACACTTAAAACATCTACTTTCACAACAATTAAGTGTCTTTAAATATGATATTTACAAACACCAATTTTTTTTGTTATTGCCCCCCTCTCCCCTGCAGAAGCTACACTGGAAAGGTAGAGTATCTGTCAGTCTCATTTTTTCACACTTGTTGCTCCTGTGTTGGACACATTGTTGCACTATTCTCTGCCTTTTTTTGGGGGGGGGGGGGAAGGGGGTAACAAACACTGGAGAGACCACCACCTTGATCTATTGCAGCTTTTGTTCTCCTGAGTTTTGAGAAGTATTAGTGGAAATAGACAGGACCTCATGATAAGCGAGAGCTGGACCAATCATACCTAGAGAAACATAACTGTATCATCTTATTCTTCAGTCAAGCTCAAAAGTTATTTTACTATGCACAGATACATAAAGTTCAACAAATATGAAAACAAACCTTGGTCAATAAGTAGCTGTTATGCATGGAGATGGCTTGATAAAGCCATAGTGTGGACACAAGAAATAGCTGTGCAGCCAAACCTCTACATCTATCTACTTGTGCTCAGGAGCAAGAGCCACTTAACACTTCACTTTCTCAGATGCGCTAGTCAGACTCCAAATATCAAAAAGTCGTATCGCCACCCTGTTCCACACTCCACACCAGAAATCTGAGAAGGAGATTTAATAGGCTTTAAACCCAATATTACTGCCCCAGAAAGTGATGGGTTTACTCTGGATGCACAAAGTGACTTTGCAGTATCCGTCTGATGCTTTCCAAAGCATTGCATCTGCTAAGCAAGTATGACACATATAGTGAGCGTACACACCATGCCAGTACATAATTTTGGTGTGTGAAGCAGCCCTTGATGAAAGGCTCTTGCCACCACACTTGTGCCTTTCTTGTGCACTGTACATTATCAATAGCCAGTGTATATACGAACTAATGCTTTTCACTAAGAAAAGGACTAGCAAATACCTGGAGTTTAGACAAATACAGAAAGTTCTCCAACTGTGCCTGAGCACAACTGGGGTGAAAAGAGAGGACATGCCTGAAGAAAAGTTTGATTTAATGTAGTATTATTTAGAAAATACACCTGAAACTACATAAATCTCTAACACAAGAGAATGTATAGCTTCCAGGCACTGTATCTGTTAAAAGTTAGCAGAGCTTCATTAACACATAATTTTAACGATAGAGGTCAGAAGATCAAGGATGTGGTGGATCCCTTCTCATCTGGGGTTTGTTTCAGTATACTTCAAGTGCCAACAATGAAGATGCGTTTATCTGAGCTACACTTCAATTATAGATAGAAGCAATCTAATCATCTTACTTAGAGTTTGGGGTATGCTTTATCTAATCAAATGCAGCCATCTACCACAGCGTGAGTTAAATTGTAACGACAGCTCCACGGATTGCACTGACCAGCACTCCATTAACTGTAAAAGAAAAAATAGACATCCATGTTGCAGACAATTATGTTTACTCACACAAATCCCACCCCTGGGGTTTAAATCAAGGATGCATTTTTGGAAAGAGATGGCTCAGCTATAAGCTTCTGAGTTTGATGTACGGACCACTGGAAAAAAATTTGCAAACTGTGATGACCAGCATATTTGACTCCTAAGCTATGAAAAAAAAAAAAAAGTTTTTTTGGTATTAAAAAAAAAAAGGCTAGATGATCAAAAACAGAATGCAGACCTCCATGGGTTAGTCAGACTCTTGGTAGAAGTAGTGAGAGAAAAAAAAACAACAAAAAAGAACACTTAGCAAAAAAAAGTGTATTTCTTTAAGCCTTGAATTTTTATAGTGAACAACTCTCCGAGTTTAACTTTTAAGAACAGCATATTTTTCAATAAAAGCAGCTTATATAAACACCACCATGATAACAAACCTTATCACCCACTGTAATTATGCTGGCCTGTATACAGTACGTTGTAGATGATACATTAAAGTGTGAAACTGCATTCTTACTTTTATCATCCTAGCTTTCCTATATTAGTATACATCCTCACTTTTGGTATTAGTTGTGTATTTTGAACTGCTCTGGCAACAGATTTCAGCTAAACCTTGGAAAACATACCCCCATAAAAGGAGAAAACACAATTAAGCCAAGTTTATCAAGCAGACAAATGCAAGTCCTCCGTTACAATGAAGAACATTTACTTTGTAAATCCTTCCTAAGGGTTTTACTACAAAAGAATATAAGAATAGTCTTACAAGCTCTGACCAGAGACCCATCTAGCCCAATATCCTAATCCCAACAGTGACCTGTAAAGGAAGCTAAGGGAAAGCATACAGAACAGGAAAAGCATACATACAACAACAGCATGCCAGTACACGCTCCCTATTTTCAGGTTCCCACCATCATGGGAGTTAAGACACCTAAAGGCTTCATTCAGATGCATATGACTTGCTCCAGGGTATCCTGCCTAGCCTACAACTGTGGCTCCAGAAGATCATGTAAATCCCAGGTCACAGTTGCCAGGCACAAATGGACGCCTTTAAAATATCACAAACAGCACTACAAACCTCCTTTAGGCAACTGAATCAAGTATCTAATGGACAAGCATCTGAACTTGGTTGCCAATTTCAAGCTGAATCCCACTCTTGGCATTTGAGCATCTCTCCCACAAATCTTCACAACCTGCTTTAGCACTGAGACTCTCAACAATACTGCGTTATTAGCTAGTTTGTTATTCATTCATTCATACTTTCTTTCACAGGCACTTAATTAACATACTGAAATAATTCCATCATAAACAACATCAAGACGAAAACTGATCAGTCATTCCTATCATTCATTTGTTATCTTTTTATTAGTTAAGGTCTTCATTTCTATCTCATGGTAGTTTAGCATTTTTAAAGTATTTGTTGAGGAACCAGATTTAAAGATTTTTGGAAAAAAAGTTTACTATATCAACCAGATCACTTTCACCCACGTTTGCAGCCCCCAAAGAGATTTGTGAGAAATCTCTACAATGGCTTTAATGTCTTTTCTGGATTATACATTACGTACTTATTAATACTATTCTGTATGACCAGTATCAACCAATTTTCCTAGTATGGAAAACTAACCACATGCTCAAATCCTCCACTCAGATTTTAAAATTTGGTGACAAATTTGCTTTCTTCCTTTCCTCTGGTACCAAAGAAAATTAAGCCATAGCTTTAGCACCCCAGTTATTAGCTTAGCAATTTCATAGCTGAGGTTTCTTTATAACTCTTGAATGAACAGAGTGCCACCCTGGTGATACACATTTCAATCTGTTCAAGACAGCAGAAGTTCTGACTTCTGCTGGCATTTTAATTTAAGAAATTCTCAAACTTATCAGACACTAAGGCATACCTAGCCAAAAGTTTTTTAAAGTCCTGATTTTTTTAGTAGTTTCAGTGTTAGGATTTTCTCACTGTTATAGTATGATGCGTATATAAAGAATACTTTATAATTAACTGTCCTAAGTAGTACAGGGTTGAGGAAGAGAAGCTATCCTCCACTGCTTTACTATGGATCATAATTAGCTGGGAAATTATTCCAGAAAGTGTAGCTTGTCTTGGTTCTTCCATAAATTATGTTACAAGCATTTAATGTAACATCTGAGGAAATGACATATTCCAAACCACAGCTTCCTCGTACGATTTTATGCTTTAACCTACAGATAAAAATTTCACTCTCCTCCAAATGTAAGACATGTTTCAGCAGGAGGCTGAAATTTCTAGTTCAAAGAGACAAGGAGAATAGAATAGATGTTTAGATACTGTTAGACAACTAAAAGATGTTCTTTGTGGTATGGTCATATGCCAGTATACCACTGGAAGTTTCAGTCTGTTTGTTTTTTCTTGGAGGGAGAGGTAGCACACCACTCTTTTAGAGTTAGCACAATCCTTGAAAAAGCAGATGTGGATTTACCTTAATCAAGTGTTTCCAACACAGGTTCCTTTTGCATAATGCTCATATTATCAATCTTTCACATAGCTTGATTCTGCAATACAATAGAAAAAGGCTCCAAGATTATCCCCTTCTCATGTAAGCAACTAGTCAGGAAAGCTAAATCACGGGCCCTAATATCTGAACATGTTTTCTTCCAATTAAAACCCCACATAACAGACTCCTACGTTAAAAGAGGTTTATGGTCAAGGTACCCATCTTACATTAACATGATGCAGATCTAATTAACAAAATCTTGATTCCACCTTAATATGTTCCTCCATATATGCATACACTCATATAAACACTACACACAGAGTTACAGTGAACCACCTTGACGCCTGGGGAATTTCCATTCCTAGACACTCCTCCTATTTCCACCTCTAGATATTTTGCCATCACTACTGCTGCTTACTATTCACTCATTGCCACAGAGGTAGCCCCTTTCCTTATATACATCTATACAACAGAGTGATAACATCCAGGAAATCCCAGATATGAGTACATAAGATAGTCCTTACTATGCTCCTGAACATTTTTCTTATGAACTAAACAGAATGACAAGTTTTCCCCATCCAGTTTTTCTTGAGTTCTTCTTGGCTAGAGGTAATTTCTGATCTCCCTGTGTGAATGTGTCCCATTCAACATCTCCTCAGCATTTGAACAGTGGTCTCATCAACCCCAGCTAGGAGGTATTACAGCCTCTCTGTACTACAAGGAAGTCTCCCAGCCAACGCATGCACTATCACTTTGACATTTCTTGTCAGAGAACTCAGTTAGCAACTAATTTTTAGATGGTAGTTTACAATGAATTCTCTTCAATCAGTGTTTTTGCACACCACCACCACCACTCATCCTGGTAAATCAGGCTAACCTTCATTTCTATATACTACTATATTGATTTGAGATTCTCTTTGGGAAAATTATTATCATCCCTTCTCAAAGACAAGGAAAATATGCTGGTCTCTCCTGTGCCCTGTGATATTCAGTGAAATACTAAGACATGAAGCTGCTTATCTTACACTGATTGCTAAAGAGAAAAAAATCAAAAGAAAAGGTAAAAAATTTTCAGAGCAAGCAGGCATGTAAGAGTAGGTATCCAAGAGAACTGAAAAATCAAGTGATGCAGTTAATCAAGAAAGGGAAAGGAGGTGCTTTGATATTAGGCTAAGCTAGTTGTGAGATAAGTCTACTGACCCTTAAGCTATGTAACTCTGAAATATGTTTTAGAATAGCTTCTGAAGGAAAGGCAAGTAATCATAATTACCTTCTTAGCAAATTCTAGCTTTGGAAGTCTGTCCTGGACAGTTTCAGTGGAAGTAAGGGTACTGAACTGATGTCTGACTATGGAAAACAATATTTTAATAAGCTGCAAAAGAAACTAAGAACAGCAGCAGAGTTAGCAGAATCTATGGTTTATCATGAATTTAAAGATTAATTTTTTAACACAGAAAGATTGACTAATAAAACAAAAGCCAGTGCCAAATAGGAACCACATTCTAAGCCTCAATTTTTCATTCTGCTTTTATTGCAATGTTGAATGCCTTGGTTTGGGAGAGGGTTAAAAGCAGAAGTGGATAAAGAAATCTGAAAACTTCCTCCCAGATTGTCTAAACTCTTGTTTACTAGTGTATTCTACACCAGCTAGAAATCCACAAACACTCCAAAACAGGAATATATAAAGTTTACTGTAAACAGTTTAGCTGTATTTAAAAAAAAAAAGTCACTACATATGATATATTTGCCTGTGATTCCAGACTGAATGCAATTGATTTCTACTGCACAGGAGACTAAATCTATGCCAAAAATTTTATTTCATTAAGAAAATGATATTATGGAGCATCTGAGCTCATGTAACAGACAAAACAGAATGCCAGAGAAGTTTTAACTGCCAGTACCCCACAGTGAATGCCTGATTATTTGCAGATGGGATATGGAAAAATTGTGAAATTATTGGAATTTTGGGTCCTGAACGAAAGCATTACTTCAGACTGCATGTGTCATGGCAAATGTCTATTATAACTTTGAATACATTCTTAGATTTTGCCTTCAGTGCTTCAAACTGGCTACGCTTACTTTAAACTTACTAACTGAAAAAGAAAGACTGCATTCTTCAAAGTACAAAACAAAAACCTTAGGTGACAGAACAAAACAGTGCCAGTAAGTCAACTGTCAATACCGATGTTATTTAGCCAATAACTAAACTAAAAACTAATTTAAATCAAACTCCTTTGGAAAAGCCAGTTGTTCAGCAAGCACAACAATTGGTCTAAGATCAATCAGGGAACATGAGATCAATTAAAACCAGCTTAAGTTTTTGTAGGACAATTCACACAACTCAAGTTAGATGTCTATTCATTTCAATGCTCCCACAATGCAATCCTTAAGCTCTGTTGTAAAGCAGAAATACCACTATCACCCTCCGCTGTCTAGCCAGCACTCTAAGTAGTTCCACATTTAATTAAAGACACAGTATACCCTTTGTTAGCACAGATAGTCTGGTCACTTTAAAGGACTGCTATCGTTTTAGCCACACACACAAAAATTAAATTCTGGAAACCATCTGTTGAAAAGCCATCAAAACTGAATTGCTTTACAATTTTATTTTGCTTGTGCCTACTCCGAAGTTTACAAATGCCTGAAAGTGCAAACCGTTTTCCTTTTGCAGTTTTATTGGCATTTGTACTGGTTTAACCTTGGAGACGTTAGCTCGCTCCCCTTCCAAATGACCTCTCAGTGCCGTTCCTTCTGAAACGCCAGGAGCAGCAGCCGAGCAACCTGATTTTCCGTTAACTTTAACTTTAGAAACGGGGGGAGGCATGGCCGAGGGGCGACTAGGGAAAGGGGTTGCTGAAGAACCCAGAGTGAGTGGATAGCGAGAACCTTTTCCGCGGAAGGTGAGCCCAGACACCGCACACGGCGCTGACGTTTGGGGCAGCGCTGCAGTAACCTCTTCGTCCACACGGGTGCTGCACCGCCACGCCGCCCCGCCCCGCCCCGCTCCGCTCCGGCAGCCCCGACGCCAGCATCCCAGCCAAGTCAGCGAGACCCGCACGCGGCGCTTCCCTCCCTCTCCAAGGGACAGGCAAACCTTGCGCGGTGCTAACTACGCGAGAGGAGCCGCGCACCGGCCCGAGCAGCCCGCGCTGCCCTTCGCCGAGGCGGAGCGGAGCGGCGCGGCGCGGCGACCCCCGGCGCGGCTGCCCAAGCCCGCGCGGGCGCAGCTCCCCGCGCCGCGCGCCCGCCCGCCGCCAACCGCCGTAACGGCCGCAACGGCCGCGGGGCGCGCGGCGACCCCCGCCCGCGCGCGCGCGGCAGCCGCGGCGCTCGCACTCACCCCGCGCCCGGCGCCCGCCGTCCCGGTCACCGGCCGCCCCGCGCGGGTGCCGGCAGAGCCGCCGCCGCCTCGGCGGCCTTTCCTGCCGCAGCTCACGTCCGATCCGCCGCCGCCGCCGCCTCCCGCTCGCGGCGCAGCCCCTCCGGCGGGCGGGCGGGCGGGCGCCCCGGGGGGATCCTCCGCGCGGCGGCGGCGCCGGGCGCCCCACGTGCTGCCCGCAGAGCCCGCCGGGCGGCGGCGGCGGCGGCGGGGAGGGGGCGGCCCGGCCCGGCGGGCGCAGCTCACCTGCCGCGCCGCCGCGGGGCAGAGCGCCCCTCGCCCGCGGGGCGGGGAAGGCGGGCGGCCCCCGGCGAGCCAGGGCTCCCGCTGCCTCCTCCCCCGCGCGCCCCCGGGCGCTCCCGCAGCGGCCGGGCGCCGCGGGCGAGCAGGCGGCGCTGCTCACCTCTCTTGCTGCGTCTCCAGCGGGCGGCTTGGCAGTGGCTGTAATCCATGCAGTTCAGGATGATCAAGGCAAAGGAGAAGAGGCGAAACTGCATCCTGGGCCGCGGGGGTGGGCAGCCCCCGCACGGCCGCGGCGAGGGGCGGGGGCGGCGGGGCTCCGGCTGCCGGCGGGGCTCACGCGCTTGCCGCTCCCCTTCCCTAGCGCTGCAGGCTCCCCGCGGCTGCCGGCATCTCCCCCGCGCTGCAGGGAACGAGCGGGGGCAGAGCGCCGGCAAACACGCTTTGGCTCTGCCCGGCGCAAAATAACAGCTCCCCGCGGCAGGCGGCAGCGGGACTCCGGGACGGGCAGCCCCAACTTTCCTCCAAGTGGCGGCGGCGCGGGGCGAGCTCGCCTCTCGGCACCCCGTGCGCCGCGGGGATGCGCTGTCGCGGTAGCGGAGCGCTCTATTTATCCCGCGCGCCCGTGCGCCGCCCACCCGCGCGCGCTGCGCGGGGCGCAGCCCCCACGTACCCTGCGCGCCCCGTCAGCAGGGCGGCGCGGCGGCTCCTCGCGCCCCGCGCGCGGGGCTGCGCCTCGGCGCCGCGGCGAGCGGCGGCGGCTCAGCGGGGCGAGCGGCGGCGGCCGCCGGCCACATGCATGCGGTGCCGCCGGCGCTCCTCCCGCCTCTTTTGTGCGGCCCGTGCGGCGGTGACGCGAGGGCTGTCAGGCCGGGGCACCAGCGGCGCTGGCGCTGCGCAGCGGAGCCGCGCGGCTCCGCGGGGATGCGCGCAGCGCTCCGGTAAGTAGGTGGTGCTGTGGTCCAAGCCATGCCGCGGCCGGCGCCGCGCCGCGCGGCCCTAGCGCCGCCGGCAGCGCCCCTCCGCGGGGTCCTAACGCCCGCCGCGCCCGCGCCCCTGCCCGGGTGCTCGCCGCGGGAGCTCTCGCCGGGGGCTGCTCCGCAGCAGGCTTCTCCCTTCCCCTCCGCCCCAAAGCGTGCTGCCTTTCCTTGCACTTTTATAGCTTTGGGAAACCATGTCCTGCTCATGTCTTCTCTCTTTTTTTTTTTATTTTGCAGTGTTTGAGAATCAAATATATTCCTTTTTTTTTCCACCTCTGGTCTTAAGACCTTGATCTACTTATTTTCCCCTCCTTTTTTTTTTTTTTCTGGGTCCCTAAAATCCAATCTAGTTCCAAAGCCTCTTCTTTAAAGTGCCATTTACATTATTCTGGGAAGATGACGCTTGAAGTCCCACAGTATAACTTTAGTAAGTGATTTTTAGCTGTTTATAGTCCAATCTCTACTGTCAGAGGTGTTTTAGAGCTGGTTTTTCCCAGGCAAAGGGGAAACCCCTTTCCGTATAGATGAAAAGAGGGAGCACCCAAGTGATTCTGAGTGAAGTTAGTTCTGATCCAGGATGGTTCACTGACACCTCATAGCATCAGCCACCCCGACCCCGGACTGTCTGTAGAGTCGCTTGAATTCTCTGCTCCTCGCTCCCAGCCTGTTCCCCAGCCCTGCAGGTGCCGAGAGACCTTGGTTCACGGGTTGCGATGCCAGACCTGTTTGTTCCTGTGGCGCTGTGCCGGACCTAATGAGCCTCGGAGGACTGAGAGCGCTAAGAAACAGGTGTAAAAACTGGGGTGGCAGCTTGGGTCTGGCACAGCTGGCACAAAGCCAGGTCTAATAGACCCAGCTGGATCCAAGCTGACTCCGTGCAGAACTAGGGGGCGTTTCTGCTCTTTTCTGCCCAGCACTTCTGGTTCTGGGAATGTGGTGCTGAAATACCCAAGCTGCCTCAGGACAGAGCCAGCTCGGTTCTGACAGAAGCAGATATGCTATTTCCAGAGCAGAACCGACCCGAGAAAGAGCTTAACATTACGTGGCACCGTGCCTGAGCTAGTAAAAGGTGTTAGACCCTAAGCAGGTTCTTTATCCAGGGCCCGGACAATCTGAGCACAGATAACTGGAAGTTGACTATATGGTGTTTATATGGCCTCCCTGACCTTATCATCCTAAGACCTCAGAAGTTTTCGATGTGTTTATCCTTATAATATTTCTCTGAAGCAGAGAAGCGCCATTATCCTCAGTTTACAGATGGAGGACTGAGTTACAAAGAGGCCAAATAATCTGCCTGAAATTGTAAGGGAAATATGTGACAGAGTAGAAACTTGATCCCAAGTTTTTCAAGTATTTCTCAGATAGTACCATGACCACTGGGCTGCCCTTCTCTAAACTAAGCTACTATACAGTAATAGTACTAAACTAGTTTAACTGCTATGAAGATTTTAAAAAGTCATGTCACAATATAGAATGATAGCTTCTGATGTCAAACCTTTCTTCATTGTAATTGTCGTTATGGGGTCTCAGTGGGTGAGATCCCACTGTGCTACACAGAGAGCCCCATATATTCCAGTGTTGTTATAATCTGAGAATTACAGAGACAGGACCTTTCAATTGATTAATAAAAACCTAAGAACTAGGTCAGTCAAGGTCATTCTAGCTCAGTATCTTGTCTGAGTGGCCTCCAAGTGGATTTGGAGTGGATGCTAAGGGTAAGAGTATAAAAAATCAGGCATGTATATATGTGGTTTGTGGTCTTTGTTTTCTCCAATCTACTTATACAGTGAAACTCTCAAAAGGCTAAATATATATATTACTTGTTGCAACAGATACCATAATTTATTTTAATGGAGGATATTTATTGGCAACCAGAATTCCCCAAGATGTATAGTCCGCATATCCATTCTAACTTTGTATGATGGATCGTGTGCCACAGACAGCTAAGATTGAGACTTTTTGTACTAGCAGTAGGTTTAGAGTACATCGTTAGCATTTGCTGATGCAGAAATAGAAAGTGTATCACCACCCCACAGACTCTCCCAAATTGCAGGGCAAGGGAGAGATATTTTAAACTACAAGAGGATGGGAGAATCAAACAAACAGAGGTGTTAATTACACATTTGAGAGAACTGTGGGAACTTGTAAATAACCTTCTTACTTGTTTTTAGGTCCACATACCCACTGACCCTCAAAGTCATGGGGCTTTGAGTTGGTACAACAATTAGCTGGAGATGAATCTCAGAGTCCTTTGTGTAAATA
The DNA here is from genome assembly GCF_036417845.1 of Apteryx mantelli. Taxonomy (NCBI): domain Eukaryota; kingdom Metazoa; phylum Chordata; class Aves; order Apterygiformes; family Apterygidae; genus Apteryx; species Apteryx mantelli. Next base: position 19,846,378 of record NC_089979.1, on the reverse strand, counting down.
GCGATATCAGCACCTCCTCCCTAATACAGCACCATTCCTGGATGTGTCAGAAATATATAAAAGGACCCTCAAATGGGTGAAGATGACTGAAGTCTCACAAACTGCCTTCTGGGGAGGCGGCATTATGGAAAGCGGGTCTCATACATTTCCCCAATTCTTGAGGGAGAATGGCTTTTCAGCCATTGATCCTTGATCAAATAGAGATGGGAGGTGAACTCTTAGCAGTGAATGAGATAACATAGACAAGAAGTGTTTTCAAGGCGTAGTCAAACAGTTTATCCTTCTATGATGAGGGAGAACCAGCAGAAGTATGCAGGAAAAGGAGCATTATAATCAAAGCTAATGGCCAAGAACACAAATCTAGATAGAGAACAGGTTAAAATTGCACTTAAATTCACAGAATATAATATTACAATAAGCAACACATTTGGTGATAAGAATTTGTATGATATTTTGGATAAGTAGATGGAAAATTCATATTTTAAAATAGGTTACATAGAAAGAATCTACTTTCTAGGTATGAACTAGATGTAGTCTGGTGGTGAAAACCTACAGGTAAATCTGAGATAATGACCAAGCTACTTCACTAACTGTCAAATATGACAGTGATGTTGTTCACAATGACCATGACTAAAGATACCAGAAAAGCCTCTCAGGACAAATTTTTGCTATTTGAATGAGCGTTTGAGAAAGGCCAAGATGCTAGCTTTAGCGTGAAGAGACAGAAAAAATATAACTCAGTCATGATTCTAGAAACGGTAGCTGAATTTGTGTTTTCAGAGATTACCCAGAAATAGAGGGCAGAGGGAGGAAAAAGGAGAGGGATGCCTAGCAGATATGGGTCAGCCCCTATCAGGCAGCTGGAAGGTGGATGAGGAAGAACCTTTGAAGATCTTCTGAAGGAATGACAGGAAAAAAAGAACGAGAAGAACCATGGACAAGAATTCAAACACATAGCTAGCTGTTTATTATGGTCAATAAATCAAGAAGAATGCAGGTAAATTTGAGATTTGATTAAAATGAAGTCATTAAAGATTTTGAGGAGAATGGTGTCAATGGTTCAGAAGCTGAAGCAGAGTCTGGAGAGACCAGAGTGTGTTTACATTCAGAGAGAAGAGAGTCAGGGGCTAGAGAGGTTAGAGAGCAGTGGAAGGAAAAGTACTGGGATGGGTTCTATAGGATAGGGTAGACCTTTGTGTCTGATGGCGTCCCACTGAAATCACCAGAAAGAAACCTTCTACAGACACTGAATGGTGTATGTACCATCTTGCAGGATTAGGGCATTAATGAATACTGCACACATTCTAGAGGTTAAATTGTCAAAGTAAGGAACTGGGAAAATGATCTGAGCAATGGTGTATTCGATGGGCATGGTCATAGAAAGAATGCATTAGTCAAGGCCCAAGAAGATGATGTGGCGATAACTGAAATACCAGATGATGAAAATCTGGGCAACAGCTTTAGCCTTGTGGATAGCTAAAAAGGATGTATTTTAGATATGTTATTCAAAAGTCTCAGCCAAATTAATGCATTTGACCTGTGCTGAGATGATTGATTATACACTGTTCTGAAATGATATTTTATAGAACTAGAATTCTGTTCACTGAAAATTCAGTTTTATGTGTTGTGTTCCACAGAGATTTCACTGGCTGTAAAAGATCCTGCCGTCTACACTTCGACTGTTAAAGCCAAAGCATGGCTGCTTTTGCAATATAAAGTAATTGAACCTTTCCATGCTTTATCTCCAAGCATCCTAATTTCACTACACAGCAGACAGAGATCTTAAAATGAACAATACCAATATTTATTTTAAAATAAATTTCTGCATCACTCTATATTGCTGTAGCTGGGCGACTCATCTCCTGTATGCTTAAGTCATGACCTTTCCGAAGCCCAGAACCCTGGCAGTAATATTGACATCTAAATAGCTTTACACTGCAGTAGAGGAGATGTATATCTTCAGTGAAAGAAATGTGTGATCCTGATGAGCTTTATCTCTAAACTACAAAATAAATAAATTTATCTACAAGCCAGCTTCCAACTTTTTATCTCCAAGTCGATCTTTACCTCCTTTAAATTCTCTTTCCTATAAAATATAATTGTGTCATGAATTCTTCAAACTGTGATCTAAAATAATAAATAAAATATGGGATACTGTGGCCATTTTGGGGCCTCCCAGGAAATTGTGGATAAACCTGAGCAAGACCAGTGGGGGACCACCAAAATGGTCAGGGCTGGAGCACTTGTGCTGTGAGGAGAAGCTGAGGGAATGGTACTTTTTCAGCCTGGAGAAGAGACAGCTTCAGGGATCCCTAAGAGCAGCCTTCCTGTACCTACAAGGAGGTTACTGAGAGGCAGAGACAGGCTTTTTACTGAGGTGCATGGCAGAATAATGGGAGACAATGGTCATGTATTAAAATAGGGAAGGCTCTCACTGTGTGTAAAGAAAAAAAATCACTATGAGGATAATTAAGCATTGGAAGAGGCTTCAGAGAGGCTGTGAAGTCTCCTTCATTGGGCGAAGCCTTGAGCAACCTGGGCTGCATTCTGTAGACCCTGCTTTTAGCAGGAGATTGGACGAGGGACCTCCCAAGGTCCCTTCCAACCTGGATGATTTGATGACCCTATAAAAAACATGAAATTCCAAAATAGGCTGAGGAGATTACCCCCTTCACCCTTCAGACACAAGCACATAGCCTGCCTTCAGAGCCTAACTGGCCACCTGCAATATCCGCAGTATGCAAAGAAACATACTCTTAGAATTGTGTCTCTTGGTTTTGAAGCAAAGGGAAGAACTCCAATCATTCTAATTTTGATTTTAAGGTAAAAAGGATCTTTAAAAATAATTTTCTTTGTAAAACTGATCAAGCAAAACTATCCTAAATTATTCTGTCAGGCTATGGAGATTTAAGTATTTTCTAAGGCAAAATTATTCTGATTTTTTTTAATGTTTTATCCCAGCAAAAATATCCCATACCTTGTGGAGGATGATTGCAGATATTGTTAAGAAACTGTGACTAGAAGCAAATCCAATCAAATTCCCTTATATATTGAGTAGAGGATGGAAGATTTCCATCTTTCTGACTCACCTCCCTCTCTGAAATAGTATCAAACTCCTCAATTTTGGACCTAATTATTCAGGCTTTGATCCTGCAAAACTTCCAGCAGTGTCCATAAGCACTTCACCTGAGAAAGAACAAATTCATTAAAGCTGTATGTTTTCATGAAGGACTCAGAGAAGCAAATGGAGAGAAGGGCTAACATCTCCAAAATAACTTTTGTAGGTCTCTTGAGTTTAATTTCCAGTTCTTTCTATAAAAAAAAAATACACAGAAAAAGTAATAAGAAAAATATGCTCTAAATGATGTGTATCCTCCTCTCCCAAATTGGACTGGCACAAGACAACCAGTTCCTGTCTGCCAGCTGTGGACACCCTATTTCTCTTGGAGTGAACAAGATCCAATTTACTAGTATGTGGATATTGCATTCTTAAGGTAAGAGTTCAAATTCCAGCTTGGCAGCTGCAGATAATCCACTTCGTTTGGAGAGTGGTGATTTCAGTTTTCCAGCATATAGATCAGAAAATGCCTGAAAAATTAATGTATACCAAGCCAGTCGGACTTTCTGTTTTGGAATGCTTTTCATCACGCTCTAACTATAGAGTAGAGGTTTGCAACACATATATATGAGCTTAAATTTGCTCTAATATGGCCTCAAAAAAATGGCTTCACAAGGTCCTGTGGAATGCAAAGATGAAATGTGATTTAGTTTTTTACACAGTTTTACATAGAAGATTTCACGTCTTCTGCCCTAAGCTTTACACAATTCAAATTCACTCCTTTATCTCTCACACATATACAAAACCACCCACACGGGATCATAGAATAATTGAGTTTGAAAGGGACCTTGGAAAATCATCTAGTTCAACATCTTGCTCAAAGCAGGGCTAACTTCAGCATTTGATCAGGTTGCTGAGGGCCTTGTCCAGCTTCGAAAATTTTCAAGGATGAAAATTTCACAGTCTCTCTGGGCGACCTCCTGGTGCTTGGCCACCCTCATGGTGAAGAATTTTTTCCCTCCATCCCATCAGAACTTCCCCTGTTGCAAGGTGTGACCATTGCTCCTTGTGCTTTCACTGTGCACCCCATCTTCTTGTAAGCCTCCTCACATATGTATTTTTTTGTGTTACATGTATGCTTTGCTTTTATTTCTACTTTGTACTTGCTCTGTTTCTTTGTCACTTATACATTAACCAGAGAAAGTATTTATGAAACTTTTTTAAAATGACATGCTCAAGATCAGCTCCATCTCTACAAGAAAACCACCTTGTTTTCCCCCTTTTTGTATTGATTACAGAAGAAAAGAGGAGCACAGATGATTGTAAACACGAAACTGTTCCCTGCATTAGCAGTGATGATCAGTGATTTCCAGAAGTGGCTCTGGAAATGATCCTTTTTAAAGGGGAAGGTAACAGTTTGGAAACTTTTTAACTGAAATGTCAGAGTATGCAGATTGCTTTCTTGTTCAGTGTAGGCACATTTTGTATTCAAGAACATCTCAGCTGAATGATATACTTTAGTAACTGTTTTTGGAAATGTATTCCGTGCAACTTAGAGGCCTCTACTACTTAATGCTAATGCCATTTTTTGAAAATATAAAGGCCAAGTGCTAAATATTGATGTGAAGTCAAGCACATGCTTTCTCTGGAATATCTGTTTAGCAACAAAGTGATTGCAATATTTGTTGGAATATACAAGAAGTGTTTCTGCCAAATGATAATAAAGAAGGGAGTTTAAAAAGAATTTTGGACAGTTAAGAATCCCAAGATAAAATCCTAACAACTTGTGTAGTTAATCTAGAGTGAGTTTCAGAAGTAAAGTGGCCTCCATTAATATAAAAGCATATGTTTAAAACACTTCTATAATCTGTAGAACATTATACTTCTCCACTGTCGCATCATCGATTACTCCTTGTCTTATTTGTCTAACAAACAAAGATCAGGAAAACAAATTAAAAGAGAATTCATGAACAGTCTCTCTGAAAACACTGTCACCTCCTTTAGGCCAGCTCTCCAGAAAGCCTGGATCAGTGGATAATCCTTCACCAACGGAGCAATAGATAGTGACACTAATAGGGAACAGCCATATAATCTCACTGCGCTTAGGATGCCAGCCCTTGACATGTTGTGAGAAATGTCTAAACACAGGAACGAAGGCTTTCAGTGAAAGGGTGAGAAAATAGCTTACATTCAGATTTGTCAGAGGGATTACACAGCTGTACCAGAGGACATATTTTCAGGACTTAAGAGCCACAAAATATACCTTCTAAGTGTATAAACCACACTAGAAGCCTGTTTTGTTTGGGGCCTGTACCCTACCAGTCACTATGGGAACCGAATGCCAGCTTTTGCTCCCTTAAAAGTTTTGGGAAGGCATATTATACCTTTCTTCTGGAACAAGAGTTTGACTCTTATTTCTGTCCTTATAGCAAGATATTACTGAACCATAAGGGGAAAATGTGCAATTTTAAGGCCACCATTCTTCAGAGTAAAATTAAATTATAAAACAAGTCAGATAAACTGCGATGTCTGACAATTCAACAATACATCAGGGGCTGAGATGGGGACTGCTAGAGCCAAAAGCACAAACCAGGCTACATAAGTAGCTTTAGACTTTAACCATGCCTATCTTCTGTTGATCAGCAGGAAGCCTGTAAAGCACACTCCTTGGGGATTGAAAGGCTTTAAAAAGTATTAAAGGGCTCAGTCCTGTGCTGGCAGAATAATACATGCAGTAATCTAGCAGCTGATTTCCACCTTCAATTTCTACTTTCCTTTGGATTCTCTTTTGTTCTCCACTGAGCCCTTTGGAAGCAGGATAGTGAGGGAGGCCATGCTGCACACAGATATCTCACTTTGCTTTCCTTGACTCAGCACTGAAGTTTTTATTATCACTTTAACTGACATTTTAGGATTGGTTGGGACTCAGATATGATTTCATTGTTTAATGTCAGCTTCTCTCCCATGTGGAAAACAAAAGGTTTGGGGTTTTTAGCCAGGGTGACAATGAGCAAAGGGAATATAACAAATCCCATGGCTCAGTCTGATCATCTGGAATGCAATTTTGGTGACACCCTCATGATGCTCCAAAACCTTCTTTCACCCCCAGTCCTGCTTTGGCCCACAGCTGGCAGCCAAATATTTCCTGACTGATAGCCATCTTGGTGAATACAACTAGCAATAACACTGGGCCCAAGTCCACTCCCCACTGTTCAGTTATTCTGTGGAATAACTGCTTGCATCGTAAACAGTTGTTGTGGTATCAAAATCCACATTTTATCTACCTAGCACGAGAGAGACAGAGGAATGTGGCTAGGACAATTTCAGGAAAGGGATTTTTAAAAGTGAATTCAGCTTGTGCTGTTGCAGTCCCCTTAGCATAGTCTCACCTTCAAACCTTAGGATGGTTTTTAAATATTAGAAGATAAGATACCTGGGATAGAAACTAGAGGCTAAATCCCTGAAGAACTTTAGGGATAGGTCGAATAGAAGATGTTTGAGTGTCTGCAGCTAAATTTAGCCTGGATTGCTGTACCTAAATACAAAAAACGCTTGTTCCTCACCCTGGTGGTTTTGAACTCAGTAGCACCATTTAGTTTGGTTTCAAAGATCCTTCAGAAACAGAGATTTGCTTCTTCCACAAGACAGCAAATGTGAAAGGGGGAGATCTTCTCTGACAGTAGCATTCCCAAACCCTAAATGCAAAACAAGCATAAAATGTGTATCATTATTTTCATTCTGTTATCCTAGCCCTGTTAGTGTGCTTTATCAATCACGTTTTGAGAAAACCTCTTGAAATGGTCCCCTCACAAAATGCAGCTATGGCAACTTCTTTGTTAAAGACATGGCCAATGATAGCATGCTCATATTATACAACAACTGACTGTTTTCCTTCATTTGCATGACGATACCAAAATCTACATCTCTGAAGGTTTCCTAAGCACCAGAATAAAGAGTAATTAGGAGGGGGAGGCCAGGGCAGGAAGGAGATGGTCTATACAGCTCCTATTGCAGCTATGCCACTGTGCACAAAGTAAATCAAGATTTGTTAGACTAGAGAGAAGGAGCAAAAAGGAATCCACAGCCTAGGAAAAAGGCATTCTTGGGTTTTCAATTTCTGCTCCCAGAAAGATATATGTGTACATTCATCATTTACTGTATAAAATGTAAGATGTGTCAAGATACAAAAATATTTCAGAGTGGAAGGCTCAAAACCCACAATTATCCATTCCCTTTGGAGCACTCTGACCACAAACACACTCTATCTGTGATCAAGTGTTAAAGTAACTGTGCATGAAGGAGGAATGCATCTTTTGCTAGCTTTCAGTTAGGAAAGTACTTGGCCACCTGCACTGAAGAGTTAGGAGATGTGCATATGAAAACTGAGGGTAAGGAGAAATTTGAGTGCCTGACTCTCACTCCCTGTCCGAGTGATCTAACCTGTAGATTGCCTCGTAGAAGAAAGACATGAGCTTGTCTTAAAAGAAAATGATGAACTTTGCTTTGTTCTTTGAAAGAAAGGTTGCAGGTTAGGACACATGGCAACTATATTTTTCAAAGTCCTTAGCTGGTTGGAGCAGTATGTCCCTGATGCTCATGCAGACACTGTGCTGCCTTTGACATTTGGTATCTTGCCTAACTCCTGATACCTTTAATCATGAAGACATTCACAGACACTTCTGAGCAGCTAGCTAGTGGTCCATGGACCAAATCACGGCATGCTTTTTGCTCTGTGAGGGAAGCAGAGATCTCTGGTTGGCTGGCTTTCGTCTACCTACCATTTCGTAACTTTTTTAAAAAGCCCTTCACAAGTCAGGAGTGAGAAAATGGCCAAAAAGAGAGCTAGGACTAACAGTGCCTGTTGAATCTCACTCACTCATTTGCACTGACACATCTCAGGCAGCCCTCATGTTGCACAATGTAACACCCCAGGGCTTGAAAATCACCTCTTCATCCAAGCAAAAGGAAGTTCAGACCAATATGTTTTGTATTGGTATCTGCTTGTCTGAGATCGTTCGATACAGTGGTCTGGCGAACAACTGCTTGCTGGATCAGCCAAGAAGTCTGCTATCCTGTGAAATGTTAGGGGAATGTTGTTTTGCTACTTCAGGTTAAAACTCACATATATCACCACAGATGTCTTGTCAGAGGTTTGATGCTTAAATTATGATCATCTGCAGGGAAGAGAGGGAAGAGAAAACGCAAGGAACAGAGCATAAAACCAGTCTAGCTACATATGCTCCTCCATGTTCTTCCTTTTGTAACAAGAAAAGTTTGCTGTGCCTGTGCAGGCATTCGCCTTCTCAGGATTGCCACCATACACCCGGGTGTGAACAGCCTGGAAACAAAAGCAGTGGGCATAGAAGAGGCCTAAGACCATGTCTATAGGGTCACTATGTATAGTTTTGTTAAGAAAATCTGTCTTGCTCGCTATTTTATCCAAACTGCCCACTCTGTGACTCTAAGCTGAGAATGACTCTGAAATTGTGCAAATGGCACAGTCTGAAGAGGAGACACAGAACAGTATCTATTACCCAGCTGCTGGCAGTGAACCTACTAAGATGGCCCAAGGAAAGGAAAAACATAACTCACAGCTGTAAAATCAGCCATAACAGAAGAGGGATAGGGAAAGAGGGAAATCCTTTGAAGTGCTAATCCCTTATAAGGTGGGAAGGCAACAAATCATCTTTCTTACCAGTGGTAAATGGAAGAGATAGAGTTGTGATATGAAAGTTTGCTGACAAGACTTAGAGCAGCCTTCCCCATACTACTGACCTTTTTGCTCACTCACTGTGGTCATATGTTATTCTTGTCTTGTTCTTCCCTAGTGAGAGATGCAAACTGTCTTTGAATGAAGATGATTCCTCCAGAATCCCCTTCATTCATCTTAATGTCCAGGGTATGACCCAGATCTTCAGAATAGGAGCAGAATGCTCCTTCTTCTCCAGAGGACCCAGTGTCCTTAACCTTTCTTCCAGACCTTCATCAGAACCTTGGCCTTGCTGTAGCCTTGAGCCTGACACTTGATTGTGTGGCCATATTCATATTGCAGTCACCGGGCAGGGATCAGTCTAGTTTGAACATTCCCAATTATTGTCCTTGTGTGGGTGGTTTGTACTAGTGGAGATCTTGGACTTCTGTTCAAGTCAGGACAGGAGCGTATCATACCAGCCTTGGAGAATACTGTCCTGGTGGCCCTGGGTTCGGGCCTGATGTGAACTCTTGCCTAGCTGCATAGCTGTGTCATACTTTGTGTTAAGTATGGGTGAGTTGCACTGTTCAGTGCTGGCACGCTTCCATTCAGCTGGCCGATGCACAGAGGTGATTGTGAGGGGTAGTTCTTCTGAGCTGGCACAGAAAGGTCCAGTGAGATGGGAAAGGCATAGGCCTGAATCTGATTGGAAAGGCTGAGGACTGAAGGTCTGAGCCCAGTCATGGACAACCTAATCAGACAAGCTGATAAACCATCATGAACATACAATCCTAGGCCTAGCAAAACAGATACCACATCCAAGTTACATGACAAATAATATTTTAACATCTAACTTGTTAGAGTCTGTTTACACTGGGTTGGAAATTTGGCTGAGGTAGCTGCAGCATTTTTAACTAAATCCCAAATGGCCTGCAACTGTTTTTGCTCTTGCATTTGACTATACTGTAATACTTATAATACTGGATGAGAAACTTGCTTATTTATTTGATTTGCTCTTGCAGTCTTCCAGCAAGATACTCTGGAAGTGGAGAGTTTTCATAAAAGCAGGTACTTCCGTAATGGAGAAAATATGCCCTGGCAACTAATGAAAATAATGTAATATTTTTAAGTAAAATATGTACATATATATAATCATACATGATACAGTGGACATATAAAAAAACCCCACAAGAATGTGTAAATTGTTCACAGAAATCCTAGAAGACAGCTACCCTTTGAGCCGACTACCTGAAGGTAGCAATTAGCGTAACTATGCTAGCAAAGATTCTCTTTGCAGATATCTCAGATATGTCTAGCCGATATCTCAGTCAAAATATATCCACTTTCTCTCTGTGTTTACAGTGCTATAGAGTTTTGGTTAAAACCATTCAATAAACTGTACAGTTTTGTACAGATTGTATATAAAGTACTTGTGTCGGGGTTATCAGCATCTATATTAATAATGCCTCATTTTCTTAGAAATGTCACTTTGGATAAAACACTTAAACATTAATTGTGAAGGAACGACTCTAAAACTTGCTGGAGCAGAAATCCTTGTTCTAAACCAGGAGAAAGGCGCACTTAAGTCTGCCAACTGAGCCTCTCAGACATGCGTCCACACTAGCGGGTGGCCATTATACAGGAGGTGTATCTTTCTTTGTGGTCTTTTTCGTCTGTTGGCTTGTTTGCTTTCCTGCTAGGCCGGATCCCATGGGCCACCCTGGTAGGTTGGACCCTACAGGCACGACAGGTGAAGGAACATGCTGTGAATGAATTCGTATAAAGCTTGGCCTGCATGCACCAACCTGGGAATTTAGCCATGTAGGTACAGTAATTCCAAGGTCTCAAATGTTAGACTGCAGTTGTGAAAGGGATCACAGATTTTAGTTTTGCATTTGGGCACCTGAAACGAGGATTTTCTATCGCTAATTCTTCTTGTGGGGTCGCATGGGGACTTTACTGGTGACAAATACCATAATAGCTATCAAAAAAATTCCCAGGTTACTGTGATCTCATTGGCTGGCTGAAGAAAGATGGTTTAATATGGACTGTTCTTACACACTTCTGCCTGTTAAACTAAAACACACGACTTAGTGTGTTAAGTAACACATTTCTTTCTTCTGGGTTCTTTATCAACGGAGTTATAGGTGGAAAAAAAAATCAGAAATGAAGAAAACACCATAATTCAAGTCTTAAAGAACCTGAGTTAATGTCGCAGTAAACCTCCCATATACTTGATACTAGACATAAAAGTACAGTCAGCTACACTGTTAACTTGAAAGCAGGACAGAAAATTTTAGGAATGTACAATGTGGCTAGGACAATATTGCTGCAACAGCCTTGGCACGTCCTGACTTTTTGATACTTACTGGGCAATACTAACATTGCTATCGTTTCGGGGACTGAGTTGGGTATTTTTGACACTCATGAAATCTGCGCTGCAAGTAAGGTTGCAGCTGAAACGCAGCAGGCACACCCTCTCTATTTTTGCTCTAGTTAGGATGGATAAATGTGGCAGGGAAGACCCAGCTGTACGGGCTTCACTGTGGACAGTACCAGCCTGCTGAGGACACTGAGACTTTTTTAGTTTCTTGATCTGTGCTGATTCCTGCAGTGTAGCATTCTCATTGGTACGGACAGCTAAATCAGGTGGATTTATACCCCTTCCTGTGCCATGGTCACACCTCCACACATTTTGTGGAGTACATCCTTAGCTCTGTGAATGCTTTAGATTTTCCAAGCGCTGTTCACACAGAGCTCTGTACTAAAATTATTCACTGGCAGATCAGGTGGATCTAAAGAATAGGCGTAAGGTTTCCGCCTGTCCCAGTTTGATAGATGTGTCTGAAGGGGGCTTGTGGAATGATCCTAAGAGGCAGAGCTGCGGGTGGAACCTCCTGACTAACCTAACAGCTACAGTTTTTAGCTTGATAGACCAGGTCTTTTGACAGCATCAAGATACACAAGCCACCTATAGTGCTTTGGACAGCTATACTCTGTAATTTTTTTTTATCACCATTTTAGACCAATCTAGCAATAATAAACTGATTCTTAAGGTTCCTGGCAGGCTGCCCCAGTATGAGAAGTATTCTCTCCCTTGTTTAAACTAATGATTTTTCAGCCAGACTACTCATCTAGCTTTGGGAGGTTTGGACTGTGGTGACTTCTTGCTCTCAGCCATCCCCACAACATATTATTTATTTGTGGCATTCTGTATAAGAGCTCCTATGTAAATTCTAGTTTGGAGCCTTTGTCAGATTGATAGCGAGAGCTGTATTGTGCCCATTCCCCCAGTGGCAAGGCTGCTTCAGTGTCACTTAATAAATCATAGTTTCAAGCACAAGAGAAAAAATATAAGTATGTTGGAAATTTAAAATTGGATCCTTTCTGTCATTCTTCTCTCATCACAAATAAACCAAAAAGAAAAGAAAGAAGCTTGTGGTACTAGAAGCCTTTGGATTGTTATAGCTACTAACCAAAACCTCCAATAAGCTGCCAAAGTGACTACTTTCCTCAAGCTTATTATTGCATTTCTGTTTCTCCTATTTAACTCCTCCACTGTAATATTTCCATGCAAACAACACAATGTGCCTAAAATGTCTTATCTTACATTAAAGTGAGAACAAAATTTTTTAGGGAGGACACTGTGTATCTCTCTTCCCCCATATGTCAGCAGCTATGCAAAACCAAAACGGTTTCCCCCCTGGCAGGCAGGCGGGGCTCTTAATGAACCAACGTGCAGAAAGCACAGACGAAGTTAAGGGACAAGCACCAGAGCCTATGTCACCCTCTTCTCTTTTCCCATTGTGCTTTGTCCAGCTCTACCTCCTTGCCATTACCACTAACTAAAGCCAACAGATACTTAGAAATTACATTTCAAAAAATGTGATCGGCTAACTAGCTCCTCACATTGACACAAATTCAACACTTCTCCTGCATATTCATGGCGATCGACAATTTTTACTTTGTTCATATCCCTGCTCTAGTTTCCTCCCAACTTTGCCTCACGCTTTTTGATTCTTCTTATCTAACTGCTTCTTTTATCTCTTTTCCCATAATGGTCTTCATGCTGTTTCATACTGTCTTAGTCTTTTCCCCAGGCTTCTCTTTCATCTCCCGTGTCCTGTTTCTTCAGCTGTCTCTTTCACACCCTCTTCTATAGCGGAGGGCTTCCCCTGTGATGTCCCTCAGTATCCTTTACCTTTAGTCCCTCACATTTCTCCATGAGAAACTCCTCAGTCCAAGAATCACAGAGCTGAAAAACACTGTGTGGGGCAAATAGTGCATCGCCCACTGCCTGATGTTGTGGAATCAGTGGTTTGGGGTTGATGTAACTTGCACAAATAGATGGATACTGGTAATTAAATACATGGAAATTGCTAGTTGATGGATATCTCTTTATATCCTACTTTTCCTATTTATTTTTCTCACAAGCATAGAGTTAACACATAGAGAGGGTAGGAGAGAGGAGGGCTGTGTCGACTCTCCACCAAGACAAATTCAGAATCTGGTAGATCAAGCGAATATAAAGTGAACACAGTGGAATACTGAAATATGTGGGTTTAAACTAACACAATGTGTATGTCCTTCTGGCTCCTTCTGCGTATATGTTAAACAAAGTCCCACTGAGTTTAGCTCTATAAATTAGTAAAGCACATATATGATAGCCCATTAGAAATGTTGAATTAGTTGTTAACTTTTTTTCCAGTAAGTTCTGTTTTTAGTATTTTATCAGCCTTAGCTTTCAGTTCTGCAGACTTCTAACAGGCCTTTTTTGGGATATTCTTTTTCCTGAGCTGGTTTTGGTGGTGAGTGGGAGTGAAGAAAGAAATTCAATAAGCCTGAAGGCAATTGCTGTACTGGCAGTGTGCATTGCTTTTCATTTTTTAATTGGCATGAAGGCCCTCCAAGTAACACAAGCTTTCCTTTTGACAGAATTGACAGATAAATTATATAACAAGATACAGTATGATAGTTTTTTGGGGGGTGGGAGGGGGGAGGAGGATTAAGTGAAGTCAAAACTGAAAACTTATTTAGTATCAGGGGTATTCCTTGACTGTATTATTAAATAAAACACCTTTTTAGGTGCTCCTAAGGCACTTTACAAAAAGCACTTTGCAAAATATAGCCAAGATTTAAAATGACATGGCTGTCTAAATTAGATTCCTTAATCTATAGTTGGACATACCAATAATAACTCAATAATCAAAAGTGTTTAATCTCCCACAAATCCTACTAACTTTGTCAGGGGGAGCTGCAAATGATTAGTACCTTTGAGTTGTGCAAGTAATTTTAGCTTTCAAAACTGAAACTATCGATTCTAAGGTTTGAACACACTAGTTGAATTTATACTAGAAACCAACATGTAACCATGTTAAAAGGCAGAATAGATGAGTGTCCTTGTTTCTTCTAATTTATTTTCAACCTCCCGTAGCCCCACAGAAGTTCTCTGACATTTCCCATTCTTGGTAACACTTCCTTTATAGTCAAATCAGGAAAACCACATTCTTTATACTAATTTCCAATAAATGTTTTCAAAACTTGGGACGCTGTCTTCCTTGCGTGATTTTGAACTCCTTCAGGGAGGACTTATAAGGCAGTATGAAGTGATGAATGAAGAGGAAAAGAAATTACTTGGGAGAACAAGTAAATGTTCCCAACACAGGTATAAAGAAGTATCTCTCTTTCTAGATTGTTGTCTTGAATATCTGCTTTCACATACTAACAAGAAACTCAGCCTACTGAAGCATGCTTAGACTTTCACGTTCTTTGCACTAGAACTTCCCTTCATAGCCAGCTTAGTATATCCAGGTTCTGCAATTAGTTAGTTCTGGGAAGACAAGCTCATCACATCCTAATTCATACAAGTTTTCCAGTTCCTTAAGCTATGGAACAGGTTTGTGATACATTTTGATTTTACCCTGTGCTCTAGTTCAAATTTGTCCCATGGCCATAATTCATGGATGCAAGTCTTCACATAAAGGTATTTTGGGACATGGTGGATGGAGAAGTCTGGTCCACACCATTAGCACAGTGCATTCAGGCGAGGCATACTGCACCTGGCCTAGTCTGCCACCACATATCTCACTCTTTAAAGGGGAGCTAAGGATTGTACATAGCCTGAATTCAAACTGCCTTGTATCACCGAGAATGCCGTGACCAGAAACAGATAAGCTATTTATGAAGATGTGTGCAGAGCTGACTCAAGAAAGATGCTGAGGTGTAGCTTATTCCCTAGCCAAGGCTGCTAAGATATCACAGCCATTTCTACTTCAACAACTTGATGGGAGTATCTTTTGACAGCTATAATTTACTGATTTTTGTTCTTTGTAAAGCATTACTCATTCTTATATGCAATGAAAATATTCATCAGGTAGCTTGTTGTTTTGCATTTTCATATATTTAAATTATAGTTTATTCAACCAGAACTGCATTACACAAGTAAAGAAGAAAGTTATTTTATAGCCTGTCAGCTTGCTCCTCAGATACAGTAATGAATTACTTTCATAGCTCTGCTCCTGCTACCTACTGTCATCCTTTCTAAGGATACTAAATTCATGAATCCATCTACAGGGAACTCATGTGCATCTCCCGGGCAGTTTGTTGGCAGTCTATTCTCTGTACTAAACACCATACCACGCTGTGACCCCCTGACCTCAGAAGTCTTTGCTGGATTATTTTGTCCTGAGGAGATAGGTATTTATTTGTTGTGATTTTGTTTATCTACAAAGATGACGCACCATGTCGTGTACCAACAACTACAAAAGCACTAAAGCAAGCCAAGTCTCCTTTCCAGCAATTATGGGCCCTCAGAGAGTGCTTTTCATTGCCTTTCCCTGTTTGCTGGTTCCTGGTTCTGACTTACAACACACACTTCTAGCAGTCAGTGCTTTATCCCTTGCATTTCTAGTTACCATTGAAGGTACACTGTGATGGCCCAGCTTTGCTTAAAGAACACCAAAAAACAAAGACAAAAAACAGCACTGGAAGGGAAGAGTCCTTCCTCCCCCCTATTCCTTCCTGCTCTCTGGGTGTTTCGCTTCAGCACATTCACCCAATTCCACGGTGAACTGAATTAACAAACTAAGTTACTAAAAAAAGCTACCCCAAAAAGGCAGTCAGATGAAAATCAGTGCCAACACAAAGAAGGGACAGAGACACCTATTGCTGTGATAGCTACTTAGCTGATAAGCTTAGCTGTAGCATCAAAATACTCCTGGTTTTCTTGCATTAGTTCTTGCTCCAGACAGCTCAAAGCCTTGAGCAGTTCCTTCGATTATTTCTATTTTTTTAACATTTGGAGGCTTTTAATAGCACTGTAATTTAACCTGTGTTGAGAGGTGGCCAGCCATCCTATCATTTCCATTAAAGACTGTGATTGTTCATATACCATAAACACTTGCTGAAGGCCACTAGTTCTTTCCAGTCACATTAGATTCTGACTGAGGCAGTCAGTGCTTAAACAATACATCAAAAGATGCAGCATTTCTAGGAGATAATTCTTATTTTCCCTACTAAAAGAAAAACTGGTTCTGAGAAACTTCCCTAAAGTGCTGGCAGCAAATGTTACTCAACAACTGTAGCATGAACTTGGCAAAGACAGTTCCACCATCCTTCCACCTTGCTTTAAAGAAAGCAATCAGTCTCCATATGGATTTAAAGCATTTAGCTTTGTTAACTTGCTGCTTTTCCTGTTAAGGAACATTCAAGATAAAAGTTTCATGTTGTATTTGTAACTTTGCAAGGTTATTTTTTGCTATTCGTACTGTACTGGTAAGAGCTCTCTCAATTGGCCCCATCTCCCTCTAGGCACAGTGTTTGAAACTGTTTTCTCCAATGGCCTCAGAATAAGCTCCACACAATAAGCTAAAAAACTGTCCTTATTCTTCTTCAAATTGTTCCCCAAAGCTTTTGTTTACAATTTTATGTAGGAATCTCAGCAATTGGGAATTTGCTAATGCATTGCTATTGCTGCTGATACAAGCTTGTCACACCAATCCACATTATCCTTTCCTTGTCTGCTTTTTGTATTAGGCTGTGAAATCCTTGGGGCAGAGTTCTGTGGTTTGGGTTTTTTGTGCATTCAGGTTTGTACCCGGTCCATGATCAGAGCTGCCAGTACTGTGATAATACAAGGAGATACAACAGTTTCAGAGCACTGGAAATGTATGTTGTATTTAAAAAGCTTTGCTTACTTAAAAAAAAATAGAAAACAAAGTTCTTGCATTCACTTCTCAAGAGATACTCGTGACAAGGTATAGCAAACAATTAAGCTAAGCTAAGCTATGCCTCACGTGCAGGGCAGTTCACTCTGCTATGGGGTCTGCAGTCCCCAAATTGGCTGCGCAGACTGAAGACCTCCCTGAAGCATTGCAGCTCCATTCTGGCCTGCATGCTTCTGGAGCTCCTTTCTCTTTCCACGAAAAAATGAATGATAGTTTGCACTCAGCCTAGTGCCCTGCCACACTGCCACGTTACAGGTGACTAGAAGTGCTGAATGGCTTTTAGGTGGAACGTGGTGCCAAATGCAAGCCAGCAATCCACAAAAACCCCAGTGTGTATCCTTCTGTACATATAAAAATCAGTTCTTGCTAGCAAAGTCTACCACCTTCAGTGCATATATTTACATGGCCTTTGCTGCCATATCTGCAGTACCCAAGTGCTTTTTCAGTTTAAAATGTCAATAAATTAAAATTACAACAGAAAATGTATATAACTCACCTAAACCATATATACTACAATAATATGACAGTATATTACAATACAAAGAAAACTCTTATGTCAAAACCTTTGTTTACTGACTTTTGATCTGTTATTTTCATTACATGTTACAGAAAAGTATCATTTTCTTTACAAGAGGTTGGCACAGCCCAGTCAAGAGCATAAAATACAGCGACGACCTGCCTTCCCAAGTTGCTAGTGTGATTTAGTTTATACCTTTACTTAATGTACAGTTCACAGCCATCTGATTTTGCTTTTCTCTTGGATATTAGAAGTTCCATAATTAACTTACAGCTCATTGCAGGGAAGGAGTATAACTTGCAGGTCTCTGATGTTCCCCACACCGTTCCTCCGCTTCTACATGCTATAAAAGGAATCCAACCTCAGAGGTAGTAGTTTCCCTTACCACTACCCTCCCCTTCTGCTGGCTAAAAATTCTTGAATGACTTTTGCATGATTACTGTACAAATGCCATCAGAAATCAAGAACTGAAAAGACATTTAGTGAAACTGTTAAAAATTTTATTAAGAAAACTAACAAACAGATGAGGAATTATCTTTGCATGTAACATAGCACACCTCTCCTAAATGAGAGATTAGAGGTGAAACATTTTAACCCCCAGAGAAACACAGTTTTATAGATCACACATGTATTTAAAGACAGAGAGCTACAATCCTTATTTTCTTTAAATGAGGGAGAACTGTCTGGACAACACAGCATTTTAACTGCTCAACAGATTTTCTAGAAAAATTAAATCAAATTTGTCAAAAAAAATCCTAATATGAGGGGAAAAGAAAAACTTCCCTATCTTCCACCTTTACACTCTTCCTTCCTCCCCCAAAAAGTAGAAAGGGCCTTAAAATGCTCTTCCTCTCTCCCCTTACCAAGTGCTTCTTTGAGTGGTAACTACGAATGTTTGTGTGAAAGCAAAGCCAGAGCAATAGGCACAAAGTTGATCTTATCTCCACGTAATTTGAAGATGAGATCAACTATTCTTGGGTGTTTATAAAATATCACTGCTACTGAGATTTCTAAAGCTTAGTTAAAGGAAGTTATGATGGAATTTGCAATTGCCATGCTTGAAATAAGTTTCATCTACTGTCAACTCGTCTCAGCACTCAGGCTCCAGACAGCTTCATCCTCTGGCTGAGAGCATCTGTTTTGCCTTCCCTCTTTTGCCCTCTCTTTCCTATGTATTTCAATCATAACTCAGTTGTTTTGTGAATACCTCCTAGATTCACCACGTGACTAAGACGATACTTCATCATTCCTCCCCGCGGCAGGTTACGTGGAGCACATGCTTGCTTGTGTTGAAAAGCGGTTCAGTGCGATGCAGCCGGGGCAGGGGAAGGGCCCTCCCACAGGGACCACATCACCGTGTGGACGGAGTACTGCAAGACACAGTGGATCCCACCAAGTGGCTCATAGTTTTAGATTAGACGCAATAATTTCTCCTCCCTGGATAGCAGCACTGGCACATACGGAAAAAAAACAGGGGACTAAACTGTTACTATGTCAATGAAAGAGACCACACAAGAGATTCACCTCACCGAAGAGAGTCACCTGAAACTAAGCCCTCTATAGCCTTCAGGATATGATGTTCAGCGTGAGGAAGATGTTCCCCTTCCACCCCCCAACGCCAGGCCTTCTGTTTGAAGCTAGCAAGATGAAGCAATTTAAGAGGAAGAACGATTTGAGCAACGTTACCCTAATTGCATGATGGCAGATGGACTCCAGCAGCTCTGCACCCTTTGCCAACAGTGTAACAAACCTTTATGGCTTTTTTTTTTTTTTTTAAAGAGCGACATAAACAGTCTTTCACAACTTCTTAAAGGCAAAGACAATGTCAGATGGCCGACAAACAGTATAAGGAAATACTTTGTAAAAAAAATACTTTCTTCTGAAATTAAAATTTTAGAAGATTAAAAACATTACTTACAAAATGTTTACAGGCACCTATGATGATATCACCAATGAACATAGTTTGCTCTAAGTTTCACATCATTTTTAATGATTTCTATTTTAGTGAACTGACTAGCAAAGGTCTCTTCTGGGAAGTGGAATGAATTCCCTATATTCTGAAACCTGTTGCATTTCAAGTTAATGGCTTCAGTGATCACTGCATTGGGGGTCTTAATGCTAGTGGAAGAACAACACTCTAAAAAAACTGTGGAAGTTGTACACCTACAGGAAGTTGAATAAACTTCACACTTCGAGCATCCCAGAAAAGACCAAAAAATGACAATCATCAGCTGCACGTGAATGTTCTGAAAGTTTCATTTTGTTATTGTAAGCCCGACTGAACCCTTTAATGGGGGACCTTCTAGGGCATATAGCAGCTAGCTGGCATAGTAATTCAAAAGTAGGGGCTATTAAAAATGTTTTGGTGCGTAACAAATTTACAGAAGGTATTCCTTATATAAAGGTATTTCTCCTGTAAATTCCTATGCAGATTTCTTTTAAGGTTTACATATTAAAAAAAAAAAAAACAAAAAAAACAAAAAAAACCCTCAAGCCTCAAAACTGATGTTCCTCACAGTATCTGAGATAAACTGCCAAGAACTTAAGCAGCACTAAGATCCTCAGGCAGTTTTATTATTTATGTGCACCTGACAGATGAAAGGTCAGAAAAATGGAATAAAAGCTTACATGAGATGAAATGAGATGACTTTAAAATTCAGTGAATATTTTTAAAGTGAATTCTTCTGTCAAAAGGAAAGCTGCGTGTGGGCCATTTCCCTGCTGTTTACAAAAAACATTCCAATTTTATCTCATTTAAAAATTCTTTAATTATTACACAACAGTATTTTTGTGACTGCACTATCAAATAGGGGATATGGTTATTACGCAATCTGGATTGTTCTACAGCTAGTATTTTGGGGCTGTGATGGGATACAACACATCTATGGTTTGCAATTTAATCAACCTCTCAAGAGAAAAGTTGAGAAACATTATGAAACTCAGCATAAGCAGAGAACATTCAGCCTTTGAAACCTCTGCTCTCCAAAGCCCACTTGCTAACTTCAGCTCTGATTCCAGCTCCTCACCCCCATCAAAGGAACCAATCCTATATGTAAGAAAAATGAATCCTTGTGCCGCTGACCAGTTGCACAGATTTTCTGTGTTGGCTTATACAGTCCAGCAACAATCCACCTTTAACTGCTTACTTCCATCACCTTTTAAATCCCATCTGTCAGGGAAGAGTAATTGTTCTGACAGTGATGGGGTGAAAGGGGCCAGTAAGCGCAGTGCAGAAACATAACAGTGTTTATTACAGCTAGATCAACTCTTTGAAGGCACAAACAATTGCACAGCACAAGGGCTCTGGGCAAGGGTGTTGCATGACAGCAGGGACAGAGGGCAGGAGGAACAGTTGGCCATTAAGTGTAGACAGCAGGAAGAGATGAGTCTAAAAGAAGCTGCTTGTAAAATCAAAGGGCTTACTGAATGTGCCAGTAACTGCGAAAAACAGTGCTTTCCTAGGAAGAAAAAAGCTTTAAAAGAAGCTATGACTATCCTCACTCCCAATGTTTACTTTTGTTTCAACCATATTATTCTACAGTCTTCTGTGTAAAAGTAAACACTTCTGGCAAGTGTCCTATATACTGATTACCTTCTGCTTATAAGCTATAAACATCAGAATGATTTTTGCCCCTTTCTTGTCTTCAGAACTATGAGAAATATAGGACTAGACTGTTAACACACCAAAAAGTTAGATTAAATCCTCTGCTGTAAATCACTGAAATTATTGAATTAGAGTGTGCTTTAAAATAAACGAATAGTATGCATATTAATAAACCTGCCACATTAAATCATAAATAATTTAGGTAAGAAAGAAACTCTGGAGGTCAAGTACAGCTCCCTGCTCAGAGCAAGTCCAATTATATCAGGATGCTCATTAACTTATCTGCAAAGGCAGAGATTTCACAACCTCTCTGGGCGACTTGTCCCAATACTTGACAACCTTCATGATAAATAAATAAATAAGCTCCTGTCCCCTGATTGTTGCAGTAGCCCTCCACAGGAATTGCTCCAGTACATCAGTGCTTGTCATGTACTAGGAAGCCCAAAATTGGGCACAGAACCCCACATGTGGTCTCATATGGTCTGAATAGAAGGCAATAATCACTTCCACAAACCTGCTGGTTGCACCCTTTGCTAATACAACCCAGTGTGGTTGGCCTTCTGTACCACAAGGGCACCTTGCCAACTCACCTTACCATCCACCAGGACCCTGGATTCTTTTCTGCAAAGCTACTTTCTATACAGCTAGGCCCCTGCCTGTACTACTATACGGGGTTGGTTATTCCATGCCAGATGCAGTACTTTCTCTTCGCTGAACTTCAAAAGGTTCCTGGCAGCCAATTTCTCCAGCTTGCTGTGGTCTCCCTCAATTTCAGCCCTGCCCTCAAGCATATGGGCTGCTCCCCCCAGTTTGATATAGTACATAGCATGGGAGTGGAGATGGGAGGGTTAAGATAATAAAACCTGCCCTAAATTCTAATTGCCTCTAAAAAAAGACATATGCCATGTTTATGGACAAATCAGTTCACGTGAATTGTTTCCCAGCTGCTATGTAACTGCAGACACCGAGTCTCTTATAGTGTGAAGATTAAATTTGTAACAGTTTGAGGAAGATGAGGTATTTCTCACTATTACAAATGGTTCATCTTTCTCTTCTCACTACACAGCATAATGCAGGAATAGATTACTGAAGCAGTCTCCCTGCTAATTTCTGAGGAATCAATCTTAAAAAGGCCATATGTGCACGCTACTGAGCATTCAACAGTTACGTAGGTATGTCCTCAGTGTACTATAAACACAAAAATACTGCAATTCATCTTCAAGAAGGTTTGTTGTTTTTAGCATGGCTCCTCTGTATGGTATGCAAATTAATCATTTCTTACAAAGAAGCAATAAAAAAATACAACTTCAAAGTAGGCAAAATGAACACAGAATTTAAGTAAAATATATACAGCTGATTTAAAATTTCTTTGCAGTATAAGCCTACCTACCAAGGCAGCTCACTTCACCTCATTTGACTAATATTTAGACCAAATGAATTATCTAATCTTCTTCACTACATTGTCACAAAGTTGTTCTGGCATAGGCAAGAGGATAACCATGCCACAATGCAGGACTAGCAGCAGAGTAGAAAATACTTCAAGGAAGAATTGCCACCAAATGCCTGCCAAGAAATCATTTTTGCGTCATAAGGTGGAAGGGTCTTCCCTCCTTCTCTCTGAATGAGAAGTTTTGCTGCTCACCCTTTGCCAGCTCTGGCATCTTGCTGGTGCCCAGTAAGTTTTAGTTAGAAAAGGCAAAAAATTCTAGCCTGGGAAAAATCATAGCAGGAGGGTTGGCGAGTTAAAGCAACTTGCCACACATAGGTGGGTTCCAGAATTTTAGGAGCAGAGGGGGAAGAAAGTACACAGTTGCAGTGAGGGAAAGGGGAGGCACTAATTTTTCCTCAACTTTAAGCGCAAAACTGCTTGATGAGACAGCAGCTTTTCCGTTCTATTATTTACATTCACCTCACTGATCAGTCACTACACTTCACATCTCCCTAAGAAGAATCTTGGAGTTCCTGGCTTAGAGATGCTATGCTATATTCTGTAGAGCAAAGATGCTAAGGAAACCCAATGAAGTGTGAAACAAGACGCCTGGCTAAAAAACCCAGAAGCTTAAGTCTTCCATTTGTGATAGCCAAACAATACAGGGTTTTTCTTCATGGACTACTTCATGAATCCTAAGAACTTCTGATTTCAGAACTAAAAGCTTTGAACTATACCCAGCCCATGAGCCACACCTTTTGAAAGAGCTCTTCCCTCTGAAACAAAAGCCTCATCCTGAAACAAAGTTTCCAAGACTGTGCAAGAATAAAAATGAGTTTTAGAACAACAAAAATTCAGAAGCACACAGATCTACCCAAATCATTCTGCATTTAGATTATGCTAAGTTTCATAATAAGTGCAGGTAACATAAGCCTTGACTCTACTAAGCTTTCTGTGGGATGGAAGAAAACATGGAAGAGCAGAAGATGGCTGCAGTTTGGCCAAATGTTCAGTGGGGATCCACTTGTTGGTGCCATCTATTTTTAATATTTGAAAGTGCAATATTTGCAGTAGGTAGCAAATCACTATGCTTAATTCCCTGCTTCCAAACTCAAATGGCTCTGACAGTAACAGATCTTTTGGTACAAAGACATGCAATGGAACTGACACTTTAAATTATAGCTATATTTTGTAAACGATGATCCAGAGTTCTCCAGAACATCATCATAGTAAGGAGCCTCTCTATACAGCATAGTTAAGTACTTAATTATTCAAATTATAAAGATGCACAAACTGTTAAAAGTAGCCAATTTTATTCAAATAATTCTTGATAGAACAGTTACCTTTTCTTAAAAAAAAAAAAGTTACATATTTATCATGTGATTTTTAGTCAAATGAAAACTGATTTTTTTCCCCTCTGCAGATGTATCTCAGTAGAAGCCAGAGTCTTGAGTAGCCCAGTTAGGTGCCTGAAAATAAATTTAAAAAATAAGGATCAGTAGAAAAGAAATTACTATACTATCTCCTGGTTGCTGAAATTTGTGAGAAAACAAATTTTACAATACTCAGGTATGGTTATGAAGTAGATATATTATTAACTACTAAATGATCCCTAGAAGTCTGCAGTAAGTGTTAATATAGCAGAAATTATACAATATAAGAAAGTTGTACAGTCACCGTCCCCCTGAGTTAGTAGCTGCAGAAAAGGAAAAGTTCAAGAGAATCTCAAAATAAAAGTATAAAGATAACTTGGCAGCTATATTTTCTTAATAAAATAGCATCACAACCTTTACACAACTGCCCTCTAACAGAATAAACTAATTCACAACTGTCTGTCAGCTTCCCTCAATACTTCAGCCAAATACTGAGGAAGTCCAATAAAAGTTTTAATGTTTTATAAAATTCTTTTTTTTAAGTTATTTATTTTTTTAAACAGCACCTCACTACTTTTTTTTTTTTAATGTATGTCTGTTTGGACAGGTCCTTAGTGGACCTCAGTCATCCAATTTTCATGCTTTTCCCTCACTTACAATATGGGAAACATTTAAGGTGGATAAAGGCAAAAAGCAGATGGTCTTCCTCACTTCCTTATTTTCACTGGCTTTACTCAAATATCTGGCTGACCTCATTACATTCTCTAGTCCTTAATAAAATAGGTTTAAGTGTTAGGATTTTGTACTGTGCCCCCATGTTCCAGTCTTCCATCATTCATTCTCTTCCCAGTGGCGTATGTACCTATAGGGCCTTTGATTACAAATGACACAGCAAGAGGAACACTCGCTCAAAATGCAGCACTGTAGCAAACAGCACTAAAGTAAGATGACTAGCTTGATGTATAAAAATATTCAGAATGGTTCAAGTCCAACTAACTTTAAAAAAGCAATACAACTACTTTAAGTGCCATACATCAAAACCGGCCCTTTTAAAGTGGTGTCCTTTAGGTGGAGACCTTTAAAGGAGTATGAGAACTAAATGATGGTAGAAACAGACCTAGTTGTACAATGAAAAAAATGGAATGCCTAGTGATGAGAAGAAATCAAGAATCACTGTCTAACGCTCATAAGAAAATAAGCCTTTCCAATTTAATTCCAGATGCCAGAACAGTCAGAAGTAGATCTGATGAGGTAGGAAAAAAAGGTAAGAATTATACTTAAATATATCTCACAAAAAAGAAAGATAGGAAAAATCCAGAAGAACATAGCTTATACCAACCTCGGATCTACCACTCTGGTTTAATTTCTTCTCAATGTTCATAGCCAACATTTGGCTACGAAAAGAGAGGCTTTTGGTCTTTTCAATCACTTGTTGATAAGGGGAGACTGCATTGTTGCCCATAACTACATGGCCCTAAAACACAGGAAAGATATAGCAAATAATTTTAATAATAAATCATAAAACATAATCCTTTAATGCTCTACTTTCAGAGCTTTCACAAAACACCTTACATGCTTTATTAAGACAGAATAAATGAAAGCCAATATACTTTATGGGCAAAAAAAAAAAAAAAAGAATAAGTTAGAACTCACTACTTTTGAGCAACATGAATGAAGTTTAACTAAAATTCAGCAAACCCACTTGGACTTATTGGTACAGTCTTACCAGCTTTGAATCCAATTTGGCATCTAATCGTGCATTTCGAATTAGATTGACAATCCATCTTTCAGCTTCTTCAGGAGTCATATTTAGTTTATCTGCCAACATGCTGGAAGACAACATACCATTATCAAAAGGTGAAATATAATGCCTCTCATGTTGGTAGGCACAATCAAGCACTATGGAATACAGGAGAGTTGTGAATTAAATCAACATACAAAATTTATCACAGCAGAAACAAGACTGTTCTTCAGTAAGTTCCACATATTTGGAAAACATATTTCTACTTGACTGAAATAGCTTTAAAGCCTTCAGACACCCCCCACTCCTGCCTAAAACAAAAACAAAAAAAACCCAAAACACCCACACAACTGATGCTGCTTTCTACTGGGACATCATGAATGAATAATTCATATCTTCAAGTATGCATGCAAAAGAGGCTGCATTAAACAGTACTTACTCTGAATGACATCATTTTACATTTAAATCTTGGTCTGCATAATTTTTAAATATTCCTATTAAACCTTGCCTACATGAAAATTCTTTGGAAAAATCGCGAGATATCAAAAGTCTCTTAAAATAATATACCAGCTGCAAAGAGTCTACACAGACAGAGAAGACTTGAGAATAGGGATGCTCTTGGGCACACAGCTGAGCAAGGAATATACCACCAGCAAATCTTACAAATTCAAAACTTGTTTCATATACTTGCACCAAGAGAAGACAAAACTGCCCCAAAATAGATGGCTATCCAGCTTACAGCAAAGCTATAAATCTGATATACTTCTGGCAGCCAATTAGCATGTGACACCAGTCAAGAATGTAATCATGAACAGAAAACTAGTGGACTGATTGGAAGCTGGTGTTTCTGATGGATAAAACATTGTAAACAAAGCCTATCCTACTCAAACATCATCCCACAGACTCTAACAGAATAATTCCTTTAAGAATTCTTTTCCAAAGAACCAGAACTGTCTATAACTGACAGGCGAGGATATATCAAGCTTCCCTTGCTTTTCCTCACCAGCATCACTCAGTTCACCATTATATATATATTTTTTATAACAAAGAAGTTACTCTATATAGCAAATTCAGTGTTTATCAACATACTACAATTACCACATTCACTGCAAAATAAATGCCCTTGACATTTCAAAAACCCAGAATGTGTTACCACAGATTTTTCAACATACTGTTTATATTCTGTTTTTCTCATTTCGTACTAAGCCATCTTAATGTTTCAAAACAGGAATCAATGCTCTGTTAATCAATAGTTATGAAATCATACCATGACTACAATTCAGAAAACAGAAGTATTAAGTATAACTGTATATTAAGTAATTTCACCACAACATAAAACACCAACCATAATTATGAAGGGAACTTTGATTTTTTTTTTTTTTAATCCTGCCAGCAGTCAAGAAAATTTAGAATAATTAATCCAGCAAAGTGTTTCACATTAACTCAGTTAGCAGTAACACACCATGCAGCTGGCAGCTCACTCTGAAGTTTTGGGAACAAGTGCCATGAGACAGCACTTCAGAGGTTGGTATAGAAGACAGGTCAGCTGCATCACTGGTCCAAGAAGATTTTACCTAAACTTCTTGCATCTTCAAGGAGGGTTTGGAGGTGGGGGGAGAATGCTTAATGAAACCTGCACTCTTATCCAGGCATAATTCCCACTGATGGCATTTCCTGCGGCTTTCTAGTCAACCCCTTGAATTCCTGCTGGCATTTGGCTCACACAGGAGACTTGTAACTCTCATTCTTCCATCAGCTTCCAGACTTAGGTGACAAATATGAGATAAGGGCAGCAGACATTACCAAAAAGCCAGCGGCTCTGCTGGAGTTGCAGAAGAGGTCAAGTTCTCACCAGTTTACAGGCTCTTGCTTGAACGTATTTTTCCACCACCTAAAAGAGCGATTTTCCTCTAGATGCTTATTATTCTACGTAATTCAGTGCTAACTGTTCAGTTCCTAGCAGCATCTACTAAAATAGTTAGAAAACAATTTTAAATTTTCAAATGCTGCTGCAAGTAAATGCGTATGCAAAATGTGAGATGTTTATTATAATCCAAAGCATGTGGAGTTTTTGTCATCTTTACATATACACAAGATTTTCAGATCTTACCAATCCACTACAAATGGGTTTGATGAAAATGACCGAATTTTGTAACTTTTAAGAAAACTACCGGTGTTAAGAACAATGCATTACTGAAAGACAACTTGACTGTGACAGGCAATGCTTCAAAGAGATGTGGAAGTATCATACTGTAATAGTTCATAAACTGATTATTTTTAAACTGCCATTAAAACTCATATGCTATCAAATGGTAATTAAAGACATGAACTTCCGCTACTTCTCCCAAAGCTGAAGACACAGTAAGTTAAAGTGAGTATCTTGCAATGCAGGAAGACACGCAAAACATTTCTTGAATCAGAACATCTACCAGGCAAACATGAGCACCTTTAACAAGAATTTCTGTGTAGTCTTTTCTCCTATATGTTTTTGATCTTTCATACATCTCCCAACTATAAAATGAAGTGAGGTGAGTAGAAAGAAATTAACATAACTTAAAATACTGAACTTACACTCACTGAACTCATTTCAGTGAAGTGACACAACAAATGAGCAACAAGGTATCTGGAGGCTGGCAAAGCAATGGGAAGTAAAATCCGATCCTGATTACTTCTGTTCCATTAAAACTCTTAATGTATGGTTGAATTAGTTGTAGAGAGTTAAGGCAGACAAGTGAATACAAGATATCAGAGATGTACGTTTTTGCAGAATTATGAGCCACCTAGGCAGAATGAGACAGATATTTCAGTAGGCAAGAAACTACGCATTGCTTTAGTATGTTAAGCGCCAGACTCAAAACTAAAGAAATTCAAGCTTGAAACAAAGGGGGGGGAGTTTTTGTATGTTCTTTTAGAGATATAAATATGATTCATATAAAATAACTCCTCTTTCAGATGAGGACAAGAATGGCTACTGCCACTACTTTGGGGATTAAGCTACCTATGTAGGGAGTCAAATGGTGAAATCTCCACCCCCGGAGATAAACAAAAAGCAGCCAGGCAAGGCCTTGAGTAGCATAACATAGTATCAAGGGGGCCCTGCTTTGAGTGGTAGTGGGGTGCACAGGATTGAACCAGATGACCTCCAGAGGTCCCTCTCAACCTACAGTACTCTGATTTTACATTTATCTTGGCCTAGAGTACTTGTGGAGAGGGGGCACAGACTTCTAGATAAAATATTTCCAAACCAGAAACCACAAAGTGCTTTGGACCATCTAGTAGGTAATTCTATTTTTTCCTATTAAAGGGAGCCAACAGAGATGAGCTTAGTCAACTGGGTAAGCTACAAGCATCTACACAAGCACTTAAGTTTGGATCAGGAATGCAAATCTCTCAGTCGTCCCTGCTCTGCACACTGATCCATGTCAGGGAACAGTGACACTTATGGTGAAAACAGCATCAAAACTAGATTCTTCTATTGAACTAGAATATGTGCTGCAAGTGTATCTAAAGTGCTTTAACAGTAAGTGGTGCTCAGCCCCTGGGAGCAAACTTAACCTAGTCTGAAACAGAAGCCACAGAGGACTGTGGACGTCAGGTTCCCCAGCAACAACTGCTTCACTCTGCAGACGTACTCCTCTTGCGCCCATCATGGGGTGATGTAAACATGGCCCAGGAAGTTTTCCAACCCGCAAGAGGACTTTTGAAAACGAAGGAATACAAACTAGTTTCTCTGTACCTACATATTACCACTCTTACATAAGGGATCACAGGCTGTAAATTTCTTTATCCAAGTCGAAAAATTTTACTAGCTCAACTTTTTCAGGCAGAGGTGGGTTTTTTTGGTTAACTAAAAAAAAAAAAAAAAAGCTATACCAACAAACATATAGCTACATGACAGAAGTCACACACTTTTGTACAGCTTTCATACAGGTATTTTCTTCCTGCGCATTAACTTGGAGAACTTCCAAATTACAAAATTAAAACAGAGGGCAAAAAGGGATGTAAGAATTGTTTTTTTTACCTTGTTAAGATTTACACGGAGGCAAAGTTTTAACCTAACCCCCCCCTGAAGTTATCAAGTAACAATACAACTGCCTTTTTAGTGAAACAAAGATATGTGTACAAGGAAAAAACTCTAAAACACTGTCAGACCTTTGAGACAGAAGATGCCTTATTTTGGCAGTTGCAGCAACTAGATTCCATGTTAGGGTCCCCTTCGAGGCTACCCTGAAGCAGCCAGCACCCCTTGAAGCGCTTGGATGCGCACAAGGCAGGAGACACTTGGCTGGTAGAGCAGCACGTGCTGCTGGAAAAGCATTCTCTGTTCTCTCAGAGGAATTACACTGAAGTTTCCTCCTGATTGCAATTATGTTACAAAAAACAGTATTCTCCTATCATACTCAAATCATACACCTAATATTTTCAAGAGAGAAGTCATAGCTTAGCTCCCAAACACACATTTACCAGCTCGAGTAACAGTGACCCACTTAAGATTCATATATTGACACCACTAATCCTAAAGATTAGGAGCATGAAAAAGCTGTCTTCGGTTTCTCATCATTTTTAGAGATACCCACTACAAATTGGTATCCAATAAAAGGAATTATAATGAAATAATCTGATTAATACTTAAAGAATATAGTCTCTATCCTTTCAAGTTAATCTTCATGGTGATTTCAAAAGCTTTTCTTTGAAATATTTTGGTTCCTTTGTTTTGTAAGGAGATTCACTTATTTGGTTCATGCTAGAACAATGTTATTTAGGTTTTTCCTTTGCTTAAAATGAAAGCTTGCTGAATTCCATGCATCTTCATGTATAAACAAACTTATTTTGCACTGTCCGCAGAAGGAAAAGATACAGAAAAGAAGAATGAAGCATACTCAGCTCTTCTATTAAATACAGGCATTTCATGCTAACCAAATCACATTCTGAACCAATTTAATCTATTACTCCCTATTAAGCATATTTCAAACATTAAATTAATTGCAGGGTGATTTGGATTGTATAAATTAAAAAATTACAACTGATAAAGCAACTATGTCCTTGGAAAAATGTCAGCTGCCTAACAGATGCAAGTAGTTAAAAAAAATTAAATGAGCCATCTATTTTCTACTTAACATAAGGAATAGCAGATTTCCCACTAATTGTTTTCAAATTTGTTCTGAATACTTAAACAGTACTTATCAAGCACTGTGGTACAACCAACTAGTTTTCAACTCCAGGAAGAGCAGTGGAAATCACTTGTGGATAGACAAATGCAAGAACTGCACCTCAGTCAAACTTCTAATTAGAAGCATTTTAAGTGGCCAATTTTTTCAAAAACAAGTCTGAAATGCACTAAGAAATACTTATGGTCTTATTTATTAAGCCCCAATCTAATGATTGTCAGAATTTCTGCAGAAATTTAAGGTTTATGCCATCATTTAAAACACAACAACCTACCGAAAAGAATCTCATCACTGATAATTGATTGAGCATGCAGTTACCTGGAGTGGTACATGATAGAAATGTCCATGCCCAACTCCGAAATAAATGTCTCAACTGGAAGTTTATCACTTTCCTCAGAACACACCACAGTGTTTATGAAATAGAGACACTACTACCTATATTTATGAATCACTTGGCCATAACAAGGAGAGACAACAGTAACTACAATATTTTTTTTACCCTACTGAAGTTGAAATACCATATTTGTGACATTTTGCTTTTTGAAATAAGATGAAACAAATAGTATGAGCATTAAAATAAGTAACAAATGCTAAATGAATTACAACATCTACCTAGGGCCTTGTTAAATAAAGCTTCCTATTTTTGCTATAATTAATCATTTTCATATTAGCTAAAATTTATCAGTATCTTTTAATAGAAAGACTTGAAGAATACTTAAGATGCATCCTCC
Source organism: Apteryx mantelli (assembly GCF_036417845.1). Lineage (NCBI taxonomy): Eukaryota > Metazoa > Chordata > Aves > Apterygiformes > Apterygidae > Apteryx > Apteryx mantelli. The sequence continues at coordinate 19,814,840 of NC_089979.1, read as the reverse complement.
AGAATCTCTGCTCATTGCTTCTCTGCTCTGGTTCAGATCAGATGTATTAGAATGACATCTAGCCTGCAGTTAAACAACAATCCCCCTGCCCAAATCCCCCCTTAAACTTCAAGTTTTGTTAAAATCTTGTACCTGAAGATATGCAGTATTCACAATATTAAGAATTATTTACAGGAAAGGTAGGTCACTCCATATTTTTTTTTTTATATTTTATATTTTTTGTTTTATATTACCCAAGAACACATTCTTAAGAGAGCTTTAACAACATATTTCTTTTTCAGAATACTTGCTCAAAACCCTTTTATCCCTAAATTTGCAGTACTTTAATACTGTGTGTAAAAGCACTTTAAGCAATCTCCTTTAAAAAAATGAACCTAAGTATGGAAAATTTTGTTCATGGCTCTAGTTCAGTTTAACATCATTAGCATGCTTAAAAAACAACACATTACAGCTAATTAAAATCCTCCAACCAACAAACTGGTCATCTTTCACAGACTTCTGTATTGAACTTCTCACTATTGGGTATTTCAAGCCTTCACTATGTGATATACTTGAAAGACTAATCTCTAAAAATGAACCACAAGGAATGGAATATTAAGGACAGCAATTACCTGATATAAAGGATAAAGTATTATTTCCCAAATGCATTTGAAGGCAAGTGTGTCACATAGTAAACAGAGATTAAGAGTAATAAAATTAAAAATTTTGACCTCTCTTCTACTATAATCACATAAGAGTGATTTTTTCCATGAACTCAAACTCATTAAGATAATCTTCTAGCATGACATTTTCTTTTGAAATCAAGCAGCTTTAAGTTGCTTCCTTGAATAACCAGACGCATGTATTTGCTCTGGATACAAGCAGGTAACAAAACTGCATTGAACTTGATTGATTTACCAGTTTAGGTTTCTGCTGTCTCAAGGATCTCTGAATTGTTCTTTACCACAGATATTTTTATACATTCAGAATTTTTCACTTTTTTTTTTTTTAAGGCAAAGTGGAGAGGGATCACAAGAATGCATAACACCTTCTTCCTACTTAATTTCCAGACAAGTGGTGTTGGAGCTGATCCATTTGAAAAGTCTGCTTCTACAAAATATATTTTGGGCAAGTGACAGATATCCTTGGTAATAAGAACATTCTAAATTTCCATTAGATCCAGTAGTGATCTAGTCACTCTTCAGTTTCACTGAAGAAGGCTGTACAACTCAACACTCCATAGTTTCTAATTTAGGGTGAGCTCATTTACTTTCTGGATTCCACAGACCAAAGGAACTAATCTTCCACTGACTGTAATGGAGACTACAGATACCTCACTCAGACACTAACTTTAGGTGTCTTAAGCTGCCATTGAACCCAACCTCTGCAGTAACTGTAAGTTATATTAGATGTTTCTCACCTTTCTACATAATTTAACAGCATGAGGAAGTTTTAGCTTGAAAACACTGTTAGGTTTTTTGGGTGCTTGGGGAGGGTGCATGTTTTAGGTTAAGCAAAAGAATTCAACTTTAAAACATGATTACTGTAATTGAAATATATCACATTAGTTCTATAAAACTGGAAGGACAACTGTCCATCTAGATTTTAATGATTTTCATTTCATCTGGTGACTGAATAGTTTACCACTGAAGTTTACACTGTTTGTCAAACTGTCATCCATGACCGATTTTTATAAAATGTTATATTAAAAGTGTTTTCTTACCCGATGCTGATACATTGATGGATGCGACAAAAAGTCTCAAATATAAAGAGACGAGCATTCTCAATAAAGTCCTCAAGGCATGCCACTAAGAAAAAATCATTCACAAGCACCTGCAAGCGTAAAGAGAGAGAGAACAACAAGAATAAGCATGGAAACAGTAATTCAGTTATAGATACCTTCATTAAGGTCAACGAGCAGTCCTTCTAAAAACCACTCTTAGAACATTCCAACATGTGGAGAAAAGTCTACCTATTTAAAAGAAAATTTCAGAGTAATTTGCTAAATTAAAACTGCATGACTATGCTAATAGGGTAACTGAGGACTGACCAAAGAGAGCAAGGCCCAGAGCTCTCATATTCAATTGAAGGTCCCCCCAACATGCAGAATTTAGCTCCCCTCCTCACACTGTAAGTTTCTTCTCTCATTCAGCAATTTGATCAGGTAAGGTAGGTTGTTCTCCTTACCATACAGATCAGCTTACTTAGTGCAAGCATGTCTACAAAGTTCAGATTACATGATCACTGACCTTATGCAGTTAAGAGAATTAATTACTCTTTCATTTAGATCTACCCCATTAGGTGACTAATACTAATGAAAAGGGAGCCAAAGCAGAAGCTGTAAAAATCTGCACTAGTGTTCAGCTATTAGAAATACTAAACTTTCACACTTATCTAGTCAACAGAAGTGTCAGGTATCTTTAACTGCTCACAGTAGATTAGACTAAAAAGCTTCCAAGAATACATATTTAGTTATCCTAATATGTTATTTCACATTACTTTTTAACATTGCAATTCCAGAGTGCAATACATTATGCATCTTTTGGAACAAAAAAGGTAAATCCAAGCTTTTTTTCCACTCCAGACTTTGGAAACACTAATTGAAAAGCTGAAGTTCACCGAGATGTATGATTATCTATTCACTTTTTGTTCTAGGAGCTGATTATATCTAATTTTAACACTATACTCTTACCAGTAAGTCTTGTTTTAACTTTACAAAATAAATTGTTAGAAATAATGCTAGTTAACTTTCATAGGCAAAACAGTGACAGTAGAATAAAGCAGTGCTTCAACCAAATTAGCTGGCCAATGTTAATTTTAGAGATCTTTGCACAAAGCAAAACTTACATGTTACAGAAAACTTACTGTTTCACACTCCCTCAGTTTCTTCTGTGCGCCATCAAAATCGAAATTAACATACAAGCACTCCACAAACTCTGTGATGGGATCTCGGTATGTGTAGGACTCCTGTCAAAACCAGTTAGCCAACAATGTGAGAAATCCAAAAGCGCTCAAAGAGACTGTTTCTTTAAAGTTCACATTGCTTGAGTGTTTCTTATATTTCTCAAACAGCAATATTTAAAACTGGAAACAAGTCTCTATATCACAAATAAAATATTGTTAAATTAGGTTTGCTAATTCCTCTTACTACTACAGCATAAGTGTACTTTTTAAATAGTCTGGTGAAACTACACTTTTTGTTGTTTAAGCTTCAGTAATTTAGTGCTGCAGTCTTCAGGTTAGAGAAGTGTCCGTGACTAGAACTGCTTTTGCATCAAAACCCCCAGTTTCTTGAAATATGATAGAACAGATATTCTTCCCAAATTCTGATTTTACAAGTTAGTCCAACACTTTGTACTTGATGATGATGATCATTCAATTTACAAGGATGACACATGGCTAATAAAAAAATGTTACTTTCTAAAAATAAAATACTTGAATTTATTTTGACATTACAGGAGTTACCCAACTTTCTTAATTACAAGACAGGAACAACACTACATATGCATACATCATGTAAATCAAAACTTAACTATGACATTGTCTAAGATGTATTGAAATCACATTTTCAGATGTTTAACACAATATCCATCAGGGCTGTTTTAGTATACAATAAGACTAGCAGATTAAGGGAATTGCTAAAAAGAGATATTTTTTGTCAGATCGAAGTTACTTTTCCTTTGCAGACTATATATACACACTATCATTAAATTTACAATTCATTTTTATAAGTCACATTTTATACATCAGAACTGTACTTGTTAATTATACCTATGACATATAGCACTCTAGGATCCCACTTTTAATCCGAGATGAACATATAACTGCTTACCTATCGGTTCAATACTTCTATAACATTAGTGTCTTTTACCAAATAGAGGATGGACCGACTTGCCTTTTAACATCAGTCTACCATACAACATTTGACAAATCACTTCATTCTGTTTCATTTTTCTTGTATGTAAACAAGTTGCTAGTTATCCTGTCTGAACTGCTTTCAATTCTAAGAGATCCCTACTGCTTCACAATTTAGTGTAAGGAACAACACAAAATAAAGAGCACTAAGAAATAAATCTGTTAATAGATATTTTAATACCAAAGCTAACAGAATTAATATTATGAAAAGTAACATCCCAGTGACTCCTTTTAATTCATACCAAATGTATAAGTTGAAGTGAAAGCAAAGTAATGCTATTAAATGCTGTCTTACTTCAAATATCAGAACTTTCTATTAAAATTCAATGCTAAATCAAATTTTAGAATAGATATGGGCTTAAGACAAGAGACAGGGCTTAACACTTAAACTGTTCGTAACTACTTATTGTTTTGTGAACACCAATGCTTAAAACCATATGAAGAGATGCTTAAAATTTGATTCTTCTTAAGATCACACTGTGCATGGTAATTACATCAGTACTAACAGTGGATACAATTGATTGCTAGCCTGTAGTAACCATATTGTCATGCATATATCATAGTTTACTGTTACTCACAATATATGTTATTATTACTGGAAGTGTTTGAAGCACGATGGCTTGCATACATGTTGCATGCTGATTTCAGGTGAAATCTTTGCTATAACACCCTCCCTCCCCCTGCCCCGGCTTGCTACCAAGCACCTCGAATCTACTATTTCTGCACCTGTTTACAACCTGGTATAGCTGTAACAACAGAAGCATTTTCAAGAAAATACATGCCAACTGGAACATACAACAAAGCACACAGTTCAATGGTTTTAAAATGCAAACAAGAGCTCCTAGTCATACAGCAATTCCTTTTAAGGATGCCTGAGAGAGAAGGCTTAGATCCAAAGCCACTTCACATATCTTGCTGAATTTTCTGTGTTTAATAATACAAAGAAAAGGAAAATGGAGTGCATATTCCATTTTACCCATTCCTTTTTAAAAGGTAAGGAGAAAATTTTATTCTGCCCTCCCACTAAATGATACTACATTTTACTTTATAATGAAAAATGAGCTAAATGAGAGAAAAGGAACACCAGAACATGCAAAAGTAATCCCAAAACATTTTCAGAAGAAAGTTGTTATAGCCTCTGTAAAAGTAAAACAGAGCCTATTAGAGAATGTTTTAGTCCTTACCTGCTGAATAACCTTGACTAAATCTTTCAATACTTGTCTACGTTTTCGAACATCCTTATTTGTTATGACTGCGGTAGTCAGGTATCGCAGGATATGTGGGCACATTGTCTGAATTGCATTGAGATACCTGAATAGAATAATCCAGACAAAGCTCAGATGATGCAGTTTTGCATCCAAATAGTAATCAAGACACATCAAGGCTTATACATTTTTTATGTAACACAATACAGGTTATGACTGCCCATTTACTCAAATATTCAAGGATGATTTGTTAACCTAAACCAGATTATGGGAACCTTGGTGCTTGGAAATTGACATCTGACCATGGCCGGGAGGAAGGAAGGGTGCAGTGCTACAACAGGGAGGAAAAACAAACCAAAACAAAAATCCCCACAGTCTATATGCTAAATCCAGGTCACCATTGCTGTCAGCTACACTGATTTCATGGGAGGGGAGGGAGTGAATATGTGTGTGTTTGAGAACAAAAATGACTTCCTCTGGCATGACCATACAAGGCTGCAACTTTCCAGTTCAATTGTCTAATGAACTAACCCATATTTATAAGTGAGAAGTATTATTTTCAGAAAAAATATGAAACAAAAAGGCAAAAAACCCCAGAAGTTACAAATCTACTGGGTTTATCGTGTAAAAATTCAGCCAGTTTTCTTTAGTACTCTATTTAATAGTCACCTGTCATGTAGTATGAAAAAAAAAAAACCCAAAACTTAATATACTACTGATAATTTCTCAGAGTTAACTTGTTCCAGACTCCTAGATCTGCATATAAGAAGTCGCTCCTCTCAAATAGCTGTAATGTTCCATTGCTCCTCATTCAATTTTCAATGCTATTCTTCTGAGATGTTCCTCAAGAATCCTTTTAAATAGGTTCTGCAATATCAAAATAGCATCTAGTGGACAATACCTTCCCCTACAGCCCTAAAAGGTGTGGTAGGAATTGGTAATCTGGCACAAGCAGTTGTTATCCTGTCTCTCTGAGCACCAGAAAAAAAAGGGCTAGTTCATTCTGCTTCACAGCCTGGATCCTTGAGGGGAAGCACAAGTATGAAGAAAAGCAGATCATACATCTAAACTCAAAAAACCCCCAAAAAACAAAACAAAACAAAACCCTTGGAAAAAAATTTAACTGTTAATAGCATTAGGATTTCTGAAGCATCTTCAGGCTTTGAGCTGAAAACACTGGACCTGGATGATGGAACCAAGTACACCACCACCAAGTCTGCAGATGACAGAACTGGGAGCAGTGGCTGATACACCAGAGGACTGTGCTGCCATTCAGAGGAACCTCAACAGGCTGGAAAGCTGGGCAGAGAAGAACCTCATGAAGTTCAACAAAGGCAAATGCAGGGTCCTGCACCCAGGGAGGAATAACCCCATGCACCAGTACAGGCTGGGGGCCAATCAGCTGGAGAGCAGCTTTGCAGAGAAGGCCCTGGTGGACAACAAGCTGACCACGAGCCAACAATGTACCCTTGCAGCAAAGGCGACCAACGGTATCCTGCACTGTGTTAGGCAGAGCATTGCCAGCAGGTCGAGGGAGGTGATCCTTCCCCTCTAACTCAGCACTCGTGAGACACACCTGGAGTGCTGTGTCCAGTGCTGGGCTCCCCAGTACAAGAGAGACACGGAGCTACTGGACCAAGTCCAGCAAAGGGCTAAGATGATGAAGGGACTGGAGCATCTCTTATGAGGAGAGGCTGAGAGAGCTGGGACTGTTTGGCCTGGAAAAGGGAAGGCTCAGGGGGGATCTTATCAATGTGTATAAATATGTGATGGGGGAGAGGTAAAGAAGACAGAGCCAGACTCTTCTCAGTGGCACCCAGTGACAGAACAAGAGGCAACGGGCACAAACTGAAACACTTCTTTCCTGTAAGGGTGGCTGAGCACTGGAACAGGTTGTCAGAGAGGTTGTAGAGTCTCCATCCTTGGAGATATTAAAAACCTGACTGGACACAGTCCTGAGCAACCTGCTCTCTAGCTGACTCCACTTGAGAAGGGTGGTTGAACTAAATGATCTCAACAGGTGCCTTCCAACCCCAACTATTCTGTGATAAGCTTGCATATTCATCTTCTACCTTCATTTTGTTTCAAAAAAACCCCAGCAACACAACACAGCACAACACAACTTACTGTGGCTGATAGAGAAAAAGGTCAATGATGTTGTCTCTCCCTTTAGGGTGGTTGAAAAACACAAATAAAGACCAGTGGATAAGCCATGTTCTTTGCTGAAGAGACTGCAGTGGAGAGCTGACAGACTAAAAGAAAAACATAACACTGATTTAAACCATGGTACCAAAAACAAAAAAAGCACACCACACACCCACCACACAGAAAATAGTTCATATAAACACTAATGCATAGAAACCTACAGTTGTTCAGCAATTTGTGATTTTCCACTGACTCTCTCTGGTTGCTGTCATTCTCAGGCCGAGTTTAACCTCCAGCTTTTTAACTTGTCAGCTGCTAAAGATAAATCTCCCAGAAGTTACAACCTAAGATACCAATTTTTCCAATATTATATTCCAAATTGTTTGCCCAAATTTGTATTCTGTTTTGGCAACCGTATTTTACTTTTCCAGAGATGACCAGGCTATCATATATAATTATTTCCCTTCTTAATCCTGAACTTTGTTTCAGCTCTTCCCCTCTTCTGATGTGCTTTGAGGAACTAAACTAGTTTCTCTAGCTTTTTACTTTTTTTCTCTTCTCTAAAGCCTAACAAGAGTATTTTGTCATGCAAAGCACATCTCAGACAGTGATGAAACACCACAATCACTTTCAGCCAGAAAATAAGAAGGTAATTATTTTCATTTAAACTGTTACGATACAAATAGAGTTTCAGCCTAAAGCACACAGACTTGCTCCAAATTTCAGCACCACTTCAAATAAAGGTTATAAAGCAACAGGCTGTGTCCATTCATTCTCAACAAAGTAATAATCACTCACAGGAGCATGACAACTAAGTATGATTTTGTCCTAAAAATCCTTTGAGTCTAGTGAAGTAGCCAAAGCTCATAGTGTTACTATAACCACATAGGTTCATAAAGCTCAGAAAGAAAAAAAAAGAAAAAAAATCAGAAAAGAAAGTCTGTTAGCATTAATTACCTGTCACCAACATAAAAAAAATTTGAGGCAGGGAGGCAAACCAGCTCCCCGCACCCTCAAGATTTTAATTTAGGACAGTAAAGCTCTCCTAAACTATTTCAGATATGGCCACTGAAGTCCCACGAGCAGACAATAAAACTATAAGGCTGAGTTCCTCAATATCTTAAGTAGCTCTAAATTAGAACTTGCAGACCCACACTTTCCCTTCATTTTCCTGGTGCTTGTCTGAACCTAGGAGGAGCTGGTGAGGAAGCTGAATTGGGTGAAAACTCATTGTTTTCCCCTGTCTCCTTGGGGATGGAGTGATACCACAACAAGGTCTGGTTCTTGCAAGAAACCTCTGCAAGTCACCAGCCCCCTAATATAAGCAGAAAAGCAACCAAGACAGCTTTCTAAGTTAAGCTTAGTAAGTTAACTTAGTAAAGATACTTTACTAAGTTAAAACAGCACAAGAAAGAGCAAGATAATTACTAGAGCCAGCAGAAGGAGAGAAGAGAGCAAGGAAACATTTATCCTCTAGACAAGCTCAGCTGCTTCTAAACTACACCCTTCAGAATGGTTTAAACTGTTGCAAAATAAAACCTGTATGTCCTCTGTCACAGCACTGATTAACTGTAAGCTACTGAAAGCTCCACTGAAAATATATTCACTAACAATTCCCAGTCATTTTCACACAATGATACCTTGCTCTCAAACTTACTCTTGACGGAAGTTCATTTTTACAGAGATTTCCAATAAACAAAAAATACAACTGTATTTCAAACAAGATAAAGGGAAGCATATCATTTGAAAGATGAAAGATTTCAATATTTCTTCACCATTACTTCTTAAGCATCCTTCTACTCTCCCACTACTCTCCCACTAACCTTTAAGAAATACATGAGTCTGTTAGTACAAGAGTGTGGTAAACTCCTAAGAGACTGGAAGTGCTTCATAAAGACAACCGCACTAGGCCCTCTAACTTCTTATCTTACCAAGATGATCAAGCTTTTTACTTACATTATTATCTATTGTCTCCTTTAATCTTGTGAGATCTTCCATGGCTGCATCCCAGTTCTGCATCAAAATTTCAGATGCCAGCTTTCCCCACAGAGAACTCAAAGCATTTCTATCTGTCGCTGGAACCTGTTTTCAGCAACAACAGCAAAGTCACATATTTTTTTTTCATTAAAAAAAAAGTATTTTCTGGCACTACTTTTAACTTTACAACATGCCAGACTTGCATGGCTCTACCTTTCCAAATGATGTACTTTTAATAAAAAATAAAAAATAAAAAATAAATCAATTTAGACACAAAAGGGCAAGCACCATTAAAATTAGAAAATCTTGTCCCAAGCAAGACAAAGTTCCACACATACTGCAGATTCCTAAATTAAACAACAGAAAAGAACGAAATGGCTGAGCACCAGATGACACTTTTGTTCCAGATTTCTGAAACCACGTATGAATGCCTGTGAACTATTAATAGACACTTCTTATAAAGCAGGTTCCCCAAAAATCTGGTGACAGTAAGTAACCACATCACACAGGATAATGCTCAAAGTTCTTTCTGCTAAGGCTGTGACTAAAGCAGACTTCTTACAGGAGCGTCCTGTAAAACTACAACTTTGTAGTCATGAATTCCATTTCCTGGAATGGTAGTTGTAAGGTCAAACAATGTTAGTTTTATACAGGAACGAATTACACTAGGTCATTCAGAGTGTCAAATTCTATTGTAACTGTGATCTGAGAATAGTTCTTTTCATAGATTATGTTTCATCACACAACTTTAACAAATCTTCTCCCATCAGAAGTAGTAACAGAAGTCTTATACCAAGCTACAAGGACCAAAACCAGTACTTCACTTTTAGAAATTAATTTTATTTGACATATAAGAACATTATGCTAAGCTAGAATTAAAGCACAAAGAATTAAGGACAGCTACCCACAGGCCTAGAGAACAGAATTTTAGTTTCTTTCTCAGAATGTGAAATGTACATATAACACAAAGTCATATAGAAGAACACAGCTTTATCATCAATATTTAGACCAAGAATTCAATTCATTTCTACTTACAACACTAGTCCAAAAATTAATGATTCTCTTCACATTTCTCTTTCTTTAGTCAACTAGAGAAGAACTACTGTGCTTTACTTCAGCAGCATTTCACGAGATTTAGGATATTTTTAGATGGAACTAGGAAGTAGATAGCATGAAACAAAACCCTCGAAATGCAAATCACTATAGATTTTCAGCAATCATTTCACATATCTTCAAGATATAGGGTTTAGAAGTCATTACCTTCCAGAAAACCAAGGTGCCTATTTAGCAGGGAATTTTATTTAAGGAGGTTGATGTGCAGTACACTGCTTCCAAATCATGTCATTACAGTTAGCTATTCACAATAACTGCCTTCAGATACTGCAGCTGTTCTAGCTACAGTATCTGGATTTTCAAGCAGTTACCTTAAATTTCCATTTGTTCGTAAAATGGCACATTCACCGACCACTGACAATAAATTTACTGTGCTGAGATTCTTAGAAGACACTAAATCTTCATTCTCAAAATTCACTCCCACCATTAACAATGATATGAATTACAACAACATGAAAAGAGCTGGTTAAGAGACCACGGATCTGGTTCTACAGTTCTCATTTAAGCTGTTTACATTTCCCAGTTAGATGACTTTTAGTCTTAAATACTTCACAAAATTCAAGAGAAGACAGATGAGAGTTCAGATAAGGCAGCAGTTCAACATTACTACCGGTTACCTTCAATCTACCTGCAAGTTTTTCTCTACTGTTGGTAATCCCTGCACACAAAAACAAGTACTCATTTTGCTGTTATTTTAAATATTTTTTCCAGGGTATGTTTCCCACTGTAAACAAGAAATATTCCATAATTAAATCTAACCACAAGACTTACAAGTTTAAAGAAGAGCTCTCAATTCAGCATAAAAATAACAGAATTGCTGGACAACAGCCAGTGACAATTATTAATTATAAATCTGAAAAGCTTTTCAAGACTTCCTTGGTGCAAAGTAATTGTCTCAAAAAAGCTCATAAGTATTGTATTTTACTACAGGTAACTAAAATGGTCTAAATATTTCATGAAAAGCACTTACCAAAACTCTAAAAAAGTAGAGGTATTCTGCAGCTCCTGAGTAGTTACCACATTCATACTGGAATTTTGCATACCTGTAGAGCGTATCTAGGTACTCCTGCCTAAACTGAAAAGGAACACAAAAAAGGTTTTCTTCACTAAGAGAGGAAAAAAAAAAAGTTGCTACAGGCTGTTACAGGAGCATTTTTTAACAGTAAAGATTTATTACAGACATGTAAGCAATCTTTAAAAACACTTCAAATTTGATATATGTTATAAACAGGAAAGACAGAAAAGAAAACCATTTTACTCTTAAGCTGTGCCATTGAATTAGTAATCATACTAATACTTGGAAAAAAAAAAGGTGAAATTCTGCATTATGAAATTAAGCAAATTTTTTAGTTGCAAGTATACTAACATTAAGCTCCAACTTCATTTTTAAGACATGCACGTTCAAAGGCATTCAAATAAAATACTTGAGCACTAGGAATTCTACCTATTAGCTACATTCAAACTAGATAGGCCAGAATGTCAGTACCCAATTCTGCGGAACTGTTGGTTGTGGGGGAGTTTGGATGGAGGTGTTTAGAACCGCGTTCAAACAGATTAAATAATTAATACTTACACCATGCTTCTCAGCCAAATAGTCAAACAGCATTCGACCGTCCCTACAATAAAAAAGATAAAAACAGCTGTTTTTACAAAACAAACTGATTGCCACCATTTACTATGCAACACAACCTTGAGTTGTCCAAACAAAAATTATCTTGCCAAATAGCAAATAAATTGAAAGAAAAGATATTTTTCTGCTTGCTGTGTATACGCAATTACAGAAATAATGAACCCAAGTGTCATGAAATTAATAAAAAGTTTCAAAATCTGCTAAAATTAATATAATTAAAGAGTGGTGTCTGCAACAATAGCCAGAATTAAGAAAGAGCGGGGGCAGTGGAGGGAGGGTTAAATTTGACAGTATTCTTAACATTTTGACTATGAAAGCTAAGTTCTGATTTAGAGCTCTTCCCACTCTCACATTCTAATTCCACGGCAATTACTCAGGCCAAACAGTTTGAATTAGATAGCAGACAGGAAAATACCTGCCAAGACTAAAAAAGCCAAACAGAATTAGAAAGGAAATTTACCCCACTACTAACACTGGGATACACTGGTTAGCAAGCATCTCTCTACCACAGTAAATACCTGCAGAATACACAACTAAGAAAAATAAATCACCCCAGTAGGTTCTAAATCACTAGTTTACACATGCAATTACATTTAAGAAATTTCTTTATTCAAAGAGGACAATAAAAAGGCAACAGGTATTATCTTGATCAAAGGAAAGTTAAAGCCTCCAGTAGGCAAACTGAAGATAATCCACAATCAAGAAGCCATCGCTAAGAAAGAAGGCTTCATAACAGAAGCATTTCTAGGTTTAGAAAATAAGAGCTATCCAACACAAACCACTTGCAGAAGAATCTTGCCATAAGAGGGGGATATCCTAGATGGATGTCTCTATTACCTTACCAAACAAAAGAAAAAATGAAAACAAACTAGAAAAAGCTCTGTGAATACCATCTAGTCTTCTAGAAATCACCATACGTACAGGGTCAACAAATGCAATTCCACATGCAAGATAGTTCTCCTCTCAGTCCTCTCCCTGCTATTGCCATCAAGTAAAGAATCTGACATGTCAGCTTTTCGGTCATCCTGACTCAAAGTGAGCCATCAAGGGGCTACCCTCCATCCAAAGCTTAAAGCCAACTACATCATTAGACAGTAAAAGGAGATTCTTTTCCATGTCTAACAGCAAGCTGAAATTTTTGTGCAAGTCAGAAGTGTCATTCCATTTCTATAAACACCATTCTAGGAAGTGATGCATCACCAGGGCAAGCAAGCTGAATTTATTTATATAAATAGATCCATCTCCTTTAAAACACTCTGTAAGGTGTGTGTAACCATGCTACCTAACACTAATTGAGGCTTCAGGACTTTTATGTAATCTTTAAACTTATAGTGAGTGAACTACGTATTTGCTTTATGCACTTTTACTTCTGTAGAATGTTTCATTCAAGGAGTAAGACAACAGTAAAGCTTCTCGTACTTAAAGAAGCCTATGGAAATCCTGGAAAGGAAGACCTGGACAATTCAGAGAACTATCATGTTTGACAGAACATGTACCTGAGATTTAACTGAAGAAAAGTGTCAAACTATAAATTCCTCTTGAGACAAAGATGCAGTGAAAGTGCATGCAGAAGACACTTCCAGAGAGCATGGGGAAATCAACTGACTACAGAGCTAAAAGGTTGTTTAATTAGAAATTATGGTATATAGGTCAAGATTATACAGTGAAATGGCACATTGCCAAGGTAGCTAAGAATGACAGTCCTTAGGAATACTCTTGGAAGCAATAATCTCATGATTTTTTTCCAGTGGAACATACTTCAAGGGTGAGGGATATTGACTCTTCCTCTATAATTTTTAAAGTCTTAATGCCCTTCTCCAACAGCTGCATAGGAAAAAAAAAAAAAAGAAAAAGAAAAAAAGAGATTTTGGCTTATTCTTGAAAGAACCTCCACTTGCAAAATCTCTTTCACACATCATCTTCTACTATATCCCAATCAGACTTTGATCTTCTAAACAGCACTGTGATGAATCAAAAGTCATGAGCTAAAGGCCTGATAATATACATCTCTGAATTCGATACAAATAGGTCCAAATCACCAGCAGGTATTCACAAAAGTTAAAGAATCAAAAAGCTAGTATCTACTTATTTAAAGCACGTTCCTCAGGTCTAAGTAAATGATAGCTTTCAGCTCAACCTGATTCTCCCCCTTACCATAGAACTCCAACAATCTGGATTAGAAATTTTGTTAAACTAAAAAAAAACAACAGAAAAACCTTGTAAGCAGTAAAGCTTTCAGCTATTTTAAGAGTGAAATAGATATACCAGCTGTGAAACAAAACTTCTTGCATATGAAGATGAGCCTAGTGTTTCATAGCATTAGGCAGGTTATATTTCAGAATTTTTTTGAACATCATCTCTTGCTTCCAAACAGAGTGTTTATGCTCTGGAATCTGTACTACTGACCAACTTCTTTGAACCAAAGATCACATAACAGAATAATTCCTCCAAGAAACACTCATACTTGGAATTGCAACAAGATTTTTATGCAACAAAATTGTTTTTAAAAACTGGCTAGAGGCAATGCAAGAACTGAAGATCTCTATATATGAGTGAGAAGTTAAGTTAGGTCTGAAGAAAGACACAATAGCATCAGGGAATATCTTTTCTGAAATTTAAGATCGTCTCAGCTAATAACTTAGATGCAGTTAACTAACCTTCGCTTTCAAAGCTGTACTTTCAAAGGCTCCTGGCTTTGAATAACCACTCGGGTCACGGGCAAACATAAATCCTTTTCTTAATAGAAAGGATTAGGTGACATAAATATCCATGTAGAAGTCAGATGTAATGGTGGCTTACTTATACTGACAATGCTTTTTGCAGCAGAAGCTTAAGTATTTTCCATTGATTACAGAACAGAAAAAAGCTATTTTTTCCTGAAATGCTGAAAAACTGATGAATTTCATTATTTCCATTGAAATGTTGTTTCACATATGCACCAAGACTCAATGTGCTGTATGTCACCATTTCTGCATCAACTGCATTCTAGGTTAGATTATAACAAATTCTGCAAACCATGTGCAGAGTAGAGATAAAACGTGTACTGGTTATCTACATATGCCAAAAGGATGATCAGATTTGAGTAAATTTGAGGGGGAAGAGAAGGGGTGAAAAAAAAGGTGAGAGGGTGCATCGACTCTAGTCTAAACACTAGAATTTGAAAAACATTGGTACCTTCAGAGAGAACATCAGCTGAGGTAAAGTAGTCTAAATGATCTTTTAACACAAGTGACAGCCACCATCTTTGTAGCTTCGTAAGAGCTTGCCAACAATAAACCTAAATAAAGGATTCACCTTCAAACTCAAGTGGAGCCATGTATGCTCCTGGGATACATCTGATGTGGTACACACTATCTGAAATCTTCAAGCAGATGAGGCTGAATAACAAATCTATCTATTTAACTTTCCAGAGAACGTTTGACACATTTACAACAGTGATAACAAGCATTTCTAACGTAAAGACAAGCAGTAACTTAAACTAAATGAATATTTTTTCATCTCTCTGTTGAACTGGCACAACTACTTCTTCAACTACTACAGCCGAATCCTTTCCTAAGGGGACTGATGTAGGCTTAACCATATGAAACCCCTCACAGACCTTAGAATGTAAGGTTTAGACAGACTCATTCCACTTTAATTACTCTCACAAGCAAAGTGAGGAGAGATCACACATCTTCCTCAAACTGCAAAGCTAAGGTTTTGTGTGGCATATTTTAACAACATGAGCACCTATAGTATTAGACCCCAAATTCATGTTCAGTTTTGGCATCCTAAGTTCATAGCTGCAATAAGGAAAATTCCAGTTTTCTCACAAAGAGGGTGACCATGCACTGGAACAGCTTGCCCAGAGAGTCTATGAAATCTCCATCCTTGGAGATATTCCAAACTCAACCAGACAAAGCCCTGAGCAACCTGATGGGAGGTAGTCCTGCTTTGACTAGGGAGCTTGACCTCCTTCCCAGAGGTTCCTTAAGAACTAAATTATTCCATGATTCTAGAATTATCAAAGTCTCAGCCCAGAGGACTGACCCCCACCCCCCAAATCCTTAAAGCTCGACACTGTTCCTTAAAAAGGTTATTAGAAGCAGTACCTTTCATCAACAAGTTGGCCGGTTCAGAAGGGGGAGGCTGGGGTGGGAAGGAAAACGGGACACAGGGATAGACAGGACTCCTGAAAGAAACATGCCCTAGGAGGCTGAAAGGGTGCATATCCACCAGGCCTCCTAGAGTAAGGATGACAACATTCCATAATCCTCTGTCGAAGATAGAAAAGAGAGAGAAGACCTCCTAGAAAAGGGGATCTAAATTGTTTCATCCCCTATTCCCTCCAAAAATCATCCTTGGCTGCAATCTGACAGCACCTTATGACTAAATGAGTGTCATTTGTCCCCAGTTGATTCAGTTAAGTATTAAGAGGAAAGAGAAGCCTTATGTACTGCAGATAAAAGCACAGAAAAGAGTAAGTGGTGTGTGGCCATTTCAACCACATCACCACAGGCACTACTTAAATACTGGCTGGAAATAAAAATGCCTTTTTTTGCAGTGGCTACACAGAGAACATTCCTATCCTCACATCCAAGAGGTACCAATAAATCTTCTCAGGAAAGTTAATTTTAAGAATTACCTAGTGGACTGCATTTGCCTTGTAGTCTCTGGATCTTCAAACATCTTGACAATAGGTTCAGTTTCTGCCTGAAGCTGTTTCAGCTGTGCAACAACAGTAGTTCTCTTTTCACGCAAAGCTAAACAAAACAAACAAACAAAATTGACATAATGCTTAAAATTTTTAAAGGAGATCAACTGCAGTTATCTGATGCTGATAGCACAGTTCAACTCCATGTCTTCTCAATTCCCATCTAGCTTGTCTTCTCACCTCAGTCAAGTTACAAAAATAGAGGTATCCAACAACTCCTTAACTGAAAAAGTTTCTATCATTTGGTCCCTTTATCCACAGTGCAGTTCTAATCAAGCCACTAAAGAGCAGATAGCTACAGCAGAGTCACTAAAAGCCTGAAGATACCCCGTCTAATACAGGGGGAGGAATGGCCTTTTAGATAAGTTTTCTTATTCCAGATCAGCTTGGAAAGGTTAGAAAAAAAGCAAACATAATGGTATGATACTGCTAAGACCAATTTTCTTTTAACTGACAAGGTCCTAAAGCTCACATTTAGAATACTCACCTGAAAGTTGAGAGGAAGAAAAGAATTTATAGGCAGCTCAATCTGCAAAATTATGATTTGAAATATTGTGTGTGCCTAATTAGATCATTAAATCTTTTCTGGAAATCAGTAGGAATAGAACTTACATGTTTAGGACTATTTTACATCTGCTTTAGATTATTTTACACAGATCCAAACTTTTCCACCCAGTGCTACCACATGCAATAAAGCAAATACTTAAACAAAACTCTGAAAAGCCTAAGTGCTAAAATAACCAGAAAAGCAGCAGTTTGAAATTGGCTATGTGAGCAAAGAAATTTATGGGATCAGACAACCCAAGACCAAGTCCCAGTAGAGATCAGTATGCAGGAAAGGATGAAAGCACACCAGGACATTTAATGCCACAGTGAATCTATTTGACATTTCTTTTGTGATTATGACTATGCATGTATTTGTAAGTGAGGTCCAAAGTGGATGAACACCATAATGGTGACCCAGTCTAAATCTGAGAATGACTTGCCTGATAAGAAGTATTCCAGTAAGGAGAAATTATCTCCAACTTCAGAAGAATCTTGAGATTATAGAAAAGGAAGGGGAAGAAACGAAAGCAAAACCACTCAGTTAACTTACTAAGAGTACAAAAATGTTTTTCTGTGACATCTCCCAGCTCTAGGACTGTAAGTTGATCTTACAGAAGACAAGACAAAAGCAAGTATACATTACACACAGACATTACAAAGCATAGCAGCATAAGTCAACTTAGCTGTGACTAGTTACAACAGTAAGATTTAAAAACAAAGTTTAGTAGAAAATTGTAATGAAGCCAGCAAGTCTTCAGATAAAAATACCCTGTCCATACCATCTTGGTAAGTGTTGATGTACGAAATGACACATATCAGAAAGCTCTCACAGTAAGTGAAGACCTCTTTACAAAAAACTGCACAAGCAAACACCCTGAACTACTGATTCCATAATGTATTAC
Organism: Apteryx mantelli; assembly: GCF_036417845.1. Taxonomy (NCBI): domain Eukaryota; kingdom Metazoa; phylum Chordata; class Aves; order Apterygiformes; family Apterygidae; genus Apteryx; species Apteryx mantelli. Next base: position 19,796,735 of record NC_089979.1, on the reverse strand, counting down.
TTCTGCTTAAGTTAATTTTATACTGTTGAACCATTGTTGCTAGTCTTACGCATCATCGCATATACATCCATAAACAACAATATCTATGCTAGGATCTCGAAAATTTGGTCAAAATGTTGGATTCAACACCCATAACTATCAGTTCTCCTCACATATTTCAGAAGGGACTAATTGCCAACTCTTCCACTTAAAAGAACCTGAACAGAATAAGATTCAGAGGCAGAAGAAGAATAGTTGGATTTTGTACCTGACTAGGCAACAGCATCCAAGCCTCTTCCTCCTAAGCTGCAGCTAAGATACTGTTGTCCCACTACAGTTTAGCAAAATATGAGGAACTCCATAGAATGAAAAAAAGATATGGGAAATGAGGTGGCGGGGGGAAAGTGGATATTCAAAAACCAGGGTTGGAGGGGTGGAACTCAAACACAACCAGAAAAACCAAAACCACATAGGATAGAAATTACAGGAAAAAAGGATGTTCTATTTCTCTGCTTTTCCCAAGTGGCATGTGGGAAAATAAAAATTACAGAAGTAACTACGAAAGCCCCCCCCCCCCCCCAAAAAAAACACACAAAAACAAAAAAACACACAGAGAGTACAAGAGGAGGTTAATTTTTCATATGCTACTATGATTTCATTTGGAGTTTCTTCCCCTAGAGGAAATAGTAATTTACCTGTTGACAAAAGTGAGTAACACATGCACTTTCACCTGCAACACTTACGTATTTCCTCAAAATCTAAAATATCAGCCACAAAACAGACAAATTAATGGAATTACTTATAACAGAAATCCACTCTTAATACAGTGTATACTTTAAAGAAAAAGTTATACTGACCCCAAAGTACTGTTCAATATTGTCTAATTTTACAGGTGAAAGATCAGATGCAACTCTATTAGGCTCTACCACTGAAGCGCTTAGAATGACCAAGACTGCACTGAAGTACTTCACATATCACTCAAAGTCTAAGTTTGTAAAAGACAAAAGTTCACACTTTTCAGAATTAGGGGAGACTACTTGTTTCAGTAACGCACACTTTTTTCTTAAGGTCAAAGTTACTAAACAGCATTCTAGTTTTCAAGGGCAACAGGCAAATTACTACTAGCTGTTTATTATCTTATATACAAAAGTTGTAAAATTTGCAATTATTTCACTTCTAAATGAGCAGCTTACCATGAGGAATTTCATCGGAATAAAGATTTTTGTACACATCCATAGCAAAATCCACCATGTTGGTATCGCTAAGAAGATCCAGTTTTCCTTGGAGTAGTTCTTTCTCATTGTATATCTAAAATCAAGAATTATTAACAGATTTCTTTGAATACAATAAAATGGTCTCCAATTAATGTAAGTATTTACCCTTATAGGACAAGTTATTTATAAATTTTGTCAAATTATTTAATTTTAAACATCAAATCTCACAGCTTTTCAGTGTTTCACAGTTTCTTTGTCATTTGCACAGTCAACATTCCCAATCTTGATATCAATTTTTTTCTATTTATGAATACCTACACTTCTAAAGATAATTAGAAGACAAATAGCATTCTAGATGACTTTTCCTAATGAAAGCCAATTAGTTACTTAATGGGCCAAAACAAATATTGATCCATGAAAAAAATCCATCATGAACATTTTGACCTGGTTTTGCAGTTCTGACCCCAGAACTTAAACAGATGCAACCCACAGGTGAAGTTCAGTAAATACTTTTCAAGAAAGAGCATGCTAAACAGTTTAGACTCACCAAATAATTTAAAGTGGATCTCAGGAAAGTTATTCGGGGTCAAACTTATCATTTAATTCTAACACAGATTAGTGTAAAATATGTTACTAGGTCTACAACATAAAAGCAAATTTAATATAGCTTGTGTAATTATTTGGTGTTCTTTTAAACTTGTTCAGTTATTTTTAAAAGTTCCTACCCCATAATTTAGCTATCAGTTGTATACTGCTGTTACATCTTCAGGATGTAGGTGGGGACCTAAACTTACGTATATCCCCAAACTACATCTGCATGGAGGCTGTATTACAATCCATTGCATCACAGTTACAGACATCTCGGATGGAAAATCCACAAGAGATTAATTCAGTTTTGAACACCATTTTGTTCAAGTGCAGCCTAGCAAAAATAACAAGGTTTAGTTAACTTCAACTGGGTTTAGTTAACTTCAACTGGGTTTAGTTAACTTCAACTGGGTTTAGTTAACTTCAACTGGGTTAACTCCAAAACACCAAAAATAATGCCCCTAAGACAACAGACATCAAGCAGAGCTATACGCAAGATACAAAGACATGGTAGGTTAAACTGTTTCACTGTATGCAGGCTTGATTCTGAAGCCTAAAATAATATTTATTTCAAAATTCAAGGCTTATAATTTTGTTTCCATTCATTTTAAAATGAAACAAGTAGATGCTTCAGACGAACTAAACTCTCATCAATTTTAACCGACGTATTTGCTTCGTTTTTTGAGTTCTCTTTAATTTTTATTAATATAATTAAATAGGAAAGACCAACAGGAGGACTTGCGCTGCAGTTAAGCGCAAACGCGGCAAGTCTGGCGATGACGGCAGCTTTCACTCGAGCCGGTTCGCACCGAGGCCTGCACTGACGCAAACCCCCGCACTGCCCCTGCGGCCCGCGGAGCAGCTTACAGGCACCAAGCCGCGGCGGCAGGGAGAGCTCCTCTCCTTCCCTCCCCAGGCCGGGGCGCGGAAGTGAACCGGGCCAAACGCAAGGAGGGGGGAAGAGGAACCCCCCGCTCCCGGGAGCCGCACCGCAGAGGAGCGGCCCCCCCGGCCCGCCGCCCTGCTCCTTCCCGGCGGGGAGGGCCCACGCGCCTCTTCCGCGCCGCCCCCCCCCCCACGCGGCGCCGCGGCTCCAGGACCGCCCCAAGCCCCCCCCACCGCGGGCAGCGAGCGCCGAGCGCCCCCGCAGGCCGGGCCCAGCCCGGGGGCGCCAGGCGCGGCAGGGCCTGGCCCCTCGGGGAGCCCCGGGCCCGCGAAGGGAACCGTTCGGCGGCACCGCCCGCCACTCCCCCGCGCCCCGCAGCGGTGGGGCCGGCTGCCCGGCTGCGGGATGGCCCCGTACCTCCTTGACGGAGAGGAACTCGAGCAGGGGGAAGACCAAGTGCCGGTCCAAGAAGTGCGCGATTCTGGTGGTCAAGTCGTACTCCGCCATCTTGGGACCGGGAGAGGAAAGGCGCGGGGCGGGACTCGGCCGCGGCGACGCGCCAGGCACGCGGCGGCGGCGGCAGTTGAGGGCCGTGCGCCTGCGCCCCGCCTGCGCGTGCGCCTGCGCAGGCTCGCCCTGCGGGGAGGGGGAGCAGCGGCGCGCGCCTGCGCGAGGCCTTTTCCCTGCCGTGCGCGGCCCTTGGGAGGGCGTGCGGTCTGGCTGTCTGGGGGGACCGTTACGGGGCTTCCGCGCGGGGCCTAAGGCCTCTCGTAGCGGCGTGAAAGGAGAAGCTGGGCTGAGTCTCGGGATCCTCCCAGCCTCCCTTGAGGCGGCTGCAGAGCCCGGCCGGGTGCGCGGCGCAGCGGGACTGGAGCGTTGTGGGGGTGGGGGCAGGGCCCTGCCCGAAGCTTGCCTCAGCCTGGACGGCAACGGTGGCCCGAGCCGTTACTAAGCGTTCAGAGTTTGCCTGTTGCGGTTGAGTCAGTTTGTCAGAAATTGAGTTCAGAGATGATTCAAATCCCTTTTTGGAAAGGGTGTGGAGTGGCCTTGAGATGTGGGCCCTGCCCCGCTGCTGTGTGCTCAGTGTGGAAACTTGACCTGGTTGAATCTGGGAAAGAGGAACAGGAAGGGGGCCTGAACTGGTTTTGGCCCCAAGAGAAACCTGTTAAATTTGACCATGGAGTTGTTAGTTGTGGGTGTGTGACTGATGAGATATGACAGGGAAGCTGGGGCTGTAGTGGACAACCGCTGCCAGAGTGGAACCCAAGGAAAGATGTGCTAGCGTTGCTGGGCTTAGCAACAGAAACATGGAATCACTAATACAGACCGTAGCTGGGGTATATATTTCTTGTAGTCAGCGTAAGGAACATCAGCAAGTTTACGGAGGTGTTTAACTTACCAGAACATTGAAAAAAGTGTAAAATGCACTTCATGTTCTTATAGCTTATAAGAATATATTAAAAAGCCTAGAAAGAAGCATTCTCCAACCATATCAGGTGGGATTGTTGGATATCTGGTTCCTTTTCAAGTGACCTGACTGCCTTTTTATCTTTTTTATATTAATCTATTTTTTTCTTTTATTGCTATTTTAAGTGGGAGGTTAGAGCTGCTAGTCAAAGAAAATGTACACCTTCACATCTCAGATCATTTAGACTTACTGTTAGTACATGTTAAGTCTGTGCATATTGATCAGGTTTGCCTGAGGTACTTGTTTTTTATTTGCTTTGTTGTAGGTTTTTTACATCCATTGAAGTATAGTTTTCATACGGGGACAGAGAATCATTGTTGATGAGAATGATATTCCAGAAAACTGTGTGATAAGAAATGTAGTTTTGCTTTACGAAGACACTTATGGAGTCCTGAAAATGTTTTTGAAATATGTGGTCTAGGATGCTGTCAGATACATGGCGTGTGTAAAGCACAAGGCCATATCTACCATAGATGTGGTCTATGTTGAAGTACCAAGCCTGTATCTTGTATCAGTTAGAGGTTAAATCTATATCAACAGCTAAAGCAGGTAAGTGAGACTTCTTAGAGGCAGTTGCTTTTCCATAGTTAGTCTTCTTGTTCCTGCTTTCTGTGAAGAGTACTTCATACAGTTATTCCTGCCTGGCTTGAATTCTGGTGGGTCAAGAGGAACTTTCTAGCCCATAACACTGGAGAACTTTTCTTCTGGAAGTGTAATGTTAATTGTGACTCATTTTAAAATAAGCTTTGTGTGACATGTCTTTTCTCATAGTCTTTGCATTTGATAAAAAGATGATACTGATGCATTTGTAACTGGCATTCAAAACCTGCCATAGTTGGAGAGTCTATGTCTTGTTTCTCTTAGTTTGTTATTCTCAGTGTAGGCCTTATAGAGGCATTGGATACAATGACAGCAAACCCTTTTCTTTATATAATAATAAAATTGAGACATGCAGTTGAGGGAAGGAGATACTGATAAAAGAAGATGTAATTGTAAAAAGTGTACTGTTTTGGAGGAGCACTCATTTTCCTCAGCAGTGCTCACTACTTTTTTTTTTTTTAATCATAATAAATTATTTGGCATTCAGTCATGCATTTGGTTCACTCTGAAATAAATCTCTTGCCTTACTGTATGTAGCATCTTCACTACCTCCAATTCAATTCGGAAGTGTACTCATAACAGTGACAAAACAGGTAGCAAATAGCGTAGATAAAAATTATTTTAGAAAATTTTCTAAAATCCTTATTGTAACCAAAACCTGATTGCTTTTAATCATTAATTTACTGGCCTACTGTAATTAAAAGTGACAACAAACTGGAGATCAAGCTGAAAGTCAGCTAAAATGCATCTACTTTTATTCTTAAAGGTTGATTAAGAAGGAGAGGGAAGAGTGTTTCCCTTTTGGCATGTGTTTATTTTAAGTACTGAAAACTAAAACTCATGAATTATGTGACTTTTTAAACCTTTTGGTTTTAGGTGAAATTTTTGGGATGTGTATAGTAGAAGCTACTACAGCTACATTTCGATAAATCCAGCTATGCGTGACAGATTATTGAAGGGTATGTGAGTTTCCGAATCCTGTGTATGTTTAGTGCATAAAAATATGCTGTCAAAAGGATGAGAAAGAACCTGTTGTCAAAGCTCACTTTAATGATTTTGGAGGATGTAGATTTGAAGCTATATAGATCTGTAGTACTTTTTCACATTAAGTATCCAGCTAGACTATTGGTTTGGAATCTGCAAAATATTATTAAAAGCACTCATGTTGATCAAACGTGATTCAGTGAAAGGTGAAACTCTTTTCAGCTCTGTTGCAGTGAAGTAATGTGCTTTGGTTTGTTGACAGCACTGCAAAAACGCTGCTTCTCAATGTCTAGAGGCAAATACACAATATTGAATTAGGTTTACCAGGACTTTTACGTTAAGTTATCATGAACATTTCCAGTTTTAATAGGGGTTCTCTTAGGTTTGCAAATTTTTGCTTCACTGATAAAGATGCTTACTGCAGCGCTGGGCAGTTTTTTACTGATATAACTATAGTTTGGACTGGTTAAAATATTAAAAAAATTAATTGTTTTGGCAAATCAAGATTAGCCTCCTAAAAATTCAGAAGCATTGGAACTGTTCATTTCAGGCATTTTTTAACTTGGAAATTGTCAGTTTGGGGGACTAGATTCACCAGGAGACTTCATGAGGTTGAAATGGTGACTAATACTGTGCTTTCAATAGGGATGTGGCAGAACTACGTTCTAATCCATTTCATGCTTAATTCAGAGCAAGCACTTAAAAATTACTCTTGTGCTGTTTGGGTGACTTTTCCTAACAATGCCACTGTGGGTTTCTTGTTTGTTGAAACTTTTCAATGTTTAATTAAATAAATATGGTGAATAAAGTATTTGTGTGAGGAGTTTTATTGAAGAAAATGTGATCATGTTTCCCCGTAGCCAGGGATCTAGGTTGTAGGAGTCCAGGATGCAAATGTGTGCAATAAATTGGGCAGAAAAGATCTAAAGTATGGAGCATAATTGTAACTTTGTGATTAGAGCACTCATCTGGATCAGGGGATCTTAAATTCTAGTGTTTTATGTTGTTTATTTATGCTTTTTGCTTCTGTGAATTAATATGATCCCATTCAGAGCAGGGGCCACATTTTTAATGTATTTTTAAAGATTCATATGTTGTGTTCTTAGGAGACACTGTAAATAATAACTGATTTTAGTGAACCAAGTTTTGGAGAAATTATAAAAATAAATTTTTCATCCAACGCTAGCTCTTCATGCTGGGTAGATCTCATTAGTACTTTTCTTAGGGTTGACCAGAAAGTAAGAGTGAACAGTATGTGTTTGGAAACTGAGTCCGTGATCCTCATTGGCTTCTTTGGAACAGAAGCCAGCATTCAGTGTGTGACTAGAGCCTTTCCTTTTAGTTATAACAGAATGTTTTCATTAACCAGATTACCAGTAAAAGAATCCCTAATATTCACAAGGCAAAGATCCTACTTACATTTTTTTTAAACAAGAAGACATTTTAGCAAGACGTTCCCAGTTCAGCTTTTAGGAGTGGAAGGCTGCTTTGGAAAAGATGATGGAGGACTCGAGAGAATCATCTGATTTTGAAATATTTTTTAAAAAAAACTAACTTTTGTTTGGTGGCCAACATTAACCTGTGTTTAAGTTTTTTTTTGTTTGGGTTTTTTTTTGGGGGGGGGAGGGGGGAGTGGCAGAAAAAAGAAGGGAATCACCCAGCAATAAACAGCATAATGAATCTAATAGAAAATGAGAACTTTTTCAAACTGAGATGCTGTCCTGAAGGTTTGTGTTTTTGACTGAAGGAGGAAATGTGTCACTGTTTTCTCAGCTATGATAAAGTGATGGTACAATTAGTTTCAGTTGTGTGAGATTTGTTCTAGCTTTTTCTTTTGTTATATAGAGTTGATTTTTGTTTTTCTTTTAAAAAATGTGAGATGTCAGATATGTTTTCCGTGTATTGTCAGGAAAAAAATCTGTATGTTGCTAACTGAAGGTCAAAGAAAAAAGACATCTAACTATTGAGAGGATTTGAACAAGAATGTATTACTAACATTCTGGTTTAAAGCTCAGTCTCATTTTGTTTAGGACTTGTGAACAAGCTTCATGAATTAACTTTTCTAAATTGTGCATAATAGATATATGATGGTCCTCTTTGAGAGGTTTCCACTGATTTTTATCAAGAGATATAGTTGATCCTAGTAAGTCAAGCCTCATCTGTTCACATAAGGCCTGACTAATCTCTGTCACAAGGATACTAAAACTTTTCCTTCCCAGAGCAGAGGCGTAAATCATTTGCTTAGTGAATCATATAACAACACTTTACCTCTGTGGCAGTTACAGTAGCTCTTTACATTGAATAGTGAATTAATATAGTTGTAGTACAGGTTAGTTTTGGAGTTGGTTAATTTATTTTAAATGTAACTGAGAGGTTAGAAATAAGAAAGTAGTACACTTACTAGGGCGTTCTTCACAGATGGTTAGTGATATACTCCCTAACCTAACAGGAAGATGGAAACACTATAGAATTCAGTATGCTACAGGCTGGTTTTGGGGAGTAACTCTTTGGAGCAGCCCAGGGATTACAATGATGGTAGGTGCCCTATAAGGAAAAAGTATTTATGCGCAATCCATGAAGTTAGTTCTTCACATGACCATGAGTTACTAAATTATTATAGGTAAAACTTATCTAAATCTCTGTGTGTGGTATTACATATAGTAATACTTAAGCTTCTCTGAACATCAGCTGCGGAAATAAATCTGTTTTTATCTGCAAGACAAGCTTAAATTTTTCATAGTGACTGTAGCATTACTAGATGTCATTTGCTTTGAAAATTTTTTAAAACTTAATTAGTGAAGGGGAATACAGAATGGGTCCTGTAGTAGTGTAATTTAACTTAGTTTAATGCTTGAATCTGTTTGGCATTTCCGAAAAGCTTTTCAGAACAAGGACATTTTGTTTAAAAGCACCCGATGATTTTGGACGAGCAGTAGCTCATCTAAAGGTATTATTCAGCAGCTGCTAGAGCACTCGACTCCCTATTGGTTGTTCCTGCTTATGATGCTTAGTGTTGATTGGAGGGAGCTTTGGTCAGAGGTGGGCGCTGCGTGCTGATTGGTTGGTAATCTTTGTGCCTGCACAGTATTGGGTTCCCGAAGGTGAACTGGAACCTGCAGCCAAGGGGTAGGGTAAGCGGGGAAGGAGGGGATGGTTCTCACGCTCGTCGCCCTTGCTTCCCATGAGAGCCCACCACACCCGCAGTACCTGGGGTTTCGGGGGCGCAGTGATAGCGCGAGAGTAACGGTGAATAACAGCATTAGAACAACCAGGGAATAATGCTGCCCCAGAGGCACTGGAAAATGCTGCCTTAGCAGCTTGGCTGAAAGGTTACAGAGCTGCCGTGGAAAGCAGGCTACAGAGTTGCAGATAGAAGGCCCTTGGTACTACAAAAGGCTAAGTCACCTAAGGCACTGTGCAGCACTGGGTTCTGTTATATGGATTATTATCTGCAAGAAATAAGCACAGTGATGAGTGAAAAGGTGCAAAGAACCTATCCGGGGACACCCTTTTAGCAGAGAAGACAGTTACCACAATACTGTGCCAGAACAGCTGTCAGGTCTACTGTTTGCTCTCTGTTGTAAATGCCCAAGGCAGAATGCACTGTATGCTGAGAACTGTTGCTCTGAGAAAAGAAAAGCCTTCTTTAGCCATATCATTTAGCAAAATAGCTATATCCCTCTTGGTGACATTTGATGGCAAAGCAGTCTTTTTCCAGTTATGTTCAGTTAAAACTGGTTACTTGAGTTTATTTTTAACTCCTGAATAGACACCTGGCTGAGGAATTGTGTGAGGCGTAGTAACCTCTAGGCCAGCTTTTAGTTTTGACATATACCATGTTGAATTCAAATCCAAGGAAAAGAAGACTAGTGCCTTTAGCTAGTGGACTACTTCCCTTCTGGAATTCAGTTCATTGTTAACAGTGTACTTAAGGTCTCTATTTTTGTCCATGAAATAAAAGCCATTTGGCTAGAACTAGCTAGAAAAATATCTTAAAAATCAACAAGTATGCATCTTGCTTGGGCTGGTTATTCTGGTTTCACAATTCTTAAACAGTGAGCAATCTTTTCTATCTAATCTATTTATGTAATTGTTGATTTTTACTGTTGTGTTAGCAATAAGTTAAATGACAATCTTTGAATTGCTAGAATTGAATAATCACCAGGAAATTGTAGTAAATTATTTTCCTGCTTCATGTTATTGGGGAAAATTGAACCTATTAACTTATTTTACATCCTTCCCTGACACAGAGAATTGACTATATGATTCAAATCTCGTATAACTCATTCTTATTTAATAGTTTTCACTTTGGTATTTGCAATTCAAAAGTAATATTTCTACTTTTTTTTCTTTTGGCTTTTTTATATATCTGAAATAAAATTTTAATTCCTGCAGTCCATAAATATTTTATTTTCACTTGGTAAAATAAAAATATTCCTAAATGCAAAAATATGACATTTAAAAGAATTCACTTGGTAAAATAAAAATATTCCTAAATGCAAAAATATGACATTTAAAAGAATTCACTAATGTCAAGTATTTCTGAATAGAAATCAGATTGAGACACACTGACTTTAAGTCTAACTGAATCATCATAAAATAGAAAAAGACTGTGTTGGGTATGCTATTGAAGTATGTGGAAATAAAACAATGAGGAAGTCTGAGAGACAAAGTGGAATACCATGCTAAAACTTCTTAATCATTTTGTATACTTTTTATGGTGCAAGAATATTAATGAAGCGCTTGACTAAAGATGCTGGACCAAGTTCCACTGTAACATACGTGTAAGACCGGAATAATGATTAAATCAGTTGAGTTACTCTGCATTTATACTAGTGGAACTCATAAAGCAGGTTTTCTTCCCCTTACAGGAAGGCCATATTAAAAAAGCTAAGGGCAGCGATGCTTACCTAATTGTACCTTACCAGTTGGTGGTGTTAGGCTCTATCTACAACTTTTCAAGTGATGTTTTCTGTACTTTCAATAATACTTCTTTTCTAGTTATGTAAATTGTCTTTCTTATATAGTGTTACAAGGCTCACCTGATAATTTGAATCACATGAATAATTGAACAAAAGAAGTCAGTTAGTTCCAATACATTCTCCGTCAAAGTTTCAACTGAACTTGATTTTTTTCCTAAAACAGGTATATGGAATACATTATTTTTAATTTCACAAAGGTGATGAAGAATACGGAGGAAACAAGGACACTCTGCTTACAGACATCTTCTTAAAGGATGTACCATGTATTGTAATATACTGCTAGATTATAGGGTTAAAATTATAATTGCAAAGAAACCTATATGACTTGTGGCTTTGAGCCTGTTCATAGTTTACTGCTTTGCTTTGTTTAGACAGTACAGTACATCAGAAGACTTGGGGGGGGGGACTTTCACACAGAAATAATCCTAATCTTGCCACCTTTTTTGGTACAATTTTGATTTTTTTTTTGATTTTTATTTTTTGTCATGCTAACAAGAAAATGTAGGAGAAAGTATTGTTTAATATGAAAATAACAAATCTTTAGAGTTACCAGCTTGCTTAATTCTGTGCAGACTTTCAAGGGAGATTGGAAAGGCCCGTTAAAAGACAGAACTAGAAATGGGAATTACAGAAGACTTGAGTGAGCTCAGTTGGATTGCTCAGGAATAAATGAATTTGGCTCTGTAAGTATGACACAGTATACTTTAAATATACAAAACAAGGCAAAGGAAATTGTAACTAAAGCTCTTAATCCCAGAGTATTGAGATCACCGAGGAAGGGCATAATTTAATCTCAAATCTTTATTATTGGTGATGATGGATGTGTATGAAAGAAACCAGCTTTGCTTTCCAATCCCAAGTTGTTTGCAGGAGGCATATTTGGAGAAAAATGTTTCAAGTTCAAGTGTACTTGAACTAGAGATCAGAGAAACAAATGAGGTTTTTCAAAAGTATGCATTTTAAAGTTATTTTTCAGAACAGCTTTATATATTAAGTGGTATAATAAATCATGTGTTGAGTAATTTGAAATTCATTAAGAAGACTGTTGCTCCTTTGATTAAAAAGAAGGGGAGGGGGGAAGGTCTTCCTAGTGGAAAATGTATTGAAACATTATTTTCCCTGAAAGAATTTGGGACAACATAATAGGTTCTTACTAAAAAGTTCCAATATAATCAGTGTACAACTTGAAGTGAATGTTCTTTAGTAAATCTATATATGGAAAGAAGGCTTAATTCTTTATGCTGATGAACAGAAATCTGCTGTTATTGCATCTTCTTGCTTCATTGAATCAGTTTTGGATTCAGTTATAAAAAAAGACTTTTGTAGGATGATGGTACACAGAAATCTGAGTTGAAGTGATGCAGATATTTATAGCACCAAGTTTTGAAACTAATTTTAAAACCATCTGAATTTGATATAAACCCCATTATAGCCTTGAATTCAGTGACCATTGTTCACATTATATGGTCTCCTTTAGTCTTCTTTAGTCTCAGATATATTTTCTCATTATGTCTAAAAATTTTGCTCCTCTCTTCATTGTTCAGCAAACAGGGCTTGAAACTTTTTGCTTAAGGTGTTTTATCTCCAAGTTCAGACTTAGTGTTTTAAAACATTTTTTAAAAGCTTTTTAATGCATAGCGAATGGAGAGGATGTTTACAGGTTTCATAAGGACTTCAGCATAAGCAAGCTGTATACATAGTATAGCTTGTAGGTTTCCTTTCTTAAAACAGATTTCTTTCAGCTTTATCCAGAAAATGGAGAGTAAAATCTTTTTTTTCACACTCCTGAGTGTTAGGTAGTGCCTGAGTAATTTTACCAGCTTGTTACAAATTCATTTTAGTTGTGTTTTCTTCTTTCAGTTTAGTGTAAATGCTTTGTTACTTCTATGCCATTATTTAAATCTACCTTTGATGAAGCTGTTTTTCTTCCTTTCAGTGATTATGGCACACTATGAATACCATATTGCTGTAACAAGGGCTCCAAATCAGTAAAAGTGATAGCCCTAAATTTGACTCCTGAATGCAGGATTTCAGAATACCTGAGCAAATGTGGTACCAAGATTTGAACGTTGTACTTGCTCTGCCTGCTCTCCAGTTTGGTTAGGAGCAAGTCAGCTCTGATTCAGAGGTCTAAAGCTCTTAATTCAGTGTAAGCACAGCACAAAATCCTTAAGAGGGAGCTTGCTCATGTCCTGCTAACTGGAGCACAGATCTACAGACAGGCCCATCCCACAGTAATGCTCAGGTAAGCTGCCCCAATGGTTTAGGGGGGGAAAGCAGGGGAAAAGAGACATACAGGCTTGATAAATGCTTTTTTGGGTCAGAATCCATAGCTTTGTAATCAGTAGTGGTAGGCCTGACCGAAAACTTAGGCACACGTTAGAAATCAGTTCAGGATCAGAACTGAGTAGAAGGGAGCCATATATCCTGCACTTATTATTTTCCCATCTACTATCTTTTCCATAAACCAGCTCACTGTGCACCCTGGCTTGGGTTGCCAAATAATTCATTTTCCCTCCCAGAAGGATGGGGTAGTATGAGAATACTACTTGCAGCAAGACAAAATTCAAGGCGAACAAGGACTTCAGGTTGTCTGCTGCACAGCTGGGCAAGGCAGGTATGGCAAATAGCTTGAGGATGTTCCTCTATCCAAACCTTAAATGTTACTGCAAGCAAATGGTCTGGACCTTAGTTCCAGGTATCTCAGGAAGAACTTCAGCAGACACTTAAAAACAAGGGCACGCTTTAAAGAGGTGATTCCCTGGCAGCTGCATGTTTATCCAGTCTTTTCTAAAGAAATAGTTGGTCTTTTACCAGGATCACTCTTGATAACCACTGCACTGTCAGCCTGTCCTGTACTGGGGCCTACCAACCTACTGAGGCCTCCAGGTTGCCATCCCAGAAAGGGAGAGAGGGACTTCAGTTCTTCACTTACTGCTATTACAGCCAAATACTGTTGTCCCAGGAACACACTTACTTGAGGGGAATTTTGTCTAAGACTGCAGCTGGAAAGGTTTCTCTAAATGTCTGTCTTTCACTGGATTTTCATCTCAGGGTCTGAAAAGTTTCAGCCTGGCTCTTGGGCAGCCATGTTGACCACAGTATTTCACAGTGGGCCAGGAAATAAAGTAAGGAATAACTAATGCTGTGCTGAGTTCTTCACAAAGCTTCTAGACGACTATAGGAATTATGGAAAAGGAGCAGCTGATCTCTGGAAGGCAGATTGAAGGCTTGCTTTCTTTTCTCTTTGAACTCTTCTGTTTCCTGGCCAACACTATAAGCTGTCCTTTGTATCCTCCTGATGGCTTGTTGGCTCTGAGCTCAGAAGAGATGAAGGGAGCATTCAGGCTAGGCTGGTATACTCTGGAGATGCAGTTTTGGGGAGAAAGGGAAGCCATGCAAAAGAGTTCAAGCCGTGGAAGAACAACTTGGGGTGGCAGATGACTTGCTAGGAATTAGTATAGGATGATCCTAGAAGAGCAACGTGGGAGATTGGGGGTTCACAGATCCCAGCCCTGCCTGTGCCCATTTTCCTTCCCCCTTTTGTTATGAGACAGCACTGGGGCAGGCAAGCCTAGTCCTGTCTGCCTGCAGTAGGCTCACTAGTAGCGTAAGCCACTTGGGAAAGGATGATGGTGAATACTTGTAGGTAGTGCTAGATGCTCTGGGTGCTTATGTGATGTATAGTGTGGATTTAAGGGCACTCTGGAGACATCCTATGAACATGCTGTTATAAGTACAGGCAAGACACTAACTTCAGATGCCTTTATTTTGTCAGTCCTCAGTGTGAGATATCATTATAGTCACCATGGCAAATCCTACAAGATAGCTGTATTCAAATTAATCTAGTACATCCATGGCCTTGTACACTGGTATTAAACAGACAGCATCTTATTTAGAAAGGATGGGGAACTGCTACAGGCTGCAGAATACTAGCTTGTGATTGTCAGGCTAGGCAGACTAAATGACAGTCTGTAGTGGTTCTGGATACTGGGGTTTATTTAAGAAATAAACTTGATTATCTCTCATACTTGCTTGCTCTCTCACTTGTCCCCCTCCCCCCCAAATATTACGTTTACTGAGTCTTGACTTCCCTTCCCAGCAGGGAGATTGCTGCTGATCCAGAAAGGTTGGGCATAAAGTTGTGTTGGTTTGTGCTGTGCTGCTGCTTGCAGTTACCATTCTCAGGTGTTACCAGCCAAGGTGTCTAGACATCCCATGACAATTGTTTTCATGCATCCCCCCTGATCTCCAGGATCTTTCCTCCAGCCAGGCTCTTCACTGCCTTCTTTCTGGGCTGCTTTCTGAGACCAAATATTCTTTTGAGGGAAACCTTCTTTTAGGCCCCTTAGCCCTTTTTTTTTCTCAGGTTTAGGTAGTGTATATGCAGAAGCACAACAGCTGATCAGCCTCTTAATTGATGATTCTATCTAATATTTGGAGGATTCAGGACATGCCACTTTTGCTTAGTGCAGGTGTTATCAACCTTTACAAACAGCCCATACAGGTAGCAGTAGCAAGTAGCAGTTTTCACAGAGTTCAGTTTTGGACATTCTCCCCACACACGCACATACACCCAATTATCATCTGCCTGTTAGCATTCACAATTTAAGATTTTTTTTTCCTATGACAGTAATGCACCAAAGATGCCTGAAAATACAAAATGAAAATATCACTGCTCTCAGGCTTTGTCCATGAGAAGAAGACTGAGTCATCATGCGAACTAGAACAATAACATTCCATTCTTACAGTTCTCCATTTACTCATCTCAAATTAATTTCTCTAGGAGGCATAACACTTTAAGCATGTTTGATGGGGCAAATTGAAGCAGGAAGATGATAATGACTTACTCAGAATAACACAATAGATTGGGGGCAGAAACAAGGAAAGAATGTATATTCTGACCTCAGTCTGGTGTCTTGCCATACTTTGTTGCAGGGGCCTCTAGTCAGTAATGAGTCTAAGACAGTGGAAAGGCAGAATTTCTCAAGGGGGGGTTGTGGTGAAGATGTTCATTCTTTTGTTCACAAACTGTCTTTGAAGCCTTTGTTCTTCCACAGCTGCAGTAGCCTACATTCATTGTGATAACTGTGGGACAATATGTGGGATGGATGATTGATATATTAGATAATGTTATGTCAGAATATTACTAAGAGATCATATGGAGATAATAAATTACATAAAGGCAGCTCAAAGAAATAAGCTGAGGACAATTTTAGTGGGGTACAATAAAGGAGAGGGTACAACAGATCCAAAGAAATATCAAAAGACGAATAAAAATGGGTAAGAGAAACAAATTTTAGAAGTATCTGGAACAAATCATGTAACAGGACATGAGTTGAAGTATTATAGATAGGTGGGGCAGAAAAAATACAGTAAGTAGCTCATGAACATAAATGAAAGCAAATTCTGTGTCTAGGCTCATGGAGAGCCCTGGACCCTGTCGTATTTTTGTTCCACATCAGAACAAGATCTAAGCGTGCTTGCTTTCTTTGATAGGAAATGCAGGTGTACAGACAGGGTCTGGATATTGGGGAGAGTAGGACCGAGAGATGCGCTGCAGAGCTCACAGAGAGAGCAGTCTAGACACAGCCAAAGGGCCATTAAGATGCAACAGTGAAGAGAGTGCTGCTTTATAAAATGTGAGATGAACTCAAAGCATTCAAAGCAGAGCACAGGTGGATGGGAGGTCATTCATACTTCTGAAGGATGTGGGATATAGACAACAGTGAGAAGGCGAAGTTTGTTTGTTTTATTTATTTATTTTTTTCCTGAAGCATCCTTTGCAAGTTATTACCAGCTCTGCTCTAAGGTGTTTAGAGCCAGGTATTCTCAAATTTGAAGCTCTTCCATTCTCAGTGTCATCAGCCATACTATAAGCCTGGACAGTTTGAACTCTCAGAGAATTTAGTCTCAAGAGCATCTTGAAAGTTTTTATGACTAGAAACTTAGAAATGGAGGGGGGGGGGATGGGAAGGGAAGATTCAGCCTGCAGTGAGGAGAAATTGTTGTCAATACTAAAGGAGACCAAGAATATGCAGTGAAGTTACTAACAACCATCTGCAGAGCCCACCGCTTCATTACAGTGTCTGCTAGAAGACGACCCAGCTGGCTGCTTAAGGTTAGGAACAAGTAATGAAAGAAGGAATGGCATGGGCACTCCTGTTAGGAAGTTGTCAAATTCACCCTGTGGTCATGGACTTCTCTCTCCTTTGACAGCAAAGGGAGATTGGCTACTACTGACTAAAGTGCTGTGACTGCCCCTCACAGTATAAACTTGCTCGTAAGTCACATTGTAAATGCAGCCTCAGAAAGGAAGGAAAAGGGAAAGCTGCCTCTCCTTTCTCGCTGTTGTACGCATACTACAACATTGATTTGTGTTTTTTCATGTGCTTATAGATATGCTTATGCTATCTTATAAGACAATTTGTATTTGCATTTTTGGTCAACAGAATGTAGGATGTCTGATTTCAATATTTATTGCCTCCTTGCATAACAAGCCTGTTTGGCATATCTAAATGTCTGGTAATCACATTCCTGTAGACAAGTCTCCTTTGGCATGATTTGATCTCAGGGAGTTTGTTCCAAAGCCTGTTGAAGGCAGTGGAAAGGCTCTATTGACTTCAGTGGATTTTAGAGGATCAGATCCAGATATGGGGTTTGGACCAGAGCATTAGCCTAACAGATAATATTGTTGTCTGTAACAGCACAGCAGTTTCCATGCTGAAAAGCTCTGTCCTATGCTAAAAGATCTTAAGATATTTAAGGAAATATAAGAGGTCCAATTTTCTTCTCCCAGTATATTAAAAAACATTTCAGTCACCTATGATAAACATTTACAATGTTACATTTGAGAAATACAGGCAGTATGAGCTACATAGAGGCACAGAATGTTATGAAACCATGAAACTTCTAAGTTTTAAGTTGTTGAAGTACCCTTGGTTCATGATGTTACACATCGAGTTTTAGCCCACAGGGGTTTTTTTGTTTTGTTTTGTTTTACAGCTGAGTTATAAACCCCTGAAAAATGGAAGTGCTGATACAATCTGAAATAGTGTTTCCTGAAGGGCAATGTCATAGTAATATTCTAGGAGTCTAAAAAGTTCCATGGTGAGAGTAATTTGTCATTTTAACCCTGCAGGCAAATTCGTAAAGGTCAGGGAAGGCTATTTGTCAAAGTTAAATACATCAGCTGCTTAAAATTTTGTTTCCAAGATATGAATAGTTTGAAGATATTACTAGCTGTCTTTTCCAAATTATTTTGGTTAAAAACTGGTTTTGAATAGGACAGATGGAGGAAACTAAACTATTTGAAACTCTTTGTACATTTGCTTAATTATGAAGAACTCATTTTTCTGTATAAATACAGAAAACAGTTGCAAGCTGAGACTACATGGTTTTAGTCAGAAAATTAGGATGACCTCTTTGTAAAAACTCTCTATGCCAATTGCCAATACTCAGAACAATGCAGACATTTTAAATAGGATTGGTTTAAGAGGGGAAATTGTTATATTGGTGGTTAAAAGTGAGTGAATTATGTATCCTGCTTTCTATTTGTTCTCCTCTAAATGCAAATGACTGCATGTAATTTAAAAAATGTACTTGTCAGTATATTTCTAATGGCTATAATTGCAGATTGAAATAAAGCTTCCAATCTAGCAAATTCCCTCTACTTAAAACTCTGATCTGGTTTAATAAAGTTTCCATATAAAGCATTTGCAATACTAGGAAAAAAGGCTGATACCTGAACACTATATTTTAATTCTGTCCTCTGCTTTTGCAGTAACAAAATGATTTGTGGTATTGCTTTTTAACGTGTTCTTTAAAGCATGACTATATGAAAATACTTGTTATTGAAATGCATTTTTCATTTAACTAGAACATTAGCATTTTACAGGGAATTGTGTAAGAACCTTTTATGTTTATTTATGTATATTTGTATATGCGTGTGTGTGTATATATGTGTATGTGTGTATATATGTGTGGGTATATATGTGCATAAGCATATATATATATATATATAAAATCTAATCAAAGTAGCCCTTAGGTGGGTAATAGTTCTTCCACATTGCTGTATAACCAGTAACCCCAATTCATAGTACAAACATTGTAACAAAAAAGGGAATGCTTATTTTCCTAAACTTTTTAATCAGCAAATTCTTCCCAAAAGATGACTCAAATCCTCTTTTTTAATTTATTTTGCAGAAATGAATTAAATTGAAACCTGCTTAGTGCACAGTTGGGAGAATCTCATTGCAATGACTTGGAACACTTGCTGGGGATTAACCCCCCAAATCCCAGGCCCTGTGTTCTTCTGCACTGCCTCTTCTGGGCGCATCATTTGTTCATGGTGAAAGAGGCGTTAGAGCCCTTCTTCTGGAGGTCACTGAGACTTGCATGCCTCTCACCTGTGTTTTAAAAACAGTTAATGTGATACTTCAACAATTCTCCAGTAAGAGTTTCCTGAGAATCAATTAGCGAATCAATGTTTACGAAGTTCTTAGAGTTACGCACACAAAAGTGTTATTATATTACTCTAAGCAGTACAGAAATTGCCATGACTGTAAAGCAGTAATTCCATTAGATTAAGATGTCAAAACTATGGCTGCTTCTTTTCTGCTAAAGGCAAATGCTTTTGTGGAAGTGCTTGCTCATTATCAAGAAATAATAGGGTAATACTGTGCAGTTAAAAATAAATCTTTTCATACTTGTATCAACAATATGTTTATGATAAAACAAGTATATTATCATGTTGACATATTGAGCGCTTTAGAAATAGCATTACAAACCAAATTTTTTTAGAAGTTTTACAAGGAAGTCATGTTTTTATGTCCGGACCATAGCCAAAAGGTGGCAGTATTCTATTCAATATTCATTTGCAAAACAGTATAAAAAATGCATATAGTTATTGACACTTTGCTTCTAATATCAAAACCAAATTGATTGTTTGTATCCTAAACATATGTCAGTTTATTAAAAGGACTTATTTAGAATGAAATAGTGAATGACATTTCTTATTTATACCTGAAAGCTTGCAAAAAGATCATCTGTATTTATTACATACTTTTAAAATATTAGGTGTGTAGTGTTTCACATGATATATACATTGTCACAAAAAGGTAACTTTGGGGTCTGTATTTTTATGGAGTACTTAAGAGCATTGGAACTTCTGGTGTCAGCAGAGTTAACTCATTTTACCTTCAAAAAGACATAATTAATCTCCATATGCTTTTAATGTGAGCCAAAACTGCTGCATTAAAAACAATTTATTTTACACACCCTAGAGATCTCATAATAGTTTTCATAAAGCAAGTATGGACTTTTTTGTGCTGAGACAACAGTAAGTTGAAGAACTGTTGAAATAGTGCTTTTCCTGACTGCCAAGCTGTTAGCTGTATATCAGCAATTTGTCTCACGATACTTAGAGATGAAAGTTTAAATGTTACTGGAGGAGAATGTTTGCAAGTGCAGCCATTATGTTCAAGCAAATGTTTCCATAGAAATTTTGATCCATGATTATGTTAATTCTGTAGGTACTGCAACTTTTTATTTATATATAATTTATTAAGTCCAATGCAGTAAATAAGTACTTTGTTGTATGAAGTACTTTTAAAAAGTGCTTCTTCTTTCAGCCTTTTAAAAATATTTAAGAACTAAAGACCTGTCTCTAAACTGCAGGCCATTCTATTTTCCTGTGATTGATATTTTGTCTTTTTCAGTGTTGAAAAGTTTTGATAAATGTGTGTGGTAGAAGAAAACTTGATTCAAAGGGCAGGAGGCTGGGAAGTCTAATTGCAATGGTCCTGATATTTAATATATTTCCATATTCAAGCTCCAGTAGAGTGTAATTCATCTCTATGTATCTTCTGTAATTTCAAGGAAAATATAGTTCCTAAGGGAAGTGAAATTAATAGGCCTTGAGATTCAACACCGCTTCTCTCCTTTTTGCCACCTTACTCTCTGGAATAGCCCACTTACTAAATCTGTTCCTTCAAAAAAGGACAAGAGACGTATTTTTGTTTAGGAAGCATGTTGCTGTTTGTGCACCAACAAGAAAGTGCTGTGAAAGTTAATTATTTATTTGGTCAAATAAGGCAGACCTTTGTATCACTAGCACAAATTCAGAAAACATTGTGAATGTAGGTAGGATGAAGATATCAGAAAAAATAGTTGGATGCCACTGAAATAATGAAGAGGCTGTTCAGAAGACCCAGATGGATGTTGTTAGTTTTTCACAAATAACTCATCACTCTGTAACAGAAAGAAAAGTCCTAAGGAAGTACAAGCATGTGTTTAATGGCTGACTTTGCTAATAATCTGTTTCCTGCTGCATCCAATGTTTGGGATCCATCTGCTTCTAGAGTCTGTTCCCAAAGAATATTTTAGAGAAGCTTATTTACAGAGAAGGGCCTAGAAGTTTTGTGAAGTTATTCTGGCAACAAATACAGAGAATAGTGAATACTCTGGAACATATTCTTGTATATGAATGTCAAAACCAACCATTGCTTGGGGCAGTGTTGTTCCCAAGCTATTTAACATATCCCTGGGGAAAAAAAAAGGTTTCTCAGTGTATGCCTCAAATTTTTAGGAAATTTGGTCAGGAAGCATGGCATGACTACAGCAATAATATAGTTGCATAATATTTCAAATACTATGAGTAGTACATTTAAATCTAAAGCAATACCATACCCTTCAAATAAAATACACTTGTCATAGTGGTCATAGTGTAGGTCAAGGATATTTTATATGTGCACAATTACTAAGAGATTGAACAAATTATGCTCACAGTTTTCTTCCTTTAATTGAAATAGCTTTTTTTACCCTTTCAAATATTACTCTTAACAGTAAAATTCTGTGTAATCATGGGTAATTAGAGCTTTAGATTAAGGTTTCATCTGCTAAGAGAAATACGAGTTTCCTGAGTTGAAAGCAGTATAGATGGAAGGGCATTAAGAAGGTTTTTTGTAAGCCACGTTCAAATGTGGGAAGAAGTTTGCTTGCGCTGGATGCCTGTGTGCATAGAATTCAACCCTGTACATTTGCTGCTGCGGATGCCCTGTGCCTATGCACTTGTTTCTAGGGACCACTAGCTCTGCTCCTTAGAGAGGCTGCAGGTCCTCTTGCGCTGCTCCTGCCCCTGCCAACACCCTCTGTTTTGTCCTGTGCCAAATGCAGCAATAGTCTGGGTGAGGGAGGTTGTGCAAATGCATGACCATTCCTGAAGCGCGGGTGCCGCGTTGTGTAGTGCTGACCAGGGGAGACTGCAATATGGCCTGCTGAGGCCCTAGCACGTTAGCCCTGGATCGTACCGATACCGCTGCTTATATGTGACTCGCTTGCAAATTTCCTCCTCTGTGCTCCTCCGAAAGTTTGCAATCTGCAGTAAATCAGCAATTTTATGCTACAATATTGGTTTTGACTTATCCATATTAATTATGGAAACTAACGGAACATTTGCTCTCTCCCAGTTGATACGAATTTTTTTTTTTTGGTATTTCTGTAGTAGACCTCCTAATAGCTAGTATCCCAGCTGTTCTTCCACGTTTCATTTTCTTTAAACATACTTCTCATACTTAAAAAGGATAATAAACAACTAATGGGCGAAAGTTGACAAAAAACCTGTTCATTACATTTGCATGCGTGGCTCAGGATTGCTTTCAGGGAATAAAGTCAGGGAAGAAAGTAGGTTCTAGGAAATTTTGTGTCTGTTAGGGATTCTGGTATTATTTAACTTGGGCATAAAATGCAAGTGAGTCTACAAAAGAAATATAATTCATACAGAACCATGTCCAGCTCTCTTTGAAGTCAAGGGGTGACTATTCAGGGTCTGAACTGAGGTCGGGTAGGTTTGTATCTCTTCAAGGTGTTGTTAATGATGACATTGCTAAATAACATGAAAACAATAGGACTGATCCGTGCTGCTTGGATGCTCTAAAATTGCTCTGAAATAATTTAAGCTGCAGTTCTTTAATTCTCCTAACATTAATTTGTAGACACTCATAGTTACTGTACACATTTCCTTACACGACACATAAGCAATAGCACAGGATTAGTTTCACAAGAAATTGCTGTTTTCATTGTAGATTATTGGGATGTTATAGTCTAGATTGGGTAGCATAGGTATTTTCTATTCCCAGTTTTTGACAATCCTAAACCCACAGAATCTGAAGAATTAGATTTGGTGAATGTCATGCACTAACCAAAATATGTCTTTTTAGAGGCTTTGGGGGTTTTGTTGTTAGAGCTCCCTATCTTTACCTGGTATGCATAGTTTTATATATATATAAAAAATATATAAATATATATATATATTTCCCCCCACACACCTAAAAGGTAAAATATCTTCAGGCCAAATTGTTTGCTTTAGGAGAAACTCCTAATTTACAAATTTCAGTAACTCTATAAATGGAATGTTTATTCTATTCATCCCATTCCTCCTTGAGGTATAGATAGGGAGGACTTGTGGGAATATTTCCACTAGTGTGAGGTTATTCCTTGCCAGAGTTTTGAGCTGACCTACTGTTGTGGAACCCTTTGCCCGCATGAGATTTCACTGGCTTTAGAGGATATGAAATAGTGGAAATTGCGTGATAGTGACATAGGTGAGTTATTAAAACTGAGAGACACTCCCTTTTGCCTCTCTGAGTGTGATCCTGTAAAATCTTAGTTTAACTGTGCATGTGAATAGTTATTCTTGCATTTAACAGCCATTACTTCATGTACAGTTATTCTTGAGATTGGGTGTAAGTCAGTATTTAACTTAATTCACTGAGGAAGTAGGGCTTTTGCTGTAGATGTTTACTAATCCCTTTGTAACAGTTGCTTAACCTGCAGGGCAATTCAGTCAAGTTTAAAAATAGGACAGAGATCTCAGAAGGGAAACATTCTTGCAGTAGTTCCAGTGAACACAGCCCCTGAACCTGCTTCCTCATCCCCCAGCGGTAAGAGCCTTGGTCTTCAGGAGGACCAGCTGGCAGCCAAGTGAAACAACATACGCATGTTAGTCAGCCAACCAGGTATGCACCAAGCTCACTCCAAGATACTCACAGTACTTGATGGCTCTTGTCCAACAAAGGACAAACACGAGGAGGTACATGGCGAACTTGAACATATGCTTGCAAAAAATGTGTGTGTGGGGGGGGGGCCCTGTTGGTATTTTAGGTCAACCATGAGACATGAAGATGAAGAATACCAGCCTTGTCAAGAAATGTTTGATTGCAGCTAGTCAAGTGTGCAAAAAGCCATAAATTCTATTTAAAGATATTAATAATTGCTAGCTAGTGTATCTACAGTTGAAAATTTTATCATATAGGTTAAACAAATTTAACACGAAAGAACTTAGCATGTTTCTACCGTTACTTCATGGTCTTTAGTGCTGAATCCCAGAGTCGTCCTAATTTTGTCTTAAATTATAATACTAAAACTCCTATATACTATACTATAATACTGTAACTACTATATTATTTTAATATTTTGTTTAACATAGTGGAACTTTAAATAAAATGCTGGAAATATTCAGGTAAAAACACTTCCTCTAATAAGAAAAGGACATCCGCATGCTTGATGAAGCTTAAAATATCTAATTTGATCTTTCTGGCAACCAGGCGAAAACCAGTCTCTAAGAAGAGTTTTATATATCAGACTTCAGAAACTGCTGAAATCATGAGAAATATAAAGTTAGAAATGGACTCACTCATATTTCCTTTCCCACAGTGGTAAAGCCTGGTCATGCTCTAAAAATCATATTGACTGAATCACATGACCTTGTGGAAAAGGGTGTGGAGTGGTTCCTGAAATCGTGACTTTAGGAGCCTGCCCTTTTGGGCTCAGGTCGAGATCATAGCAGAAATGGCATTCTCTTCTCCCGTAAAAGGCCGTGTATCTTGCTAGCGCAGCCCCTTGGTGGCATGATTATTTTCTCAGAGGAAACTGCTTGTCCTCCCATTGGCAAAATGTGTGTAGGAATCACAGCTGTTACTATGAAAACTGAAAATATCTCCACTAGCTGTATATGCTGAGCTGAAATAAAATCTGGCTGGCTCTAGCTAGTGTTGTGGTAGAATTTGAAATTTTTTATGATCTATGTGTTGCTCCACACTGCCTGAAGATAATGGTATGTCAATTTTGAAACATTGAAGCCTGTATGTAGGTACAAGGTTTGATATCTTTTAATGAAAATATTCAAGCTGATTTGTGCAATGTTGACATAAATAGAATGCTTTTCATAGGAAAGCCAATAAGATGACTGCCTGTCTTGATGCCACAACTTCATGTAATACCACAAGCTCATGTGAAACAGACTGAAGCAGAACTTTTTGCAGATAGTAGAGTTCCAGAGTTTACAATACAATTTAGTTTTCAAACTGTATAAAAACAGTAGGCTTTCTTATAGGGTTTCTACATAGTTGTATGCATAGCATTAGCTATTCCATCCCCTCATAATGTAGTATACTTTTAAGGTTTACTAACAGAACTATAATTTAATACATGCTTGGTTTACTCCTGAAACTGAAGCCTTGGAAGTAAGGGACCATTCAGCATGCTGCCTTCTAAACAACTGTGTGCCACTTCAAGTTCACTGAAATAAAATACACCCTTCCAGTTTTTAATCATACAGAGTTTGTATTAGTTTGGGATGCAGTTTAATGTATTTGCATTTCAGGTTTCACTGTTCATAGCACAGTGCATTGTCCTACTTACTTTAGTTATACTGAATTGAAAGAGATACAGTTGTAGATCTCCAGATCAAGACAGTTGAAACATTAGCTGGTTCATTCATTTTAGTGGAACAACTCATTGAACTACTACTATGTGTGAATAAGACTGACAAACATGCACTTAAAAGAAATCCATCAGGTCAGGTGTATGTGATAATTTTCATTGACAAAGAGAGGAAAATTCTTTTGTTTCAACAGGTCTTTCTAGCAGTGTTGCAAGTGGGAAATAGTTAACTTCAGGGCAGGTTAATTTAAGGTTAATTTAAGGTTAAAGTGTTCCTGATGTATTTCAAATCGTGTAAAGAAGGGAATTGTTTCCACGGGTTTAGAGAAGAGCACACAAGAACATTTTTTTTTTCCTCCAAGAAATAATTTTTTACTCCACCCAGTGCTACTTTATATATATAGTATTTTATATTGAATGAATTGTGCTAAATGACTTTTGAAGACTTTTCCAAAAGTACAAAAAGCAGTTTTGTACCAAACTCCCATTGATGATCAGTAGTTGGTGACCCTAGTGTACTGTTTTGTCTTTGACGATCTCCCTCTTTATACAAATGCAATGAGGAAGATCTAGACCAACCCACTGAGTTACTGTTGCCATATGAATATTATTTTAAATATATTTAAATTTTATTTATTACTTTAAATTCGCTGTTATTTATTATGCCAACTGCATATGTTTAAGCAACTCTCATCATGACAAAAGTGTAACTCTTCTATGATCAAACTTTCTCCAGAATTTTTGATCTTTAATTTGATTGATCACCTTTTGTTTTTATGTTCCTTATATGTGGTTTTGACATTGAAAGCAAACATACTAAATAGAAACACAATATGACAAATGCAGAAGATTTGTTTCAACAATCCAAACTTTTGATTTAGAAATCCATTTTTTGGTAGAAAAGCAGAAATATTTGCATGTGAAGCACTTTTCAGTAATTTACTCAGCCTTTCAGAACTCAGAAATAGTACAGTAGGTCTAACACTCAGTAAAACATTGCAGTGAGTATCTCATCTCCAAGAGAATACAAGCCCCTCAGCACAGGGTTTAGAGAAGACCTCTACGCAGTCTACCCAAAGCGGAAGAGTAAGAAGAAGGATCTTTCTGATTCTTTTTCTCTCAGGTTTTGAGAGCTCTTTATCTGTGCTCATCATGCATATCTAGAAGTGGCATATTCCTTATCTACAGGCCAGTGTATAGCCTGGCATAGATTAACCTTTTTCCAAGCAGCATTAATACCTCCTCAAAATGAATATGAGAATGAGATTTTAAAATTAGGAAAAATTCCAAAATAGCACTTATGTGCTTAAAGTTCAATTTAGATGCAATTTACACTCCTAAATACAGGAGAGCAATCCTGGATTGGGTTTCATCTTGCCTGCCCTCTTTGAATGTTGTGTTCTTGGCTGTGCTGGGCTGACTTTGCTACGGAAAGGGGAGCAGGTGGGATGGCTGTTGGGCAGGGCACTTTTCTGGGCTGGAGGAGGGGTTCCAGCAACTTGGACTGAGGGTGGCCCTGGAGCTCTTG
The DNA here is from genome assembly GCF_036417845.1 of Apteryx mantelli. Taxonomy (NCBI): domain Eukaryota; kingdom Metazoa; phylum Chordata; class Aves; order Apterygiformes; family Apterygidae; genus Apteryx; species Apteryx mantelli. The sequence goes on along the minus strand of NC_089979.1, from coordinate 19,769,785 downwards.
TCTTCCAGTTTGGGTACACGCTCCAATCACCTAAGCTAGTATCAAGATTGTTAGCACTATCACTGTGGGTTTTCTTTGCAGGAACAGCCCCCCCACACCCCAGCAAATGATTGAATCCCAACAAGGCCTAGGAGCTTTAACGTAAGAAGTAATATCTGGTTCTGAAACCCAGTTTAACATGTCACTGCAATCCTGGGTTTGGCACCTAAAGGGTAGGCGAGAAAGAGATTTTAGGCCTACTTTTCCTGGTATTTCCACTGAGGCAGAAAGGGAAGAATTCACTCCAGGAATATTTATAATGAAGCAACATTCGCTGTAGCTTTCGTAACTATTTGTTTCAGTGAGACAAAAAGTTAAATGACTCACATCAGCTGCCCTCGTTCATGAGTCCTTTAGATCTTTCTGGACACCAATAAAAATTTTGGCTTTAAACTGACAAATCTAGTTCTCAGTAGCTTACATTTTGATAAAATTGTTCATGACAGGGAATGGTAAAACTTCCTTAAAAAAACAAAAGAAATTTAGGCACCACTCTGCACCGCTAAAGTGCAGAGAATGCAGGAAAAACGATAGTTTTAACCAATACTCAGTAATTAAAGACAAAGGCAACATGCAATATAAGTATCTTAAATGGCAGCTTTCAGTTCACTTTATGAGTAGAATTACCTCTTTTTTCTCCTCTGTTTTAATCTACCTTTCATTTTATATATACAAATTGGATCATTCCAAGGAGGCATCATTAATTTTTTCAGTTATCCTGCTATCATCCCTGTGGCCTGAGGATGCAGGTTTTAATTACTTTGAAAGTTCTTAATGTTAGTAGAGCTACACACTGTGATCTGAAAGCAAAAAATCCGTGATGATCCCATGAATTGTCAGCAAGAGAAATATTGGCAAAGCCAAGCAGTTTTCTGGGATTTTAGGCTGCAAGTTCCATAAAACAGTTTTCCAAACGTACATGGCAAAACTGAAAACTTTGGTGAATTTTCATCAGCTGCACTAAAAAAAAATTAATGGTCCTGTAGGCATCACGGACTGGAAAATCCATTACAACATACTGTAACTAACTCTCTATATTTCCTGATGAGCTAACCTTTTTCTTTTCTGATGTGGGTAGTTAAACTTTGTTGTCAGAAGTCTGGCATAGTTCATGAGCAGGATTTCTTCTGTCATCCACTCAGTTGCTAGCTCTTACGAGATGCTGCTGGGAGAGAAGGAAGTTACTTCTAGTCTGTACAAAAGGATGTTGGCCCTGGCGCCTGACCCAATCAAACAGGTGTGGGAGAAGTAAGCCTGTTCAGGGGAATGAACTTGTCTGGATAGAGCTCCTTGGTTGTCTTCTGAATGACGGTTTTACGATATCAATTGTCAAACTTTGAAACCAAACCAACATTTCAAGTCATGAGCTAGCTCAGCCCGTGATGATATAGCTCCCATGACTTGTGAAAGCTTTTAAAAACTTGGTGAAATCTTGGCCACATTGAAATCAATGGGAAGCTTGGAGGCAGGAGGTTACCACTGACTTGAACAGGATTAGAATTGTGCCTTGCAGGCCTGGACTTAGCTTATAATTGAAAGTTTCTGATTATTTTTAAAGATGCTGAGGACATGCAGTGCCCGTTGACTTCTGTAGGGCTTTTGGATGTTTGCATTTCGAAAGTTAGACTACTTTTATCTGGTAACTTAGGTAAGAATTTAAGAGAAAATTTAGACTTTTAAACTTGACCTTTCTGCTACGCCATTAATTAGAGGAAGGCAATAATACCTGTCCTAGAAGTGTATAGCAGCTACTTTTAAGATGAGCACCACAGAAATCCACTAGCTTGTCTAGCTGTCTAAAATTCTTCTAGAACTATAGATGTTTTCTTTTGCTACCAGTGCCAGTGAGTAGTCAGCTGGGATTTTGTTCGTGTGCCAAATTATTCCCTACTTTCTCTCTTTGCCCTTGCTGTTAGTAAAAAGATAAATATAAAAGTAAACCTTAGTGAAAATCAGAATTGAGGTATGAATATGGCATTCAAGAGGGTTTTTTTCTTTTCTTTCTTTTTTTTTTTAAGAGACCATACTAGCTTAATATAACCTGTATGTATTATATGATTCCAGGGCTGTACGTACCTGGTAAACGTTTTTGAATATTTCGGAATAAAATACATGGTCATACTTTTAGCTTCTGTGATCCCAGAATCTTCCCCCACCCTCCACAGTGACCCTGTGACGAATGTTGCATCTAAATCTCATCACCATATATCCATAAGCTTTTAGGGGTTCATAGTAGTTGAAGACTGCTGTAGTTAGGTCTGTAAAATAAAATGAAACACAAATCAAAATGTTATATAAGGAATTTTTGCAAAGATGATGTTGAACTTTAAAGATAATACTGAAAAGAAACTAATTTGAACTCAGTTCCTCATATGGAAATTAGTTTGCTATGTGCTAACAGAGAATCAGTAAAGGATATATTTTCTTTTTTAAATATCCACACTAAGTGAGCATTGGCAGATAGTAGCTGTACAAGTAATGAGATTTTTATTAACAGACATCATACATTCTTTTCAATGAAGTTATCCATATGTGCTTTGAGAAGATAATTAAAATCGTTTTGCCTCAGAATGTCAAAGGACACACGAACATTCAGGTTGACTTTTAGGAGGATTCATTTAGATATGAGTGTTAAGTAAAAACAATTATTTTCATTGTACTTCTTTGAAATTTCTATTTAATATACAGTCCAACACTGGGAAATTTTAGATCTAACACCTATAGTTTTCTTTTTAAACAGGAAATTTGTTTATTAATGAATCTTATGGGTTACCATTCTGATATAGTGACATGTTTTTCATATCTTAAAAAGACTTATTGAAGGAGATTTTCATTTAGAAACTGTTTCATACCTTTGTAAGCTTCTGTATATATGTATTCATATATGTTTGTTCACATGAAGAGAGATATGACAAGGAGCTATCTCTGTTTATAATCTACTGATTCTACTGAAAATACTTAATTATTCTACATACAAAATACCTTGACTACAGAGTAATTTGTTACAATATATTCACAGATATTCACAGGAAGTGTGGGTTAGATGAGTGGACAGTGAGGTGGATTGAGAACTGGCTGAATGGCAGAGCTCAGAGAGTTGTGATCAGTGGCGCAGAGTCTAGTTGGAGGCCTGTAGCTAGCGGTGTCCCCCGGGGGTCAGTACTGGGTCCAGTCTTGTTCAACTTCTTCATCAATGACCTGGATGAAGGGACAGAGTGCACCCTCAGCAAGTTTGCTGACGATACAAAACTGGGAGGAGTGGCTGATACACCAGAGGGCTGTGCTGCCATTCAGAGAGACCTGGACAGGCTGGAGAGGTGGGCAGAGAGGAACCTCATGAAGTTCAACAAAGGCAAGTGCAGGGTCCTGCACCTGGGGAGGAATAACCCCATGCAGCGGTACAGGTTGGGGGCTGACCTGCTGGAAAGCAGCTCTGCAGAGAAGGACCTGGGAGTGCTGGTGGACACCAAGTTAAGCATGAGGCAGCAATGTGTCCTTGTGGCCAAGAAGGCCAATGGTATCCTGGGGTGCATCAGGAAGAGTGTTGCCAGCAGGTCGAGGGAGGTGATCCTCCCCCTCTACTCAGCCCTGGGGAGGCCACATCTAGAGTACTGCGTCCAGTTCTGGGCTCCCCAGTACAGGAGAGACATGGAGCTACTGGAGCAAGTCCAGCGAAGGGCTACAAGGATGATGAAGGGACTGGAACATCTCTCTTATGAGGAAAGGTTGAGAGAGCTGGGCCTGTTTAGCCTGGAGAAGAGAAGGCTGAGAGGAGATCTTATCAACGTGTACAAGTATCTGAAGGGAGGGTGTCGAGAGGATGGGACCAGACTCTTCTCAGTGGTGCCCAGTGACAGGACGCGAGGCAACGGGCACAAACTGAAACACAGACACTTCCATCTGAACATGAGGAAAAACTTTTTCACTGTGAGGGTGACAGAGCACTGGAACAGGTTGCCCCGAGAGGTGGTGGAGTCTCCTTCTCTGGAGATATTCAAAACGCGCCTGGATGCAATCCTGTGCAATGTGCTCTAGGTGACCTTGCTTGAGCAGGGGGGTTGGACTAGATGATCTCCAGAGGTCCCTTCCAACCTCAGCGATTCTGTGATTCTGTCAATGCATGCTTGACATGTCTCAAATGATGGGATTTCCACCACTTTCCTTGGGAGACTCTCCATAGCTTGATAATCAAAGAGGCACAGCAGTAGAAACTTTCTCCTTGATTCATGGCCTAGTTTTAATGCTTGTACCTTCTCCCTGCCCACTTTGGTTTAAACTGTTTTTCTAAGGAAAGACAAATTACTTGATTATACTGCTCTTCTGTTCCTCTATCCATCCATCTGCTTGTTTAACAGCCCTCTAGTAATTTCTGAACCTGCTAGCCAATTTCAACCAAATTTGACTGAGGATTAGAGGTCTCAGAACTATTAAGATCTTACACATTTCATGAAAATTGATTGTAAAGGAGAGAGACTCAAATTAGTGCCCCCACTGAGGAAAGTTCAGTTACAGCTTGCCACAGGGAATCTGCTTAACTGATTGTGAGTTCATACTAGTAAAATTAAACATATGTAACTGGCTAGCTCAGACCTTAATTTTGTAATGAACAACAGGGTGTTTTTATGAAATTTTTGAAAACAATTTTTTCTTGTTCTCTTTGCTTTTGATGCTTCCTTGACTTTTCTTCCTGGCAACTGACATTTTGCTTCATCAGCAAGCAGCTGCAAAGGAAATTTTAAAATTGCCCTTGAATAGATGTCTTTGCTGAATTTCAGACACTTTCAAAGTAGCAATGTACACATTAAGCTAAGAGTTGAGAGATAACTAGCAGATTGTATTCTGTGGCTAGTTCTGAGAAATCTACAGAAGGTATGGCTTGGTTCATCTTTTTAAATTGGTCAATAAAACTTTTATTGGATGAGTGAAATGTTTTGTTTCTGTGGGAGATAATGAAATCCCTCTTGGTAATGTGATAGAATAATTAAGGATTTTTTATTGTTGTAATTTGTATTGCTTTAAATATTTTCAACATGGTTTAATTTCACTGCTTGCCAAAGAACACCCTTATTTTCACAGCAGCTGCTCGTTTTGTGTGTAAAAGTGCATGACATTGTAGCTTGGAGTCCATCTTTACTCAGGCACAAGTCCCATTCATTGCAGGATTAAGATTTTATTGTTATTAATAATAAGGGGTTTTAATCTCAGTCCTCAGTGGGAATACAGAGATAAATATTTGAATAAATCCTTTTATTAAATTATTTATTCTGTCAGAGCTGAAAAATCTAACATGGTGACACCAGAATGATGCCTGGGAAACTAATCTATGTACGCTGACCACCTGCAGCAGGAAAGCAGTACTGGCAGGCTTTCAAGTTGGTACTCTGATGCCAGAGAAAACAATTTATAGCTACCTGGCACCAGAATCACTGCCCTGCCTTGTAGCTTAGCTTACTAGAATTTGGCATTTCACCATAGTTATGGCCGATACTTCTCTCTATAGGAGAATTGAGCTTGAAAGGGCAGTGCAGGTAGAGATGGAATAGGGATTGCAGGAGGGGTGGTGAGGGGTGAACGGAGTGCCTGCACACTCTCCCTACCTCTGTAGCTCAAACTATGTTTTATGATGCAGTGCAGTTCTCAAGTTTCCAAGTTTATGCTGAATGAGTTAGCTCACGTTCAAGGGGCCACACAGCTAGGCCATTGGACACTAATCCATTGGTTCTTTAGGGAGATGGGCTATCTTTTCCAGAACTAGCTTAGATGTCTCTCCCTGACATTGTGTAGTGCTTTCACATAACTGTGAAATTCCTTTCACTTTCCTCCCCTGAGATTACAGATCCAAGAAGGAGTTTAATGCTTCTTGCTCTCCTCAGATAACTTCTCAGATATTCAAGAGTTTCCTATAAAGAAAATAATGAGGCTCTTAGTGCATTTATGCTGTTAAATGTATTTCCTTTAGACATTGATTCTGGCCCCTAGATTATTTTGGTGTGGAATGGTCACATCCATGTTTTTCAGGGCTACTCCACTCTGAAATAGACTGATCATGTCTGTAGTGTTTGACTCTTGGTCTTTTATTGGCCTCATATGGTGCCTTGGTGGCCCTACAAGTTGATATTTTTTGTGTTTTTCAGATCAAAGTATAATGTGTGAGTTGTACAGTCCACACATGTGAGTTACAGTTCACAGTGAGGTGTAGCAGTTCACTAGAGTGGTGTTTTCATTGTATGAATCTTAAGGTATGTGTTGCAGGCCCTGGGGTATGACACAGAGGAATGTGGGGTTATTTGGAGTGTTGGAGGACTACATTAACCAGGATCCAAACACAGTGCAGGCTAGCCCTTACTGTCTTTTGGGAATGGTTCCTTCTGAACTATCTGCAGAACTGTGCTTGTGTTTTGATTTGAAGGGAGTTAGCTGATTTCCTCCAAAGGAAAGCTAGAGTAAATTATTATTTTTTCAGTGTGGATAATCAGGTGACCAGTACCTGGGAGTCTGTCAAGGAGCTAAGCTATCTGACTGTGTAGATGTGCTCATTGAAGTGTCCGTTTGGTATTTTTCATCACTGGATAAGATGTAAATAGCAGTACTGCATGATATGAAGCAGAATACCTAGCTCCTGAGACTTCTGGAGTGTTTAGTGCTTCCACTGCAAAACACCAGATTTCACCAGGTTTGAAAGTTATAACCTTTGCTGTTTTAATGGCCTTGATCATGAGTCTAACCATAAGGAAAATGCTGGATGACCTAAGGCAGCATGAGAACGTTAAGGAACATTTTCCTTAGTTTGACACTGTTAAAAAAAAAAAAAAAATTGCTTTTAATCATCTCTTTGGGTCACTTTCACACTCTTTTTTCCCCTTTCATCATTCATAGTGTTGTACCAGAATTACCTTCATTGTTGGTCCAACAAAGCTCTGTTTAATTCTCTCGCCATTGTTTAATGAAACTCTTGTTTCAGACGGTACACATGACAAGATCTGTTTGGTATTTGGATGCTGGTAATGAAATGTTTTCTGTCATCATTCTGTAAGAACAGGACTCATGAGTAAGCACTATACCAGGGTCTGAGTCACAGAGGACTATAACTGATGTCTGTGTTCAGATGTGCTTCCTTGGAAGCATTTCTACAGTATTGTCTTGAAGCTTTCCCAATCATAGATGTATTAATCTGTCTTCACCATGGGAGAAGTGACAACTAGGTGCTTTTTCTAAAGTTTATTCTTTTATATCCAGAAAAGGTAGAAAGCAATAGTTCATTAATTTAAATCATCTTTCCCCTCCTTCCTGTGGATTTCGCACTGTGGGATTAGACTAACATTTTAATGAAGATCAGGAGTTTACTTTTGAAGCAAAACTTCTGTTTGTCCCTACTTACTGTGCTTTGCCTCTCATTGCAAGGTGGATTTGAAGCATGTGGTTTAGATTCCTTTGGATGAAACTAAATTGGAATATATACTCCAGGAGCACGCCTAATGCACTCCAGCCACAAGTAGGGCATTTAGTTTCCAGATTAGAGCTAGTACAGAGGTCTTTCTAGAAAACAAACAAACAAAACCCCTTTAAATGTGTGTAGTGCAGATGTCAGGTCCTCCACACCAAGTGTTTTGCTCTACTGATTCTCTCCTCTTGGTCTGCTGTACTTGATGTAGAAAAAGCCAAAGAGCACCATGCACATGTTAAATGCTTTTGAAGAAGAGAATATCATGGAACTGTGATGACAGAAGGACCACTTGTCCACATATCCTCTTTAACTCCTTGGAGAGTTGTTTGGCTTCCTGATTTTCCTATATTGGAACAAGAATGCACGGGCACTACACCATCCTGTGTTAGATATCTAGCTAGCTACTAAGGCAGTGAACTCCGTCTAGACACATACTTGTGATGAATCTTGTACTTCACAAAAATAATTAAAACCAGTAGCTTTTTTGTGAAGGGTGAGGATGGGAACAGGAGAGAGGTTTCCAGATATGCGTCAGTTTGTCCTTATGTTGAATTTACATTTGTTGTAGAGGAGTTGCTCTTGATTTTCACAATTTTAAACAACAGGAAAATGAAGGACCATGGCTTGCTGTCCCCATTTTCTTTATGCTCCTGCAAATACCTTGGAGATTATTCAAATAAATGCACTGGGTTCCATTTATTTGACTGTCTGATGGCTTAATCAAGTAAATTAATGTGTGGATTATATTTATTTGACTGTCTGTCATGTGGTCTCTTTGACTGTATGCTAAAGCATACTTTCTTTTTCCCTGAAGAAAAAAATTAAATTAAATGCAAAAAGCCCACGTTGTAATGCTACAGTTGAAATTTTAAACACACAAAAGTCAGGACGTTCAAAATTATGACTCCCTAGGGCTTGTAGCTCAGCTGTGTTGTACATGTGGTGTATATTAAAGCAGCGATTTCCTTTCCTTTCTGGATTCTTTTTCTCTTCTGTGTGTTTTCCTCTTTTAGTGCTTTCATACTGTCTATGCTGGCTGCCCTCAGTGGAGATGGGTGATCCTGTTGTGCCTGTGGAGGCCCAGGTTGAGAGGCAGGGGAGCAGATCCTGTGCCCGTGAGCCGCTCGTACTGCTCGCGGGGCCGGGGAGCTTAGCAGGGAAAGGGGGAGCCCAGCGGTGGCCTCCGGGTAGAAAGCAGCCGCGCTGCATGTCCTGTGGGGGGGTAGCTGGGGCAGTGCAGAATCCATCTCTGCTTTGTGCTCGTCTCACACTAGCTCTTCTGTGCTGTCCATATTGCAGGATATGCCAAGTATTATACAAATAGCACGTTTTGCTTCGCATATGTGCAGTTCCCATGAACTTCTTCCTGCACGTGCTCTTTTCATGTTGGTATATGTTATAGAGAGGATAGTAACTTAATTCAATAGGCCCTTAAGATGTTCTGTGAATGAAATACGCAGACAAAGCAATGATGTTTTTCAGGAGCCAGATGCAGAGTAAGTTGACTGCTGATAAAGGCTGGATGCTTCTCAGTGTTCATGCTGATAAGAATTATCTGAAAAGAGTATGGGAATTCCCACAATATTTTTACTTCCTGGGTCTAGGTACTTACCCATTTCCTTTGTTCCTTTTTTATATTCTGTATTCCTACATAACCTGAATAGTGTATTATATACTCTTTTATGTGGTTACTGTTTCTTTGCTGGTCTTGTAAATAACATTCAGTATTTTCTGACTTGGCATAATAAAACTCCCTGAAGTTCCTTAACAATACAAATTTCCAGAGGCTGAAAGGTGTAAATTGCCCTGAAGAGAATGCTAGTTTGTTTGCAGTGCTCTAGGCCAAATTTTGCAATGGAAGAGCTTGTCTGTCCAACTTTTTCTTTATTACAAGTGCATATCATTATACCACTCTGTGGATTAAAAAAAAAAAAAAAGTATTTGAGATTTTCGTTGCTAGTAGTTAAAAGTTCCTGCTTTTTCAATTCTATAAACATTAGGATAATTAAAATATTATTCTAAATCCTTTTGAAATAATAGTTTTGGTTCAGTTATTGCTTGTTAAGCACTTACTATAGTAAAAATAAACACCTTTTTATTTCAAGTTATACAAGCAGGATATTATTTCCAAGCTCCTCAGGGCAGGGATTGTACTTGTCTTTATATTTGCAAATTATTTATTGGAATAGGGGCCCTATCCTCCATAGGGCTTCACTATTAATATTAAGTGATGATTTTCATATGGAAAATATTGAATCTGAATACAAGGAATTTTGTAAATGCCAGTAACCTATTGTAAAATCATGACAGCGCTTTCTTTTCCAACTGCTCAAATTTCTCTCTCCAGGACCTTGTTCCATCTCTTTGTTTAATTGACTAGAGGAACCCAAAACAGAAAAGTTTTTTGAGCTTGTATCTGAAATACAGTTACTCTGAAAATTAATTGCCAGTTTTCTATGCGATGGCTGAAGGAGTTATGTTCTGCCGTATGCTGAGAGTGATGGGTAGGTGCACGGGTTTAATTTCTGAGGGATTCTGTTTCAGATCTGAATCTTCACATGACTTCATGGAGTGCGGTTCACTGTGTGCCAGGCATAGTCACCCATCTTCTCTTTGGAGCGAGGTACCCAGGGACAAACTCAGGCCTATTGTTCAATTCCCTTTTTTCTGGGCGTACATCTGAAAGCCAGCTCTGAAGACGGTACACATCTTTCTGGCAGGTTCAGGTAACTGGGTCATACTTTTATTCAATTTTACCTCCTCTCCCTAAAGATACCTCCTTTCTCAGATGTGTAAGAAAAGCTCATCCTGACAGTAAGTCAGTAACATGCTTCATTTCTCTGTGATAGTGCATTAGTAGCACACTAGCTACTAGTTAGCAATATTAGTGAAATAGTACCAGTGTAAGTAAACTGCCTGTAATTAGTACACTGTACTAATCTTTTCACAGTGGCTTCATGTATGTGTTGTGCTAGGAAAAGCCTACTAGTGTCTCTCATGACAACATGCTCAGGCACAATCTCATCATGTCTGTATTGATCCCTCAGACAACTGCAGTGGAGCCTTTCCTGTGAATTCTCCCATTCCTGCAGGTTGATAGCTTTATCCCTTGCAAAATTCTCACTCACTTGATGGTACGTGGAGCTGAAACCCGAGCAAGGCTGAAAAAGTCCAAAAAAATAAAAGCAGATGTAAAAGAATTGGTTTGGATATGTGGTTCTATTCAATGTCACCCATTCAATTTCTATTTTATAACAAGCTTTACCAATGGATAAATGTTATATTTTTAGAAAAAGAAAATACTCACTAGTACAAAGGAAAGTGTACTCTCCCACTTAGTGGGAATTATATTACCTTTTCTTTCTTGGTTTTAAGAGAGAAAACAAAATAAAGAACTCATTCAGGCCTGTTTTGGATTGAACGGAGGAGAAATTTAGAGCAATCACAAAATGGGGGAAAGTAACAGGCATTATGAGAAAATATTGGAGGGAGCAGCTGTTATTGCCAGCATTATATTTACAATTTAATGTACTGGATTATTGTTTTTGTTTTTAATGGAATACTGTATATAAATCTGTAAAAGACAAAATTTTGTCAGTACTGAAATATTTACAGATGATATTTTGGAAACTGTTATCAGAGTTAAATTAAAAGATCCTACCAGTTTGTATCTCTTATGTTTGCATAAACCCTATCGGTTTACATTTAATAAGATTTGCTATCAAGAGAACCACAAACTGTTTATAATGTCTGCAACTTTCTCGGTGTTTTTAGGGGTGCTTGATATGTGTATGAGTAGATTTATTTATCTCAAGTAAGGAATTATGGAAACAATTAAATTTCTTCTGTATTTCCATGTCAGTGACAGGTTTTCAGTTCAACTTTACAATATGGTGTTTCTTTGCACGCAGCTAAAATGAAACATTTTAGAAAAAAGAAACATTTGCCATTTTTGTCATTAACACAACCATATGATATCTGCCACCAACAATTGGGAAAGTTTCCATTTAAATAAATATTAGAGAAAGAAATACTTTTAAAAACCTTTTAAACTAAGTCCCAGTAGGTGTATAGTGTAACAGCGCATACCAGTTTAACTCAGAATTGTATTAATTTTCATTTTTGTTTTTCACTGTGGTAAGTATCTGCCTTAGATCATTTATTTAAGTATGTTCACAAATTTGAAAGAAAACTGTTTCAGAGGTTTACACAACATGCCTGCCATTAAAAATTACAGTTTTGATTTGTACTTGCTTATGAAAGATAAGATAAGAAGCAACACATTTCAACCTGCAAAGTATTGTCAAAGATGCATTTCGCGAAGGATTCCCCATTGACTCATTCTTTGTGTACTATTATTATAAATGGGAGGCTCTTCTGTCCCACAGCAAGGGTCTGTCTGGCAAGCAAGGTTATTTTCAAAAGCAATAAAAGGAATGGAGAGTAAGAAAAATGACTGGATAGTTCACTGTGTCCTTCCTGCTCCTGATGGAAGATTGTTTGATACAATGTATTTTGCATTACTTTGCCCAGTCCGGTTTTAAGTGACTCACAGGATATGATTCTCTGTACTTCCTTGATGAGGTTAGTACATTCTTGTATAGAATAAGTTATTACAACCTCTTATGTGTGTGTGTTTTGGGTTTTTTTTTCCTAAGAGAATTCCTTTATTCTCTGTATTGTCTATTTTCTTGTATTGCCCTGCACAGTTCTTCCCAATGGAAGGGACTTTACATACTTGTCACTGTCATGACATAAAAAGAATTTACATTCCTCTGATCTGTCTAAGAGGAGCTAGTCCCTGATAGGCTCTGCAGGATCCAGCTGGAGCCAGTTAGGAATTTTAGAGCCTCCTTTTGCACCAGGTTCAGCTCAGCTAGAGAATGGGGAAAGAGGGAAGAGGAAGCTTGTCCCTGTCTTCCCTCTCATTAGCACAGGACAGTGTATTGGTCCAGGGGCTATGCAGGATACCCCTTTTACATCACCTTGGAGTCTGCCCTATATGCCACGCATTTCAATAAGATTATACATACTAAATTAATGAGATCATAGTAGACTATATCATTGTACAGTGAGTCATCTGTAATACACAGCTTCTCAAAACTGGAGCCCCAAAGTGCCTTCAGACACTTGTTAGGCCTCAACACTTTCTGGGCGGACTTCCTTTGATATTTTACATGATTTTACATGAATGTATGTGATCAGCTACTTGTGTTTGTAACTGCTCAGTGTACCTCTGTCACTGCCACCCTTCTGCCCTGTTCCTTCTGATCGTTTGCCAAGTCTTGTTGCTTAGTGTTTGTGTAGCTCATGCCTATGGCTGTGCACGATCCCTGACCTTACTGTAATGCAGGTACTGTTTAAGAATACGTTTAGTTAACTAGTCAAGAATAGTGTTGCTCTCTAGATTCCTTGCAATTTATTGAGGTGGCTCTGAGTTCCACTAAATATTCTAGAAGCTGAATCATTTCTGTCTCAGAGTACATCCCTGGCCTCCTTGTTCCTGACTTGGCATGTTTTACACCTTACAGCTTAATCTTCCAATTTAATAGTTTTTAGACTCTAGGTTACTTATTTTTTTCATTTCTTTTTATTGTGGAAGTCCTTAGAAACAAATACATATAGACAGATGGAATAACACACTGCAAGCTTGTATATTAGCCACGTGCCATACTTTGCCTTTGCTGTTCTGTCCCAAATATCTGTTTTCCTGAACAGACACATTTTGGATGATTCCTCAGATAGTTCACATTTTGTTTTGTTTTTAAGTTACTTGATCCTACTTTTTTCATTTCCTCTCTGGGAATTATTCTGATTTTTTTTTTTTTTATTAATCTGATCTTTGCCACTGTTTGTAAACAAAAATGTATAAAACTTGTTGTTTTTAATTTTTTCCTCTGCTTCAGGATTGCAGGATTGGATTATGTCCTGAAACTTAACCATAGATAAGAGTAACAATTTGTCTCATAATTAATGGGAATGTTCTATATAGTGATATAATGAAATGAAAATGGTGACAGCCAGAATAAACTTAGCGTAGTCCTTTTTATTCCTCTGCACTGAATTTGATTACAGGGATTTCATGATCATTCTTTGTTTGAACAAAATGTTTTATGGACCAACTTTCATAAGTATGGACTCTGAAGAAGAAAATCACTACATTCAACAGTTGACAGATATTCATCAGTCTCAAAAAAATGAGAATAACATTTCACTGCGAATTTTGATTAAAGCTCCTCTAGATCCTAAAAAGGTTTGACCAGAATCCAGCTAGCTTCATTTCTGTGTTCAGATATGAGGTAGATTTGAATATGGTCTGGTATTTCACGCTGAGTAGTACATGCTGATCTTCTTGCGACTTTACCACAGGGTGGTATAATTTGCCACTTTAACTGCTTTATTTCCTTTATGCCAGGATCACTGCTAAAGGTACTGGCTGTCAAGTAGTAAAAGATGGAAAGGAGTTTGGGAGGAGGAGAAGAGAAAATATAAGAAGATAAAATACTGTTTTTTCATTGCACAGATAAATAACTTTTGAAAATGCACATCTTATGCAATGAGAGCTTCTAAGTCAGATGGATTATATTGACCTGTACAAAGTAATGGTCAGTTAGGACATGAGGTTAGTGTTCTTAAGTGTTCAGAAATAAACAGGCCTTTCTGCAACACAATAATGTCATATACAGCCTTTCTTGGCAGGTTTTTTCCCCCCTTCTTGTTTTGAGCAATGTATATTAGGGCCAAAGCAAGTAAATTTGTAATATCCAAAACCAGTGATGCGGCTGAGTAGCTGTAATGTCCACTGCATTGCCTTGCAAATTTCAAAAATCTTACCATCCCATTGGCATTAACAATGACAGCAGAGGAGGTCTTGAGGCACAATTTTTTTTTTGTGAAAAAAGTCCAGTTATGTACATTTTAGGCAGTGTTAAGTCTAGAAATTAAATATCAGAAGTAGAGAATGCAATGGACAAAGCAAAATTTAGGCATGACTCCTTAGAGATAAGGTAGTAAGAGCTCAATTTATTCTTATCACTTATAAAATACATGCTTTCTTTTCTTTCAGGCCTCTTAATTAGTCATAAAATGATGATTCCTGGGGTGAACAAAAGCAGAAGCCGTAAGGGCGATAGTTTGATACTATCTGAGATCCTCCTGTATGTATCAGCCCAAGCAATAGAATGTAGGAACACAGGTTATTTTGGATCCAGGTGACTGGTACAGCTAGACTGGTATCCTGTCAGCAGCGGTGCTGCATACCAGATTCCAAAAGAAGGACCAAGAAGTTTGTTGCAGAGATCTACTGAATAACCACTATGCTGCTGACTTCTCTTTTCTTTTATCTTCTTACGGGTTCTTCTCCATTGGTGGGATCTGTGAGATGATCAGAAATATCTGGAACAATTCATTAATCTCTTAATTTGTTATTAAGTAATTCATAAATTATTATTTATTTTTAAGATGCTTATTAAGGAAAATAACTGTAAAACTGTTCAATTAGTACCTTATTGAATATCTGAAAAAACAGGGATGAAACAGCAGAGCTCTTAGATACATTATAGCCTTATACTGATTACCATTGTCTCTGTCAGGATCTTTTGAAAGATATGCACTATCCATAATCTCTATCCATCTGGGAGAACTACAGCTTCTCAGGTATGACTAAGAAATAGGACCAGAAGAGAGAATTAGCTTTGGTTTTGTGTGGGTTGTCAATATTTGTAATACTGGCATGTGGTCTTTTCTGTATGTTGTAAAAATGTACATTTACAGAGTCAGTCAGCTCTCAAAGATGGGTTTTGCAGCAATGAGGTGTGAAACAGCAGAAATATATTCCTGCACACGTATTTATCATTCATTGCTTGGCTGATCTGGACACTTGCGATGGCATGAATTCCTTCCAGTACTTTTCTCCAACTATCCTCATCCTATTTCCTATCTACAGACTAGACTATAAGACAATGCAGTTCAGAGTTGGTAAGTGATTTCAAGACCTGTCACAGGAGCCACCACAGTTGGTAAGATGCCAAACCTGTCCAGTCTAGTTTATTCATTGTCTTCAACCCCACTGACTTAAAATTCATGTGAATGTTTATTTCAGTCTAGAGTTGTGGGTGGCATGAAAATTTAGGCACTGCAAAAACAGGGTGGCAGCTGTCTGTCTTGTTTTTCACTAGCTTGAAAACTACTATAATCATAAGAAAACTTAACTAAAGATCCACTCTGTTCTCTAGGACAATATAAGATTAGTATTCTATATGTCTGAGAATGTGTCAGTTTGAACATTTTTTGAAAGCTAGAAAAACTCGAAAGGTTTGCTCCCTTCACCCCCACTGTACAAACCAAATGACAAGTGCTCGAATGATTGGAAATGATTAGATGATTGTCAGGTTGCTCTAGTCCTTCAGTTTGAAAATGTGTAGAGCAACGTTCTGTTTGATACTATTAAATGAAAGCTTTACTCTGGAGGGAAGAACATCTGAATTAAAATATACTCATCCCCACCTGTAAAAAATTATCTTTTCTTTCCTAACAGAACTAGTTCTAAAACCCTTGTGTAATCCTTTTGTCAGTTCTTCTTTTGTGCCAAGGGAAAGATAGAGATAAAAGATAGTCTGTTGTAGGCAGAGTGAAAGAAAATTGGCTGTGTAGCTGAAACTGTAACAGATAGTGGCCTCAGCTCTGAGGCCCTGGTTCAAAATCGAGATCGAGATGGTGACTATCACACACTTTTGAGTGAGAAGGAATTTACTGTCAAGAAAGGCTAAGTAAAAGCTGTCTCAGCTGATGGGAAGAGACAGGACCCTCCCCTGGAATGTGAGCAGTCCAAGGGCTACGTGCTGTTGGGGTGCAACAGCAGTGGGAATTGAGGGCATTTAGGAACCTTTAGCAGAGATCAGGTTTAAACTGCTTTAAATCCTATTTTCTGCCTAGAAGAATTTCTTATGACTGCTGAAAACCTACAGTTTTCAGTAACCCCAAAATCTTGCCTGCCAAACAGAACCATTATGGGAATGGAACTGCTAAAACAATTAAGAACTATCACTGTGCTTCAGCATTATGGAATGGAGTTTTGTAATGAAACCAGTTCTGAGGTTCATATGAACTTTTGGCACAGGTTCCCTGTTTCTAACTTATCTTCCCTCTTCTGTATACAACTAAATTGTGATCAGAGTCAAAACTAATTTAGTAATGTTTAAAATAAGTCGTTCCAAAGCTAATTAAAATTAATGGGAATCTTCCTCTTGATTTCAGTAACCCTTGATTCTTATTCATGTGGAGGGTTGTTTTGCCAGTAGCTCAGATTGAAGGGGCAGATAAGAGAAAATAAATTTGCTGGGTTTTGTAAGGATTCTTGGAGAAGGAGGAAGAGGCCGGTTGGTTACTGCAGAATATTAGAACCCATCGCACTATACAAACCCTTTCTGTCTTTTCAAATTAACTTCGATTCAGTTGGTCTTGGTTTTAATTCAGGTGTACACGGGCTTCAAACTCAAAGAACAAGTAGAAGGGCCAAACCTTAACATGACAGATACTTCCCTTGCAAACAGAAAGTGGACTTTGTACATTTTTTTTAAACCCTTCTTCAGGCTGTGTACTCCCTTGAAACATAAATCAGATGAGGTTTCTATCAGTAGGCATAATTGCTAGTTAGGAAGAATAGTTTACGGAAATGTAGTTCAGCTGTTATTCTTAAACAGCTTTTTGCATTGGTAGATTTCCCAGAATAGTTACCTGAAGGTGTAAAGCAGTATTTTGCTTTTGACATGCTAAATTTAGCTGATGAGAATTTCATGGAGGTGAGAAGAAAGATGCAGAAAAGCAGACAGTTTCTGTCTTCATGCAGACCCCAAAGACGGTGACACTGTAATAGTAAGAGTCGGAATAATTCATGGTAGTTTTTAAACTATATAACTTCATGGGAAATGAAAAATTTCCAGAAATCTGGAAGTAGTGTGGGAAAAACACGTTTCTTTTTCTCCAGAACAAAAGTTTTGAGGGGAAAAAAAACAAATTTTCAGTAGTTACTTACAGATCAAAAGGGACTTTTATTTCTACAATAATGAGAAATAAATTGTGTATAATTTGTTTAGCACATGAGAAGTACTGCTGGTTAGTTATTGTTATGAAATTATTATATCTTATTTTTTATTGTAAAGCCCATTGTTTTTCAATTTATAGCTGACTTATCTTGGTTATGTTTCAACCATTTTTCTCTTTCATCTCTGTTCTGATACAGTTTTCTGGATACAGGATTTCCAGTTCTGTTCAGAGTTTTACAATTATCAACATCTGAAATTAAAAACAAATTACTATCACATTGGTAATACCTGTGTAAATTTTTAGAACAACTACATTATCAAAGGATAAACCTACATTAATCAGAAAGGATTACCTAGAAAATTGTTGTTCTTTTTGCTCTTTATCCAAAAAATATGATCTGAAAAAACAAATGGAGTATCTCTGCAAATGAGGATTTTGTATTCTGGAACACCATAGATTTCAAAATGAGGGAAACCTATCTGCTTGTCAGCTGTTTTGAACTGTCCATCTATTTAATCCATTAAAGGTATTTGAATTTAAGGGGCTGGAAATTGGGTTTAGCTTGCTGTTGCCAGCCACTTCTCATTAAAAAAGAAATGGTCTTGAAGCAAAACCTTATTGAAATATACAGTGGACCAGGATCCAGACCAGAACTGCGTGGCTCATCTCATGATTATTTCACTCTGAGTAGTTCCTGCTGATCTTCTTGTGACATTACCCCAATGGGGAATTCTCATTCAGGAGAAATTCAGAATGGTCTTTTTGGTTTTCCTTACAATAAAATGAACAAAAGCAATGGAGTGGAGACTGGAATCTGCAGTGAACTGTTCGTTCAACCCTGGATCCTAACACGCTAGAACAGCAGTATAGTTCTATCCATTTGTTATCCCAAGTTAATTGAAAGATAGCTGCACATAATGAGTATTGCAGCACATAGTGTCAAAAATTGGGGGCGTTGTAGGATATTTTCTGACCCCTCTGTTAACTTTCTTCTTTTCTTTCTGTCTTCCTTTCTTTTGAGAATTTTTCCCCAGGTATAAGAAGGTATCTGAAGGAAAAGTGATGATTACAGTAAGAGAAATTAGAAGAGGTTTTCCAGATCTAGGGTCAGTGGTGACATCCCCATAAATCATAGGTAACCCTAACACAGACGGTTTTAAAGAGGCTTAGCTGTCATAAGCATATATACATAGGTAGAACTGTTGCCATTGTATTTATCTTTCACTCCACAGCTTATAGAAACCAAACTTCTGTCATCAACAATTATTAATCATCCATTTACGCTGCTGAGACATCTAATAAAGTAAGTATAGAGTTTGAACATGAGAGAAAAGGGGAGAAAATGTAATCCAAATCTTTAAACGTAAAAGGAAGAAAAATCTCATGTAACATCTGTTCACCACATGTTCATAAATTACAGTGGGATTTTGAACATTTCTTCTCTCATCTACATGTCGCGCAGGTTTTATAGTTCATAATTTTACTAAAAACAACATTATTATGTGCCATGCTTAAAAATGGCATATGATCAGCTCTTCAGCAGTGCTGTTGCAAGCTGCTCTCCCACCGATGGCAAGCTGGTGGCAGTTCAGTGTCTTGTGGTGTATCAATCTTTGCATGAAAGGCTTGTTCTTGCTATGAGTAAGTCTGAAGAAATCACCATTCAATTGCACCTCGTGAGCCTGGGCCTGAATATGATAACCTTTGAATCTCTAAGGAAATTAACGTTTTGTGCTTAGACCACCAAAAAAGGTTGCTGGAATGTAAGGTCTCACTGAGAAACACAATGTCTCATTGAGAATGCAGCCCTTCCATCATCAGCACATTATAGGATAGGTTTTTGTAGCTTGGATGAAAAATTGAACACAATAAGTGTTACTCAGTTGGCTCATTTTACAAATTTTTTACCCACCACTTAATTGCAAGTGTTAATCTAAATGTGTGCTTCCATCTACTTAACTGAAACATGTCAAAGGTGTACATATGAAATCACAGCTAATCAGGTTTCCTCTTGCCATTTACTTCTGGTGAAATCTGTCCACCTCTGCAGAAGAATAGCGTAAAATCTATATACTAAATTCCAAGCTTTGGACTGATTCTACCTGCCTATAAGGAAAATCTGGGCTTTGTGTCTTGCACATATTTATTCCAAGATGTAGAGGAGAGAGATGATTTAGAGACAGAAGTAGGAGCAGAAGAGAGAGAGAGAGAGACTAGTCCTATGAAAAGAAATTGTGCTTTTATATCATCTCCATTCTTTTCTCCTCTTCCTAAAATTACCCTCTTCTCCACCAAAACAATGACATTTTAAAGAAGAAATAGCCCTTAAATAAGGATTTTTCCCATTTCAGTATGTAGGAAAGAAAAGCAAAATCTTCAGGAAACACCCTTGCAATAAACAAATTAGAGATTTAAAGCTTTCCAGAAATAAAGCATGCTCAGCACAATAGCAACATTCAGACTCCTTAAGACCTAAAACATTTCCACTTACTGTAGTTGTAATATACAACTTCAGAGTATTGCTCAAGAAAAATGTGGCTTAGAAGCAGCTGCCAGCATGAGAAATGTCCATGGTCTCTGTTTCTCTGCAATCATAGATAATAGTTCTGATTTAGGGAACAGTAAGTGGCTGCAAATACTGCTGGAAGTATTTCATGTTGTTGTCTTAGTGAAGAGCACACAGACATTATCTTCCTCTGTTTCATTTAACAAAGTGCTTAAGCACAAGCTTATAGATTGATTTAAGTAGAAAGTTACAGGTTCTTTAAAATTTGGTAGGAAATCTTGTTGCAGTTATAAAATCCTAGCAAGAGATTGATTTCTAAGTAATCAAATTACTTTCTCAAACTAAATCCTCATATTTCTCTTCTGAACTCTTGAGACAGCTACTGAATTGTATAAAAGGCTATTAAACGCAGTGCACAGCAGGCAATGCCCTGCTGACAGGAAAGATGACTTTCCCCGGCTGAGTTCTTAAAAGGAGGTCTAAATCTGCCAAGCAACCTAACAGGGCTCTGCATGCTGTGTTGCATGAAGTTACCAAAGCGAGCAAAACCAATGAAAGTGCCTGGAGCCCACCCGCCAGGCGGGGCAGCTCCCAAAACCCAGGTGAAAATAAAAACTGTTTTAAGAAGTTTGAAGTGGCTTGTTGAAAATTGCTTTTGTTTGGAGCTGTACAGTAGAATAATTCCAGTTATTGCAAGGGTGTGCACAATTTATTTTTGCATAGGAATTAAGAAAACTTGTAAAGTGGGAATACCTTAGAAGCCTAATTTTTAGGTTTAAAGGGCATTAAAACTATTAGAGCAAATCATAACCTTTTTTGTTCATCTTTTTATTTTTCAAAGATAGGAAAGATGGTGGCCATGTTCCAACAAAGAGCAAAGTGAGATGGTAGCGACTGTTTCTATTTTCATAAGAGAAAATTTTTTCTTAGCTATCTTTCCTTTCCCATGTATCATTGACGTGTACTATGATCCTTTCGTCTTGCAGACCTACTGTCTCCTCGTGCTCGGCAGGCCCAATTCCAATAGATGTCCTATGAGTCTACAAAGAGAAATCAATTCCATTGTTTTTTATCCTGGAAAAAATGAGAGTAGAAATCAGCTATGCAATGAACATGAAGAGCTCCTGAGTCATGCTTAATCTGATCTGATCTAAAGCTTATTAAGCTTAGAGAAATCCTACTGGATTCCTGTTGGCTTTATTTCTGGACAATGGCTTGTGAAGTATCTTGCATCCATGAGCCCTTCATATTTTTTAGTTTTCTTTCATTTTCATTTAATCCTTTTGTTCATCAACATGGAGGTATGTGTTGATAAAAAGGTAAAACATTAATCTTCAGTGAATTTATTCTTTTTAAATTTATATGTTAGGCATTTCAGGAAATTTGCTTTAAACTGGCATTATTGCTAACATTTTCAAGGAAAAAGAAAGTCTGAAAAACTTGCAAAATTTTAATTCAAATTGAATCATAGTGTGACTGAACAACTGAAAAATAAAGTCTCCAAAATTCTGTGTTGTCAAAATTTTTAGTTCAATGCTTTTTGTTGTTTAATTCCAGAGGATGCTTGGAATTGTCAAAAAGGAGATTAACATACTTTTCCTCATGAGAAAGCTGCTTGTTAGGTAATGTCAGTGACCACAACAGCAATTACAGAGAAGGCTCAGAGAATATGTAAGTTCCAGACGCAGATAAATTCTCTTCCCAGGAAGGTGAATTACACCATATAGGAGAAGATCTATAGGATAGGAACTATGTGCTCAGGGATTTGATTTCAAATAGGAAACAGAAATTAAGTGTACTGGAGATAAACCAGGGTGGGGAAATATCTGCATTCCTGGATGGAGGTTTGCTTCAGCTTTAACTCTGGCTGTGAGAAGCAATTTGTTTGATTTTTGCAATCGTGACTGACCATGGACCAGACAATCCCTGCTGCCGATGGACAACGTAGCTCTCTTGACAACATAAGGAGAACTATATGACCAGAACTGATTTATCATAGAGGAAAAAGTATCAATAGCTGAACTGCAGTTTTTGTTTTTTTTGGTTGGGAGCTGTGACAATGCATCTTGCATGGATAATATGGACTAAGATACATGTGGTGGAAAATCTCAAACAGAACCTGCCTGAAGAACATATTCACTGTAATTGTGTGAGTTGCCTGTAAAATGGAGTCCCAAATGTTATTTAAAATATTGCCCAAGTCATAACTCCTGATAAATTCATTCCTAACGCGGTTCATACTTTGAGTTGCTTTTGTTCAAAAGCGTTTTAAAGTGCTTTGTGGACTGCAACTGTACAATCCAGCCACTAGAACATGCCATCTCCTGAGTCATGCTATACTGGCAAGCTTATGCAGGGGATTAAAAGATTACAGATGTAATCAGAAGTGGCTAGATAAAAAAACAGTGTGAGTGGAGCATTTAGTGCACTCCTTTAAAAGGACAAAATGTTTCTCTGGTACCAATGAAATGAAAGTGAGGATCAGATTAAAACCTGAATGCTAGGATCCTAAGAAAAAATGTACAAAGAAATCAATGTTTCATTGCACCTATGTAAAATGAGAAAGTGAGCCGAGTAATCTGTATTGAGGTCACAGCTCTGCAATGGAGCAGAATCCAAAGATCCATCGAACTCCTAATCAAAGTTAGACATTTATTTTTCCAACAGCAGAAAACAGCATTTTAACATTTTGAATTACATTTTCCTGTTTGAATTACAAACAGGAAAAAGGAATTTCCCAGAAGAAATACAAATGAAAATTATCCATGTTTCTAACATCTCTCATGAAAAAGCAGAAATTCAAGCCTGTCTGGTTTGGGAAAAAAATGTATGAAGTTGAGATATTTCCCTCATTTTATTTCGTAATATTTTTCTATTTTATATTATCATACTATTTTATAGTATTTCACAACAAGTAAAAGTGAATAATATGAATTTATAGAAACACGTATCTCTAGGTAAATAATAAAAGTGAAACAGATGGTTCTCTCTCCTAATACTGGGTTCAATAGTTAAGCTTATTTACTGTTCATTCACCACAGAACTGAGTAGAATTTTTTCACATATTTTTCTATGCAGATGCTGTTTTGTGTGACATTGAAATATTGCCTTTCAATTTTATTTTGATGAAAAGTATATATGGAAAATACTTTAAAATTTAATATAAAATTAAAAATATTTTATTGGGTTTTATTTTAGTTTTCATTTTTGTATTATTTTTACTTTTGCTTTATTGAGGTATAGTAATGGTAATGTATATTATGCACATGTAATATACATATGTGCGGTTGTTTCACTGTCATACAAACACAGGTGTTTTGATTTAGGAGAGACAGAGAAGGTGTTTCAATGAATATTGTGTGTGAGCTTAATAATGGTATCTTTAAAGATCCTGAATATATAAAGAAAATCTACCACTATATGCTATATATATAGCAAGGCATAATAAAATAATGTAAAATAAAATACCAATTATAACACCATAAAATACTATTTTGAAAGCCTCTAAATGACGGCTTTCTAGGATGACAGTGATAGATTTTGAAATACTGTTTTTGTGGAGTTTTTGTCCCATTGAATTTTCCCAGATATGCCAGTTTCAACAAAACAGTATTTAGCTCCATGTGAGTATTTAATAGCCAAGCTTTCTTTGTAAAATTTGAAATAGGAATTGAAAAATTCCCTGCTTCCTTTGTCTTTTTTTCTGTACAACACTACCAAATTTGACAGTTCTGCAGATCCCGTAAGGATTTTGCCTTTGTTAGAATTGTAACTGGGCTGGCAGAATTCAGCACACAGTGGTAGAGTGAAAACATTTTCCCAGAATGCAAAATTTCTGGGAAAGATAAAATACCTGAGAAAAACAAAACTCAGATTTTGAAGAAGTTTCATCCAGGACTTTAGCTGACTTTACTGCTCATTGTCTGCATTTTCGAGATCTTCTGCTGATTTTAACAAGATTAAGTTTACAGTATATAGATGGACTGCAGTTGTGTCCCAATTAATGTAATAAGGTAAGTATTCAGAAGGGCTATATGTTAGTGGTGTGTGTGATAGAGGGCTCAAAGGGAATTACAGAGGTGCTTCAATTCTTCAGTCTTGCAAATTAATAAACGTGGATAAATACAGAAATGGAAGAAACCAAACTGTCCCATGCCCTGGTCCTGTGCACCTGTTTTCTACATTTGTATGATTGCTTCAGAGCTGATTCCTGAGCCATGAAGGTAAAGAGATGTGGTAGGAGCAGACACAAGTCAAAGACTGCAGTTGTCGGGTTTTAGCCCGATATGTTTTGATGGCAATATCTTCCATGTGTCGTTGGCTGCTTTCCTTCACAGGAGCGTGGCCTGGGGTACACCAATGGAGATGAGTTCCTTCATTCACCTGCTGTCCGCAAGTAAATGCTGAAGGAGGGAGGAGCGTGGCTGTGTGTAGAGGGGTTTCACTGAAGGACCTGAGAGGCATATGTACAGATAGTTTCTAGTCTTGTACCTTTTGTACCATTTTTCTTCCCTGAAAAATGACAGTGGTGAGCAGGGGTAAGTGAAGCAGACAAAAAATTGATATCAGCCCAATGGAAACACTGCATGTAACAGACATGCTAAATATTGCACAAGCACGGTTATTGTCAGATCATTGTCACAGGATAGTTTTGCCTTGTAAAAATTCTTTTCTTATCAGCTCTCATTTTGTCTGTTTGTCTTTCAGATCAAGAAGATACTGGGCCTTGCAATGCTTGGATTATTAAATTTATAGACTTATGAACAAGGATGCAAGTGTAGGTAAAGTGGTGAGAAGTCAAGACTGGGAGTGAGCAAGGAGCTGCTTGTGACTCTTCTGTGCCGAAAGCATGGTAATGCACTTTGGAGGAGTTAAAGGAATTCCCTGAAGAAGGGAGACATGGCAAGAGACGATGTTGAACCAGGACTGGATGGTCAGCACTGGAATCCCTGAAAAGGCCCAGATTTCTGAGGGAGAAAATTTTCTTCTATTACTCTTTGCGAAGAAAGGGTCAAGGAATTGAATGTGTAAAGTCTTGGTAGAAAACCCTTGGCTATGACAGGTGCAGAAAGCAAACTGTAAGTTTGTTATGACTTTTTGCTTACTTTTTAAGGAGAGATTTTTCTAGGTGTGCTCTGAGGATTAGTTAGCTAAGGCACAGAAAATAGACTGAAGTAGAATAGAAGAAAGAACAAGAAAAGGCCAAACCTAATATTGCAGAGTAAGATTTTTTTTTTCTCATTGATATTTAAAGTTGGATCCTCAAATCTTTGTTCCAAACTTTGACTCTATGGCAAACAACCATCTCAAGGAAAGAAAGATATATGTGACAATAAGACACAGGTAAAACTGTGCATATCTGATACATAAAAGGATTCTGGATTTTGAGTTCTACTAAATCAGTCTGTTTTTATTGCAATATGTTTTTCCGGTTCAGTTGGTCAGGAAGAAAGCCTATATTAAATATGAAGACCATGTATATGGGCAAATAATAATTTTATTAGTTAAGCAAGAAAAATATATAATGCCCTAGCATTCTTTTAATCTGCTTATCCAGTGCTAGCATAACCTACTTTCCTACTTTCTGCAAACTTCTGAATGAATGCATGTCCTAGTAAATTAATGAGGCCCACTGCCCACTTTATAAAGGTGAAGTCATCTGGCAAAGACTAAATATAATAATAGTTGACTTAGGTGAACAATGAAATTCTAAATTTCAAGGATTAAATGAATAGCCATATTCACGTAAATTGTACCATAAAATGCCTTTTTAATCTTAAAATAAAAGTAAATTCAAAACAAATTTATAGCTCTTGCTCTGTAGAAAGCTCGCAGTCAGGAAAAGGGCTGAGTTTATTGAATGAATTATATGGCCATACCCCTAATATATAATAAATTAATGCAAGATATCTCCATATTGATCTGCTGCCAAGCAATCATAACAACTTATTTTCGTGTAAGCAACAGGATTTGTAAACTATCAACTGAAATTTTTATTTATTGTAGACTTAGGTTAGACTGTGCTCATTTACTACATTGGGCCGTTACATGTTCAGTTTAATCACACTAAAGAGAGCTGTATAGAGCTTTCCAGAGTATTTCCCAACCAGACTTTAATACATCCTTAATAGATAGCCCTGACGGATATTTTGTCTCGTCCAGATTGCTTTTCATTGAAAAAAAAAACCTAGTATAAAATTTGGACAAACTTTTTAGTAATTTACATTTTTAATATTTAGTATTTCATTTGATGTGGAACAGGTCCTCTTCTGTCCCATGGTGCCTCTATGTTCTTTCAGTTACGTTTTGCTTCCTGTTGTTTTAGGGTGTTTTAGGGTGGCTGCTTGACGTCAAACCCTGGAGCTAGCAGGTGCTGGGTGACCTGCTGTGCAGCAGGGTAATTCCATGTCTGGGAATGAAATTACTGGAAATTGTCTTCCTCCAAAAGACATTTGAAGAGGCTTTATCCACTGAAGCAAGCGGAGGCAAGCTCCCCTAGGTACTTCTCGTGTCTAGAGAAATGATAAGGAGATTTTCCCGCACTGGAATTCATGGGAGCGGGGGGAGATTTGAGAGTTTTGTGTCCGAAGCGGTTGCCAGCTCGGCCCCCGAGCGTGGCTCTGGCCCAGGCGCCGGTCGTGGGTGCTGTGTCGTCCCGGCACGTCGGCAGGGCCCGCCGCAGCTCGGAGAGGGGCGCCGCGGGGAGCGGGGGCACAAGCGCCTGCTCGTCCTTCTCAGCTTCGTTTAGCACCGAGGCCTGTGGGGTAGCCGGTGGCTCCACGCTGCATTTGGTTGACGCTGTGCGTTTGTTCTCATTTCACAAATATTGCTGCTGTCTGTGCTGGGTTTAATTTTGGGGGGGATTGGATGAAAGTACCTTGGGAGGGATTGTATGAGGAGAAGACACATAAACCTTTCTTTTTGAGTGAACTTTGTTATTTTCGCAAATGTGGAACACATTTGGTCTGGCATCCCATTTGATTTGTTTACTGCTTTTGTGTCCCACATTTGCAGAGGCTTTCCAAACACAGATATTTCTCTCATCTGGTCTGGCTCTGTCTTCTGCACAGAAACCCCAGGATAGGTGGGTGGAGTACACGTCCGTGGTGTTTGGGTGGGCCATGAAGGGGAACACTGTGAACTTTTGGAGTAACCTGGACTCTACTTTCAGCCTTGCCCACAGCTCAGGTGTAGAAATTATGGGATTTATTTGGAAACAGCTCAGGCTTAGAAATTACGGAATTTGCTTGGAAATGGTGGTAGCAACATCAGCTGTAAGTCCTTACCTTGGTTGTACCTAGCTCACTCTTTACACGTTCAGTCTGTGTACGTGGAATATTATATGACTGTTATGAATTATTCTGCCTGTATGCTTTGACAAATATGCAGTGTGGATCATTTTCAAACATAATTTCCGTTATAAAAATCAATGGCTCCTACAGTGGCTTGAAACCAGTCAGGTAGGTTTAAACTAGCAAAGAAGTGCACAGATGGATAAATTGTGACCTTAATTGTGTTATATGTAAATAGTTCTATGTTTCAAAAAAGTACTTGCCCCTAAAGTTTTAGAAATAATATTACCAGTTTTCCATACAACCATAATTCCCAATGCTGGTGGGGTGTCTTTCAGTCAAATCAAACTGAAAGAAGGAACAAAACCATTCTCTCAGCCTGAACTTTTTCCAGGCAGAGCCCTCTCCCTAGAGTCTTCTTTCTCTCCATCACCTCAGTTGGCCTTTCCCTTTTCAAATATGCTGGGGAAATAACTACTAGCTCCACCACCCTTGCCATGTGGCATATCTGCCAAAGGTTCAGAGATCTAAAAAGAGTAACTTTTTTCTGCACATACTCTGAGACTCAGTGTATACTGATTCTGCCACACTATAGCCTTTCAAAAATATATGGACTTCACTTAACAGCCTCTGTAATAGCCAGAAGAAGACATTTTTCCCCCGAAGCAGTTGCCTAGCATGCATCATTTTTGGCAGTATGTGCAAATAAACTTCTTGTAATTGATTTAATAATTTTTAAATAAAAAAATTATGATAGCTGTGGACAGCTATAAATAACAGAAATGAAACACATTATTTGCACTGTGCCTTCACATGCACTTGTTTAGCTCTTTTTGCTGTTAAGTTGAAACATCTGTTTCTATGGAAGTGGAGCATTCCATGCAACAAACACAGTACTGGAAGTGACCCACATATTAAATGACAACATTTGACAAATTCTAGCAGTTGATTACTGGGGAGGAGTAGACTGTGGTTATAATCAGAGTAAACCAAAAAAACATGTACCTTTATAAACCTAGAATTTAAATGAAACATCTGTACCAGATCATGTCTGTAGAACAGCACTGTAGCCAACCAGCAGACCATATGATAATGGGGTGTTTTTAACAATCCCTATTTCCATTGCCAGCCTCCAAATCAGATCCAGACCGTGCCCACTGGCATGAATTTTGTTGGAAACTGATTGGGATAGCTTTGGGCTACAGCCGATGCTGTCAGTTTAGGTACATACATCCATAAAAAGTTAGTGATTCCAATACCTGGTGGAGATAATAAGCACAGGTGGAAACTCAGATGAATATTAGGGTGATGCGTAGGTGTGGTGATCCTAACAGAAGACTGTTGCGTATCAAGGAGTCAGTGATCCACATAACAGTTAACCCGAGCAGGCACAGGCTGGTGCTGTGCCGTGCTGGGCTGCACCTAGAGGTTGGCCTTCAGGCCTGTGCTGTGCCCACATGTCCCTTGGCTGTGCATTAAACTTAGCTGGCTAATGGTAACGAAGGAGCCTGTAGGCAGCTGGCACCCACTTGGTACCAGCGATTGCCCCACCTGTATGTCCTTGTCTTCATCTGAAAGAGAAGCATCATGTTCTCTTTTGTTTGACAGTAGAAATGATGAATAGAGTTGTTTTCTTCCAAGAAAATCCTTTAAGAGCTCTAAAGACCAAAGTACCAGTGAACCTCTTCATGGACAGGATCTGTACCACCTGCCATGCCAAGGTCTGTCCAATGCTGCACAACTCAGGGTTCCCAGCATCAGGGATATAAGATTATCTATCCTCTTTTTCCTTCTTGTATTAGCTCCAATAAGTGGTATTTTAAGCAATACCTTACGGAGTCTGAGCCCCTTTCTTATTGGGATCATAACAAATGCTAGCCCTGGTGTCCTGCACCGCTGCACTGCAGTAGGCTACAGTACTTTCCAGGAATATTTTAACTGAGATTTACACCCTGAAAAAGGTGAATATGCTGCAAGGACTGTGAAATCTTATCCTTAAAGAAATGTGATTTTATAGCAAGAAAGTGAGTATAAGATCACCAGCAGTGGGTAAGCTGGTGGTAAACTGAGAGTGCTTGGTCTGGCTAGGCAAACCAGTTTGGCCGTTCACTTAAATGTAATCCTTTGGGTCTGTGAAACTGGTATACGAAAGTCACATAAGTACACGTTTCTCTGAGTGCTTCCTGTTGTTGTTAGAATGGATGCAAGTCAAATGATAACTAACTTAGTTCATCTCTATGTAGATGCTTAAACTGATGTTCAGTAGTAGTATCTGAGCACATAAATATTATTACACCTTCTGTGGAATATTTTCTGAATCAACTTTAAAAACAAAACAAAACAAACACACTCAAAGGAAACTGAAATATTGAAATACTTCTTGAGTAGTACTCAAGAAATAATAGTTAATTCGCACAATGAGAGTTCTCACTCTGAACAGCTAGATGAGCACCATTTGTCAGGAATGAAAGAACAGGCCCTATTAACAGGGAACAAATAACAAGTTATGGTTTCTAAATCTACATTTATTGGTTAGCAGGACATACCTAAAATACTGTGATGATCAAATTGTTTCATTACTTGGAACTAACCTGGCAAACTTTGAAACTTATTACAGTGGGCAGTATGTCAATGAGGAGTTATGTTTGACTTGGATCCCTGTTTAAGAACGATGGACAAGTTTTTAAGATGAATTGCAAGTTGTACAATGAGGAGTTAGGAAAAAATCTATACGTATTTATTTAAAATATTATTTTGATTGACTTTAGTGATCCAATACTTTGCTTTTAACATTCTATTTAAGTTTGCAAATAATGTATGAGATACTTGATTACTTAGAGCACTATTATAGCAGAAATTGTGAGTGGTGGATTACAGAATTCAAGAATAATAACAGAAAAATGGAGAACCAGTGCAACCAGCGTGCTTAAATATAAAAAAAAATATGAAGTAAAGAGCTGAATTGTTTTGAAATAAACACAAAAAGGGAAGAAAAAGGTTAAAGCTCAAAAGACTTAGAAATATAAGATCATCTTTGGTCTTATATTTTATTAAACTTTTTCATAGATTTATAAATGTTATTGTCACAAGGGACTATTAGATCATCTGGCCTGACTTGATCTTGTATAAAAATAATGTCTAGAGACTCCTCTGAGAGGGCTCTTCCTCAATTTATTTGATACTGTGTAACTAATAAACTACAGTGCTATTATACAAAATGAAATGCTTTGCCATATAGATCTTTAATTTCATAATTCTCACAATACATTTGTTGAACAGTCATTTTGATGATGATGCTTATTTCAAAATCTAATGAAAAACTTAATTCGCAGTATTTACCTGAGTTTCAGTTCAATTTGTTTGCTTCTGGTGTCATAGCATCTGGCACATATGTATACAAATGTAACAAAACCACATGATCAGGACCATCTAAATTTTTCTTATTCCATGGCCTCTTTCAGTGTCAGGCAGTCAGTATATATTTCAGCATATAACTCTGTGAATCATTTATAATGGCACAGATGTACTGTTCTATAAAGTTGAAAAAGTGTCTTTGAACCTGCCAACATCGGTGTCTAGTTTCTTAAGACCAACCTTTTGGTTTGGAAGATTTTTACAACAGTTGTATGTCTGACTAATGAAAGTCGTCAGCTTAATCTGCCTAGTCAACTATACTACTAACTAAGGATTCTACTTATATTTAGGAAGAGTGTTAGTAATTGATGAAATCATTCCAATGTCTCTATACAGAGACAGAGTTTCAGAGGTTTTTTGCTGTGCCTCATTACTCATGAACAGATGAGCTTTATACACAGTACATAATAGCTAAATTAAATGGAATGGGTATTTTAGAGACGTTAACAGCCCAGATAAATTTTGGGGGCAACTTTCTTGAAATATATTAAGCAGATAGAGTTCTTCTTCTTCTATCAACAGTGCCAGTCTTGACATACTAATTTTTAGAGATGTCTGGTATTAGTCACTTCAACAGAGAAATTTTGAATTTTGTAAAGTCAGTAAGCACAACTGCTACCATTCTGTAACTCTATTGCATCTTTCTTCTAGTATCATGCTCCATAATTTAATTTTATTTTGCCATTTGTGTGTTGTGTGGAATCCTGTCTGTATGGCATGACAGTCGAGAGTCTGGCACACAGTCCTGACAGCTGTTTTGAAGAGAAGACTGTGATGCGTGCTACATCTGGAGGTGCTGATGTTTGAATGCAGACAGTGGAAAAGTCCATTTTCTCTTTAGGGATGACTGGGATAGATTTACAATATCTAAGCTCTCATTCAGGAAGGGGACTCCATAAGGATCTACTCATGCAGATGCCTTTGCAAAATCAAAGCCAAAGACTCTATGGCACATTTTGTGATACTACAAAATAAGTTAAGTAAAAACAAACTAAATATTCAGTTAGGGGACTCATTGACATTGCCTAAACTATCCTGAAAAGGGAGCCAGGAAGTAGGCTTGTTCTCTCCGGTTTTTTTTTCTGATTTTTAAAATATGTTTTTGTTTACTTACTGTATTGCATTAGAAAGTTGAGTCTAGAATTCATAGCAGTCTATAGACAACTGGGGAATTGCTAAAACTGTAATACTACCAGTTTCAAGAAATTCAAACCTAATTAATTAAGAAGAAGTTTGTATGAAAGAAGGAGAGTTGGAGGGAAGGGAGTTAGCTATTTGCTTTTTTAAACTTGGTCTGTTGACATTTTTATTCTGGGAAAACGATGTTCCTTTATTAATGATTTCATGACCTGCCCAGTCAAAAACTCTTAATTCACACATTTGTGCCACATAAAAATAATATATCATTATAGTTACAAGAAATCTCCAATTTTTACGGGCTTACTAATTCTTTATAAAGAAGTGCTATATAAAGATATAGTTGATTCTGCTTAATTTCAGAGCAGAATAGAAATTCACTTCATACACTTGCGTAACTAAAAAATAAAGTTGGACAAATTCTACTACCTACTGTAATATTCAAGCCATGACGCAGATTGGAACTGTAGGCCTTCCTCCTGCAACACTTTTTCCTGAGATTACTACTTTCCAAATATTTCAGGTTTCTTGTTATCAATCCAGAATGCTCCTCCAATTATAAAGGTATTCTGGGTATTTTGTAATACATAAGAAGGTGATAGGCTTGGCTGGGAACGTGACTGGTTTGGAAATTAGCATTTTCGTGATTTTCACTAAGGCTCCACAAGTGCTTTCATGCATCTGGCTTTTAGAGATACGCTACTTCCAGTGAACTGAGCACCAAAAAATACTGGGTATATCTCTGAAGCAAGTGTGCACAGCTCAAGCCTACTTCTGCATCTTTCATGTTAAAAGGGTGAATATAACTTTTCTAGAGATGAATGTTTCTGATAGTTACTCACCAAATGTTTGTCAAAGCACAGACCAAGTTCCCTTGGTCATTCTTATTGCTGTTGCATAATGTTACCTATTGTTGTAATACCTATTCTAAGAGTTTCTTTAAAAATTATACAAACAATTTTGTTAGTAGATGGTATTTTAAAATCTGGCTCGAAACTGCCAGCTGTAGCTCTGTGTAATACAAACATGAGCTAATGAGGGTAGATTTGATTGGCTACATCTTTTATTATTATTCTATTTCCATCTTATATATTTAAGAAAATTAAAATCTAAGAAGCCTCAGGTGCATCTAAGTAGCAGCTGCAGTCTTGTGGTCAGCAGGGAGCTGAGCTCTCTCGTGTCCACCCTGTATCACCCTTGAAGGCTGTGGTGCATCACGTAACAGCTGCTTGACCTCACTGCGCCTCCTTAGCCAGGGCTGGTGGAGCACGGCCCAGCTCGGCCCACTTCCACAAACTGCCCTGCTGGGAGGAGGCGGAGGGGCAGGCAGGGCATCACAAACGCACCAGTTCCCTGTGGGAAGAGAGAGCGGAGTTAGGGGAGGACTGACTAGCCCATTTCTTATCCAATACCAGTATATCTGTGGCCAGAATAGTGAGCTTCACAGGTTCTGGAAGAAAAAACAGAACATTCGATAAAACCAATATGGGATTTTCTTGCTTGGGAGACACTTAGATACTATGGTGATGATTCCTATAGAAAATCCAGACTTGTCTTATCTCTTGTGCTTAAAAAAGTGGTCGGTACTGAGTACTTCATTCTGTGGCTGCACCAAATCGTATTCTTGTTCAAGCATGGCCTTGCATCCTTTGTTCACTTCCAGTTTCAAGACCATGTTCTCATTTGATGCCGGTAGCATCGTTGCATGGAAATACATAGACCTTTGCCAAAATTAGCTGTCTAAGAATAAGATGGTCACCAAAAAAAACTTCCTATCTGGTCATATTTCAGAAAGTTCAGTAGAGCCTAGGACAGTCTCGCAGCACTAGAACTCTTTTTCTGAAACCCCTATAACCCACAGAAGTACAAAATGTAAGCGTTCATATTTTCTGTGTGAAATTCTATCCAAATCATTCCAATACAGAGAAATGTGCAACATCAACAGAAGGACATTCTCCATTGAAATAAAATATTAGCATTGCTGCTGATGCATTCACTTTCCCCAGGCAACCTGCATCATCAGATGGTCTTAATTGAGTTCTGACACTCAGTCTAATCAATCCATATTAAAGAAATAGCAGCAGAACTTTAGTTTAGTTTGGGAAAAAATACGTATTTAAAAGGTTTGGGTATCAGCCACAGAGTGATTTGGCATTAAGTGAAAGCCACTGGTAGGAAAAGAAAATTGACCTAAGAAAATCTCAAAGCTACTCAGTCAGCTTCATTCACATTGCAGGCTTTAAGAAGAGAAGCCTTGTTTATCATAAATAAGATACTGCTTATTAAATAAGAGCCCTATGTATTGCTGATATATTATTTTTAAGAAATCTTGCTTATCTTCATAAATATGAGGGAAAGTTCAAAATTACTATTCTCCCTCTACGAAATGTTCAATTTTCTGTTTTCTTCCATCTTAATATCTTTGGAACATTAAGTAGTACTTCAGATTTCTAAAAGCTAGTGGGGTTTTATTTGAAGAACCAATGGCCAAATGATGGTTGGGTGGTCTGAAGTTTACTCAGCACCCAGATGTTACATGGTTTCCAGAACTTCTGTGGTTGAATTTGGATATTTCATTTTTTTATTCTGAACACTAAATCATTTTTATATATTATTCAGGGAGTAATTGAAAACTGTTAGTTTCAGCATCATATAATAATATATTGAAAGCCTAAATTATAATTTCTTTGACATTTAAAATGTCACTGTGTACATTTTTAATTATTTACACATTATGCATTCATAAATATATACACTCATTTGTGGCAACCAGAAGGTTTCAAAACCATTGGTTATTCATTATGGATGTATACATGAACCTCCTGCATCCTCACAGGAAAGTAAATAAATCTTTTGTCTTTTGTCATTTACCATCAATGGTCTCTTCCAGTGTTTTTCTTTTCTGTTTATTTGTTTTTAAGCATTTCTTTATAGCTATATTTTTCATACATCTTAGCTTTGTGTTGCCTAAGTTTATCTAAATTATATGAAAATTAAAATGATGAAAGGAAGAATGTAAAAAAAAAGCTAAATTCTTACGTTTATATTTTTTCTGAACTAAACTGTCAATTTTGTTAGGTTGCAAATATGCAGTTCTAGGAAACCTTGAGGGGCCCAGTGGTGGAAGCCATCTGCAGTGAGCAATGCTTTCGGGATTCAGAGTAAAATTTTCAGAAACATCTCAGGGTTTCTTTATGTATGAAACTGTTCATTTTTACTTGCTCCTACTTACCATCTTATATGGATACAACAGTGCCAGAAAAAGAGCATTCTAGTCCTGTTTAATTTTAATTATTAATGGTAGTAAAAGTTAGTGAATTGCAATGGAATTTTTGAGGGTTGGGGAGTTTGGCCAAGATACATTTCACTTACTATCTCACCTATCATTATTCATCTAAGGTTAGACATCTGTTTTGGCCAGACTTAAAAAATCAGACTGATTGTAGTATTATCAATCCTAAAACAGTGCCATCTGTCTTATCTCAATACAATGCACAGAAGTGTTAGTAGCCTACTAAACAGATTCATAACAATCAGAAAATCAAATGGAAAAGCCAATGAGAAATTCCAGAGGCAAGATGTATCTGAAGTTCTTCCTGTCTCCCAGATTAGTTGTCCAATCCACTGTCCTGAGAAGGAGAGACACAGTCCAAACAGACCTACTTAAGGCAGCCCTTAGATTCTGACAAAGAGCTCACTTTGTCAAAGCACAGCCAAAAAGGCCACATAACTGTCGGAAGACTGGGATACTCTTTATGAAAGTGGGAGACCTAAGTGCAGGTCCTTCTCTGTCTAAAAGAGGTCAACCCTAACAGTTACTCCTCTAAGGATTCCCTGGGTTAGGCTGGAATGGGTTAGGCATTTTTTCCCTTCTTCTGGTGAAGATGGACTACTGTGCAGCAAAGTGCAAAATAAAGGCTCTGAGAATTTGGTAGGCAAAGGGTGAATTGAAGCACAAAGAGGCAGCAATTTGCTAAAAATTACACAATTCTGTGTCAGGAATGGCTTGAAAAATATTGCTCTTACCAGGTGTTGCTGCTATCTTCTACAGGGATTTCTTGGTTTTGCCTTGTACCTCCTTTTCTAGTAGGGGAAAAAAGGGGAGGAAAAAAATCAATATTATCTGGATTTTTTTCTATGTAGGCATGCTCATTTGCTTTCTCATTTTTATTCATGAAACTGAAAGGCTTGAACACAATTGAAAAGATTCCTTAGTTCTCATCTGAAGTATTTTCAATTCTCTCAATTTCTCTCATAGTCCTAGGTCTATCAAGACTAAGCCAAGCTGAGTTACAAAGCTTGAGAAAAACCTGCCATTTTAAGCTTAATTTGAAAGGAACTTTTGTGTTTGGATTAACAGATGACTTCATGATTTCTCAAGCTACAGTTTAAATACTCAAGCTACTCATTAAGTACTTAAGTACCATTAAGGACTGAGGGCTGGTGCTAGTAATTTGTCTTTCTGTCTAGCAATAACTTTTCTCTTGGGAAAACAACAGGTTGCATTTTACGGGACTAGGATGATAGCAGATTGGTACGGACTCAGATCACCCACGTTTACACAGACGCACACAGCAAAATCAGCTGAGAAGAATGCTCAGATCCGGCGCTAGCAGAGATAGTACCATTCACCTGGTTCTAATGTTTTAAACTTTCTAAAACACAATAGTTATGGTTTCTCTCTTTTACTCTGCACTGTCTTCAAAGTGAACCCAAAACCAACAATCCCTTGATTATTCATTGCAGCTTCCGGGGCCCAGCTGCCACTTCTGCCACTGAGTCATAGGTATCAGACTGTATTAGACTTGAGTGAATACACATGATGCCTTGCTTGGCATAGTCACATCTGTGTCATGAAAATTACTGAAGAAATATCTTTAGATCATTTACTGATTCACTCATTTAAACATCCAGCTTCTCTCAGATTCTGTGTCATTTTTCCTAGTTACAAAGAATGAACCAGCTTTTCAGAAATACTCAAATCAGTCTCTGGCTCTGATTTTACAAAGGCATCTGCATGAGTAGGTCCTTATAGAGTCCCTTTTCTGAATAAGGGGTTTAAATACCGTAAATCCTTCCCAGAGGTCCCAAAAGAGAAACTGTACTTTTCCACTGTGTGTACTCCAACACCAGCATCACCAGATGTAGCACACATCATATTCTTCATTTCAAAACAACTGTCACAGTGTGTGCCAGAGTCTCAGTTGCCCTGGCATTCAAGCAGTATTTCACATGACATACAAGTGACAACCTCAAATTAAAGGAATAATGGCACACAGTCCTACAGAAGTAACTAATGGATTAATGGAAGAATAAAGCATACTTACAGACATCTCAGTGACACTCTTTTAGATTTACTACCTCCAACTGAAGTACTTATTTCTAAAGCTGTCTTTCCCCACAGATGTTTTTTTCTGCTCTTTTTCTAATTTTTGGCATTGCTACATACTCCTTGCTATTTTTCTCTTGGCTCTGGTGTCAGATTATGCCCATTACTTCAATTTATGTTGCAGAAATTGTATCCAAGGTAGGATTATTTCTTCACTCATCTACTAAAATTGGCTCCTTTCTGCCTTCCTGGACATTTGTCACATTAGTCAAAAAGTTACCATTGACATAACCTAGGTTGCTTGTTATGCATTTGGAGGAACATATTTACCATCTAAGGTGTGAAGTTCCAGAATAGCTTCCCAGGAGAAGCAGAGACAAAC
This sequence comes from Apteryx mantelli, assembly GCF_036417845.1. Lineage (NCBI taxonomy): Eukaryota > Metazoa > Chordata > Aves > Apterygiformes > Apterygidae > Apteryx > Apteryx mantelli. The sequence goes on along the minus strand of NC_089979.1, from coordinate 19,732,198 downwards.
AACTGAGTCAGTTGTAATGCAGATTTTGTATGCTGCTGGACAGGATTTACATCCAATAACAGAAGCAAGCACTGATGACCCAGGAGACTCCTTTAAGGTGTATTTCCCATGTGCCAGAGTTATACCTCAGTGTAGTTACTTAGGGGCAGAATATGTCTTCATAGCGGAGTTTATGCCTGTTAAGCATCTGGTTTTGGAATAGTTTGTCCAAGACAGACTTTCCAGCAAGAATCTATATTGCAGAGCTGCACTTACCTCATATCTGTACAGATAATGTATAGTGCCTGGGTTGGCACTAGGATGCCTTGCTAAATATCATGAGAATCCTGCAATATGTAAATTGAAAATTGCTAGGTAGCCTCAGGTTGTGGAAACATGAACGAAAGTCTGGTGGTGATAATGCTGGTGTTTAAAGTCCTCCAGAGAGCAGCTACTCAAACAGCTCTGTGATATTAGTCCTCCTCCTTTATATTTCTTATGTGTTGTGAGTAGTCTGCATTCAATCTGCTGTGCCTCTCTCCCTCACTTCTCTTTCTGTGTCAACTGGAAACCAATCTGCCAGTCCATCCTCCTTCAGTTCAAAGTTACCTTGGCAAGTAACTCAATAACTTGGTGTTGTCTCCAAGAGGCCCAGTGGCTGCCTTTCTCTGGTCAGGCTTCAAGGCCCTGCCCAAGAATTCAGAGAATATCTTGTTTTGCAGCCACAGAAATAGATGCAAAAATTCTTCTCCTTCACATCCCAGAGCAGATACTTCATATCTACAAAGATATGGCATATCCTATCTCACATCTCCCCTTTGCTTACCCATGTTGGCTCTTCATTGTATACTTGCCATGCCCTGTAAAGTTTATATAGTTCTGTACAATACCATTTTAATGTACTTTAATTAGGTTGGGTGCTCTGTGAAGCAGAGACTTAGGCCTGGAACTGAGATTTGGCACAGCCACCTGTGTCATCTTCTGGGATCATTGTATGCAAAGTCAGGCCAAAGGTGCAAAAGCTGCTCATGGGTCTGAGCAGTTCACCATGGCTGTAGCAGGCAGAGAGGTTTAGAGTGATGGTTTCCCAGTGAAAATTGTAGGAAGAAAGAAAATGCTATTTTCAATTGAGGGACCATACATCTCCTTAGCAGGGAATTCAGGCCAAGTCTGAGTAACAGCAGCTAAAAAAAGCATATTCATAAGAAAGTGTTGAAGATGTCTCATATGATGAGTTCCAACTTTTCTGCTAGATGTCCTTTCTGCCAGCAATATTCTCAGGATGGAAATAGCAACAGATTCAGAATAACCCTCTGACCAATTCTCCAGCATTATTTTACATGATTTTGGATCAGATATAGGCTTGCTTATGGCCAACAGTACAGTCCAATGTGGCTACACTGCATGGGAAGGTCTGGCCCTTTCTCACCAAATGCTTAGTTTCAGAATCCAATATATAATCTAATGCTGTTCTATTCTAGTTGTAAATAGGGACTGTTCCTTTATGATTCCTGGTTATATTTACTTTGAAAAAAAATCTTAAGAAGACAAATGCCTAAGATTGCTGTGCCACAGCTGATGAGCTTTTGATGGGGTTTCTGAGAACAGAGAAGGCCATTCTCAGCCAAGAACCATGGGCCAGAGAACTCATCATCCCAAAAATTCAGGACAAGGCTAAGCAGTAGCAGCAGCTGAAACGAGCACGCACTCAGAATAGTGCCTTAAAACATTTTCTGCAATGAATTGTTTTCTCAGTTAGGCCTACTGTAGAAAAATAGACTTCTTTCTCCTTTTTTTCCCCCTGAGAAAAGCTTTGCATATGTTTTTAAGCAGTGATAAATAGTTCAGTTGCCATAATGCTTTAGTGTTGATTGATTGCTATGTATATTGTATGTGGTATGTTTTATGCTGTTTTTCTGACACTGGTTTCCTGTCATTAGTCAAACCTCATTTTGTCTGGAACAATGGCTGAATTTCCAGACGAAAGGTAAGAACCCTGATAGAGAGCATAAGCCAATCATGTTCTCATGTTGGTGAAAATTAGGAGGAACTAGTAACTTAATTTCAGCATAGTTACTCTGGATTTACGTAAATGTAACTTGAAGTAGAGTGTAATGCTATACACAAAGCTAGATACCAAACGCATAATTCTTAGTTAATAATTTTGCACAGTAATTAGCAAAAGTGCAGTAATAGGGAAGTCCTGTGCTACACAACTGTCCTATAAAAAGCTGGGGACATTTCATTAATCAGTATTTGTGGTTTTCTACTAGCTAGTCTTTCTAATGATTAGAAAACAAATTCTGTCCAAACTTCTATATGAGTTAGCAGAAACATATAGAACTTTCCCCACTTTCTTGCTGATAAGAGGTTTGGAGCAACATTTGCACAGATGACCATGAAAGACACTGTCAGAACCATTTTTAGAAGTATGGAAAAAACGCCAGGTAGAATATTTGTCTCAACACATAAATACTTTTAACCCTTCAATAAAATGGTAGATGGCAAATATCTAAGTAGAATTAGTTGTTTAAATGTAATGCTTCTTGCCAGGTCTAGGTACCCAGTCACTGCATATATGGAAATGTGAGTGTTTGCCCGGAGGACACTAGGACGATGACACTGAAAGAACCATTTTACTTTCCCGTCTGGCACTGAGCACAACAGGGTTAAATGCATATCTCCATAGGCCCAGATCTACCCTGTCTGTGACAGTGACAGCTTTGGTCTGATTATACTATCAGCAGTATGATGTCACGGTCTCGTTCCAATGTCATCATCCTGTGCTCAAGAGTGAACTCTTCACAGAAGTCAGAGGAGAAGAGGAGTATGAGAGGATTGTGCCTGATTTGACTGCAGGGATTTGGTATTACCTGATTTTTGTTGATTTTTATCCCATTTTAAAACTTGCTGTGTTTTATAAAAGATGTTGAAAAACAAAAGAATAAATCAGATTCTATGCATGAACTATTTATGGGACAGATTGCAATCACTCATGCTGGGATTACCTATTATATCAAATAAGGATATTGCATTAAGCCTTTTAAAAGATTACTCTAGTATAGGCACCTCAGGGAGCACAGCAGTATATGCACTAAATAAGAGTTAATGTAGTTTGGCACAGCTAAAAGTAATTAAAGAAGATGACATTACAGGCTATGGCTCCTGATGAGATATTCCTTTCCTTGGGTGTGCTGGAAGTCACAAGGCCAAAGGCCAAGTGACTCATCCTTCTCCAAAGAGGGAATGACACACATCCTGGAAAGCCGCGCTGAGATTCTTTAAACATCGTACATGGACAGAGGCTGTCTACAAACACCAGCATGAGGCCTGGGACATTTTTCACTTATGATCGTTACTTTAATAAACTGACTCAATCTCTCTGTACAATTTAGGGACAGATACTCAGCTATTGCTTATAGATGACCCCAATGTAATCACTCAGGTTCATGACTCTCTTTCTACAGCCTATTTAGATCTTCAAAACAGGCTCTTTTCACCAGCTTAGATAATTCCAACTACTAGGCTGTAGAAGCTCCAGTCTGATTCTTGATAACTTGATAATCATGCACAGCTGGCTTACATGAAGGAGGATCCTTTCTTAGAACTGAAATGCACAAATGTCTAAACCAGACATCTCAAGGATTAAGAGTTACAGAAAAACTGCAGTCCATATGGACGGTACAAAATAACTACCAAACACACCCAAAAGTTTAATGATGTCAGAAGAGCAATAATTTAAAAAAGATGTGGGCTGTTACAGATTGCAGTCCATTTGGAACAGAATTCCCATCCGACATCTCGCTCCTCAGTCCCTGGTTCCAAGGCTTCAATAGTTATGCTTTGTACAGTGTCATGAGATCCTCATGTAGTGGCTTGTAAAATAGAAAGTCTATTTCATTTTTTTATCACAAAATGATATATTAATGCTAGTCTGAAGCACAGAAATTAGGAGTCACTGGCAAAGGTAAGAAGGGAATCTAGGACCACATGTACTAGGTCAACATGCAGTATAATGTACAGTTATGTCTTTCATAATACACCTATGCTTTCAATGGGAACAAAGCGTTGTAGCAGATCATTAGAACTAGTGGGATTTTGCCAATTTGTACCAGTAAGAAGATGATGTCCATTCTATCCTTTTAGCAAAATGATACATTTTCTTGTAAATTCAAAATCTGACTACTGCTAGGAAAAATAAATGTATTTGGTTTTTCAAAGTGTTTCTGTCAGTAGTATGAAAATCACAGCACACAAAATACTTGATCAGTCCTCCACTAGAATACTTATACATCTACATGAGCAATACAAAAAATAAAGAAATAAACCAAAGTAGGAGAGTACCGGGCTCTGTGAAGTCCACGAGGATCTTTGTTATAATAACTGATAAGCTTTACAAGGTACTCAGTTATATCCATGCAAGTGTAAAGGTCTCTGTGGGATAAGTTACTGTATTATTTTCCAAAACTTTATTAGAAAGGTTCAGCCTACATTGTCTTCCAACTGGTAATTCATAGGCACACTCATTTCCATCTCTCATGAACAATAATGCTTCTTAGGAGCGCATATTCTGTGGCAAAATAAAGATAAGCTTTTAACCTAGTGGTTTGCTAATACTAGCAGTCCATATAAATCCATTTTCTGTTCCACCAGTGCCAAGTCATTTGCTGGTCAGTAGCATAAAGCTACCATCCGTGTTCTTCAAGGAGGGTCCCGTTTTGGAGGGCAGGTGGGATAGCAGACAGCTTCAGAGTGGGAAATCTCAGAAGCCCTCTAGGTCTCTGATCTGGAAAGTTTCCTCTACCTGAGGGAGTATGCTCAGAAGTGGGGTACTCCACCATGGGAGCCAGAAGAAAAGTATTGGCAAGTTTGTCATGAAGTCCTGTTCCCACAATTACAGAAAGCATTTGTTTTGCCTTGCTACTGGAGCGGGAGCCTGGAAGTGAAGAGGTAAGGAGACTCCTCAGCTACTGAAAGCTGTCACGCTGCATCGATTTCAGTAATAGTATGAGGCAGCTGAGGGCTTCCCGGATTGGTCCTTTTTGCCTGCTCTGCTGCTGACTTCTTGCATTAACACTTTCAATGTACTCATTTGTGATGAAATGGAAGCAATAAACTTGCAGTGTTTTCTTCATGATTAATTAGCAGTTTGCAAAATATTTAAACATTATAATGGAATAAAGTACCAATATTTGAAGGCAGTTTTTATGTGGTATGAAAATCAACATGTTAATACTTCTGTGTCAGATCAGTCTTGCAGTTAAAATGAAAAGAATCTGCACTACCATCTTTCCTTTTAGGACAGTTTAATGTATTCACCTCTACTTAGAGAAAAAAGACATGAAATAACCATAAATTGTTTCAGCAAATTACAGTCTAGACTTGCTGATTTGTTTTAACAACATGATATATCAAACCCATATGCAAGCATTATTGTAAACTGCTGTTCCTAAATGTCTATAAATGTATTGTCCTGTAGACTAAGTATCACTGCAGCCAAGTAATTACTTAGATTTAATGTGGAATTTGTAACAGGAAAGGAGTATTTGCTGTGTCACTTGTAATAGTCTGTTTTTTCTCTTCCCCTGCCATCTTTAGACAGAGTGGCTGGGTCATCACTATCATTTGACAGAAATGCAGCTTGCAGAAGATGAGAAGGCTATATGTGGTTAGGTAACACCAACACAGACAATGAGTTGTGTGCCTCTGAAAGGAAAATGAAACAGGAGTCAGGCTGCATTTAATTTTTAATGCTTTTTGTGGTTGTCCAAGTTTATCTTTATAATTCATAGTGTTCACACGATGTACTCCTTTCCTTCAGAACAGCAGCTGTGGAATGCATGGAGGACTACCTTTAAGGTTTCCCCACAACTGAACTTGCCTGCTTCTGTACGACTGTGAAAGCTGTCATTGACTACGATGGTCTCTTCTCTGCCAATAGGCTGTGGTGGTCAGCCAAGCGCATACCCTTCGAGCATAGAGCAGTCGCAAATTCATAATAATTTCCAATGAAAATAAAATGTGCTTGCAAGCTTAGGTATTCATGGTATTCATGTTTTTACAAACTCTATTTTTATTCGTTATAAAACAGATTGGTATAACTATTTAGGATTTTAAAACCAGGAATCTAAAGCTTAGAGCAAAGACATTTGCTTGTATCTGGGACAGTGGCATCTTGGACAGGGACTGCCTGGTTGAATCACTGCCTTCTGCCGGTTAATTTTGGAAACTAGAACTATCTGCTCTGCCATTAAATGCACAGAGTAATTAAGATACCAAATAACTGTAGTAAATCAGTGGCCTGTAGTGGCCCGCTCCCCCACTACAGTGTTTATTTTGTCACATGTTTTCATTGCCATTTGTTCTAGAAGAGAACATGTCGCCCTCATAGAATATCCATGCAGCACAAGGAGGCCAAGGCGATATTGTAACCACAGTGCTTCTTGCATATACTGACCCTTTGAAATGTTAACTGTGTAGTCCAGCATCGGACTGACATTGCGTTTAGCTCCTGTAGGATTTCCCCTCCCCTCCCTCAGGATAAGGCAACAGATTTGGGGAGCAACATGTTCTGAATGTTGTAACGAGGCATTGGAGTCTTCTTTATAGAGCTTTTTCAGTTTTGGCTTTATCAAACTCAGCAAATAAATGATATATATGCCTTTCCCATTTCCTATGTAAGATCATGAGTGAGGAGGTGCTTCTTGACAGATGGTCAGTGAGTATCTTCAAAAGTGATTTTTCAGTCAAATATAACCATTATAACTGTCTAGTCAATTTAGCAATGGCATCTCAGTTGCCAAACTTCAGCCAAGTTTTCTAATAGCTCTGCCTAAAGAAGTTCAGCTAGAACTTCATAAAAGGACAAAAGAGCTCTTTTTTCTGTGCCTAAAATTACTTGAACATAAAATTTGCACCTTTAAAAAATAAAAAGGCGATATGTCTCAATGAAAGAAGGAAAAAAAATCAAGACATTATGATTGTCTGAAGAGAGCAATGCAAAATGAATGTAACATTCAGATACAAGTATGGCATAAATCCCAAGGTCTTTGCCTAGAATTATTACAGAAATTAAGGTACAAATTCTTTTGGCATCCATGTGACTTTAGCACTGCTTTGGTTCTGTAAAGGATTTTGGGCAGATCCTCTTGTACAGAAACAAAAGACATTCATATTATTGAATAAAGATGGAAAATGAGAACAGTAAAAAGACATTAGGGGAATATAAATGCATACTGAGTTTGACCTAAATTATTAAATATTTATTGCAAAGTGGTAAGTTTCAGTTACATTTTCTAAGAGTTCATATCATTAACTGTGTCTATAAAAAGACAAGTAGCAAAAGCCACAGAAATTGCAAACCAAAGGTTACAAACAGTTCTAATACCAGCTCTAGCACCCTAAGCTGTAATTTCTAAAAAATTTAGAGATTCCTTAATTTCTAAAATTAAGAAAATGTTAATTTTTCATTTACTAGCTGTAAGTATCAATACAGTATAACACATTCTTTCTAAAAATTGTCTGCTTTATACAGGTTGGACTATTTGATGTGAACTGCCTGAAATGCCTAAATATACTGTTCCATCCTTTTATTAGTGCATAAACTGTTTTTGATGCATCAGGATCACATTGGAACAAAATGTGATCCACGGAATGACCTAAAATACCAGTCATGCTGGTATATACCATGTTCTCTCTTCATACCAAAATGTGGAATACAAATTATCTAAGAGGAAGAAAGAGCACACTGTATAGCTCTAGATGACTTAATATGAACACTTTCGGTGATGTTAACATATTGCCTCTTGCTTCTGATTTACTGACAAAAATATATTGCAGTATATTGCAAACTCTTGCAATTTATAGAAATAGAAATTCACTTTATTAAGAGAAGATCAAGTCCAGTAAATTCAGGACAAAACAAATCCCACACATCATTAACTGTGGATCTCTTCAATACACTGGTGAATATTGGCTATTTCATGAGATCATATTTACTGGGTTTGTCATCAGATTGTAAAACATTTTACCTAAACTGTCAGTGAATGTAAACCAAAATAAATACAAAACTGAGTAAAATGAAAGATGATACTGAAGCTGATGATAAATTTTCTTCATCAGTCGAATTTTTTTTCTTTCATTCTGATTTTCAGATGTAAAAATATTTTTCAAGCAACAGCCTGAACTACTCAGCCTAGAAGTGATCCAGTTACAACACTTCATGTATGGTGAGGTTCACAGTAGCTACTTTTTTGACAACTTCTGCACATTTTTATTTCGGAAATAGTTTGTGGTTCGTGTAGTGGAATAAGCTCTTGTTCTTTTCCACTTAATGACCCTGGGGTTTTTAGCAGTGATACCTTTGAGAAGAATGTTGTGGTTGAAGCTTTCAGTTGCTGTACTAATGCATCTCTGGTACTCACTGTAGAGCTACTGTGCAGTTGAGGGAAAGACAGTAAGAACTATTATTTTTAGCAGCCATCTATTTGCAAAGCAGTGCTGATGATTAAATAATTTGTTGCACATGTACTGGTCCAGATTCTGCTTGTCTTTTGCAATCAAAGCTCTCCTTGATGCCTCTAGAAGAAGTGAGGGTACAAGCATAGCAAATTCATTCCCCTAATCATTGAAGGCCGTGTTTCTCTACTTTTCTCCGATTGAGTATGAACTTACCCTGAAAATAAAATAAAATTTGTATGATCAGTCACAGAGTAAAAAACTACTCACTCACAGTGAAGTTTTTCTTTTAGATTTATAACCTGCTTGTATAGGCAGCATAATCATTAAAACCTATGACTACTCCAAAATCAAAAAATGATTTAAACAACACAGTAACAGTCCATATTATCATCTAAAAACAAGGATGTCTCAAGTCCACTGCCACTCATCAGTCCATATCTCAGCTCGCATAACTGATTGTCACTCCTTTGATCTCAGCAATATCTCTGTTTACATGTGCTGGTGGTCTCATTCACTCTTCTAAACAGTATCCAATGGCTACATCTAGGTTAATAAATCAAACAGTGTTAAATGGTGTTCCCAGGAGCAAGAACCGATTTGTATCTACTACTGAATTGCCAGATTAGTCCCTGGGATTATTTTGTCTCAGGCCAGCTTGCATTCTCTCAAATAACTTCTGGGTGCAATTCAGGAAGAGGCATGGGCCAGAGACCATTGCAGTTTGGATGTAGCCACCACGTTTTGAAGGATAAGAGAGTTTAATAGTAGAGATGCAGACCACTCAATGCCATTTGGCTTCAGTACCAAGCAGTGCTCCTGAGCAGATGAATTTACTTGTATAGACTTAGGCAGTGAGTACCACATCAGAGCACAGCCCCTGAAATCTCATCCAGGGTAAATGCAGTTCTTGCACCAAGAGTATCAAGATAGAGAATATGACAGTCTGAATTATAGTGCACGCAAGTGTGAGCCTTTTCGTAGTAGCAGAGGAGTATGGGAAGTTTCAATAACCCTTTTAATTCTCACTAAAAGGGGTCTCTGAGCAGAAAGCTTTAGCACTCTGGCATCTGGGTTTCAGTTCAGGCCCTGTGATTCATTCTCTAGAGGCAACTCCACTGTAGAAGTATCATGGAGATTTTTCTCTCCTGATCTCCAGCTAAGTGTTATTATTACTACTACTAGGGGTGATCTAGTCCTCAGCTCTCACTTGTCTCTGCAATACCAGTTCTTCAGGAGTTGTCACAAGTGTAGATGACAACAGAGCATGGTTTCTTAAGCTTGAGAATGACTGTTAACATGTATTTGTTCCCTTTACGATTTGTTTTTTTCTCTCTCTTTTTCCTATGGAACTATGCTAAAGACATATGCAGAGTTTCTTTGGGTTTTCACAATAAGCAATTTCAGCACATAAGCTGTGTTCCTCTCTGGTCAAAGTTTCCATCTGCGGCTTACTTTCAGAAGCTGGAAGACAAGCAGTTGTATTGCAAGGAAGGGCTGTTGACGTCAAAGCCGTGTTTGAGGTAGGTCTGGTGTGCAGCTTGAGATTATAACTTCCCTTCCTTATACTTCAGTCCTTTTGAGAAAAGTTTTAGTTAGAAGAAAGGCAGTTATTTTATGTGGTTATAGAAGTGCTAGGCTTTTTTGGTAAATCTGGTTGCATAGCCACTGACAATCATCTGCAGATTTTAAGATTTAAGAACTGCAGCTGAGTGAAGCAGAATTAAAAAAGAATGACCATATGTAATTCATTTTTGTGTCCTTCAAAGATGTTAATTTTTACAGATCTTACAGCAGAGTTCTATTTATCCATCTCTAAGGACACATCATGCATTTTTATATTCACTGTCACCTTTTGCAAAACTTGCAAATGAGTAATAAAAAAGAAATGAAGAGGAAATATTTAACTAAAAAAAGATAATACAATTCATCATTGGGCTTAAAGGAAAAATAATGCATTCCACAACTCATCACATTCCTAACTTACAGCACAATCATCTCATTAAAACCTATAGAAGTTTTGTCTGTGTATTTGCTCAATCTTCTCATGATGGTATTAATTTAACTAACTTTTTATCACTTAGGACACAAAACAAAAACAGCAGGTGTGTTAATTTCCAAGAAAGTAGGATGTATGTTTATACAATTTCAGAGTGGCATAATATTCAGTTCAGCTCTGTGCTACTGGCCTTTACCTTAAAGCAGGAATGATGTGACAAAAAACCTCAAGAAGTGCCTGCAGATATATTTCAGAATAGAAGTAATCTGTTAGGGAATTTAGGAAATACTTCCTCACGCTTATCACTCTCTAAATGGGAAATGAGAAACTATACATCCATTTGTTTGGGGCTGGCAAAGAATTATGTACTGAAGTGCATCGTATCAGCGCCTGATACAGCTTGTTATTATGGTGGCTGGGCTGTTATAAAGCCTGGACTACTCACAGAGTTGTAAGATGAGTAAAGAGAGCAGATATAATTCTGACACAAGGTAAGCAATCCAGTTGCTAATCAGGCCACATGTGGGAAGCTCATAGGATCCTCTCCATAAGTGCACAGGTGATTCATTAACTTGCCCTCAGGATTTAATGCAGCTAAACTCTCTGCTGGATGCTTCAGTGGACCTTAATAGATGGAATTCCTTTCCTTATAATGGCAGGGCCTCACTGTAGAACAAGCATGAAATTCTGATTTCTCAGTGGCCCATTTTCATTCTCAACTTGTATGAATATCATTGCTGAAGGAAAAGCTCTGAAAAGTTTAAATTTGAAAATGTCAAATGTTTTATTTCAAAAGTGAAATATTGCTTTTGAATCAAGGATACTTAGAAGTTAATTTGTTGATAGCTGATAGTCCTTTAACTAAAGAGGACAGAAGACAGACAGCAGGAAGGGAAGGTTTGGGGGTTTTCTGTTTTTTTTTTTTTCTTTTGTTTTTCTGGTAAGAGGGAAGAGAAGAGAGTAACTGCTGAAGAGTCAGAAGTGAAGAAGATCTGAAGAACTGCAGAGACAACGAAGATGTCTACACGCAGCAGTTTTGGGTTGAACGTTATCCTTGAGCATCCAACAGAAGCTTGTGCCATATTGGATCATCTGATAGACTTCAGGGAACAAAAGATCCAGAAATGTGCCTAGAGTCCACAGTAAAGTTCAGACAGGGACATAAAGAAAAGGTGTGAGGAAAAACAAGATTTGCAGATACGTATAGACCAGAGGATCTGAAAAGCAGATCTGTGGATGGGGACAGTAACTCATCATATGACCATGACGACAACACAGAAGAAAAGGAGAATTGGTAGGGTAGCATGGGAGAATGGAAAGAGGAAATAAATAAAAGATGGAATAGAAAGGAGATTCTGGCTCAAGAAAAAGAGAAGAAATACGGTGATGACAGTCACTGATCACAGCTTGAGGAGGAATGAGGAGCATGATATTCAGGAGACAGTAACAAACAACAAAAGGCAGGATGCTACTCAGAAAGCTGGGAGAATAGAAAAGAAGAGACTTAAGATTCACAGTAAGAAGAGGCAGGTCCGCATCACAGAGGACCCCCGGCTAAGGAGGATTAATAGATGTACTCCTGTGCAAGTCCAGAGGACGGAAAGGTAGGCAGAGGGTCAGTTTCAAGAATGAGGAGAGTAGGCCAGCAGGCAAAAAGATCCTGACTGGGCCAGAAAAAGCCCACACCCATTCTTCGTTTTGGATTAAATGCCATGGCAAGGTTCTTGCTACAGGATATGTAAAATGACTGCATCGGCCTAAAGAAAATATTCAAAGAGGTGCTATAAATCAAAGGAACAAAACTTGTCATACACTATGAAACAACCACAGATCCACTAGAGGAACTTCTTATGAATGTTGACCAAATGTTTGTGAGGCAGGCAGATGGTCAGAGAGATGCTGAAAGACTTTGGGGAATTTTCCAAGATGTTCAAGGCCAGAAGATCTGGAGCACAGTGAAAAAATGTGAGAGATCTGGAAAATATATTGCCCCAAATGATCTCCTATCCCTGAGTCAACCTACAAAGTTTTCCCATCACTATAGTATCAAAGCAGACAATTAAGAGAGCTCATGCTAATACAAGATCATGATCTGAAAGCCACACAAGGCTAGTGTATGTTCTTGGCAAACCAGTTTCATACTGGTCAGGCACGCCATTGCTCTTATTGGTACAGGTTTCTAATGCTGTTATAAAACTGGTTTACCTCCGAGTGATAAATCCTAAATTCTGGCTTTCAGAGAATGGGGCTCATATAAACTGCACTAAGGTCATAAATGGTATATACCTATTCATAATTTGGACTTTCACTAAAGGAGCCAGTGAAAAAGTGAACCACAAGAGGTTCTTTAAAGCCTGGAGCACCATGGAGCAGGCTTATGAGCACCAATCTGGAAGGCATTGGCAAGATATACAACATCTGTGTTTGGAAGAAATAGGACACACACACACCCTTGGACAAGCTGGGATCTTTATTCTTTCCCACTAATAACATTTCTCAATAGGGTGCAGGTGCCTTCTGTTAGTCTGAGGAATTCCATCTAGCTTCTCCTGCCAGGACTTATGAAGCCAAATGTATATACAAAGTGTATCTGCCCAGTGCATACTATTACAGCCTGTAATGATTGCAGAATGGTGACAGATTATTCACTGTGAAGGCTGAAGGCAAGAAGACACAGTTTCCAGATTCATTTGAATGCCAATATCACAAATACTATAAATACAGTGATGACTGGCTTTACATTTTGCAATGTATGGGAATTTTTTATTTTTATTGGAGTAGTACCTGGATACCGATGAACACATTAGCTGATCTGCAAATCTGGAAAGGACTCCCCAAAGCCATGCAGGTCCTAGTTCAAGAGACTAGGGAAATTAGGAAATTCGCATTGGAACTTTAGTGTATAATGGTTACAAATTGTGCAGGACCACTTTATGGTCAATAGCGTTTTTATAGCACTTTTTGTTATTGAAATTCTTCACATTTTTTTCTTGCTTACTTTTTCTGCCTTCACAGAAAACCCTGAGAAGGACAAAAAGTGTTTTACAAAAAGCAACACCACCTGTTTTATTATATGAAATGTAACACATATAGTTCCTTCTCCTCTGTATATATACAAATAAATATAGCCCATATGGTATTCTGAGTATGTTTGTGTTCACATTCATGCCACACGTAGTTATCCTTTCAAGAAGTCATCTGATAACTCAAGTGCTATTCTGCAGACTGGAAGTGCTCCTATCATTGCAATACTTTCATTGCAATACCGCACAGAAGAAGATGCTGATCTGTACGGCAGATGTCCCTGATAAATTCTATTTCTCGTTGTGTCTAAAACATTGATTTTTCTATTGAATTGATTTAATTGGAATTTTTTCTGGCTGCAATTTTGAGATCATGAAGCACTGTTTCTGAGGCTTGTACATATTGCTTGGTGGTTTGTAATATTTCAGTAATGTCTTGAGGCTTTCTGTTTCATTGCAATTGCATTTACAGCAATAAATAGTTCAACAAACACTGAATTTTATTAAGCTGGAAAATATATATGATAAAGAAAGTTAAAGAAGCCCATAGTCAGCTGTGCCAAATGCAAACAACAAGTGTTTTCTTTTAAATACTAAAATAATGTGCAAACAAGACTAAGCAAAACTAAAATGCAAAATAACTCCAAAACTGAAGTGTGTATAAAATTAAAGTTCAAGAGAAGAAGGCTCACACCATTGGGCTGCAGTTCCACAACAGAAGGAATTCATCATTCCAAGTTTAAGGAAATCCTTAGCCATTTTTTCTCATCCTTGTTCCACGATGTATTGCCCCTTCAATACAGCTGACATACAGAGAGACCAGATTCTGGCCCTGAGTTGGACTGAAAATGATCCTCCTTTTTTAAAGTTCTTTTTGAGTTAATTTTAACTTGATTAAATTTACTGGTTGAGAACCAGCAAACAGTTGCACTGGCACAACTGAGGGCATACTCTGCTGCGTTCAGGGATGAGACAGTAGATCTGGATGTAGACAGGCAACTCCTTACACTAGCCTTGCTGCCTAATCTTATAACGGTGCATATAAGTATGGTCCCCCTAGAAGTGAGGGAGGCCTTCTTTCTCTTGTGCTTTCCACTTTTCCTTCCTACATTTTCTCCAACGAACAAGCGTGAAGGAAGAGGGGACAGCTTTGCCCTTACTAGTGCCCAGACTGCTGATCCCCCATGGAAACTGGACCATCAGGGTTCATCCTCCTGCTACCTGCAGCAACAGTGGCATATTCACTTTGGTCAGCAGGCAGCTTACCCCACAGAACCCCAAGTGCTTTTGGTGAGAAATAAAAATAGTCCATTAAGTCGTTATTGTTAAATAAAGTACCTGTATTTCTCCTCCTTCCCTCTTGTATTCTGTTTGACTTCAGCATTACGAAGACATGCTTTGCAGTTTATAATTTTGTCATCTCTACTCATATTTAAGATAGGTGATTCAGAGGTGAACACTGGAATGCACGGCAATGGTAATCATATCACATGAAAAGTTGTTTTTATCTTTTTCACACAAATAAAATAGGAAAACATAGAAAATAAGGTTAAGAAACATGAAATCCATCCCCTAATCGAATCATTTGCATTTCACCTCTTCTTAATATACTTCAGTGATGAAGATTCCACAAACTGCCCAAGCAGTCTTTTACAGCACTTAATTATCTTTAACAATTTGTCCTTGGTGTCCCATCTCAGTGCACAGCAATTTTTCTGTAAGTAGTACATGAGCATGTCTGATTTAGAAGATCTCTTTCACTAATCCAGGATCCATTGTTTTCTTTCAAGCTGAGCATCTTGTTAGGAACATAAACATTACACAGGTTCCTGGCTGGAAAAGAAGTGGCAGTTTACACTAGTGAAGAACTTTTTGTCTTCAAAGACACTTTTTTAGAAGCCCGATGACTGCAAAATATACTTGAACAGAAGGGAATGATTATTTCCTTAATTTGCCAATTAGTAAATGTACAAAAATTTGCATAATATCACCTCCTAGCAATGGGGAAAGATTATAACATCACCAGTGGAGAGAAGAAGGAAGACTCACATGAACTTTGCTTCGAGAACTTTAATGATTCATTCCCTAAGTGTAAATGAGAGATTTGCTAAAAGCATTGTTTTCTCTTTCCTGTTTTCAGTGGCTGTAGCAAGGCTCAAGTGAGGAAAGGAGATACTTCTCTGGGGGGAATTCATCTAACTAAACATAGACATTTACAGTGTAGACATCTACATCTGAGCTAGTCTCCTAGATTTCCTTTATAGTTAATGCAGAGAAAGAAGTGAGTTTAGGCAATGATTTAGTTTATGTCTTGGACATCTACTTTAAAATGAGATGCACCCCACAAACGCATTGTTTGCTCCACTAATTATAAATGGAACCTGAGATAAATAGCATGTATATAGACATATACACTGTATAAATTTAAAGTTGTGAGATGAATCCTACTGCTGCTGACTTTTAACATGAACAGTGTCCATGAAGGGAATCATATTATTTGCAGACAAAATCACAAACTTGCTTTGACTGAACTTTTCCTGAAGCTGCAGTCCATTAACACTCACTCATGCAGATTGTAATGCATGAGTTTTTTAAATCTTATGTAACAATTTTAGTGTGTAACGATGTCATGGTAATTAGAATCACAATTTAGATTATTACGAGGCATTTTCTGCTTCGCTTGTGCTTTTAAAACGTTCTTTCCCTCATTTGGCAGCCATACTGATGAGGATGTGGCAAGGCGGGGGAGATGTTAGGGTGGTGGGAAAAATGTGGAAATCATCCACTAAAGTTTCTATCCCAAATCAAATCTAGTCACAGTGGCGAGAAAAGCCAGAATCGTCCTTAACTTTGTTTCCATTATCAATCCACCAGAAAACTCCTTGGCCCCACCCCTGAGATTTTGCATCCAAAGAGGGCTGAAGCTTAGACTGCCCAGTAGCTATGGCTGCAGCTGAGGCTGTGTTGCCAAAAAGATTTTGAGATAACTTCCCCACGTTGTGTAATGGGGCAGGTTCAGAGCACACTGCTCTGCACTTGCCAAAGGCTGAAGCTCTGCAACTGCAGTATCCGTGGTTTAGTATTGCTCTTCAACAGTCTCCTTTCTTCGTCTATCTCTGAAAAGAAGCTCCAAGCTGGAGAAGAACTGGATGAAGCAGTCGGCAGATTAGTATTCAGAGAACTGGCAAGTATCTAATTCAGTGCTTTGTAGCAGGGTATGTAGTCAAGGCATTCTTGGGCCTCTAATGAATTTCCTCTGATTTCCTGTTGAGCTGTTTCATATGTTTGGTGTGATCACGGTTCTGCAGTCTGGTAGAATAAAAATACAGCTGAGGAGGCTGCTGCAAATAGTGATGTGTATTACTACTCCTTTGACTGAAATAGTGGTGTTTGCTGTACCTTATCCAGACACTGACTGTCCTTTAAATACGGACATCTGACTTTCCTAACCAGTAGCTTGAGTGCTGAGAGCAATTGGTTGGACTGGTAAAGCAGCAGCTAGTTGGCAGTGTGGAATAAAGGTTGGTCAAGCAGCCTGTAACAGTTTGTAGGGAAAATAAATGATGAATAGCAAGGTATACATTGCCACTAAGCTTCTAAGAAGTGAAGGGAGAAGAGCTGGGATACCTAGAAAAAATAACATTTAAGTCTGATACCTCCCAAGCATACCCTAATCACAGCAGAAACTAGCAATGTACAGTTGTGAGCAGCACATAAGACAAATATTTGTCTCAATACTGAACAGTCTGTACAGTGATGAGATGAAAAATAGGAATAAGGATTTTAAATTTTACAATTAGATTGTGCATGAATGTGAAATGTCCTTTGTTTATGAGTTTAGGTAAGCTATTTCATCTCCTGTACTTCAATTTTCTCATCTTTAATACTGAGTGTAGTACACCTTTCTGATGTATGCTGAAACACATAGACAGCAACTGCTATGGCACCGTTACTATTTCCCTCAGTATAAAGGGATGCATCCGGTTTGCCTTTCTTCTTAAGGGTAGAAACACAAGCCACTCCATGCATTAATAAAACATACTATCCTTCAAAGAAATTACTTCCCCTCCAAGTTCTATGATTGTCCTGACAATAACATCTCAGAAACATTGCAAAATAATGAGATGTAGTTGAATACAAGGAGAGAACTTGGAAAAAGGAATGAGATTAATAAATAAGGTTTGAGGGAAAGCACAGGAGAATTCCTTGTGAGACAGACGTGAAGTTCAGAACTGAGATTTTTTTAAATGGTCATGATGTCAGGAGGGTGTTAAAAAAACATTCCGAGAGCAGCATTCAGCCCAGGGAGAGCATGTAACTCCCTTAACTTCAGTACAATTTATTTCAAGTCAGACAAAAAAAAGACCCCAAATGTATATGACACACTATCGCAGTTATGCGAAGATGAGTAACAGGGCTGGGAGCCGGAGAGATGAATGCAGGAGGGAACGCAGCCTCAGGCCTACAGGCATACATCTGCCTGCAGTTCCCCCACCACGGTCCTTGAAGGAAGTCCGATGGACCTGCTCAGCTGCAGATACTCTGACCCTGAGCCCACCCTATGACTCTTCCCCATCTGCTCCCATTACAGCCAGCATCTCTGTAGCACTGAAATGTTTGCTGCCCCAGGAGATGCACTCCCTCTGGTCCCTCTGCTTCTCATCCGTGTTTCTTGTGCAGCAGTGAAGTATTGGTCCCATCGCTTGGGAAAGCTCTACAGACATTTGTGGGCAATCTTATTCTTATTTCTTCTACTCTTCTCACTTATTTCTTCTGCTCTGCACGTACAAGGATATTGCTGTTGGCTGCAAGTAAGAGCAGCACTGTGCTAACTCACGCAGCTCCGACCCTACGGGCCTGTGTAAGGAGAGCAGTGCATTCGTGCTGCCCTAGGAGCAGAACAGAAATCAGATTACAACTGAGAGTCAGCCTGTTTCCCGCTTCCCCTTTCGCCCCTCTGGCATTAGAATAGGTCATCCAGTAACTGGAGCACACGGCTCCTTCCCCGCCTGGACGCTGCCCATTTCCCAGTCTAGCTGGCCCCGTTCTCTGGGTCTGTTAGGAAGAAAACTAGGGCAGCCGGCGTGCACAGCGCTCGCCCCAGGCCCAACCTGGGCACCGTGCTGTCGCCGACCTCTCCGTAGCTTCCCCTGTGCCCTCCAGAACCCTCCCTCAGAGGCTGCTCACTATATAGCAACTTACAACAGTGTCCACCCATTTTAGCTTCTGCGACTTATGACCATTAATGGATTCTCACATTTAATTAATGTCCACAGGATCTAGTTAAGACTATACAAAAATTCTTCTTTCAAGCTTGTATATTCTGCGCTGCTAAATGTTAAAAATTAAGCACATATTACCTTATCACGTGGACTCAGAAACTTGGATCTGCAGTGTTCACTTTACTGCCATTTTAAAATCAATCTCAGGAGGCGCTCAGGATATAGTTTGGAGTATCAAGCGGTGGAGGAAGTTCTGTTTGACTTGCTTAAGGCTCGTTAACATTGTCGATTCATCAAGTTGATTTATATTTCTTGTTTTCCCCAGCTTTCCTAAAGTGTGTCTTCTTTGCCTCTTTTCATGGAATGCTGAATGACGCAATTCTGGCAGTGGGCTCTGTTCGTGAGTGTCAATAGCTAGGAAGATTTATATTTTAGGCATAAAAAACTCCCACAGCTGTGGTCACCTCTTGTCCTTTAGTTTGGTAGTCATAAAAAGGGAATTCATTCTGAACTGACTGTAAATACTAATGCTGATTTAGAAATTCAAAATGGTAAAGTTTTGCTACGTATTTTCCAAATATATAACAGTTTGTGCTAGTCAAACTTAGAAAATGATAAGGAAAAAATAAATTTCAAGATGGCAAAATTTTTACTTGATATTTCTTCTCATTTGTGATTATACTGTGATAAAACTTAAAAGCATGTTAAAATGTTCACCTCTCTCTAGTACCCCTTACAGCAATCCACTTATAGCAAATTTACTCATTTATTTTCTTAAATATTTTTCTTTTATTTTGGGAAATTGTAAACTAGATGTAAGCTAATATCTAAAGTTCCAACTTTAGTAAATAAAGGCCAAGTAGGATCAGGCTGAAAGGAAGCTACATTACAGCAGAGTCTTTAAGTCATATGATTTAAATATCTTGAATTTCCTCTATTTTCATCCCCTAATTTATCTTTAGGGACTCATCTTTACCATTACTACACAAGGTAACAATATCTGTAAATGCTCCACCCATAAAATGAAGTTTGTCCATACTCTTCAAGAGTAGGGAAAAATGCATCTGAACAAGCAGATGAGTCTTCCTTTGGTTCACATGGAGGACAAAGTAAAGTTAGCACTCTATTCATTCCCAGCTTACATGGATGCTATACTTGTACATTCTTCCTTGTACCACAACTGTTTCAGAGTTGCTTCCTCTTCTCTATCTCTCATCTACTTCAAGGATGCCACCATTCTTACCTTACTAAACTAACCTCAACATTACCAAACTAAAACAGATTCCAGATCCTGTTAGGGGAGGAGCTCATGTATCTCTACATGCTTCACATTTCATCCACAGGACATAGGCTTCCATGCTTTGCTCTATTGGCAAGCTGTAATTAGTTTGTGATTAGTTTGTAATAAGTTTGTAATTATTTTGTTCTTCTTCCTTGGTATGTGTCATTTCTCTAAACTATAATTCTGACTGAATTATTTTTGAACTGACTGATGGGTTTGATAAAAATAAGAGAAACGCTATTTTTTTTAAAAGAAACAGAGCAAAAAACGTTTGTTAATATTTTTTTTCAAATTCATTTGGCAAGATGTTGCATTAGCTGTGATATCTATCAAAAAACGTAAGCTGTGTTTTCTACAGTTTTAAACAGCCACCTCAAAACACCTTACAATTAAAATTATTATACGAAGTTTAGATCACTATCTTTCCTGTTGGTTCCTGCAGAAGTAGCACAAGAGCAGCAGATGACAGATCCAGAAAACAGATTTCACACGGCAATTGCCTTTTTAGAACATTTGAAACTTTATTAGCAAAACACTTTCAACTTGGAATTAAGTAGTGGAGCTCCTTGGCATTAGAAAGCAGTCTTTAAAATCACTGTTTCAGTTTCCGAGAAGAAAAAGCTTAATACCAAAAACATCTCTGATTCCAACTATAATATTATCTGGCATAACTGGATATTGTAACAATAATTCCCTGCTCTACGTGAGTGTGGCAGGTTTCTGCTCCACAATACGAATGGAGGAATGCAGAGGAAGGTCAGTCTCCAGCTCGGCAGAACACAGTGTATGTGATCTTGGGCAAGTCATTCAAGACTACATCCAAAAAAGGCAGTAGGCAACACTTACAGTGCATAACTTGAGGATCCATTCTCCTCTTACCGTGCACGTGGAGGGCTGCATGTCTTGGGAAGCAATCCAAAATAACTGGGAAGCTGTCTGACTCTAGCTAGCACAGAGGTCAGAATTATTTCTGACACCAGTAATTGAACCAAGCACCTCTGAGGTACAAGCTCCTAAGTCCTGCTGAAACAGAAAGTTTTGGGCAGGTGCAGAAGCAGAAAGCTAATTAATAGTAAGAACCCCCCCCCCCCAAAAAACATTTCAAACACACATTTGTCAAATTTCAGTGCCTTCAGCATTAGGTGGCAGCTGACAGGGCTTTTAAAAGGATCAAAATTTTGGATTTATTTGCTTAAGTTTAGTCTGCATCCCATATTAGGCATTAGAGCTAGCTCAGCAATCCAGCAGCATTGAACTCTGCAAGCTAATTTCTCATTCTAGCTCAGTTATCTCTATGTTGCAATGCAGTGCGCAGAGCAAATGTGTACTAAATCCTTTTATGGATCTGGCCCTTAATCATTCTATATGCAGTCCTTTACCTGTAAAACAGGTGTAACACTTACCTACCTTATAGGACCACTGTGAGAATACATGAATATTTTTGAAGTGTTCAGGTATTATAGATACGGGCATTGTAATATTAGCTGGAAGCATGTCTTTGCTCTACAAGTTCAAATGAGTAGTCCTTCCAATTCAGTGACTTGAAGATTAAAAAAATATTTTGGAGGGAAGGAAAATAAAGACATATGGACAATATGGACATATTGAGAGAGATTCTCAGAGACAGAGAATTGATTTTGAGTATGGAGTCTGATGCACTCTTTCCCAGAAGAGAACTTGTCAGAGCTGAAGGTGAATGTTTGTGAGACAGGTAAATTTTCTGGGTGGTATTTTCTAAACAGATGAGTTCCTTTATTTGCAGCTGAACAGCTAAAAATCCATCATGACTTCCGAACATCTTTTAAGTTTACATCATCCCTGAAGTGGAGTTAAATTTATTTCTTAATAAAGTAGTGAAATTGGGAGCCTTCTTTGCTAAGAAGTCCTTCACATATACGGTCTGTGCCCAGAGTAACTTCAGTGTTAGGAGACAAAAGGTACAACGGAGCCAGGGGTGACGGGATTCAGCAGCAGCAGGCCGGGCTGCGGGGCGCCGGCAGAGCTCCCAGCGCCAGCCCTCACGCGCAGGCCTCCTCCGACGCGGCTCAGCAGTCTGTGTGACGGTGGCGGTTTAGAAAACACTGAGCGGTTGGAGCAAGTGAAGAAAAAATTGACTGTTCCTTGTCTTCTCCAAAACAAGCCCGGGGGCATGAAATGAACCAGCAGGTAACAAGCTTAAAACAGATGAAAGCGGATGCCTCATGCTGCAGCGCTTAAGCTGTTAACCTTGTGCCACAATACGTGGATGCTGAAAGTGCACATGGATTAACAAAGATAGGACAAATTTATATACAACTATTAACGCTACCTTTGCCACTGGACGTCCCAGAGCTAGCTATCGCTGGGGCCCGGAGGGCCCTGCTTTATGCTTGCCCGGTCTTTTATTTTCCCCTCGGCATCATCTGTGGCCACTGCAGGCAGCCGAACCCAGGATGGACCCAGGATCCAACCCCGCACGGCAGGTCCCGCGTTTGAACCGGCAGCGCTTTAACACTGCTGCCGCTTATGACTGAAGCGTGAAGGTCGCTGTGTTTATGCTAAGCAGGCTCCGGGGGCCCGGGCTGCTTTGGGGGCGCCTCTGCCGGGTGCCCGCCCGCGGCCTGGCGCGGCCAGGCCTCCGCCCCGGCACTGCGCTCCCGGAGGTGAAAAGCCCCCGCCAGGCTACGGCGGGAAAAGTGCCCAGGTCTGCGCTCTGCGGCCTGGCCAAGCCCGCTCCGCCCGGGCGCGGCATCAGGCCCTGCGCGTCTCCGCCCGGCGAGGGCAGGCGCGGCGGGCAGCGCGGCCCGGCCGCCGCCGCCGCCTCCCCGCCAATGAGGGCCGGCGCCGTCACGGCGGCGCGTCACGCGGGCGGCCGGCAAGATGGCGAAGGTCTCGGAGATGTACGACGTGACCTGGGAAGGTAACGCAGCGGCGCGGCGGGCGGGCGGCCGCCCGGCCCGGCCCGGCCCCTGCGCCCGCAGGCCCCGCAGCAGGCCGGCCGGCCCCGCGGGCTCCCGACGGCGGCGGCCCCGCCGGGCGGCGCGGCCCGCGGGGGACGACGGCGGCGGTTGCGGCGACCCCCCGGCCGGGCCGGGCCGGGCCGGGCCGCTGCGGTGGTGGCGGAACAGCCCTGTCTGCTCGCAGGCACCGGGGAGCCGCGCGGGGTCTGGCCCGGCCCGGCCCGGCCCGGCGGGCGCCTCTCCCGGGGCTCCCGGCCCCGGCCTTGGCCCCGCGGCGGCGGCGGGGTCGTGGCGCCGCTTCTTGCTGAAAGCAGCCTGCGGCCTTCGGTGCCTCCGTGTCCCGCAGCTCGCCGCTCTCCCTGCTGAGGTTTTCTATAAACACTCTCTAAGCCTTCCTTCCCTACTCTTTTTTTTTTTTTTTAAAGGCCGTTATGCCTCTAGGAACGGCAGTTCAGAAAAACAGCGTTTTTCTCGCTGATCGTGGCACTGCGTGTGCAGGCTGGGCGTTTCTGTTACCCCCCCGCAGCTCTCCCTGGGGGAGGTGCGCGGCTGAGGCGTTCGCGGGTCGGCAGCATCAGCGCACCTGCAAGAGACCCGCTCTGGGACAAAGCGGCCCGGCCAGATAGAAACCCGCTTTCCCTTTCCATCACTATTGCTGAGGAAGGAGGAAGCCAGTGATTCAGTTTCAAATGTAATAGTGTTTTTTTGTCTTTGTCTTCTTCCATAGCCCCTAAGTTCTTGTTTATTCCATGGTAAAAATATTTTCTGGTAAAGTTAAATCACTTTGAGGGTAGGTATGAATGTGTAATACCAACACGAAAGCAGAGTGATTGGACAACCCTTTTCTCGGAGTACTTTGGCGATCTAGTATATATTTTACTGGAAGAGAACATTTTTGCTGGGATAAACTACGTCAACACTAGATGCATCTGCTCTTGCTCAATCCTTTTAGTTGAAGTCTTAAAAGTGGAGGGATAACAAGTCAAGATTTAGGATAACATAGCCGGTATCCTTCAGTCTGTTCAGAAAGCCTGTATGGAGTACCTGAACATTGTCTGATGTTTCTCTAAAACTCAGTCATGAGAATTTGTGGAGGAACACTCAGAAACTCTGAAGTGACATAAAAGTTTTTGAAAATCCTGCTTCTTAAATCTTTGTGTATCCATTTGATCTTAGTGCAATTTTTTTTTTTTTTGTAGTAATACCTAATGTGGTTTACCCGAAATTCTGAGTGGTTCTTCTTTCATAAGCAGTTTGTTCTCACACCTCCTTGTCCAAATGCTGGTTCATACAGCACTCAAGCCCATTGAAGTCTCATATCAGAAATAAGTTAATGCTTGTCTGTAATTTTGGACATAAAAGAGGGACCTAAAGATAAATGGTCCGCTGTGTTACAAACATTATATAGTAGGGAAGACAGTGCATTGACAGAGGGAAGCTGCGTGATGTTTTTTATTTATTTGTTTACTGTTAATCCATGAAGAAGTGGGGGAAGAAAAAAGAGTTAACAGAATGATTTCCTGAACATAAATTATTATTGATTACTTTGGTTTTGTAATGTGGGGAAAGAGAAGGAATATTGCATGGGAGGTATTTTAGCAGATGTCAGTAACATGCACATCAGAAATAGTGCCCGTTCTGTCTGTCGTGTAACTTCTTCTAGTGGACTCCAAAGCAGCACAAAATGGAATTTGAAATACTCAGTTTTCAGTTGGAATTGCATTAATATCAGAAAACATTGTATCTGATACTGAAATAAATATCACTGTAACTGAATAATTAAGGATGAAAAAGCGAGTTTGCTTGCCAGCGTGTATGGTGCATTATGGTGATGTCATTAGATTAATCTAGTACTTTAGGAAAAGATTATGTGTGTGTTTTTATATATCTTATGAGAAGGTGTACTGGTTGTGAAGCTGAACTTGAATAGAGAGCAGGCAGGCCAATATATGGGAATGAAAGGGGTGTGTGTTTGTGTCTGTGTCTGTGTGTGTGTCTGCGTAGCATTATTAGGTTTATTTTTAGGCCTTCCCAAAAGTTGCTGTAAAAAAAAAAAAAAAAACTTCTGAAAAAAAGGCTTCTAAGAAATCAAGAAATGACAGTGCCAATGTTGCGGTACTTTAACTGAAAAAAAAGCTATCAGTTTTGAAAAAGATAAGTTGACATTGGCCAGTTAGTGACAATGGCCTGTTTTAGGCCCTTTATTTGATTTATTAATACAAATACTGGAAACAGATCCTTAAAACCAGACCAAATATTAATATGGTCTCTTTGGAAAAAAAAAAATTGGTAAGCATTTATGATCCAGGGAGTAATTTAAACATGTCAAGTCACACTGCCTAAATAAGTTTGGCTATATTTTTCAGTTTTTACTTTATTTGAATATAAGTTGCTACAAAAATTACATCAGAGAGATGATTTTTTTTTCCCTGCTGCTTAAAGTGTCAGTGATTGGGAAGAGAAGTAAGATTTTTTTCACAGGACCAGTAGCATGTTTTGTGGATACGCTCCCTGTATAATTAGCCCAACCTTGTTTTGGCTGACAGTTTTGCAGAGTCGCTGCCTTTATTCTGTAATCTGAAGGTTGTGACCAAGAAGGGAGAGGATGCCCCAGCTTATTGCTTTTGGACTTTGCTTGGGTGAGTGCCCTACTCTCTTGGAATATTCAATTTTCAAGAGTTTTAACTGACATTTGCAGCACTGTGCAAGGTGCGTGTTTTTGCCTAGGGGTATACTGAACATGAAAATTTTTGAGGACTAGTCAGGGTGTTTTGTCATACCAATTTTTTAAGTTGATATCTTCCAGTTTACCTTCAAATGAAAGAATCAGTTGGCATGTTGGGGAAAACCTTGAAGATTGTCTTTGGTACCACAGCTGTCTCTGCTCTAGAGAACACACATTTGAAACATTATATTCTTCTGTCATGCTTTAAGAGATGCAAAATAGAGTAAAAATGAACAAATTCCTGCAACAAACTCTTCTCAGAGAAGAAGGCTTTTTCGCTGTACTCCACATGCACTTTTACAGATCCCTAGTACAACGAGGCTGTTCATTAGTGTTATGATCCCAGCAGTGTTGTGTCCTAGTCCCTAATGGAGAACTTGGAGAATTAGAAACTGTATAGTGACAGAGAGCCAGAAATTGCTGTCTGGCAAAGAAGCGTGATATTGCAGATTTATCATATTGGCAGTAACTGGTGATGTACAGTCTCTTCTAGGAACCTCTTAAGCCGTGTAGAACTTGATAGATATTGTCAATCTAAGTAATGCAACACCATTGGCGTGCATCTGGCCTGTTTGGATTTGTTTCCAACTTTTCTTGCTATTGATAAACATTTGACATGATTTCAGTGATACATTAAAGATGAATTTGGCCCATGCGTGGAAATATTTTAAAAAAAGACACCTCTATAATTTTAGGAACTGGTTGTGTTCCCACAGAAGTTGGTCTGCGTGTGCAGAATTAGATTGATTGGCAAACAAGAAGCAGTCATGATTGTTGAAACTAAATAAAGTAACAGTTGGCTTTCACAGTAAAACTTGTCTGATGTCTTGTCAGAATTGGACAAAATAAACCAAGTTTTCTTTCCTTCTCTTGCTTGCACAGAAGCACAATTGTTTTAACATGCCAAGTGCAGCTAAAATGAAGCTGTGCCTTTCAGTTAATGATAGACATGCTTTCTGGAGATCTCTGAGTGCTGTCAGGGTAACTCTTTCTCTAATCAATAATTCTTCATGGGGTATCAAAACCAAAAAGAGAAATGTCATATTCTCTAAACTAAATTTCTTTTAACATAAGTGGAATGCAAGTCAGGAGATTATTTTGCCAGATTTTGGGTAGCTTTCTTGATGGCTATATTCTTGACTTTACACAGATTTTCGGGATCAGTAAATCAGTATTACTATTTTTTAGATTAAAAATTGCACTACTTAAGTAGTATTACATTAGGAGTTTTTGTTACGTGTTCACATGAGACTTTTTTTTAGGATTCTTTGTAATTTGTGTATATATCATAAAAATGTTTAATAAAATCAAATTAAACTGTATATTCAAGGCCATTTTCTTGCAAACACATGCATGAGGAAATGTCATGTATAACAAAGAGAAAATCCCGAATGAATTTTGAAGAGGAACATTTCTAATTATCATGTCTCTAGTTATTAGAGTCCACTTTATATGACAAATTGCTTCCTTCCTTAAAGGAAGGACTTAAAAACTGCGTTCACATTTACTTTCTAAGAAAAGACTCCACTAAATAGAAAACTGAGTCCAACACTTTGTCTTTCATAATCCGTGTACACTTAAATGTTGATGAAAGTATTTGTTGTGTTCCATGCTGTGTTTGCTCGCTTCTGTGTATTCCTGATTTTTGTTGTAATTGGGGACAGATCAGTTTACTCCAGATTTTAAATATGAAGTAATGTGATTGCAACAGGCAAAGGTGAGATCCTGAAATTTTAGCTCAGGCCACTTTGTTACAGTTAGAGGCGGCATCAGTGTTGTCCAGCTGGGTTTCTGTTGCCTCTTGCTATACTTGCAAGTTACTGGCCACGTGTTTGGGTGGAGACAGCGGGCTGGAGATCTGAACCGAGCCGGAGCCCAGCCATGACACACAGTGCGGGCTCAGGTCAGCTTGTCGAATTGGTGGCTTGGTGGGGCTTTTATGTTCATTTATTTATTTCCCCTTTTGTAAGTTGGGTGTGGGTGGAACTGAGGGGTGGTGGAATATTGGGTGTCTGCAATTGAAGAATGATATAAAAATGAGCTCTAGCAATGTGCTGGTTACTGAATCCCTGCCTCACTGACCACGGTAACGGTTGTCAGATGTCAAGGTAGTGTTTTCAAGTGTGTAACGTATGTCTCAACTAATAGGGATAACTACCTTGATTTCATTTCATCAGGTGGTTTTAGATACTAAGGACTTGAAAACTGTATTTCATCTAAACCAACAATCGAAATATAAATAATTATAAAAGTTACTTACTGTCTAGTTGCTCAGGCCAAATTAACTGAAACCTGAGCAGAAACAAAAATAAAATACAGGTTATTTCTTTTGGCTTTCTACACATTATTTGTATATTTTTAGGGATCAATGAATATCTTGGCAAGTGTGCCTGTTCCTTTGAGCTTATAACACTTTGATTTATTTATGCATAGCTTGCTATTTTAAAAAAATCCAAGACTAAAGCAGATATGTCAGTTGCTCAAGACCCACCTATATATATATGATAGAGGTGTAATTGTAATTAAAGTTAGTCATTTCTTTAACTATTTTTTTCTAAAATCCCAGCTTGCTATTGCCGAACCTTGTATTGCATAATATATGTAGATTTGTCTCCAAGACTTGAATTATTATTGGCTGACTTCTGTGAAGGCTTTCTTAGTAAAAATTCATTAAGTTTGAGAACATTGTTTAAAAAAAAAATCCCATAAGTTTTACTGTAAATTTTAGCATTTTCTTCTGCCTGTTATAGGGAATTCAGTATTTCTAAAACTAATGAGCCTTTTGACAGATGCACCTGAATGAGAACATCTGTTTGTGTGTTCTGCTTTTCAGTCATACACTGATGTACTATGCCTCTCCTGCTGGTTTTTGCCCCCCCCCCCCCCCCCCCGTAAATTCTGTAATTAGATGATGAGTGGTAGACATGCATTCTATTAATAAATTACTTGGACACAGTTGCATTTGGAATTGCACTGGAATGGAGGCGTTGGTAATTTCCAAGTAAATGAGTAGGTAAAAATCAGATGACTTATTTTTTATGTACGTAACTTGTCAGTTTTTGTGAGTGTTCGTGTTCTCTCACATTCTTGCTGTCTAACTTGGAATTTCCAGGGATCATCGTGTGTCTAGAACCATTTGACTTTACTCATGCATATGAAACATAACCCTGTGGTGGTTTTGGTTGAATTTCAGAATACAAAATATAGCACAGTAACAGTTTTATGAGTGATCTGAGATCACTTCAAATAGATGGAAGAAAGTTCTGTGCATAATTTTAAACTGTCAGTTATGTTAAACTGTGCATTTTGAAGTGCAAGAAAAACTGACAGTATTTAGATCTATGTTTGTGTTTGTTTTTCCAGCTGTTGTAAAGGTAAAAAAAAAAAAAAAATTGGCAACAGTTTTCACGGTACCTTCATATTAGTAAAAACACTATATAATATTGAAAACTATTCTCTTTATATTCCCTTAACCTTTTGTTCTAGTATATGGGACTCATATAAAATTATATTATTAATAATTTTGCATTTCAGAGATAAATAAAACCTAGTCTAGTTAGTGCTCTCTAGATGAGTATGCCCTGCTGTTCAGGAGATCTGGTTCATAATAAATGTAGTCCTAGAACTGCAAGCAAACAAAAGTCCTCATGCTAAAAGAAGCTGTTTTTTCTCTCTTAGCTAGATAAGGAATGATAGTCTTCATGCCTTTGGGCCCTCCCCTGCTGAAGAAAGCCTTCACTGGTGTGCCCGTCTTTCCTGGTACTCCTGTCCATAGGAGTGTGCTGGTTCTTTCTAGGATGGAATTTTACAGCATTTTATTTGCACTGGTACAAATGAGAGGCAAAAGAGTTCTCATAGTTCTTCTGATACTTTCTCTGAGTGAGAATTTATTCATCTGGAAAAGATAAAGCAATTTTGGTATGGTTTGCAAATATAAGTATAAAACTCCTTGAACTCTTGAAGCCTGTTTTTCCTAACAATGAGTAATGTCTGTTAAATTTTATTATTTGTTGGCTAAAGAGAAATCAGGGATTTCTGCATATGTTATTAACCTTATAGCCTACAAATTCAGAAGCTGAATCGATTTTTTATATATATATATATATATATATATATATTAGCACAAAGGCAAGGTTTGATGCTGTTTCAGAAGCCAGGTGCATCTGTCTGTCCGCAGGTAGATTTTTAGTATTAGTGGAAGTCATTTTCTCAGATCTACTGCCCTCTCTAAAACCGTTCTTCAGATACTTATTTTCCAGACATAAAATCCAAATTCTGTTACTCTTTGGAAATCTCAGTATTTTCTTTTGACCCCCCCCTCAGATATGCGTGATAAAATGAGGAAATGGAGGGAAGAAAACTACCGAAACAGTGAACAGATAGTGGATGTGGGAGAAGAGTTAATTAATGAATATGCATCTAAGCTTGGAGATGACAGTAAGTACACATTATTTTAAAAACTTCCATCGTTTTAGCTTTTATTGCACGTGTCTGGTTTTGTTTATTCTGTTTTCTTCTTTCAGTCTGCTTATTATACTTCTGTGTAGCTTTTCTCTGTCTGCTGATGTTGATTAAATATATGTTGCTTCCTTAGTTTAATAGGCTGCCTGAATTCCCAGCCTTGATTTCTTTCCCAAATATGGGGTGCAGTGAAAATAGATGGAAAAGTTACCTGGTTGAACCCTTAGTTGGCATGTTAGTAGTTAGACCATTATGTGAAAACTTGGCGTTAATCTGTTATCTAGCTGTCCTTCAACTGATTTCATGTTCTTCAACAGCATGGCAAAAGTTGAAAAGTATCTTTTTATAAGAGAGAAAGCTATTCCTTAGTTTAAGTCATATGTACTGCAAGAATTAATATTAAGGCTGTTTTTCTTATAGCATTACATTTGTGATACTGTATTTGAAGGTAAGTCTAGGTTTCTGCCATCCATAAAATTATTATTTTCAGGGGATTTTAACTACATTATACTAATTCTTGGTAGACAGAAACTTGGCATATAATGTCTCATATGAAAAGAGAATTGTTTAGAAACATGTCACAACAATACAATAGCACACTTTTCTGTAAGCATGAAATAAAATATAAAGTATAACAAAATACTCTATCAAGAGTGTAGTTGTAAGTTTGCATATTAATGTCACACAGGCCCTTTTTTTTTTTTTAATGCTCATTCCTCTTTCTTCGTGTTTCCTTCTTTTATAATTTGGATAACTTAATACAGACTGTATATTTTTCTTGTAATTCTTTTATTTTCATTAACAGCTATTATGTAGTCACTGGATTTTAGCAGCCTCAATAATGCATTGTATTTACTAATGTAAGTTACAGTATTCTGTGTGACTAACTGTTTGTTCAGCTTTGGTAAGTTAATTTTAATTTCAAATACTTGGCTTCATACAGCGTTCCAGGAATTAAAATCCACATAATTATTGCAGAAGTATACTTTACTTCATATTCTTATCAGATGAAGAATCTTTTAGTATTTAATCTTGGGTTCTGTAGATATGATTCTCTTTATAGTGATATTTTATTGTGGTTCTGTCTAGCATATTCTGCACTGTAAGTCTGTTTTGGAGTACTTTTAGTGCTAGGGAACTTGTGACATTGGTCACTGCAAATATTATGATTTTGGGATATAAATATGTTGATAATCTACCCGAATAACATTGTGTCACAGACACTTCTGTGCATATCAATGAGTCATGAAGTAGATATGGAGATTCAGTACCTAAAGTAGATATTGCACATGGGGGTCTTACATTTTAACTGTGACAAATGTACTTGTTTTTAGACTGTCTGGCTGGTTTTAATACGGCACCCTGCAAAAGAATTATCACAGTTTTCCCCCCTGCTTTAGAAAAACTCTGAAAGCTAACTTTGATTTTACTTTATTATTACAACATTGTTAGGAATTTGAGAATTGTATGTTAGTATGGAATGCTCTAGGAGCTTGATGTTCCTCTCAGATCTTGCCACTGCCCTTCTAAAACAGTGTCCTCAGTAACTCGGCCCCAGTTGGTCCTTCTTGTTCCCTTCTTGTCAGTGTTGTCTTTGTCCTTCTTTTCAAAATATATGTATCATATTCTTTCATAAAGTTGGTGTTTAGGATTTATTAGATAAATTAGCTGCAGTGTTCCTAAGCTTCTTAGAAAATGCATAAAAGTATCTGAAATTTATTTAAATATTTGTTCATTTTAATTTTTGAAAAAGAAATATCAGGAATGGAAACCATATACCATTTAGAAAAAAGAAAGATAGTGTACCTAGAATTCTTGGGTAGCAATGAAAGGTAAAGGAATCATCATATATGATGGATGTTGGTCTTGTTGTTTGATGTGCTTTCAGAAAATATCCGGATGTTGTAATGATTAATTTCGGGATGCGTATAGAAGGGAAAATAATGAATGGAAGAGGGTAGATTATTTGGGTAGCTCTATAAATTGCCTTGTATATTTATGTATGTTATTTGTATTTTGTACCTGATGCATGCGTTTTCATGTTCGTGAAAAAATTGTATAAATTATATTATAACAATAGAGTACATCTCTTACAAATTGTTCAGTGGGGAAAACAGGTTACAGACAAATTAAGGCACGTGTCAGTTCTTTTATATATTTAGAAAGAAAGAATAGTCTCTTTTTAAAAATAGTGGAAACTCATATAATAGAATGTATGTTTGAAAAAAGGTTGCGAGGGCCTTTGTTATTTGCTTTCTTTATTTTGGAAGATATTTGCTTCTGGTTTGGTTCTGTGATGTATTGAGTACCCCAATTCAACTTACAGGAATTGAGAACACTTGGTGCTTGCAGTACTCACATGATATGTTTCCTTCTGCCATAACCCATCTTTGCTGTATAGCTACATTTCTGAGTTCCTTACATTCAAGAACTCAGTAGAGCTAAAATAGGGATAACATAATCTGTCATTGATTTAGAGAAATTGTCCAACTCCAGGAAGAAAGCAATGTTTATAGGAGTTTTGGCAGTGAAACAGTTAAGGAAATTTGTTTTCTTTCTAGCCCAAATGGCTATTCTACAGGTCTGATCAGAGAGCAGGTCCTAATGGAGATCTGTTTAGAAAACTGTAGATATAATGTTAGGAAAAGCAGAGAATTAGAGCTTTTTGCCTTTCAAGATGTCAAAAGGTACTTTATGTTACTAAAAGCAATAAAACTGCTTAAATGTATTTTTAATTAATTCCAGCAGTTTGTTAAAACGTCCCTTTTTCAGTCATGGTCCACAGGAGTGGAAGGGGAAAAGTATACAGAGACAAAATTCATTAATCTTATTTACATTTTAGGTGTTTCCCATTATCTTAAAAAATCAGTTATCTGCATTTAATGTTTCCTTTGTGTCCAGTTTGGATAATATATGAACAGGTGATGATTGCTGCCCTGGACTGCAGTCGAGATGATTTGGCATTGGTAAGTTTTCAAGTTGACTTTTCCCTCAAACCTTAAGTTTTCTTCCTGGGAATCTCTTCCAGATAGTTATAGGATATTCCAAACTCCATATCTTGGACTTTTAGAATATCAAGAAATACACTGTGGGGAAGAAACCTCCTCCACCCACCTTCTCTAATGTGTAACTTTTGTTTAGACAGATCATGTCTCTTCCAATAGCCATGAAAATATTTACAGCTACTCTGGTATGGGCTAAATGTCAAGAATAATACTAAAGTTGCCATATTGTACAGGGAATGTTTGTTTATTGAAAACCTCTCAAATTATATTGTTTTTTTGGAATGTTTTGGGGTAAAATGTCATGTCATGCATATCATATTATTTGTCATGTTGGCTATCATCACAGACAAGGAGTCGTACAGTTAGGTGCACGTATGGTACATCAGAAAGGCCAATATATATAATTCCAAATGCTCTAGCCTTATTAATGAGTAATAATTGAAAAAAGTGTGGTTGTGCCCATTTTTGCTCTTACTAAAATGTCAAGAACACATTATAAACTTACGACTGTTTTATTTTTTGTTAGCTACCTGATTTTGTTTTTTTTCACTTAATCCTCCCTCATCACCTGAAGAGGAAGTGGCACAGCCATTTTTAACTTTTTGTCTGTTTAAATTGTGAGCCAAAAAAGAGACCTGCAGATGTTAAAATCAGTGAAATTCTTTTTCTTTTGGCCTTTAAAACAAGTCTGATTCCTAAAGGCAGAAATACCTTGCTGTTAGTTGTTTTTAAGATAGTATGTTTCAAGTATGGGAACTGATTGTCAATGAAATAACTTTTCTGCAGAGTACTTGGTGCTGTTCTCTCTGAACAGATCAACGCTTAAGGTGAATTCTATCCAATGGAATTAAAGTAGGGAATAGTTTTCTTGTTAGGCATACCTGTTAGGTAAACAGAGCATTTCTTATATTTGAATTTCTCTCTCACAAGTTAGTCAGAAAAGTTCCCTTTTTAAAGCATTTGCTTTTACTCATTAGGTAAAGAATGTCAAATAAATGCTGTGAGTTTTAACTGATGATTCCTCAACCTACTGTATTGTTAGTGAGCTTCTTTTCTGTTTTTTTTTTTTTTTTTCCATGTTGTATTTGAAGAGAGAGCGTTTATTAGCGACAACATAGTCAGCAGGTTGAGGGAAATGGTAATTCCTTTGTATTTGGCCCTGGAGTACTGTGTACCAGTTTTGAGCTCCTCAACACAAGAAAGACATTGACATATTGGAGCAAGTCCAGTGGACAACCACCAAGATGATTCAGGAGCTGGAGTGCATAACACATAAGGAAAGGCTGGGAGTTCTGGGTTTGTCAAGTCTTGAGAGGACTAAGGGGGGATCTTCTTGCTGTTTTCAAATATATGCTAATGGGAAGGTACAAAGATGGATCCAAAGACAAGAGCAACAGACACAGGCTGCACAAAAAGAAATTCCAAACAGATATTGGGAAAATGTTTTTAGCAGTCAGGATGGTGAACCCTTTGGAACAAGTTTTCCAGAGAGACTGTGGAATCTCCATCTTTGGAGGGGTTCAGAACTTGATTAGCATATGGCCCCGAGCCTCCTGCTCTGACTTTGGAGTTGGCTCTGTTTTGAGTGGGGATTGGGCCCAGGTGACCTCTGAAGGTCCCTGCCAACCTAAATTATTCTGTGATTTTTAATGTAAATATTGTTTATGGATATTCAGTTATAGTCAATTTGTATGTAATTTTTTTGCATATATACAAATAGCAATTTAAATAAAATGAGCTAATGTAAAACTGGAACACCTTTTCACTAGATGAAAACTGTAAACACAAACTTAGCTACTCCTTTGCAGGCAGGAACTGAAAAAGGCAAAAGACTGTTTTGCACCCAAATTTTAATGAACTTTTCATCTGTCCTTCACAAAAGGCTGGGAAAAGACATGGGGTTGATTTGTGTCCTGAAAGTCAACAATCTTGGGCTTATTCCAAATAAATAAGAAGACATTTTATAGAGTTAAAGTCATTTGTGAGAACTGTTCTTCCAATAGTTTATTCTCCCAAAGATGACAAGACACCACGTAGTCTTTGAGCCTCATGTTGTGTTGTTTGGGCAAAACTCAATGGCCTGGGATACACAAGGGGTCAGACTAGAGGATGTAACTGGGAGAAGGGCGATTTGAAAGTAGACGGACCTAGAAAGTTCTCAAATCTTTATCTCAAATTCTGTATGTATATAGTAAAATGGAATACACTGAAAAATACAGCACAAAATACTGAACTTGTTGTGAACCCAGTGAGCTTCCCTTTCTTAGATAATTTTTATGTACCTCAAAAGAAAATACTGTTTTAGTATAGCTGTCTGTTTAAACAAATGTATTTCTGTGTGCCGATTTATATTGAAAACATTTTTCATCTTTATTTTGAGGGTCTTTTAGGAAGACTCATGAAGTTGTTGAGGGAGCCAATGTTGAAAGATCAGTTGTGAAACGCTATTTGTTTTTATTAACCCTGGCAGAGATTTTGAATTTGAGTTTTGTGCCCTCTAAGGGATATTGCTTGAGATGACAGTGCAACATTTTATGCGTCTCAGAAAGTAGGCTAAAAGCCTAGAGGGAAACTTCATTTTTTTTTAAATTTGATTGATTTATAATAAAGAAATAGTTAATTCAAACAAGCCAACATCATATGTGGCTTTTTGCTACAGCTGTAGCCCCAAAGTAGACAAACAGCTCTGGAACTTCTGTTTTTTAGCAGTGAGCTTTTTGACAGCTGTGATGCATTTTGCTTAAGGGAATGGGTCTTATCTGCTCCAAATGAGGAGCTGAAGATGGTTTTCACAGAATCATTCATCTGGCTTTTCTTTTTTCTTTTTATTACTGCTGTCCTCTTTGTCTTGCACAGAATGATTGTGCATAATGCATGCATCCACTGCAATTAGCCAATTCTGTCTTTCACACACATGTTTTAGTGAAATCACCTGCTTTTGGCAGGCACCTGCACTACTGATGTCTTACATGCTGAAATTCAAGTTTATGCTTCTTTGTTGTTGTAGAATTTAAGTCAGACTTTTAAAGCTAAAAACTTATTGGCTAAAAAAATCAGAAAGCAAATTAACAATACTTAAAGTTGTACATATAAATTAGATTGTCATTATAACTGGTGAGTTTCTGAGAGAATCTCAAAAGTAGATTATTGACATAGTGCAGAACCAGTCCTAACTGTAGGAACAGATAGAACTTCTTATTAACAAGTGCAACATTTCAAAAATAAATATTAGCTTAAGCAGTTATAGGAATTACGAATTAAATTAAAAAAAAAAAAGACATTCGGTGCTACTGAGTCCAGAACCCTTTGAAGATATACCTAATGTATTTTATCTCTGCAGAGGGCTTCTTTTGTTTTTGAAAGTGTTGCAGTGGATTGTTTACATCTGTCTCACAGCTTTTCATGTCACTTGATTGTGCCAGATGTCTTCAGCTCTTGGAGTTTGTTTTGGCCTCGTGGTTGCTCTATTCAGTTCAATTATGATCATGTAGTCAGATCTGTACATGAACGTTTCTGGTCTCAGAGTACCCCTGCACTCAAGTGTTACTTCATCTTCTTTTTCTGTAATGTCGATGGAGTTTCTCTGGATGCAGCAGTCTATCTGCAGATTGTGGAGTTTAGTCTCTATATTACAATTTTTGACATTTTAAAAAGTTTATTGGAGAAAAACAGAGCATACTTTTATTCTGAAAGTTATTGTCCTTCAGGATAGCCAGATTATTGGACCACATGGTGGATTTATGGTCTGCAAAAGTTCTTTTTAAAAAATAGAGGGTTACATTTGTATTATAAAAGCTGGAGTGAAACTGCTTCCCTGGAGTTTCATGAAAGCTTCCTGTCTCTTAAAAATGTTCACAGATTCATTCAGATTATGTAATGTGCTGCTAAGTACATGTGGTTTTCTATAACAATTTGTAGCTCAGAGCAGCAGCATTTGACCTGACCATCACTCAAAGTGCCAGTAGATGGTTTCTGTATTAAATCTGGGTCTTTTGTTACATGAAATTGCGTTGTTGAGATCTTGGTTGATTGGTACTAACAAGATCATGATGCAAATAGCCTGTGCTTACTTGAGGCTAAACATTACCTCACTGATTACTGCCTCCTTCCTCTCTCTTCTCTCTGTATTCTTTTTTATCTGGGGGAGATGTGAGTACTTCTTTTTGCTGTGCTCTAGGAACCTATTTCATCTGCAGAAGCAGAGAGGGAACCTGGTAATTTTTACCAATTTGCTTATCTGTCAATATATTTTCTGTGACCAGTGGATGTGATGAGATGGAACAGACTATGTAGTTAAGCCTCCACCAGGCCCTTAGAACTGAAGAACAGGTTTAAAACTGAGTTGTATCAAATGCCTTGAAAAGGAGGGTTCTGTATGAAGCTTTTAACATGACTGATACCACTGCTCTTTTGGAGAGCCTGGGGCTCATCCTGCCCTCCACTGTAGAGTAATGGATCAGCTACAAATATTGCACTGCTATCTAGCCATATTCATGATATGGTTAGAGTTAGGTTGCTTTGGGGAAGTTCTGACCCAGTCCCTCTGCTGAATGTCCTTTTCCCCTAATCCAGGGAAATCTGCCTGTGATGAATTTATTTTATCCAGCCCAGGTGTCTCATTGATTTCAGCAGTTAGATGTTTTGCCTCCTCTGCCAGCAGGCTCAATTTAAGCCAGTGACAAACATTTTCTTTGGATTTCAAAGTTTTATTTTAAAAATAAACACAGTGCGTAGTATTAGCATAGTTTCTTCCATTGTAAGAGATCTATTTATTAAAGAAGTATCATGTAAGCTCTTACTGTCTTTATTTTGGGTTTTACTGTTTTGTATTGTTATGAGGCAACTAAGTAGACTTCATGTTTTAATAGTATCAGAAATCTTTTAGTAGATGAGTTTAATTTTCTAGATAAATAACTATTTCCAAGAAGCCTGGCCATCTAGTGACTTGTATGGAAAATATTTCTTAGAATTAGTTTTCTAAGACTAAAAGGTTTCAGTTTCTGAACTTCTCTTTATTAATACATTTTATTGCTTATTTCAAAAATTTATATTTGCTTTCATGTTCTTGAAAAAAAGTCCAGTTTCTTTTTTCCCAGCTTCTGTGTGGATAATTATATTCACAATAATATTTTTGGTTTTGTTTATTTGTATAGTTTTGTCTTCAAGAACTAAGGCGGCAGTTTCCTGGGAGCCACAGGGTTAAGAGATTAACTGGAATGAGATTTGAAGCTATGGAAAGGTAAAAGCTGAACTTAAGAAAATGTAATTCCTGTCTGGAAAAGGTACTTGCTATTTCTTAAAAAGTAATTCAAGCATAATAAGAGCAGAGCAAAGCAATGCTGTGCAGTTTCCTTGTAGAAAGTAACAATGTGCATGATAATCTTCTAATGCTTAGACATTTTTATTGCCTTTTTGCTTGTACTCTACGGTGTTCATTTTTCCAGTCTTTCCATCAGACTTCACAGATTAAAAGGATCTGTTACTTTCCAGCATAAGTCATTATACAGTAAAACACTAGGCACTTTTTTGGCGAAGTCTATAAGCTATACATTTAATGTTGCAGAGCTAGAGCAGCATTTGAAAATCACTGACAGTCTTTTTGTTCTCGTTGTTCTCCTGTGCACCTAATTAGCAGGGAACATCTTTTCCCATGTTTTCTGAGTGTGGTCTGGTAGAATTTAATAAGGATTAAATCTATAGGATTCTTTACAGAAATTACTCAAAAGCCATACAGAACTGAGTAGCAGAACCTAAAAGGCAGACTGACTTTTCTAAAATAACCTGTAGAAGGGTTATAACTTACCAAATTTAGGAGGAATTATTAAAATAATGAACAGCTGAGGACTTTGCAGCTTTTCAAGAGGAATGACCTCAGGGCTTGAGGTTGACCTTCATTGTCTGACTTTCTTCTTTGGATATATCCTTTTTATCAACATTCCTTTCTAATGCACTTATCTTGGATATGGCAGAGGGCAGTTAAAACTTTGTGAAGGACTTTTAGTTTCTGGTTGCTTTGAATGCTAGCAAATCTGTTCTGTGCTGCACTTCTAATTGTTGAGATTTGGAGCTTTTGGGCTGTCTTGATATGAAGGAACTGGAATTTAGAAGTAAACCCGTAAATGCTTTTTTTCTATTTAGCAGATATTTTTCATCCATTTCCTTGCAAACTGAACTCTGAAAATATAATCTGGTATCAGCCACCAGTGAAGGTCCATTGTTTGGATCAAAATAACTGGACTCCACCAGCACCAGACCAGCCAGAGGGCAACTAAAATTTTGACATTCCAAACTCGCTTTGTATAAAATACATATCCCTGAAGAATTTCCATTAAACTTAGCTCTCTTTCTGTCTTCATTTGATGTAGGGTAGGAAGGTGGTGAGAGATTGGCAGCAGATTTCCCCCTCCCCCACACCTGTCCACAAGTGCAAAAGATCGTGATTCTGTTCAGGCTTGTGTGATTACATTAAATGTGTTACTGCATGTAAAGAGATCTTTGTGGGAGTTGACTGCTACACAAACGTTATGCGTTGTTTCAGCAACAAAGTGGGATTAAACTGCAGTTTTCCAAAAGTGTGCATAAAAATTCTTGACATGATGTCTCTGTGAGGTTAGTTCCTCAAGACTGGAACATCAGGGGAGCAGGGGTATTGACAAAAGCTGAGGTTTTATCTCCATAGGTTTCCTCCAGAATTCAGAGGTGGAAGAGAGGCTTCATGTCTGGGTTATCTTGTGCAGGAACCTATCCTGGTACAGGAACTCTGTGAGGTCTCTCTCTCCAGTGACTGTAAATGAAGCCTAGGGAGACCTGCTAGGCTGAAGTGATGACACATTCTGCTGAAGAAGTGCTCCTCTGCTAAAGTCTGAGTGACTCCCAGGAGCTGATAAGATCCTGCCTTCCTCAGCAGGAAGATGAAACAGTGAACAACAGCCTTGCAGACTGAGGACATCACTTACTAACAGAAAGAATAGATTATTCTGGAACTTTACCCAGTAAAGCTGAGATTGTGGCCATCGTATTCAGGCTTGTAAAATAGGTTGGTTAAAGTAGCAACTAACAGGGGTCATGAACACAGCATTTTGCAGTACTTCTGCTTAAGTTGTCTGCAGTCACCGTCTGCTCATTTCTGCTTTTGTGCTTTGTTTCGCATTTGTTTTTATATCTTATGGTGATCTGGACTGGACAGCTGAGTTTTACAAATCACAGTGCAGCTTGGGGAACAGTGTAAGTATGTAAATGGGTGTCCAAGGCAAGAAGGGGATGGGTAGCAACAAGTTTGGTCAGCAGTACCTCTGGAAAATTCCTTGTCGGACTATACGTTGAGAGACAAAGTATGCCCCAGCTATGTGGTTATAGCACAATAGCTGTATAATCGAATGTGTTTTGAACTGAGTTGTTTTATTTGCCCAGTCTGGGTTCTTCATATGGTTAACTGAATGCACAAATCTGTTTCCCAGAAGATTTAAAGCATTTATAGCAACTGCAATAAACTATTTCTAGCATACTTCAAGTAGCAGAATTAATTAATAAAACCTATGTACTGATAATGGAAAATTTTCTTTCATGATTTATGGTAGTGTAGGGGTTGGACTCTTTCGTATGCACCTCCCTATTATACTCTTCTGCTTATACTTTATTAAGTCATAACAAAAGAAACTTACCTGAAAAAAGTGAAAAGTCTGTCATTCTGGATGTCCTTTCAACTTTTTGGGTTTCTTTCCTTTGGCGAAGAGGAGAGTTGGGAAGTGGTGGTTGTACCTATTAGGTACAGAAAAAGAGAGAACAGGCAAAGGAGTAAAACAAATTGGGTGCAAAATGTGTAAGTTGTTGCTGAAATAGTATTCCATGAAGGAATTGCGATTTATTTTTTTTTAACTGTGTGGCATAAAATACTGCAGTTCATATTCAGCACTCACTTAACAGAAATTTTGCAGAAATATAGCTCTCACAATATTCAGTATGAAAAGTACAGCAGTATTATTAACTGTATAGGAAGGATAGCTGGAAATTCAGGAGTTCTGTCTTAGCAGAAATAAATGTGACTGATTTCTTTCAACAGGTATGATGATGCTATCCAGTTATATGATAGAATTTTACAAGAAGATTCAACCAACACAGTAAGTTTAAAAGATTTTTCTGAAATACAGTGCTACATTGTTTGAAATTTTGCTAACATTGTGTGGGTTTCACTGTGGAAAAACATTCTGGCTGTATGATTATTGAATTTGTTTCCTTTAACTTCCTAGTATAACTTTGTACATTACTTTCCGTAGAACAAATGAGATTCTTCTCATAAAGAGAAGGTGTGATTTAATGTTTGCTTAAACACTGAGTTTAGAAAACATATTGTTATAACTTGTAACCTTTCCAGTGATCTTGATAGGGTTTGTATTGGACTTTTCAGCTTTTCCATTTCCCCTGAACATTTAGTATTAACGGATCAATATAGTCTGCCATGTGTCGTCTGTCTTCATAATGCTTAATCTTACTTACGAGTACACTCAGGTAGTGCTTGAACTGCTTAGTTATTTTGATTTATCATCTGGGACACTTTATTAGCTTTTGAATCAGAATGCTGTAAAGCTTGCCAACCTTACAAAACAAAACCTGAGACAGACTGTACTTTTTAGGGATTTCTTGAATACTGGTTGTATAAGACTTCTTCAGATATTAGATGCCAAAATGAAAGTCTAAAAAAACTTGTAACAATGTATTCATACTTTTTTTTTTCCAGTAAAGGTAAAGTTGGAAACATGAAGAAACCATGGAGTTTCATATTTTTATATCACATGGTGCAATTTCAGTTGATTATTATTGATCATTGCCCATTTGAGAGTATGTTTGCCTGTCTTGGTTGGTTTTAAAGAACTGGATCTCTTTATTGAGTAGTCATCTATGCAAATATAATACTTTGGCTATTCTAGATGTTTTGACAGTCTCATGTAAACCTTCATCAGTGCATTTTGAACTGCTACCTTTCTGCAGTCTTATTTGGTGTGGTCTGTTGTTCAGGAATGAATAACCTACAGAAACTCAGATAACTGGGCAGGGTATGCCAGAACTGGCTATACATAAAATGCCATCACTTAAACTAAACTATAAAAAAAAGAAAAGACAGGAAATTATTTTTAAGGGAAACATTTTAAAATGTAAATACCAACTTAAGCACTCAGACAACAGTGTTAGATTAAAGTCTGTGTCTTTTTGCAGTGATTTAACTCAACAAATGTTTGTGCAAGGGCCAGAAGAACTCTTCAAAATTTTCAGTTTTTTTTTCTTCACTCTCCCTAAGTTGTACTTCTTGATCTGTGTTCTGCAAGACAAATGTAAGTTGTCTGCGGTTGTCCTTTGGAAGTATATGGTATTTCTGAGTAGGAATTTGACTACAAGGTGCATCATTGTCTGCAGTAAATTTTGATGGATTTTAGCAATATATGGCTCAGAGTTTTAGAGATGCTGTCTTCAAAGTCATGCTAAAACAAGATGGAAACCATCTACAGTGTAGCCACAAGAACAGGTCACCTAGGTGCACATTTTATGATCTTCTGCTGAAGCCAGTGGAAAATTGAGCACCATATTGCCATGACTTCTGTAGACCACAGATCTTTGAAGTGTGCATTTTTTGGCAGTTTTACTCTTCAGCTGTCTCAACATGGCTAACGTCATCTGAGTAAGTGGTTTGTTGGATAGTTTATAAAACAAAATGATAAATTTAAATAAGTAACATGCATGGCAATTACCTAATTTGGATTTCCTCCTTTAGAAAATCATAAAGATACATAAAATGTTAATACTTAGAAGCATAAGACGTAAATATTAGAACAGCTGCATGACCTATTGGATTTCTTTAAATCTGAGAACAGAAGTGAAGAGACTATTAAATGCAGAGCAAAGGTTCTTTGTTATATAACTATAGAATAGGTTGGCTCAGTCTTGCATGTGCAGAGTGAAAGTTAAATAGAAAGTTTTGATAAATTGTCATATGTTAGAATTTTTTGTGTCTTTTACCTGTTAATTATTTCCATGCATGCATGTGGCTGCTGTAGGAAAATAAATATTTCAAGATTTTAAAAAAGAAACCATTGCTGAGTTTGTCTTGGCACTCACCTTACCTTACAGCAATTTCTTCTGGTGTGCTGACACATGGAGATGCTTATATATATTAAACGTTTTGGCAACTGCTGTAAGTGGAACATGGACATTGTTCACACAAGTCATGTAAAAATCATACTTTGCATCAGCCGACAGTTTCAAGTAGAGAGAAGCATGGGAAAAGTTTTCTTTCATTTTTTTTAAATCATTTATTTTTAAGATGCAGCAGACTTTTCCATTATGGAAAGTGAACTTTGAACTCAAATTATGTAATGGACATTCACACTTTTGTATGAGTTTTTTTTTTTTGCATGCAAAATTCTGAAATTGAGATAATAGTAATTATTTTATTTCAGTTCTTAGGACAGAATTTGAAGTACTCTTTGTTACAAAAAGATGACCTCCTCTCAATGTTTTATCTCACTTTAAGCTTATTTGCTGAAAAAGATGACCCCTTTGACAGTGGGGCAATGTTAATGTTGTCACTTGAGAGATCCCGTTTCACTGTTCAGAGCCTGTAGGCATTGAGGAAGAGTCTGCCCCTTCCCTGAAGAGGTTACCATT
This sequence comes from Apteryx mantelli, assembly GCF_036417845.1. Lineage (NCBI taxonomy): Eukaryota > Metazoa > Chordata > Aves > Apterygiformes > Apterygidae > Apteryx > Apteryx mantelli. Next base: position 19,688,450 of record NC_089979.1, on the reverse strand, counting down.
AATGAATGAAATCTGACTCCTGTGAAAAGCACAACTTGTGTGGATTTTAATAGGATAAGAATGGGAACCTTTTTCTTTCTAGACCATTTCAATTGAAATGTGGGAGTATTAGAGCTGTAGCTGGCAGATTGCTCTGTAATTAAGGCTGCATAACATTTTCTATTGTAGGACCTTTTTTATTAATTAAAATTTAATATAGTGTCTAGTTGAAAATCTTTATACTGATGCCAGACAGTGGCTCAGTTGTTTGTATATCTTCAGACAAAGTGTTTACTCTGTTTCTGAGAACAAAATAAGGGGGACATTGTGTTTCAGCATGTTTGGAAGAGGATTTTTTCTGTTTTGTTGTTGTTGTTGTTAATGTGTTTCATTGAGAAATCCCTATGCTCCTTTCCTTTAGAGCAAAGCCTTGAATACCAACAGGAAAAGAGCTCTTGGTAGAATGCAACTTTTATTATACTATAAGATCAACACCCAAACTGGCTAAGTTACAGACATTGGAAAATCTTCATTTTATGTGCTCAGTAGACACTGCTGGGATTTTTGTTAAATGCATCTTCTTAAAATTCCATTTGTATAGAGCATGATTGATCCCAGGCTAGAGAGTCTAAGCAGGACTTCCTTGCAGTTGTTCCTCATGACTGTAGTGCTATGGAAAGGGTCAGAAAGTAGGGAGACTCCTTTCTTTTCTGAGTTGCATCCAAGCAGTGAGGAAGAGAAGGAAAAAAAGGTCCAGAAGGAACTGGGTGATATGGTAAGGAAGCAGAATTGTGAGGACCAAAGAGGGAGGGAGAGGTGATGGAAGGTTAGCTGGTTAGTTAACGGTAGAAATCATGTCAGAAGTAGGAGATTAGACTAGAGGAATATGTATTAACACTTAAGTCTTGGGCATTTGTTTAAAAAAAATCACATTTTGCCTTGAGGCACTGTGTTTTCTGCTATCAATAAATAGCTTTAAGACCTACTGGTGAAATGTGTCTCTTTATTCCCTCTAGTACCTGGTGTGTATTAGTTCTGTCGGTACCTGTTTTAGCTCTAATGGTGAAGGCATATACCATTTGGATGTTGCAAGTAACCAAAGTTATGGTTTTCCAAAATGGAATTTCTGTTCTTTCATTAAAGCTAGCGCAGGCACGCTTCACGCCTTCTGAAGATAAGGCTGAATGGTCAAGCATGCTACTTAAAATATGCCACAATGTGTACAGCCTTAAGTTGACTTTTGGAGTGAGGTTAGTTATTTAGCTGTATGCATTGTAAATTAAGATAATACAAGGGCTAGAATTTGATATAATATATATTTTATATATATTGTAATATAATATATATTATCCTACTCCAGCTATAGTTTCCCCTTATTCTTCAACTCATCTGCCAAGCAGACTGCCAGAGCACAGAGTCAGCAACAGGGGAAAATGAGATAAGACACATGGTTCTGTCTTAATTCTAATCCATGGAAAATCTGATGTTTTTATTGGGATACTAATTCTACTGTTTCTCTTGCTCCTTTTTCAGCTAAGCTTCTAATTCAAGAAGGCATTGTATGTGCTTGCTTGACTTAGGACATATGGAGAATCCTATCAACTTCATGGGTCTAGTAGTATAATTATGGCTCACTGAACGAAGAATTTAAAATAAAATTTTAATAACAAGATGGTGATAGAAGCCATTATCTTTCAGGGTTCTTAAAATGTTCTTCACTAATAACTTTGTGGGAATGAACAGGAAACAGTATATGGATTTTGTCACATGAATTTAGTCTTTTTTGTACAGTTTTGAGGGTTTGTTTTTTTTTTTTCCCCTAGCCAAGTTGACATATTCCAGAAGAAGCACTAGAGATAGTTGAAGACCTGTGGGAATCCAGTCACTATAAAAAAAAAAAAAAAAAAAAAAAACTGAGTAAAATAATAGGACTGTATATCACTTATATAGGCAGGAATTACACATCATTAATATCTCAGCTCTTCCTAGCATCTCCTTTTGTCATTGTGTATTACTGTCATCTTGACTATATAGGTAACTTAGTTTCATCCAGTTCCTTATCCTTAACAAATACAAGGAGAATATTGGACTTTAAGTACAAGTATTTATCATTTTAATAGTGATAACTCTTTAAAACTCTTGTAGTAGTTGTGCATTCATTTTAAACAGAGAGAGACCTCCTGTGAAGTTCTTACAGATCTGTACAATCTACAGGATGCTTTAAAGTTTCCAAAGGGAAATTGCTTGCTAAATAAATATCTGCTAATGGAGGGACTTTTCTGAGGTGCTATGTGTATGTTTCATAAAATATGTTGCTAGCACTGCCAGGAAAGACATGACTAATCCTAAACTGAAGTTTGTAGGGTGGTAGTTTTAAAGGGAATTGAAAAGGATGGTTTGGCACAGTGTCTGATGCAGGCTGAAGTTGGTGAGAGGTATGAGGAGCTGCAGCTGCTGCTTCAGATAGTCCCCAAGGAGGACTGATGATTAAGCTGGGGATGCATATGTGGATCCCGAAGAAATGTTCTCTTCATTTGGCAGTGGGAGCATCATTTACCTTCGCTAGGGTTTTTTTGCTTCTTGTTGAATCATGATTGGTGAAGTGAGAGAGTGCATTCCAGCATTTGTCACGTGTTTGACTTCTGAGGGTGTAACATTTTTAAATGTTAATGGAGATTTTGTCCCTTGAAATTAAGTACTTGAAAATATAAGAACAGCTATCCTGGAGTTGTGCCCAAAGTCCATTTAGGTCATTGTACAGTTTTTGACAGTGACCAATAGCAGATACCAGGGGAAGTGAACAAGAACAGGGCAAACACACCGTATGCTCTGCTCTGGTCTCCCAGCTTCTATTAATCTTCAGGTCCTGGATTTCCTCTGCCAGAAGTGGTAACTACTGGCTCTTCATGGAATTTCTGCATTAATTTTTTGAACCACTTTCTGAATCTTTGTAAATTTTGTGCATGTGTATGTGTATCTACAACATTATTTGGCAGTGAATTTCCATCACTTATGCTTTGGGCAAATCTCCTTTAATTTATTTTGAGCCTTCCACCCAGCAATTTTATTTGATAACCTTAATTCTTCTCTTATAGGCAATACTCATTTTCTGTTCACTGTATTAATTTTTGCTCATGATTCTATAGATCTTTCATTCCCCTCTAAGCAGAGAAGTCCCAACCTGTCTAGCAGTTCTCATTGCCGTTCTGTGCCCCGTAACCCTGCTGCTATTCCAAGGACCCTTTCTTTTTTGCCCTATTTTTTTAGACAAGGTAGGAGAGCACAGAAGTGCAGTTAGTATTCAAAATGCAAGAGCATTATGGATTTATACAGTGGCAAAATAATGTGTTCTGGTCTGTATTGTTTTCCAAAAATTCCAGCATCGTAGTGTGGCGGGTGTTTTTTAAGAGCACTTCTGAACACTGAACTGACAGAACTGTTTATTGTAATTCCAGCATCTTCCTAACTGGGCGGACTCAGAGAGTATTGCTGTGGACATTAAATTAATATTGTTTTACCCTTTGTGTATCCAGATTAAATTTCATGGGCCATTTTATCATACTGGCATTCACTGTTGTGAATGCTAGTATTTGCAGTTGTTTTGTTTTTTATACTTGAATAACTTATTATCATCAGTTAACTTTGTCACATCACTGTTAATTCCCGGGTTAGAACACCTATAAATATGCTGAACAGTAGTTTTTACAGGTGACTGTGGGATTTTCAGTAAAGGGAAGTTGCTAGTAGAAAGGAATGACTTTCTCCTGTTTTATATCTTTTAGCTAGTTTATTCATCGGTTTGAAGACCTTCCGCTCTTATACTGTGGCAACTTAGTTTCCTTAAGAGCTTCCAGTGAGAAACCTTGTTGAAAGTCTTTCTAAAATCAAAGTAGACTGTATTAAATGGCTCTTTATTCATCCACACTCAGTGACTTCTTCAAAGAAGTTCAATATACCTGTGAAGCCTTATTTTTTTTCTGCATAAACTGTTCTTACTCTTTGTGGGTATGTTTTTCATGTTTTCAAATTCCAGTCTTTAGTATAGTTTCTACCAATTTGCTGTCTGCTGATATCAGACTTTACAGGCTGTTGTTCACTGGATTCCCCTTTGGAACCCTTTAAAAAAATATATTCACATTTGCTACTTGTGCTTTGACATTATCCCTAAAGTAGTTGCTTCAGGTCAGCAGCTCTGCGCCTGCATAGATTCATTTGCAAGATTTGGCCTGGTTTAACTGTCTTCCATGGTTAACTTGGAAAAAATAAATCTGGCAACAATGTTTCATTATTGTGGTTGCATTCAAATAATAACTTTCATGTACTTTCTTCACTTTATCTTTGTTATAGCTGTTTACACTTCTGGTTTGATTTGCATATTGTAATTTGAAGGAAATTATTTTAATCAGTCAAACTTTTAGACCAAATGCACCTTTTCTAAAATGTTAAATCCTCCATAAAAACAAATTGAAAGAATTAATTTTGAAAAAATTTGTAAAGTCACCAAATACAATTTGTTTAACATTGCAGCAGTTACCCAGATATAAAACTGTTCCTTTCTTAAGAGAGCCAGTAACTGAAAAGCCTTCTCCAGCTAATACTTTCTTTGCAACCATGAAATTTAGAACAATCTTAGACTCTCTTATGGTATGTTTTACTAATCAAATGCAGAAGTTGATAAATGTTCAAATCCTTGCTTCACTTTGAGTCTACTTAATGCTAATTAAAAAGAATCATAACAAATGGAGGATTAGTTCTTGTGCCAGATTGGGATTATTAGTCTTTAAAAGAAATAGCTTGGAAAGGTTCACTGTTTAATAAATATGTGACATACTAAAGCACCTTACTCCATATGATAGTGATTATGGTATAAGTGTTTCTTTAAGATGACATATATCTTTCCATTAAGAATGCTGGATTTACAGAATCAGCCAGTAAACATTCCGGTGTTTTGTTTTAAACTCTGGAAAATTGATAGGGGGAATTCCATGTCATAGGTTCTGCGTGGTCAAACGGTGCATATCTTGTTGCAACATAAAAAATTTTGCCTTTTCCTTTTTGATTTAAGGTGGAAGGAGAAAGGAGAATGAGTTCCTTTATGTATTAGAATTGTTATTATAAATCTTATTCTTGTGATAGACAGAATTCAAATGAAACCCTTGGGGAGCCTTATTTTTCTGTCTTTGTTAACAGAATTGTTACGGCTATTTTGGTATGCTTCATAGATCTCATAATAATCACAAACCTTGTATTTAAAAGTAGGTTGCTCATGATAATTTTTAGTGGACTTGAAATTAATGAGTTTGAACAGATTCCTACTCTGTATTCTGCAGTTTTTTGGTATCTTGCAATAGGTCTACTAAAAATGAATTCACATTTTGAAATGTGAGTTTTTTACTAAACAAAGGGCTAAAACATAATAAAATATATGACCTGCTTTTCTTATATCAGCTGATGATGAAAACGGTGCTAAGTTGGATGTATGAAATATAAGTAAATCTTCTGTAGTATTAGTGGCATGCTACCTTTTCTTGTAAGAGTAATTAGTTTTTGTCTGGTAAGGTGGTTATTGGTAGTGGTGGTATTGCCCAGTAAAAAAAAAAAAAAAAAAAAAATTGCTTAATTTGATGTACATAAATAAAAACTGGTGCTAAGTGTCTAAAAACTGTCGTTACATATTCCATTCTCCTGGGGTGCTCATTAAGCACCCTGTGAGCATGGTGAGCATCATTCCCAATTCACCAAGAAGGAAACGGATACATCCAGAGACCTAGATAAGGGCTCGGAGACAATATAAATCAGGATAAGGAGGACAAGCTTGCAACACACAAACTTGTTAATGTCCTGATTTTAATGCAAGCCTTTTCATATATATGTATATATATATAAATAATATTATATATATATTTTTTTTCTTGAAGCATTGACTACTGCAGTCTTCCTTTAAAAAGTAACTGATAGTCCTTGTGGTCTAAAGAAAAGCTAGAATGAAAGCGTAGTATGTGAATACAGATAAACCAATGCTGTTTTGTTTTCATTTATTTATTTTTTTAGTCTGTCTTAGGACTTTCAGGGATCATGGATCTGAATACTTCATTTCACTGCTACTGAACGCCTAAGTATATATCTCTTGGCGATGTGTGCAGAATATTTTTGTTCTAATTTTATTTATGTGTTTGAAAAATGCTAGCAACTTCTTTAAAAACAAAACAAAACACAGATCCTGATTGACTTCTTCCCAGCAGTTTTTAATAGGTTAAGCCAAATGCTGACTTTCAAAAATTCTGTGCCATTATAAAACATCTTGTTCATCCAGTTGCTAGATTTTTCTTTTGAAAAAATTGTCAGCACTGTTTTGAATATTTGTGCCTCTTTTTTTGCTAAGAGTTCTCTGTAAATAAGCTAACTTATCCCAACATTTTTGAAGGTGTATTTAAAGGTAAGAGAGCTCTGATTTCAAGCCCAGATGCTATTTTAACTTTGGTGGTGCGGAAGGTGAATGAAAAAGGAAGTTTTAAATACTATTGTTCTCAAATATGAAACAAAAAGTGTAATTTTGCAGAAATGTTGTGGGATTTGGAGTAGGAAGATGTGGTTTAGAGCCGTATGTATACATACTTCATTTTACTCCTGAATGCTGCTGTCGGAACCAGCTAGTTATACCTAATGCTTTTGTCCTTATTATTTGATTACGTTAAAGGAAGTGCTTGTTATAGACAAACATCAGTTTATATTTGTGACTAGAAGTAGTTGTAACTTCTAAAAATTAATATCTTGAGGTTACAGTGATTTATGTTATTTGGGAGTGCTGTGGTTCAGAAATACAGCCACCACCGAGGGAATCCTTTTTCAGACTGTTTTGCAGGGCTTGCTTGCATGCGATTGAAGGAGTTTCATTCGAAACGAAAAAGAAGGGTGACTTATGTAGGCAGCTCCTGTCTGTCATTGCAAATTAAGTTGTCAGATGCATTGATTGATTTTTATATATTATATATATATATATTTATATATATTTCAGTTGTTAAGCAGTCTCTTGATTGCTTTTTCTTTACATTTTGAAAGTAACTGATTTTTTTAAATCCAAATGCCACATTTTTAAAGTAGACTTCCTTAAGCTGTCACCTGCAAAAAGGTTTCTCTCTTTGTAAGTCAGAATTGCATGATGGGCTCCTTGGGTGTCTGTGCGGCTGTCGCCTTTCCTGTCTCTCCGTTGTCCTGCTCTGGGAGCAGCTCCTTGCTCTCGGTGCGCTCTCCACCTTCAGACTGCTTCAGTGATTCTCTCTTCCTATTGAGTGTAACGTGTTTCCTTTTTTGGGGTGCAAATCTCAGGTTGTGTCACCACATGTAATGTGGCCTGATGTGCAAGTGGAGCATGAATCAGAAAATCTGGTTTAGTTTGTGCCTGTGCCACTGTGTGGCCCTGCGTTAGTTTAGCGCTGTGCCCCCATGTTCCTGCTGTAGCAAGGGTACTAACCTGCCTTATATAATGCTTTGAGATCTCATAAAAAGTGAGGGGTTTTTTGTTTGTTTTAGTAACAGTGGCTATGTGATAAACATGTGAGACAGCTCTCTCTATATTTGAAAATTAAAAAAGTTTAATTATGCTGTTTCCTTATTTTAAAAACTCAGGAAAATAAGCAGTGTGTATTGTTATTGTAGTGATTAATGGGGTGGTCACCAATTGCAATTCCCAGAGTCCGTTAAAGATTTAGCCTCATGTCTTACAGTAAAACTAGAAAGAGGAATGTAATTTCACAGGTTGCAGTTTGACCAAGAAACAGTGGTTAACAACATGACTCTGCGTAAACCTCCCATGCTGTCTGCATCCAAATCTGTCTCCTGATAAGTCCAGTGAATTGTCTCTCTACCTGTGCCTTGCACTTAAGCAGAAGAGCAAAATTTTTTCTCTTCACTTGAACCATTTTCACTGAATGTGCATTGACTATATGTTTGTGGGGAGTTGAATGCATTTCTAGATATGGTGGTGTCACTTGTTTGTTTTATCAGCTTGAACTAATTTACTTAGATGATACAGGCTACTCTTCTTCTAGAAGAAATTAAATTGGTCGAATGATGATGAAAGGATAAGAGGTTAAGTAAGAGAATAGTCGCAGTTAAAATACTGTTATAATGTGAAAGAGGTTTTGTATTTTTATGTGACTGAGATCTTAAGAAGGTCTGTCACCAGGAAACAAATTTCTGAACTATCTCAAATTCTAAGATTAAAAACTTTCAAGTTTTCGTTGAAGAATTGTGTGTTCCTGTGCAGTCAAGGCTTCTGTAAGATTATACCAAACTTTATAACATCTTCTAAGATATGAAATGGAATGAGAGTTAGGAGGAGAATAAGCAATGGGGTTGTGCTACAGAAGGAAACTTTTCATGAATATTATCTCATGGAGAAATAGCATGTAAGTGTGTGTATGTACACATACAAATCTACCATGCAAAACAGACCATCTGTCGTCTTATGTTTGACTACAGCAGTTATGATGGCCCAGGAGAACAGAGTTTACGTGCAAGGGAGTGGGCTGGTAGTATTTTTTCTTTAAGGCATGTTATACTGGAATTTGTTTTTACTGTTATTTTGTCAGATTCCAGATCTGATGGCTTTCAGGCTGGCTGAGGTATATTGCTGTTTGCTCCAAACTCTGTCAGACTGCTGGGAAGATGTGCATTTTTTTGAATTACAACATAAGTATACCTTGATTCAAAATTCCTCGAGGTCAGAAGATTGCTTTTAGAGAACTGTAACCTACATACTTCAAAAATTGGAGTATCAGATTGGAATTCAGAATAATCAACTACTAAAATGCTGTGTATCTTTTTTCCTGGTGGTCTGTAACAACATTTATGGAGTTCCAAATGTTGTTATGGTATAGTACTTAAATCTTCATTTTTTTTATGTTGTTTATGCTGAAATACATTTTTCCACACACATACTGAAGTACTGGTTGGTTTTGCTATTGAAGAGGCTATTTTATTTTGCCTTTATATTAAAAGGTCTACTTTGTGCTCTATGATGAGAACTTGTTTATGAAGTTGGTATATATTCAACAGTAATTAAAGATGGCATTCAGCGCTTTGGCAGAAATCTGTAAAAATGGCTGAAAGCCATTTTTATACAGTGGCAACCCAGATGCCTCTGTGCGATTCTCTAAAACTCAGTCACTATAATCATGGGTCTTGTGAATGAGAAGGTGGGGGTCTTTGGACTGGCTGGAGATTAGCCTCTCCTGCTGGTTTGTAATTACCAGAATCTGGACAGTCATTTGTTGGAACGAAATAATGCATACAGTTTGTGTCTCCAAAGAAAAGCATGCATAATGCGATTGTAAGAAGAGGTTTTCAAGCTCTCAGGGGGATGTTGTGGGGATGTTTATAAACTCCAGCCTAGCAGTTGCTCTGCAGTGGAATTCCACTGGTATTGAGATAATAATTTGCACAGTCAAATTGCTTTCTATACAAAAACCCAGGGAATTATGAGACCCTAATCCTTTATTAATGTCAACCCATAGGCAGCAAGAAAGCGTAAGATTGCCATTCGAAAAGCCCAGGGGAAAAATCTTGAGGCCATCCGAGAGCTGAATGAGTATCTGGAACAGTGAGTGTCTTACAAGAATACAGATTGTGTTTTGCTATTGTGATAAATCTTTTTAATTAAAATGGAATTTGCATTTGATTTACACCTTTGCTTCCATGCTGGTCACTTACAGAATCCCTCCACACATTCTTTTTCTTTTTCCTCCCTTGCTCTCTGTATACAGATTTGTCGGAGACCAAGAAGCTTGGCATGAACTTGCAGAACTTTACATCAATGAGCATGAGTAAGTTGTTTGCTAAGTCCACATAAAAACTGTTAAATTTTAAATCTACTCCGTGTAAGTCGAAGACATCAGTGATTGTTTTCATGGGCCAGTGTTAGAAAGTATACAGTCTCATTTCCAATATAGCAAGTGTCATCAGGAAATAATTAACAACCTTATTTGACTAATAACTGATTTAACGAGACATTTGATTTTAAAGCAGAAGCAACTTACTAAATTACCTGTATGTTTCATTTAAAAAAAAAATCTGATATAAAAAAAAGTGTTATATATGTAGTGGAGAACAGCACGCATTTGCCCTAATTTCTCATTCAAGTGATGTTTTTACTAGTAATAGATTTGAAATTCTGTACTTCTAAAAACAATTAATTACACTAACTGTATGTAATATTCTGTTTTTCTGTTAGCTTGCCTCTGCAGGAACTTGCAGGGCCTACTTCTAAACCTGGAAAAAAAACCAACACACACACACAGAAAATCCTCACCCCCACACAAAAAACATGGATGCAGAGCTAGAGGCATTTGGTCGCCTGGGTACAAAAGCCAGTGCAGTCAAGAATGTTGCATGTTGTAGTAACTTGCTTATTGGATATTTAATGTTTTTGTTAGCTTTTTTTATTGCTGTAGTGACAGGAGGAAATCCCAGTGTGAGAGGATTAGCTCAAAGCCTTAGTGTAAGTTTTCTAATATCACAGCATTAATTCTAACCTCCACCCAAAGGCGTATACCCCCTCCCCCGCCCCCGGCCCTTTAGTTCTTCAGCCCGGCCTGAATTATATCACATTGTTTGTTTCCTTCCTTTCTAGAGAGTAGTAAAAGAATCAAATTCTCAAGGAAAAAACAGCCATTCTCGTTGTCAGGAAAAAATTGTTCCCCCATCACTTCTCCTTCTACTCCGTTCTCACCAAAAATAATTATTAAGCTCTTTCAAATGCTGACTTAAAGAATAATCTAGGATTTTGATGTCCAAACTTCCATTTGTTTGGGGAAATTTACCAGCAACTTTTCCAAGAAAATAGCTATTTTTTAAAAATGTGAACTGAACTCCAAAAATATATTTAACCTTGTCAGAGCAGTTGGTACAAAAATGAATGATAGGGTGGAGCAGACATACTTATTTTACTGTTTGGTTTTTTTTTTCCCCCCCTTTTGGCTATAATCTTCATTACAGAATACTGTAGTGGAACTTGAGAAATAAATTGCTTTTGCTTGTAGTTATGTTGGTCTGGAATTCCAATAAAAATAGTATGCAGAATTTTCTCCAGATCATTGAAAAAATTGACTGTGCTTAGCGTACTGTTCAGAGCATTATTATTATTTTAAGATTAAATAGGGAAAAAATTGGAATCTGGGCTAAAAAGCAACTAAAAGTTAATTTTTCATTAAAGGAAATAATTAGTCAGCTTACCTGTTCTATCAGTATCCTAAATTTAGTCTTGATTGTGAAATCACCATGCCGTTACCATTGCTCATGAAAGCGCTTAGGTTTACAAGGTTTGTGTAGTCCCCAGTTCTACATTCTGTTCTGTTAAGAGGACTGTGGCTTCCTTCCGATCTACCACTTTTGGAGAATGAGATGACTATCATACAAATTATATGGTTTAATACTGTTTCATCATTGCTAAATTGCTTTTACTCTAATATTTAATAATTTGCCAATACTTGTGTTACAGACCTTGTGTCTCTGGTTTTTGAAATCCTACCATGTAAACTCTTCTGAACAATGCTATCATATATCTGTAGTAAATGCAACTTCTGCAGGAAGCCATATTAACTGAGACATTGTGCAGTTAGGATTTTTATAATTAATGCAAATAAATTAGCATTATGAACTTATCTTCATAGTTCATGCTGAAAGCTTTAATTTAAAGAACAAGTGCTAGCCTTTTCTTTTGCAATGATAAGTTGTTGCCCATTTTGACTGGTTTAATACTATTTTCATATACACATTTGGACTTTTTGATTTTAGAACTGTTCTCATTATGGTTTTTAGATCTCACTTTTGTGGTTAACTGTGAGTGCATAACATTAACTGAGAGTTTAGTTCTTTAATCTATAGCTTGACATATGAATCATCATGTAGCTGAATTTTATGTGGAAGGAAACATGAACTTGGTAGCCTGAATTAAAGTAACTTCTAGTAGTTAAACAAAATTTGCTTATCCTGTTTCTTCTCATCATTTATTAGAAGAAATGGGTAATTTTTAAAGTTTTCCATGAGCTGTTCAATATATACCAGGGCCTTTAGTAAAGATTTCACCATCTAGAATGTGAAAATAGTAATTTGTGGTTTCAAATATCATTTAAAAATAGAACATTTCTTTTGATCATAAGTCATGTGAAGATATGAAGGAAAATTAAGACTCTTTTTACTGTACTGTAAAGAAACTGAAGCAAAGAGCTATACACTTTTTCATTTTTATATGTCACTTTTCTATATTCCTTAGCTATGCAAAAGCAGCCTTCTGCTTAGAGGAACTTATGATGACTAATCCACACAACCACTTATATTGTCAGCAGTATGCTGAAGTAAGTATTTTCAGAAAAATCTACCGTGTTCAAATACGCATTCTGTTTTTATATTACTTAAGTGGTGAAAATGGAATAAAAATGGTTTCTTTTAATTTTTCCCTAGGAGATTTAAGAGAGTACACAGAGAACATATTAGTTTAAAACATCTCATAGAACTTAACATGTTAAGAAAACTGTGTTTAGTTATTTAATGTGGCTAAGCTATAAATAAGAGTAAGGGCAGGAATTACAGAAGATAAAGTTTCCTTTTTAAATGAGCTGTTCTTGTTGAAGGGTTTATGCACTTTTCAAATTAAGTGTATGAGAAGTTAAACTTTTTCATAATAATGCTGTCTAGGAAGTTACATACCGCCTGCAACTGTGGAGCCAGATCTTGGAACTCTTCATGTAGGAAATTTTGCCTGAAAGAGCACAAGGTGGAGAGAGGACCCTTAAAAGATTTTTTAAAAGGTTTTTAGCAATTTATAATAATTTTTCATATATATATATATTTTTCCTCTAAATTATACTGTTAACTCCCGGGAAAGGGTTTAATTTGTTTTGTTAACGGGGATAACACTGGATTAACATTAAAACTTGAAAGTCTGAATAGCTTTGTGGTGGAAAATCTGTGAAACATCTTCTCATATTTATCCCCTTTCTTTTTGATTTAATAATAGGCAAAATGAATAGATAAGTAGTGGAGTAACCTTTAAACTTTGTGCATTGTTTTGCATTTGAATAGATAATAAAAGACATTGTGTTGTTTTGTGTACTGGTGTTAATTAATGTTAAACTGAGGGGATATAGAGTTAGTGTGCATTTGTAGCAGTCAGAATTTAGCTTTAGATTTAAAGCTTGTTATTCTCACAGGAGACCATCCCAAAATTGTAAGTAATTTATGAATAGGCTCAAAATAATCACTCTTTTATTGTAGCAGCTGATATCTAAATTAGTGTTGGCCTTTTTCCTGTAGTTAAATATTTTTTTAAAGAATTTCTTTATTGAGAAGAGCTCAGGTTTCTCCTAGTCCAGTATTTTGTCTTTGACAGGACTCACACGATTTGAAATGTGAAATACAAATCTGAAGAGACGTTTCATAATATCTTTTATTCAAGAGTGAATGCCTGATGATATGTGCAAGTTTCAGGAGCCTGTTATTTTTACAGGTGAAATATACTCAAGGGGGACTTGAAAATCTTGAACTATCAAGAAAGTATTTTGCACAAGCACTGAAACTGAACAACAGAAATATGAGAGCTTTGTTCGGACTTTACATGGTGAGCTTGATTATATATTTTCTGTATTATCATTTTGCATATGTTATAATGTCCTTTACAATTTGACTTTTTCTCTTTTGTGCTAACTTAACACTTCAGATTATTAACACTGTTATTAAATATTGGGTATGGAAAATTTTATGCCAATGGTTAAAAATGGTTAAAAGAAGTCAAATTTGGATTCTGTGTTCCAGTATGTATATACTGGTTCCCCTATCCCAAAAAGGATAGTAATACCTTATTAAACCTGATCTCAAAGTGTTTTATTAAAACGTTCAAACTGTAATGTTCAGTTGCTTTTAAATAAGTTTTTCTGTGGAAGCAAGGCTTTATGTGCTTGCCCATATGTAAATCCAAACAAGATCTTTTTTGACTTGATGTTCCCCACTGGCATGCTCATATATTTTGACTATTGGTGTGGACATAGAAGCGCAGTATTTGTTCTTGCCAACTATCCAAATGGTCTGAGCTTTCTCAGTTTTGCTTGCTAATCATGTTGTTGCCTTGTTCTCTCAAGTTTATTTGATCAATGATTAATTCATTTTCAAATATTTTATCAGTCATCTTTATTAGGTGTAAAATTTTCCCTTTATCTCAAGCCCTTTTAAGGACCTTGGTGCTTCCAGAGGTTTCACGGGCCTCATACTGATAGATGACTTGACTGAATGCATCTCCAACCATTTTGGATGGCTGTAAATCCTCTCAATTAGTGGTTTCAGTTGTGCTCCACTAATTTCTGTATTCCATCATCAGGTGGCCAGTTCACCTGTGTTACCTACACAGTGTAGTGCATTATTGGCCAGTATGCCATATGTCAGTTCTTTTGAACTTACTGGAAAAGATCACTAGTTTGCACCAAAATCTTCTCGGCACGTCTGTCCACATGACATCAGACTTAAACAGCCAGTGAATTTGTATTATCTACTATGTCCTTGCTGGAGATAGGTGTGTATTGTACATATATTTATGTATATGTACATATATGTATATATAAAAAAGGCTTGGAAAACCATGCATTTTTTTAGCAGTAGCTTCCTGTGCATGTTTTTCGATGGATATCTCTGTAGGACTGCCACTGGAGTGCTAGGTTAAAGTAGAAACATCTTTTTCTTCTACTTGTGGAGATCCCTTATGCTTTGATATTTGTCTTTTTTTGCAACTACAAAAAGCTGATCTATGCTGTTGTAGTCTTTCTTCCTACCCAAAGTGTTCTTCAGCTATAAATCTTGCTCATGTTTTCCAAAGAATTATAATCACTGACACATGAAGATACCTTCTTGCAAAAGAATTTAGTCACACTCCTCTCTACAGGGTGGTGAACTACTGAAGGGTACCAGCACTATATGGTGACAGTGTTTTTGTTTTTTACCAACTTGTTTTCTTCTTTGTTTTTTCTCATTCCAATTTCTAAATGGAACTTTCAGTTTCAAAATCGATGTTTATCCTGTACAGCATTGTTGCCTTGAGTGCGGCAGACAAAACAGCATGTGCTGCCATGAATGCAGTATCTACAGGTAGAATGTACTGGCATCAGTACTTCAGTTTCTCCACAGATATTTAGGCTTCAATGAAAGATCTTTCTTTAGATCTTAGATCTTTTAAATGATCTTTTTAGTAACAAAACTTTTTTTCCTTTTGGGAAATGTTTGCGGGGAGAGGACAGGCAGCTTTAAGGCTTCCTCAAAACACCAGACAATATTAATAGGAACTTCCTGTCAAGGATCACTTGCTCTTAGACGTCATATTTAAGACACAAGACTCAGACCTAATCTTCCTAGCCCATCTTGGATTGGTGAACATATGTTCAAGAAAGAAAAGGATAGCTCCTTGCTGTTCCTTTGGTGATTTAGCTTTTAAAGAGTAAGTTTTTGAGGAAAGCATTTAATGCTGTATAAATTAATCTGTTTATTAGCCTCAGTTGATTTTTAGGTGTGTATACATATAGACAGCTCAACTGATTCTAGAACAGCCATAAGGATTTATGATGGCCAATCTTGGCTTGTCCTCTGCCAGATCTTACCTCCCACCTGTTATTTTCAGTCTCTAAGGTAAATTCTGAGCCTGTTACTCATGAGCAATTTGTTTTGGTGGTGCCTGAAAGTTGCACACGCAAACCTGGATTTGCATAACACAAGTAAACTACTGCAAAAAAGGGCATGTGCCCTCAGTCTCAGTTTCTCCAGTTTCTCTCAGGTGGTTGGCTGTCAGATTTCATTAGGTGATTTTTGCAAGTGCAACTCTCCATCTCTGTTTGTGTATCTGCCCTTTGACTCCTAACTTCTTTGTAACCCTGTTTCCAGGATTTAAGATCTGTTCTTACTGTGGCTGCTACTTTTGTACTTGACAGACATGCCAAGTGCTTGTAGTCCCTGAAG
Organism: Apteryx mantelli; assembly: GCF_036417845.1. Lineage (NCBI taxonomy): Eukaryota > Metazoa > Chordata > Aves > Apterygiformes > Apterygidae > Apteryx > Apteryx mantelli. The sequence continues at coordinate 19,672,481 of NC_089979.1, read as the reverse complement.
AAGGTCTATATCCCTTGTAAATGCTCCACAGAGGCTTCCAGCTATATCTGCTGAGGAATGTATAAGGTCTCACCTGCCTGTGATGTCACATGGAAAAATATTATGTTTTTAATGTCAGTCTGGGCTCCAAAGTAATGTGTTATGTATCTTCTCTGATAATAAATTGAAGTGGAGAAACTGATTTATAATTCTTACTTTGGGAAAAGGAAATTGGATTTGCTGATTATGTCCAGGTTCTGCTGCTAACTCAGTACACAACTGAACTTAAGTCTAGTTTTAGTTAGAACAAATAATTGTTTAAAAGGTTTAGCTAGTTCTTAATTGGATGCTGTTTACCAGTCAGCTGATTTTTTTCCCCTGTATCGCTAAGCCTGGGACTCCACAAGCAGAGGTGTCCATCTATTTACTTCATATATATTTTTCAGTTATGCTGTTTTTCTTTTTGTGTTCCTAGTCTGCCAGTCATGTTGCCTCCAACCCGAAAGCAAGTGCAAAAATGAAAAAAGATAATATGAAATATGCCAGTTGGGCAGCTAACCAAATAAATAGAGCGTACCAGGTTAGTACATAATTGTGTTCTGATACCTACCCTACGCTTTACATGCTCTCTTCTTTTCTGCATTTTTATCAACTGCTATTCAAAAAGTTAGATATGACAATTAATGTAAATCAGCATTATTTGTATTGTATGCATTCTGCTTCTATTGATTTTCTTGGAAGTCTTAATAAATTAATACAAGTAAAGTTCATATATTACAGTTATTAATTTGTATTATATACTCATTAGCTTTGAACGCTTCTTTTGGTATTAACATTAAATGTACAATGTAGTATAATGTTGACCTCCAAGACTGGTTTATAGCTATCTTAAGTACTTTAATAAAATTTTGTGTATCCTAGTTCTTAGAATGACTTGGAAATCTGCTTCTGCTGTTTACTAGAAAACAAACGAAATTTCTAGAATTTAGTTTCCTTTGGTTTATTCTCATCTTTTAAAAGCATATTTAACAGTGTTCTTAAGTATCTTAGGAACTGTGACTGAGGCTGGTTTTGCATAGTTTCATAGAAAAATTCCCGTAAAATTGTGAAAATGTAGACTTTGTAGGCCACAATCAAAGCTCACTAAAGTCAACAGGAGTCTCTTCAACGATTTGAAAAGCTATGTATGAGCCACTATACTTGCTTAACCTAACTATGAATAGGAAACAGATTTTAACACATAGGTTCTTCTGTTTATGCATCCTGGACTTAGTATGTCAATTTGACTCCTTTGCTGCTATTTTTAATGATCTAGCAATCAAAGTATATGTCTAAGTAAGCTTGAACATCAACAACAGACTGTCCAGTTCTCCCCAGAACTCTATTTATGAGCAAAAATGTTGGTATTAAATGCAAAGAGTTTACATTTATGTAATGCTCCTTTATCTCTTAATATTTCAGTATCAGGACCCCCCCCCCCCCTTTTTTACTGCTGCTGTTTCAAAGCTAAATACTAGCAAGTGGCTTTCTGACCATTTTCATCTATTACAGAATTAAGTGAGGATTTTCCTTTATGAGCAGCACAGTTTTCTTAATGTACTGTGTGCCAGTTATTGACAAGAGTGCAGCTTCTTCTTACCAACAAGTGTTTTTGATACCTTGCAAATTTGAAGAACTTTCCACTTTCCTTGATTAGCCATGTAGTTTCTGACTGTACTGTACAGTGGAGATTATCTCATTAGAAACAGTTTTATAGGAAGTATATTGTATCCCTGAGGACATAATTAAGCACTTTATACTTGCAAAAGCACTTTATACTTGCAAGCCTAAAGGTTTCTTTTTCTGTTTTGCTGTTTAAATGACTCCCTGCTTTCTGTTAATAAATCATCTAGCTGTTCATGACAGTAAGATGTATGTGACCTTATACATGGTGTGACTTTTCTATCTGATTCTAGACAAATAAGCAGGACTTCTTTTACTTCAATATGCCTGACATTCCTGTAAGCACAGTACTGATGGAAAACCCAGGTACTGCAGGATTTATCAAAAAAGCTTGAAGAGCAGGACACACAGTAGATTTACCATTGATAGAACAAGATAGGTTATAAAAAGTGTGAATTTGAGAAAAAATTACCATTGCATGTTTTACACCTTAATAAAACGAAACGCTTAGATTGAGCGGGGCTTTGAACATGTTTTTAAGTGAGTGTTATGAGTGAGGTCTCCAGTTCAGAGCACCAGTGGAGACCCATTAGCACTTCTGGGAAACAGCTCCCTTCAAGACGCATCAGGATGCGAATATAAAATCAGTATTGGCTGTAGATTGATGTCATACCAAGATTAGTATCTAGAAATTTATATCTCCAGGTTTTAAATATGATGAAAGTTTAATGAAAGTTTAGTTATGACAGTTTATACTTATTTGATTCACAGCCAGATAAGTTTGCTTTTTTTAATGTGGCTTTTTGTTAACAGCACTCTCTGAGGAAAATGAAAATCTCAGAAAATATGACTTTTATTTTTGGGGGCTTTGTTTTTGTACTGAAAAGTGTGATTCCATTGTTTCTGTGAAGTTATTTTGGAACCTAGGTTAAGCATTTTTGGTTGATGCTTACCAGAACAGATCATGTTAACACAACTAATGTATATTTAAAACAAATGTCAACAACTTTGTGACTTCATACTTTTGTGATACATTGCATACTTCAGCAGGTTTTTTTAGCTGTTTCTGACATAGAGTGACGAATACCATATCTGACTGGAATCACCAGGGGAATTTAGCTATGCAGAAAGTGTAGCTGCTCAGACTAGACTTTGGCAAGCAACTGGTGCGAACACCCCTTCCCCTTCAGAAAAGTACCACAGGAAGCTCTAGTGACCACAGCTGGAGAGGACAACCCCCAGCCCAGCCCTGCTGAGCTTGTTATTCTGACAGGCCTGCCAAAGGGTTTGGCCATTCAGTGTTTACATCAGACACTACAAATCCAGCTGCTAGAGCAAGTGGTGTTTGGTGATGTAGTAGGTGGCAGTTTCCCCTCTGAGTCACTATTGATTCGTTGCTCCTGTAGAGTGTTGAGCAGTTGGAAATTGTCATCTTTTGGACATAAGGATGAAACCTTGATCGCTTGTGTCAGTGGAAGCCCTTGCGGCTTGCTTCCGTTAGAGGAGGATTGTCTAGCCAGGTTTGAAGCTGGATACCTACATTATCTCTATAAATCCTCCCCACTTCCCTCGCATTATCCAAAGCTCTTTGTAAAGTGAAATCAGAGCCTTAAGAGCTTGTTGAATTTGGCATTGACTTACTTTATTAGTTGGACCTTCTGATGCTCTTAAATGCAATTTGATCTGTAGTTGTGTCCCAGAGAGTAAGATGTATTGGCAGAACTGACTTGGGTGCCCAGTCAAATTATATGAATTTCTGGCTTTTAAATGTGACGTTATTAATTGGGAGAAATTGCTCTTGAGCAGTTGTCTTGCAGTGAGCTCTTTCCCCATTCTCAATCTGGATTTTGAAGTTGGAATTACCACCCGTTTGCTCAGTAATTTTGGAAAATATCCTTTATTCTTTCAAATTCAGGACTGGCTGTAGTTACACTTTTATTTTTCATACAGTTTACTTGAGATATTTTTACTGGTCTTCTTTTTTCTGTTTATTCTCTCATTCAAGTGGTGTGCTTTGACATTTGATTTTAGCTTTTCCTGTGCATTCCTGTTTGGAATCTAAGGAACTTTATGTTTATTGTCATTTTTAAAAAAGCAATCTTTGCGTATAAAAACAAAACAAAAACCTACCTTGCTTTTGTAAATGCCTGTTAGACTGTGGAGCAGTTTCTTTAAAGGAAAATACAGTGATAAAGAACAGGTGAATTAAATAATTTTTTGAAAGCACAGATATTTGCTCCATCTGGTTAATATTCTTAATTTTGATGTTGAATATGTAACCATCACTGCTGATTACTGCTTCTCATCTGTGCCTAATCGAGGAGAAATGTAAACTTAGGAAGAAAGTGAGAAAGGTTTCATATCCAAGGTTGCTACTTGGAGCTTGAATTCCTAGATCCTAACACACATTCTTAAAAAGGTCGTTATTGTCTAAGCCACTTAAATTTAGTTGTTTGGGTGAAAAAAAACCAAAAACCCCAAACTTTTATTTGAAAGACATTATAGAAGTACTAATTATTGAAAGAGTTGTCATAATCTTAAGCTTAGTTTTGTATTATTTTATCCCTGGAAAACTCTGGTTATTCTATCAGTGCAGATTCTGTGAAGAAACGTATAGCTATTCTCACTGTAGACATGAGTCACATAGTTACTTTAACATCGAAACAGAATATGGCTACCTGGGGCTTGTCAATTAGATAATTGGTTTAGCATGTCCTCCGGTAGAAGTGTTTCAGCAGAGGCAGGCAAGTTTGATTAATGCTCACAAAAATCTTTAATGTGATCCTAGTCATAGTAATTTTCCAGATACATGCTTCTTGGGTACACTGCTAAATTCTTCTGTGTTAGCAGTCCACATGTTATTTATGGTTGGAGAGGTGATTTTGTTACAAACCATTTGGGAAAAAGAAAATTAAATCATGATTTTTAAGAAATGGATTCCGGCTCAATCAGTCAAATTGCAGTGTAATGGCAGAATAGACAAAATAATTGTTCGTCAAGGCAAATTTGAAGTGATTAGATTTCCAAGTTTACTTCTGTTTGTTATGACGCAGAGTTTGGTTTTATTTGTTCAGCCTAAAGTACACGTCACTAGCAGTAAAGCAACCGCTCTTGAAGTTAACAAGGAACATTCTTAAGCTAATGTCTTATGTCAGCTTTGCTTTCAGGGTCCTGAAGGAGACATAAAAATAAGTAAAATTCTTCTTATTCTGAAACCTTCCTCTGCATGCTTGCTGGGTGTCTTGCCATGCAGCTTTCTGACCACAGTATATTCAGGCTTCTGTGAATGTTATTGAAAGTCTCAGAAATGCTCGTTTGAAACAATTTTTTCAATCAAGGATTTTGGTTTTGGGGGGCAGGCTTGTCTGTTTGTTTGTTTTTATTGAGAGATTTGGACCTCCCCAACTATCTGCTTAGGTATATTCTTGCTTAGTGTGAAGAAAAAGAGAATACTGTATTAAGTTCAGATCCAAGCAAAAGTTACTTCTGTCAGCTGGGACAGTATTCAGAAATCCCTGGTTTTCTTCTAAAGTTGATTATTGCAGGTCATTCTGAAAAGTGCACAACCTAAAGAATAGATTTATACTTACTACAAGAGACAATCTGTGGGAGAGTCGTTCATATTCTGGAAATATGAAATAAGAAAATATGGTGTTTTCAGTATGTCCTTTAACTGTATAAAGTCTTGTCATCATAACAACATTTTATTTTCCTAAGTATTTAATCTGAAATGGCATTCATTTGCTGTACCAAAACTGTTTCTTTAAGAACGAGGTACTGATTGGGAATCCCAGTGTTAGATTTTAGCTGGGGGTCAAAAGCAGGTTAACAGGTCCTGCAGCTTGGTGGTGGTGTGATATTACCTGGGTCTGATCACTTAATCTTTCTTAACAGGTCATGAAGAGTTTGCTAAATTAAGTTAATTACAAGAGAGAAGGGACACATTACAAATCAAGGACTAACTGTGCAAGACAGCAGTGGTATTTGAAATAAAAAATATTGAATTGAAAATTTATTGAGTGTCTAGATGTTAGCATATAGATAGAGAATAGGCTATTTTACTAACGGCAAATTATAGTTACTGCTTCTATAATTTATTTTACCAACCTCCCAAGCCCAAAATGCAAAACCGTTTTAGTGCAGGTATATTAAAAATGGTTGAGAGTTTCATTTGACTAAAGCACGAACCTAGTCCGTAAATCTGTGTTAAATATGGCTGATGAGTGATGGGAATGGTCAGTACAGTTAGAAAACTCCTTTTGAGACCAGCATGGGGTAGTCAACAACTCCTACACGTCTTCTCCCTCCTCTCCCAAACTTGGCTGCATGTACTATAGCGAATCTAAAGCTATGCTATTGAAAAGTAGTATTTATCAAGCTATATCTTCCTTTGCTATCAACATAGGCTTTATCTCAAATACTCTGAAATTGCAGTTGTAATAATTACAGTCAAATAAAAGGTCATTACTCACATTTACTTTGAATCATGAAGTGTAATTATATGATGACTGCATTGCATTATAGACGTTTTGATAAGTAACTCGTTCTTCTCTCTCTTGCTATAACAAAAATAGAATCTGATTAGCTTTTATATCAGGTCCAAGTCTTGCCACTATTTAAATTATGAATATAATCTAATTTAAATCACATTAAAAATTCAAGTCTGAAATAAAATCTGTTACAAGTCACAGAGCAAACAAAGCGGCACTAAGATTTCCTTTGTATTTAGATAAATGTTAAATTTTGAAGTAGTATATTAGTCTTAAAAGTTCAAGTTCAGAGCAAATGAGTGAAATTAAGGAATTCTGTTTTGTTAAATTTTTTCATGACTTATTAGAGGAAGGCTGGTATAGCTTGTATTCTAGTAAAAATGATAAATCTTAGTGAAACATTAAAGAGACTGCTTTTGAGTTTGTAGTAGAGTTAATGCTTTTTAGAGTCTTTCTGCTGTGTAATTTCTGATATACAACAAATGACTTTTTTTTTTTTTTTTTTTTTTTTTTAAGTTTGCAGGCCGCAGTAAGAAAGAGACTAAGTACTCCCTGAAGGCAGTGGAAGACATGTTGGAGACCCTGCAAATCACTCAATCTTAGATTGGCACAAAGAGATCCAATATTAAATTTTCCAATTCCGTGATCAACCTTTAACGACCTATGGGTTAAGTTACTGTAGTGCTGTTAAAAATTAATTTTGTATTGATTAATATGGCTATCTAAAATAATGTTTTTATGAAAAGTAAAATGCCTATTTATTGCTGCTATGAGAAATATGGTAAATACCCACTGAAATGAATAACTTATCCCAGGAAGACAGCTTAAAGAAGTTAAATATGTTGCACATCAGTCTCTTTAGATTTTGTATGTACAGTACCTGCTTTTAAGCCATAATTAGTAGAAATAAACCTGTTAAATGATTAAAAAAAAAAAGTTACAGTGATTTATTGGGTCTGACAGTCGAAGTTACAAATTTATATATGTAGATGAATACTGTATGATGGAAAACTTTATCTTACTCATATATTTCAGAGTTAAAGTGGGCTACAGGTGTATACTTTCTGGCCAATATTTACCATACAACACGATGTGACTGTTGTGCATGAATATACTCGATTAGAGAAAAAAGTTAATAGTTTCAATAAGGTATTGTTATCTGGTATTACAGAAATGGAGAAAACCTATTTGTATACTCTGCTCCAGTGGGGCTTTTGTACTAGCTTAAGGCCAAAGACATTCCTTTCTGTGGCTTTTGTGGGCAAATGCTTGCATGTCCACTTAGTTCTCCAATCGGTATATGTATAAGCACTTTTTATTCCTTCTGTCTGTCCTTTGTTATACATATGCTTCACATCAAGAGTTTAAAGACCTTTTGAAAGCAGGGCTGCATGCTGGTCTGTGCTAATTTTGTGCCTAAAGTCTGGCTACCTCCTCACTGTGGTGTAAGCTATGGTATATTAGTTTCTCCACAGTAACTGAGTGTTATTGCAGAATAAGTTTGAGGCAGTTCATTCTACAACATTGTATTTAATGGCTGTATGCACACTTTTACCCTCCACTAGCCTGAAGTATCTAGTGAATTGTAAACCTATACCATATTTGTCCTTTAGGAACTTGTTTATGTATTTGGATAATTAGTCAAACATTCATGGATTTTGCAGTTCTGATTGCTTTGACTGTTGTTCGTATGTATACTCTGACAATTCAGTTGTGCAGGTATAGTTTTTTATTGCAGCTCCAGTTAGAGTACATAACGAGCAAAACATGCTTGACAAATTCTAATAAAAATATTGCCATTTTGATGATTGTTATCACTGTCCAGAATAATTGAGTTTCAGATTTTATACTTCCTACTCTATGTAAAGGGGCAGGTTAAAGGTTATGCATTAAGATGTCCTTTTTATGACCCCAGACCTGATATAATAAAACAAAGCTGCACTCTTGCTAAAACCAAAGCAGCAACAAAAACTTCCCCTTTGGGTTTAAAGCTTGAAAATGTGTATAACTGGTGGTTGGATGAAACGGTACCTTCAGGAAACATAAGATCTCATTCCCATTGTGAAATAGGTTGTCAGAAGCTGTGAGTGTGATGCTGTGAGAGGATGGGTGCTATGCCATGAGAATGAATTGTATGTAGAATCTTAAATTAAATTAATTCAGTATTGCTGAAATATAAAACTGTTAAGTTTTTTTATATATATATAAAATATATATGTTGTGTGTGTATATATATATAAAAAATATTATGTCGAATCACCCAATTCTAAACTGGGGAAATATTGCAGATCCTTTATTGTATTAACTAATTCACAAACTGGCCTCAAAACACTGTTTGCAGATAGATGATTTATATTTCAGGTGGAAAAACAAGTTAATCTCATAAGTGAACATATGTATTTCTGCTCAGATTTACAGTCTTTTATTGTATGAGTATGCCATCTAGAGTTTTAAATCTTCATTAGTCTTGTTTTTATTTTACCTACATCTCAAATGACTTGGTCTTACTCTGAAAATAAAATAGTGGAAAGCTCTACTGTAGACTAAAATTACTCAGATTAAAGAGCAGTTCAGTAATCCAACTTCATTCTATACAGTGGAATATTTTCTTTGCCTCATAGTTTTACCTTTAGGAAGTGCATATCTGCTGTGTGTTTTACTGGAAGAAGTAGCCTAGTTAAGATACTATAGCGAGCACAGAGGGGCCTCTGAGTAGTAGTAGTGAACAGTAGGTTGGCCTCTGAGTCTGTAGTACGGTAGAAGATGCATATTGTAAAGTTTCACCTTGCTGAGTTAAATTTATGTGAAGTATGAAGTATGCAGTGAAGTATCAGGTTGATTTATAGAAAGCTATTCACACTGCTTAAACATTTTATTGTGTGTAGTTTGTAATGATGAAAACTCTCCCACATTGTATTTAATCAGTTATATAATGAACTTCAGTTATGCAGATGAGACGTGTAATGTTTTGCCTCCAAGGTATTCATAAATTAGCAGTGCAGTACTCTTGTACAGCAGGCAGCTCTGCTTCTTGGAAGTGTCACATACAATGTTTTATTCAGAGGCAACTTTTGACAAAACAAGGAACTTAAATGTCAGGCTTGTGCATATAGTATATCTGTTTCTCTGTAAATCTGTTCTGTTGGTTGCACTGATTTGATGACAAATTTCATCTCACTGACCACTTAGAACTACCTACTTTTTGTTACTGCTTAGCATTTTTTTGAAAGCTACTATTTAGCACTACTGAGCTTATAAATTGGCCTGGCAAATATTTCTGATAAATTCATATCTACTTAAAAGGTAAAATGGATTACTCCTATGAAAGTGCATGGGCAGTTTTTGAATGAACTATTGAATTCCTCAGTGGGAATTGAGGTTTTTTTTTCCCCTATATTCAAATGAAAAAAACTTGAAGTCCTGTGTCTGCAGGGGAAATAACTGTGTGAAATGCCCTGCAATCTCAGCAAGCAAAGGGTACAGAAGAGAGGCTGAGATATAATATGATTTTTATAAAATTGATTTTTTAATTTTAGTAAATTATTTGTAATATATTGCTGATGTTGTCTTGGATTAAAGAATAGGCTTCAAAGAGGGTTATTTAGTTAAATAAACTTGATTACATTCTGTATTGTGCTCTGATAGTGACAAATGCTATATAAAAATATTGTTATTGAGCATGCAGTCTCCTCTTTCAATAATAAAAGACTATGATTTCATATTGTTTCAATTGACAGCAAAGATCTGAGACCTTTGCAATGCCAAACTGTGTAGCAATGATTTATGCCTATTTTGGGCAGCTCTGCTTTGATAACAGGCTTGATAAGGAGGGTTTGGTATCATCTGTTGAAGTGAAGGTCATTGAAAAGCCAGCAAATCTCTGATTCTGCCTTTATAAAACAAGTTACTGATGACTTTTCGAAAATCTTTTGTCCAAAAGTTATACACTTCATATTTTCTAGTTGCAAAAAGCACATCTTGTTTAGAATATATCCCTAAATCTCTTCAGTTCAGTGCCCAGAATATCTTGCAGTTGCTATTGGAAACTCTGTTATTAGTCAACGGAGGACTTCCTCTTGGCAGTGCTCTATTTGTGATGGCATCCGTGTTTGCTAGTCACTGCATTTACAGTGGAACTTGTACGTCAGCCAGCTTTAGAAGGGAGGGGAAAAGGAAAGCAAATTAAACTTGACTTACTGGCATGAATTTGTTAGCTTCTTGTTACTTGCACCCTCATCTTCCAAGAACACCAACTGTAGCTGTAGTCAGGTTTGCAATAATAACTCTTCTTCTTGTAACTCAAGAGCTTCTATATATTCAGCTGTAAAACCAACACTCTATTAAAATCTAAACATATAGATTCCAGTTAAACAGTGCTATGCAGTGTGTACTTACCCTGGTGTTCAAGGAAAGGGCAGTTCTCCTGCCCTCACTCAGGTCGGTATCAGAGTGGAGGAGTTTAGAATGGTTCTGTGATACTGGTTTATTTATTTATTTTTGTCTAGAAAACTGATTTTGCTTAAAACACCTGGAAACACTGCTTATTACTTGCATTATTCAGTGCCTGAAGAGAATTTTAGAACCAACTATTCTTTAACTACAGATATTTGAATCTGCGTGGAGAGTAAAGTGCTTGGAGTTAGTCATTAGTCTTATCTGGAATGACTCTGCACCCTTAGAGATCTGTATCCTCTTGATAGGCACCAGCTGGAAGTTGGATTTAACCCAGAGACTAGTTTTCAGAAATAAATAGTCATTAATCTACCTGCTTCTTAGAGCAGAAAAAAAGATCTGGTAGAGAAAGTCGTTTTTCAGATGCTGGATGCGAAATGGGAAACCTTTATCAGTGCACTTCGTAGGTAGGTTTGTTGTGTTCTGTTAAGAGGAAATCCTTTCCCATAAAAGCAGCGCAAGCCTTTTCATGCCCCTCCTAGTATGAAGAAAGGCTGGAGAGCAGTGCGAAGTCCTGTTCAAGCCATATGCCATAGTAGAAGGCCTTTCTATGGCAAGTCCTTAAAAAAAAAAAAAAGAAAAAGAAAAAAAAAAAAGTCATTGATCTGCCCTTAGGCTCCTGTAGGTGAGCATTGCTGGTATGCAGACAGTATTTCCACCATAAAAGGGCTGAATAAGACCCAGCTGGTGCTGCCAGAGGCTGCAGCAGGTGTTTGGAGGGTCTGCATAGGCCTGGGTCTGCCTGCAGGGGCTCTGCCCTGCCCCAGCCTGTCCTTCGTGTTTTCCTTCCCCTCCGGCCGCGGCGGTGGGATTTCTGCAGGCGGATCCGTGCCTGCGCGGAGCCTGGCTGGTTCAGTGGGGCTGCGTGCAGGGATAAGGGTGCGTGGGGATCGGTCTGCCAGATGATTTTGCATCTGTGAAGGTTTTGCGCCTTCTTAACTTCACTGCACTCAGTTACCAGTGCACACCTAAAGGTCAGAGCATGAGCTTTGGCTGTAGATTGAAAGGACGTCAGCCCACAGACCTGCCCTGTTGCATGTCTGTGGCTGCTTTGCTCATTTGTGGGTGCTTGATGAGGAATGTGAGCGGGTGGATTTTATCCATGCGGAACGACGTGTAAACGTGGAAAAATCCGTTATTCATGGTATCATGGTGGCTGTAGTTAGGTCTCTCATCCACTGGGACTTCCTCTGTGCGTGTTTATGTTTGTGTAATGAGTTTTTATTAAAACATATTATAATACAAATATACAAGGGGCATGGAGGGAAAAAGCTAGGGAAAACATTTCCAGATGGGAGGCCCGTTATCCAAGCTCGGAGGGGTAGCTACAGAAGAGCCATGTTTTCAGCCTGTGCGGGTCAGTGAAGGTCCAGCTGTTCTCTTCCCTGTAGAAGATGACCAAGTATACTGTTTTTGCATTGTGTAAATAATGAGAGACATCAGGCTGTGTGTGTATTAAAAAAAAACAACAACCCCTCCCCCGAAAATGCAGTGCAAAAATATTTTTGTCCTCATCCGTATGTATTTTAACATTTTTCAATGCGACCTTGCTGACGTTAGGGTTTGTCATGCCGTTTGGCTAACACGTAGGCATCTGCCTCAGGGCTAGCAATGGAGAAAGGCGTAATCGGAACGAGTGCTCCCTGGCGTCAAGGTATCGACGTGTGTCTGTCACTGCAGGTCGTGACCTTTCTGCATGGGCCACAGAAGCTCAGCTTGCCCCATGGACAGCACTTCCTTGAATAAGGGTCCTCTTAGGATTGAGGCTAATTTTCTCCCCAAAATATTTTTCCCAAATTTATACAGGTTTTCTATAGCAAGCTTTTGGTTTTTGGACGTTGTGTCTGGAAATGAAACTTTAAACCAGGCAGATGCAGTCCTTCAGGGAAAAGACTGCAAAAATCAACACCAAGGCTGTTTTTAAAAAAAAAAGGGAGCAGCAAGCAAAATTAACCATTGCTTCTGTTTATTTAGGTAATTGAGCTTGACACAGTGGTGTGCCTGACAAGTTGGTTTGTGTTTTTTATTCCATTAAATACAGATACGACACTCAAAGCTGTCACTGGCAGTGTGGGAATGTTTGTTTCAGTTTAGACTTGGAAGTTGTGTAAACGTGGACAGATCATGATGTGGGCAGCAGCAAAAGAAAACTATCCAGTAGAACAGTATCTCCTTTCCCTGGACAGCTGCTACAGTTTGTTTAACTTAGAATCAACAATGAAGACCATGCAAAATTATTAATAGGTCTATTGAAAGTCAATAGCTGCTGTGTCCTTTTAATTAATTCTGTAATCAACATTGCTATTCCTCTACTTTTTTTTCACCGAACAGTTTATTATTTGAGTTGCTTGAGCATTTTGTTGTAAGCTGGAAATACATTTGGAAGATTTAAAGGAAGAATGAAGATTCTGAAAAACCTATAAACACCTTGGCCTTGCTGACTGAGATCAAGATAAATTGTATATAAAATGAACACAGAATTTTTGTTTTAAACATATCAATAACATTTAGTGAATTGTGTAACGATATTGTAATTGTAGCCATGCCAAGCTTTTTGATCAAAACTTCCCAGAAATGTGATGTCTGTATGGAGCCAAAAGCTCTAATAAGCTTTTAAATAAACTTTGATTTAGTTAAGTATAGGCACCGCCCAGACTGAGGAAGAAGCCTTTGCTAATATAGATATCTTACTCCTCTTGGGAAGCTCCCCTTCTCAGGTAATTTTAAGCCCAATTAGCCATATGAAAGAAACAGCTGCACCTATTATCTGAATAGTCTGAAGGAACATCAGGAGCCTTTCCACATATAAATCATCTCCTGAATAAAGCAGAGATGTAGATGTGATCATTTGGGAACAAAATTTGAGAGCAAATAGATACATGATACCATCACTTTGGGAGGGGATTGGATGAAGAAGTCTGGTAAGAGATTTATGTTTGTTCTTCCTTGGGCCCCTTTCTGTAAAGTATACTGAATAAAAAGCCTTCTGCAAAGAAAGTCCATTTAGGTTGGCTTACATCTGTGTTTCAGCTATTTAATTACTTAACAGAAAGTGAATTTGGATGGGTATCAGTCTAACAGGCTGATGAGTGATTGATGTTAGTGTGAGGAACAGTTTCTTACCTGGGTTTCAGGCTGAGAGCAATATGGACCTTCTGTACCAAAGTCACAGGACCTGTCACTGTTGTAGCACGCATCTTTAGGACAAGAACAACTGCCTTCATGTCCTTTCAGTGCCTAACTCAATAGTATTTAATCTTCCAGATGCCATTATAATACAATGAGTGTTTTTTTAAAATTCAAGTTATTTGCCAGTTTAGAGGGGATCAACAATCTGATTTATGCTTCCAGCTCTAGCCAGTATACATTCAAGTATTTTTAAAAAATGAGCTCCTAGGCCTTGTTCTTGAATTGCTATTTAGGCACCAAAATGAGAGGTTGAATGTTCCAAATCATTCTGAGGCCATCAGCTCTTCTTTGGCCTTCCTGGCACTTCTTCAATGCCCAGTTTTTTTGAAAATCAGACCACATATTAAAGTGCTTAAACATGGATTTGGTTCTTAACTTTAGGCACCAACCTTCTCTCTCTCTCTCTCTCTCTCTCTCTCTCTCTCTCTCTCTCTCTCTCTCTCTCTCTCTCTCTCTCTCTTTTTTGGGGGGGCAGGGGGAAGCAGAATAGATAGTTTTCTAAATCACCCTGGCTGTGTATTTGTAAGCAACTGAAAAATGCCTTTTCATATACAGTTATCTATGTGTTGAATCATAGGAAGAAAGCAACAGCTGTGATTGGTGGCTGATGCAGTCAGAACAACATTTTGAACCAAATTAGTGCAAGAAAGGCTGCGGAGGCTGGGAATTGGAAGTTAGTAAGGTAAGAGGTCTACGTAAAATACAGAAAATAAAGCAAGTCCTGAGCTCTGCTGAGTGCTGGATCTTTCTTTTTTTCATGCCCCTTCCATTCCTGCACCATCTTCCCTGTTCCCTGCTATGAGTTTTAGCTTGTGCTGTGGCTCTTTGGGGCAGGGTTTCTGCCCTTGTGCTGTGGCGGTCCATGCCGTAAATAAGAACGGAGAGGTGACATCTAGCCACTGCAGGGAGACGGCTTTTTGGTAGCTTTGTCCCGTTTCCTTTTCAACAGAGGGTGAGAACTGCGGGTGTTTCTTTGCCAGTGAACAAAAACTATCAGGAGGTTGCCAGATGTGGGCTGTCTTCACCTGTTTCTGATCACCTCAAGTAAATGAAATGGAAGAGCAGCCGGTGTCGGGAGGATGCGCCTCTGCTGTCAGGTTCCCGCAGCCCGAGGGGAGCTGTGGAACCGACTCTCTGGTTTGCCATGGGGTCGGCAGGGGGGATGATATTCTCACTTTGAACTCTCTGAACGAAGAACACTACTTAAATGGGAAATGATATTACTGGGGACTGGCTGGAATGCAAGAATTTTGTTATACAATAAAATTGAGGTTTGACTTCTGTTTTTGTTCCATATTAGAACAAAACAGAAACCTTTTCAGTGCTAAAAAAATCATACCCGCAAGGTTGAAATCCACATTGGATTACCAGTAACCTAATGACTGAGTCATTTCCCTGGGTTGTAGGAGATCCAGATTTAAGTTAGCTGTCCACCTGATTGAGAGAGAGACTTTGAACTTGAATTTCTCTTATTCCCGGCAAGTGATCTAACTAGTGTGTTGCTGAGTCAGTCTCTGGCCCACTGCAAGTTGGAGAAATGGAAGAACTGAATAGGAGAGATTGGCCTATTAGCTCTTGTAGGTTGGGTTAGTACCTTCCCTAAAATAAACTCCGAGAAAGCTCCAGTGAAATAAATGCATTTCTGTGAAAAGTATCTGGCTTTTATGAGTTGTAATGACTTTAATATTAATTGTGATCTTTCACAATCAGGATATTGAATATACCATTTATTAAATCTACAGTGGCTCTGAGGCATTAAAAAATAACCACATAACTTGCTTCTTTTACAGCTAACAAATTGGAAATTTACAGAGAAAGGAAAACCGAGAAATCTATCTGTGCTCGCTCCCTTTCCTTGCTTGCTCATGCACTTCGTGCTGCATGCATGTACCTGGTCCCCTTGAACTAAGAGGCAGCTCAGATCAATGGGGAAAGCAAGCAGCTGCCCAGGGTGGAAAATTTTGCAGACTTTGCCTGAAAAGACAGTGATGGGCTGTTTTATCCTGAGCAGCCTGTCTTTGTGCACACATTTCTACCCTACACTGGTAGCAAAGGAAGGGTCAGGATTTGTGTGTGGATTTAGGGAGTTATCAGGTGCTTCAGGGGCAGCTTTTTCCAGCAGCAGAGGTCTCGAGAGCAGCTCTCTGGGTTCAGGCTGCTCTCTGATGGAGGGTCAAGGAGCAACGTTACTTCTTTTTCTAGAATAAAGTTGAGGTGGGGGCGGGTGGCTGCTCTGAGAGCGGTGGCTCTTGGTCAGGCGAGAGGGAGCTCTTGTACAGCCAGTCCCAGCCGCAGGTGGTGGAGGAGGAGAGGTGGAGACCTGATCGAAGCCCCTTCTGGCTGAGCTCCTTGCGGTGACCAGCTTCAGCCAGGCTGCCACTAGTGCAGGCAAACCTGCTCATGAAACTCCTGACATCTCTGCTGCCTCTCTGCAGAGCCTAGCTTTGATCCACTGATGGTCACCGGAAAAAGTTGTTACACATGTAGATATTCGCAGGGCAGACTTTAGCTCTGGTAACGGGCATCGCAAAGCAGGAAGCCTAGAAACATGTTGGCCTGGCAGAGATTTTTTTTTTTTTTTTTTTTAAGGAGGAATGTAGAAAGAAAAAACTTACTTGGGGAAGTGATTTCTGTGTTTCTGGTAACTTAAATGAAGTTCTATATTGTGTAAACAATATATAGAAAATGACTCCTAAGGAGTGTAAATGAGCACAAAGGAGAAAAGAGAGGTCCTTGCTTTTGCACAAAAAAGTAAAGGCTGGAGAGAATGGCCAACCTAGTAAGTCTTAGTTTTCTTGGTAGTTTGCAAAAAGAAACATTGCCCAGGCATATTGCATTTCTTTCATGCAGAGCCTCATGTATCAGCTAACTACTAAAGTGATAACTGAGTTTGAACAAGCTCTGAATTATCTTTCAGGCATATGGATGCATATTCACATCTTTACAACCTAGTAACTTACCACAGACTTTTGATATATGCACTTGGCTGAGGGGGCAAACGTAGGAAGCTGGTGCTGATAAGGAAGACACATGCTGTTTCAGCAATGACACCTCTTAAAAAAACTAGATTATTTTTCTTACCTGCTTGAGATCAATCTTTTCATTTTTTTACATATGATTTTAACTGGGTGGGGTAGGTTGGTTTCTCTGTTACGCTGATCTTTCTGAAAAAGACACCTATAAATGCTGGGTTTTGTGTTATTAGTGAAGTGCGTCATCTCTGGAGCCATTCAGCCTGTGGGATAGCGACCTTTTTCACCGCCTAAGTATTTTAAAATCTCTCTGATATTTGTATGCAGAAAAAAGGTAAGTTTGCTAGAAACAATTGTTGGTTAATTGTTTTTTCCCCTTGCAGAGGGGAAGTGAAGTTACGCAGTCTGTTAGGATGAGAGAAATCTTGCTAACTTGTGGGAGACAGTATAGTTTTGCAATTAGCATGGAAGAAGTCTGTCGCTTTGTGAGTTATGTTGTTGACTTAGCTCCGCAATTGAAAGCAATTTAGTAATTAGGCTTCTTCTGCTTTGGATGTCTCAAATGTAAAATAGGATTAATAGAATCTGTTGTGCACACAAAGTCACTGCTTGTAGGTGTTGCCATGAAATTAATACAGTGCTTATCAATTTTATTCTGCTTAACATCATAAATATTATATTACTAGTTGGCTGACCAAGCAGCTACATCTGTCTGGGGAAAGAAGTAATTTCTGTGTCCAGCCATTTCTCCCAGGTAACAAGAAATTTATGTCATGTGGGTCACCGCAGTCAGTGCTTAGGGTGACAGGAAAGTGTAGGGTAAATTTGGCAGAATTCACATACATTTTATACAGACTCCAGATGTTTTAAGTATTCTATACATTTGTTGAAAAAATGGTCTTTTAATATTTGTGGTGGTTATTAATTTTTTTTTGCCCAAACTCCACTTTATTATGAATAGTTGTTGGGCTTAAGTTAGCATGTCTTACTAACCCAGAACTTCCATTAATTATTCACAGTTTATTTTCTATATGTGTCAAGAGCTTCTGATCCTGCAGTCTTAATTGAGTTTATAAAGGACAATCTGCCATCTAGATTAACAAAAGAAATGTGGTTGAAATATGTTGTGTGCAAAGTTTTTATACAGTCAACTGCAAAATGATTACACAGTAATGGATTTTGGAGTAAAACATAAAAAAATGCTTGAAGGAAAAAAGGAGACGTGTTTCTGAATATTAGAGGGGTCACAGCTAATCCTGAGATAGGTTGTTCTGTATATGCTGAGTCTGATTCATCTCTGATTTAACTCAGCATGAGTTTTCATTTTGATTTAAATGGGAACTGGGTGTTGTGAGTTTTAGGGCAATGACTCAATTCCCTTAAAATACTAATTTGTATTTTATAAATCTATTTTAGACCATTTTCAATTGTAGCCATAGTTCTCTATATATTGAAAGTGTGGTATTGCCAAGTACCTTACCGTGAATCAGACACATAACAATTCAAGTGTTCACAGTGCATGACAAAATAAGAAACTGATTTAAAATTTTCTCTTATTTTTAAACTATTTTTCCATCTTAAGTCTGGGAAGTAAGCAACTGAATTTTTTTAATTATCATTAGGCAGCTCTGGTATAATTTATGTTAAGAGGTTTTGGCCTGTTTATGTGTGCTGGAATTTGCCAAAATTAGTAATGTGATATTCCATCTTTAGCAAGCCTATAGAGCAATAAATAATGACACATGACTGTATGTGAGTGTTGTTAGTTTAATTTTTTTTTGTGGTGTTCATGAAATGCAACAATCTTCCAACCCAAATTCTGCAGTATTAGGCAGCAAGTTGTACTCTGAACTGAACCAGATGCTGATCAGCTCTGTTCCTATTATCGACTTGGGGCAGAGATGGTAACCAGACCTTATTTGCAATGTTAACATTTGGAACAGATTAACAGCAGTTAGGCTGAAATGAGAAACCTCCACTTTACTGAAAAGGTTCAAAACATATAATGCTGTAAAAATCAGGACGTCTGTAGTATGTTAGATAGGAATAAATAAGTTAACCGTAGGCCACACTTTCCCCATGCAGGATGTGTTGTTTCCAGTTTATGAGTGGCTCTTTTAAAGGCCATGTTTATGAGGTATGGTGAAGTTTAAGTCCTGATAAACCATCTACTTGATGAGGTAGAGCACATCAGAACTTGCCGAGCTTGTTTGTTGTGGCGGTACTGCGATAGCCTTCCCTAGAACCAAGCGATGGAGAAAATTTCTGTCTTGGGGACAAATCCCATTTGAGCTTATAAAGCTGTGAGACCCCAGAATTTGAATGTTTTTGAATGCCAGCTTTCTGCCGCATTCAAAGGCCGGTCAATGAGAACGTGCCCCAGAGCTGCCCAGCAGAGGACCTGGGGCATGAAGTGGCCCGTTAGCTGCATGCTGGGCTGAAGAGGTTTCCTTCTCTGTGTGTTTTCATGCTATCGTAGAGGTTTCAGTCGGTGCTGGCAGTGGGTCAACATTTCTTTCTCTGTGCATTTTCATGGTATCTCAGAGAACTGACTAAGTACTGGTAGGGGCCCAACACAGGTGTAGCAGAAAGCCTCATGCTTCCTAAACTAAGAATAGGCTAAACCTAATCACCTACTTGCTGTGAAGGTTGTGTAGTTCTGGCTGCAACTGCATACTTCTATAATGCATTATTTCTGGTGCTGTATTACCTTCCTCCTTCTCCTCCCCAGTGATTTTTTACTGGGAATATTGATTTAGCATGAATTGAATAGCAGGATTCGGGGCTAAGGAGAATCTTTTTGCAAAAGCCATTCAAAGACATTACTGGGTTCCAGTTGTGTCACCTGCTGTGTGTTTTTTCCATGCGACTAGTTTGAAAATACAGTGTTCAAGTTTGCATAGAGTAAAAGCTTTTTGAAACCTCATATGCTGGTCTTTAATTATGGTTATTAACAGCTGTTTATATGGATGTTGAGAGAGATGGAGATGAAATTAGCTTATCCTGATAACGTGGTAAAATTGTTCGTATAGTAACCGGCTCGGCCAAGGAAATCACTGACTCCAGCTCTGCACAAGAAGAACTGTGCCAGGCAAAGAACTGCTAGTGAGTGCTTCATTCATAGATGGAGGTTATATTGGCATGGCTAAACTTTCACCAGTGTAAACGAAATGGGAAATTAAACCTAAGCCACTGTAATTACACTGGGTAAACTACTGTATGGATTTCAATCCTGTTTTCATTGACTTGAAACAGGCTTTGGTTAAAAAAATGGAGTAAGTGTGGCTTGAGATATGCATTGGATTGGTAACTGGTTCAGAAATGATTGGAGTTGTTACATGCGAATGTAACTTACAAACCTTCATATAGAGAGTAGCAAAAGCGACTCCTGTCTTTCCATAAGGAGCAAATGCCTTGTGACATGACCTCTCTTCTAGTCCTCCCTCTGCCCCACCAGTGCAGTTATAGTAGGACTAAAATCATCCTGCCTTAACTTTGGCAAAAGATCCTCAGTCACCTGAGGGAGAGGCAGCACGCCACCACTATGTGAGGGACCAGTACTCTGTCCTAACAGAGCTGCCGCTGCTTTGGCCACGTAACGAGCCAGAAGGGCTGGACTTGGCGTTGTCCTTTGTACAGCAATGGGGCGAGAGGAGGAGTTAGAGGTGTGGCCAGGAGAGCAGGGACAGCACTGGGATGGGAAGCAGTGTCAGAACGATGGCTAGAAATGATATCAAGACATGGGAACATTCACTCCATGTGAGCTGGTATAGACAAGCTCTAAAACATCCTCAACTATTGACAATGAAGGAAGGGATCCTAAAGGCACTGAAAGACTGTCAGTTTGTAATGCTGTGTTCACGTGCAGCGGGTACATATTGATGTATGCGTTGACCCACGCTACTGAAACCCCATTTTCTCTCCTGACATTCATTCTGGAAAGAGAACTGCTTCAAGTCTTTGAGGATGGGCTTGCTCGTGTCTACCAGCATAGATTTGTGAGTGGATTCAAGCCTGCCTTGGAAATGCTCTGTAGAAATAGGCCTCCTGTAGCATGAGGCTCTTTTCTAGAGGTTACCCTTATCTCAGTTCAGTGTTATGGGCATGTATCTCAGGAGCTGTAACCTCCCAAGTGAATCCACTTATAGGTCAACCAGTGATGTGGTTTTGTGTCACTATTTTTATTCCTTCCAAAAATTTATTATAGAAAGTGTGCCCCCTTTTTTGATCCTCTGCGTATGCCCTGTCTCTCTTCTTGCATTCATGTAGGATTTGGGCCTTATGAAAATTGGTGAAACTTTTCTTGAATTAAAGGTCAGCATAAAACTCCCCTGGTTGTGGTATTACTTAGGAGCTGGTCTGTAGTTCAGGCTGTAATCAGACCTTCTTTTCCATGCTCCCTATAATTCAAATCAGGAAGAATATTTTCAGATGGAGAAGAAAATCTGTGAACACTTTGCAAGTAATAGCATTTTCCATGTAGAGGTGAAAAAGTAGTGAAAGTAATAAGCTGTTAGCATTTTAAAGCCTGACCTTCTAAAAGATGGCATTTATTGGGGAGCTTGAAGGAGGGATTTTTGTCTCCCCCCAGGTAAGATCCTATCACAGAGGGAGCTTCGAGGGGAGCAGCTTATGGCACTAACAGTGCAGAAATGTGCAGGCGGGCAGCTCTGAGACAGTTTTACATAGCTATCTTTGCTTAAAGGCAAAGAAGATTTTAATCTGTGAGACTGAATTTAGAGTATCCTGGTAAGTGTGCAGTGAAAGATGGTGAAGCAAGAGCATAATGTTAACAGTCTGCTGCTCAGCACACTTATGTTTCTACATGGCTCTGATGTTAGTATCTTCTACTCTGAAATAGCCGTAACAATTTCATAAAGCAGGAATGTTGCTTAAAGTAAATGAGGCAGAATATCGAAGAGAAAACCTGAAATGGCACTGCTGTACACCAAGTTTTATGTGCCCAATCTTTCAGCCTTTCACTTACATCTCTTTGGTTTTTGTTCTCTTTGACAGACAGCAGGTATAAAGTGGTGCCTCTTGGCTGGCATTTCAGAATCTGCTTGATCTGTTGCAAAGTCTCATTTCTTGATAGTGAAGGTTTTGTTCATCATGTATTCTGGTCACCTCCGAAGTTTTACTGAGCAATGGAGTATTTCCACAGGCAACTCTGTGCAGTGAAGACAAATCATACTGTTTCTACCTCCTGCATTTTAATTTCTTTCTACGTGAACATTGCAATGGGAATTCCTATTTAAAAGAGTTCCTTAACCTTTTTATAATATAAGATGTCAAAGGTCCATTTTGCCTATTGTAAGAAATCTACCATACTGGAATTAGTGACTGAGTTTTGAATAAGGAGTTGTTGCACTGCAAAAACTCACTTGCAGTTTCCAATATATTTAGATTTAAAACCAGCAAAAATGTAATTGCGGGATAAAAATTGGCGATGTTTGCAGCCTAGGAATTATGTTTCAGACTTTGGAAGAAAAATGGTTTGGCTTATTTTTTTCCACTTTCAGGAACACTATTATTTGCTGACTTAATGGTTTCAGTGCTGTTAAATGAAAAAAATTCTTCTGGAGTAAGTGTATTTTGCAGGTGCTTTGTCCTGAGGTGTCTCTCGGAATTTTACAGTTTGACTATTTGTGAAAGCAGCAGGTCACAAGCCTTCATAAAGTGGCTTCCAGACAGCCAAGACTGGCGCTTAAGTGGGCAGCTGTGGTCGCTGGTGCGCAGGTGTACAGCTGCCCTCTCTGGATGTCACCCAGCCTGTCCAGCTCAGCTTTTTGCCTTGCCTGCTGGTGGCTGCAGTAGGTGACAGCATGCAGTGATTTCCTTGAAAAAATTAAGGGTTGTATTTCTTGCAAAGGCGAAGAAAAAGGATTCAGTTTCCACAGGCCCTGGGACAAAGGACTCGCCATGTTGCCTGTGTGCAGCCCAATCTTAACTGAAGAACCAACCAGAGGCTGGTTAATTACCAGAGCGGGACCTCGCTGGGCACCCAGGCCAGCGCATAGCCCAGGAAGGGTTGCTCTCAGCAGGGCCCCGCGCGCCTTTCAGGGGATGGCAAGGGTTACACAGCAAGTGGGTAGAGTAATCTAGTATCAAAGGCGAAGCTGCTTTAAATAATTCAGCCAGCACAGAAGTATCGTTGGCCCCAAAATTACAATAATCAGTAATTGTCCTTACCATTTCTTAGACATTTAGGGCATGCATTTGAGGCAAGTCTGAGTTTCATTATAAAAGAAAAGGTGTCGTTTCCATGATGATTCCAGTTAAAAGGAAACTCTCTGCTCCTTCTCTTTCCCCCTTTTTCAAATGAAAAGCCACAGCCCTTATGTTCTGAGCTGAGCTAACCTTCCTCCACCTTCCTGGAAGGCCGAGCTCCACTGTGCTCGCTCTTCAAGGGACGACATTGTGCGTGTCTGGTGAAATGCTCAGAACACTGAAAACGGGAGAGAATTCCGTCTTTAGAGTCCACTGGTGGGTTTTCTTTGACTCCAGAACGGTCAGGACCCCAGTCCTGGTGCAGACAAGGCAGCTTTGATTTTATTTTGATTAATAGTCATCTCAACTGTCTCTATCAAAACAAACTGCCACTCAGTAGCCTGCCCCGAGGTTTCAGCACATGTAACTGCTACGGGGTAGTTATCTTGAAAAGATACTAATTCCTGAGGTAGCTGAGGTCTTGGCTCTTCCTTACCACTGTGTGTGTTTTGTAGTGACTCCTGAGAACAACTGGAAAAATTAAATGATTGACTGTCCCTGAGGAATGGTAAGACTGATTGACCATATACATATCTGAAATGACCCAAGTAAATAATGTTTTTTAAGACAGTCTATGGTTTTAGTGGCAAGATTGCTTTTCTGCCTCTTTTTGAGGAAAAGATCAATTACTTTTCTGCCAAAAGCTTGCTTTTTTCACCAATTTTTTCTCACTAGAAATTTGTATTTCAAATAATAGAAAATAATTTTTCATGGTTTTGTTGAAGTCATGAAAATGTAATTTTTTAAAATTAAAATGTGAAATTTTCTGCATTTCCAGTTCTGACTTACAGTCAAATACATTAGTTCTTTAATTTCTTAGATGCATCTCTTTTCTTCTCTCCACCTCTTGTCAATTACATAAAAGTCTTTCTATGGAATTTTCCATATGCCAGGTAGGATGTTCTTTCTTGCCTGAATATTTTCCTTGCAGTAAAATACAGAAGTGCTGGATTGCCAAGGCGCTCGGTACGTGTATATCATGATACGCTACCTGTCCCAGAGGCATTTCTATTTAAGGCAGTATGCAACAGGCAAACGGAATGAGTGTGTGGAGGGAGGAGGGATGGGAAAGCAGCTGATGGTGAGAAAAACACAAATGGGCTGTTATTTTCAAGAGTGATTATAATCACTTAGAAGCTCTTTTGTCTTTAGAAAATGAGTAAATATGTATTTTGGCACTCCATCTGGCTGGAAACAGCTGACAATGATCAGTAACGCATCTCACCTTCGCTCCTCTGCTTGCAGGCTCTGCGCTGATGCCGGTGGCGCGGGCGGCTGTGATGGCTCCGGGTGACACCGGGAGGCTGCCATCAACCAGCTGCAGCTCTCGGCCCTGCGTGGCAGCAGTCGCGGGGGAGATACCTGCTTCGAGGCACTCGGGGTGCTGACTGCAAGAAGATCTCTTTTTCCCTTGCCTTTGCTCCAATTCACTAGTGGAGAGACTGGAAGGAGATTTTATAGATTCACAGGACTAACGCTAGTTAACGCTAGTGTGGAGCAAAAGATGGAAACAATTTCTGAGAAGTTCCGTGTACAATGTAATTTATACAAGAGTCTTTCTTATTTGAAGAATTTCAGTAATAAAATATAAGTGCTCAAATTCAGCAGTGATTACATTGATGTATTTCAGCACTTCCTACCACATTAACAGTTTCTAAAGTCATCTATATACAGTTCCTAAAGTCATCTATATATTGTCTATGTCAGTAACTTCCCGGGGCCGAACCAAAGTATTTGAACAGTTTTGGGTTTCCTTCAACTCGTTAAACATGAAAGAGAGGCAGAAGAAGTGCTAATCAAAGATGAGGGTTTTACATGTATTTCTCATTCACTTGATGTAAAATAAATTCTTCACAGTGTAACTAGAATGTCTTTGAATATATTCTAGAATGGCTGTACCTGGCTTTGAGATCAAAATAGTGCATTTTGAAATAATATCCAATTAACTTGCTGCTAACTTTACATATAGGCTTTAGTCAGAGATGTATGTCATTTCTATTTTACAGCTGTCAAGACACACTTTAAAAAAATCTAAGCCCTATTCACCAGATGTTACTTAGTCCGGTGTGGTCTACCTTGGACCCATTCCAAGCTTGCCTGCATATAATTTTCAAGTCCCAACAGCCCTGCAGTGCTAGGAGATGAAAACTGACCATAACTATACCCTTTCATATTACTCAGAGCTCAGTTTAATTATCTGAAACACTACCAGATAAATAGTTCAATCAGAAGAATTCCACCTTAACATTAACTACTACCACATCAATTTTTTTCTAATTTGAGACAGGTTTTAGATTACTAGTTCTAAAGTCTGCAAAGTTCCAATCAATGAATAATATAACTATCTAGAGAACGTATTTTTTTTAACTGTGAATAATGGAGTGTGTTTATATGGCCTTTGTAACTTACTGAGCAAATCACTCCATGAATTTATGTGATTTAGCTTTATGTATGGACGGGTGGGGTACATGTGTGTGACTTGGTCCTGATATTTTTAAATTTCATGTCTATAAGTTTAAATAGGTTCACCTGCAGTAATTATATGATTTGCAGAGCTGCTAAGCAACCCATAGTTCCAGTGGTCTCCTCTCAAGAAAGCACCTAAGCACGGTATTTTAGTCAGCAGGGGTTAAGCATTTGCTTAGAGTTGGGTCCACACGTAGGTACTTCCCTGAAGAAGGATATTCTTCTGAACTCATGTCGCTAATTCAAAGACGGATTTAAATCAGTGCATTCAGTGCCTCTAAAAACCTCTTTCAAAGATGCCGTTCTGAAGGTGGGCCTAGATCTGAAGAGGTGTTTAGGTTTTCTAGCTCTCCCTGAATAGCTTCGTGGACCTGAGCTCTTACCCTGAAAGCACACAAATTGGAAATACTATAAAGTTCTGTTGAAAGCCCCACTTTCTTTAGCCAATATTTTCAATGTGTCCATTACTTTCTCATATTACAACAGTATTTTAAAATAAAATTTAATATTAGAAAAGCAGCTTAATAGTTTGGTTATTTTATAGCCATTGTTGATTTTCTCCCTGTTCTTTATTAGTATATGAGTTTTCTGTATATAATAGCTATGATAAATTTGTCTCACTTGTCTTTGAAACTTTGTATTTGTTACATAACTGTTCCTTTAGTTTTGGAGCAGAAGTTGTCCAGAGAAATGGCAAACTGAGAAAAATACTAGTGAGCATTTGTACCAAGTGATGACTGTAGCTCAATGTGTAATCAGTGGACTTAGAAACCACTTGGTTACAGTTTCATTTTATTAGGGAATAGAAATGAGATTAGGACTCATGTGAAAAATCAGAACTAATTAACAAGTTTGATTTGGGATATTAAATAGTAACCACATTACTTTTATGGGCAATCTACAGGTTGGTTGTTATTTCCCTGAATGATCCATTAAATTTCAAATGGTGGTACTGAGGGATAAACCCCGGTCTGATAAAAGCATTTAATGGAGGAAATACCTTTTTCTGGCTCACTCTGTGACAAGCTGGTTTTCTTTGCTAAGATATTTTTAGTAGAAATAACAATGCTAATAAGAAATACTTCCAGCTACTGTATTCTTTTAAAGGTTTCTTTTAACTTTGGTTAATTAGACCCCTTGCTTCACATGGTTTTTCCTTTTTGATTTAGATTGTCTTCTGTTTCACCTTTTCAGTTTGTGATCTCTGTGAATCTGCTCAGGATTACAGAGAGTATTACAGATTTTGCCCCCTTTTACCTTGCATTTTAAGAGTACCTTCCTTTGCCAATACTGCCTTCGTACTTGTGCACAAGCACATTTACCTCTGAAAGCTCCCTGCGCCACCTTCTCAGTGCTCCATTCGAGCCGCTGCTAAAACTGAAAGCTTTGGGGGAAATAAATCTAAGATGTCTGTGACTTAAAGCCCAGTGCTGTAAGTTTAAGATGTTTGCATAATATCACATCACCAAAATGGAACAGATAAAGATGAAGTGTAAAGTATATGTAATGTGGTTTGCAGTTAAATGCAGTAATTGGAGAATGCAGGCAGTAGATTGGGGAAGGTGATAAGGTAAGCAAAAGCTTCTTGGGAAAGGTAAACTATCTGAAGAGCTGACAGTGATATGCACTGACTGGAAGGAACCCAAAATTGTTTTAGCCTTTAAGCATCCAACAGACATTGGAGTAATTGAGTAATCATATGGTCTAGGTCCAGTATTCCTGTCACTGATACCCCATGCGTCTCAGTTATTGGTGTAATTTAAATCTGATAGCCACATAATGGACCGAATTCTCTTCTCTTTACTTTTCATAAGTTGGCCTATTGGATTCAATATGAAGAATGTTCACATAAGTGCAGTGAGCAGAGTTTGTATCATAAAGGCTTATTTTCTGTCTCAAAAATGGTATCTCTGTTGTATGTGTTGTACATTTAAGACAGAATATTCATTCTAAAGGAAAATAACCTGAAGCCCTACAGGGTAGTTTAAACTTACAAAAAGACGTAAGCTTTTCAGTTTCTTTCAGTGTTTATAGGCAGTTTTCTTTAACATTTATGCCAAAAAATTGTCCCCAAGTCTCTCTCACTTTTGGTGCCAGTGCTTTAAAAGTGTGACAGATTCTGCATCGTAAAAGAGGATGCCTGCCCCTACGCATTTCTCAGAACGACAGCTTCTACCTTTCAAGGGTCATTTGGGTCAGAAATTTTCATTAAAAAATACTTGAGTACAAGCCACATACCTTGTCTGTTTATTCAATCTTAATATTCAACAAAACATTTCAATATTGCTAAGCAGCCAGATCAGAGTAAGCTCATTGGAACATGGGAACATCTTTTTGTTCTGGTTTTATATATAGCACCTCATACAGCTGAGGCGCAGGGTGCATAGGCTCTGCTGCAATGCAGATAATAAATACCAATAATCAGGAGAGCTTTAAGGTGTGACTTTTGCAACGGGCGTACAGCTTCATAAAACAATCTGGCCCTAATTTGCTCTGTAAAACAGGGTCAGTGTGCTTGTTTGTGCCTCCCCAGTGCTAGGATGATTAATACGTATGGAGTGCTATATAGCAGCTAAAATTGATCTGATTGGCCCCACAACTGGCACTGGTTGGAAAGCCAGGCCCACAGCTTAGTTCAGAAAATTGCCCCTTAAAGAATTTTTCTGACTGGTAGTAAATATGCAGTGAGGAAGGCTTTTGGTAGTGTTGTTTCTAGATGTTATATGAGTTAGTTAGGGTTGGGGTTTGACTGGAGGGTTCTTCTGCTAACTTTCCCCTCTACCCATTTCCCACTCTCTCTCCTTCCAGTAACTGGGATATTTTCAGGTTGGGTCTACTAAAGTAACAGTAGTCTAGCAAACTAAATTGGTCTTGACTTTGTCTAGTAAACTAAACAAGACATGGTACAGCCAGGCAATCAGTCATACTGTTTAGCTGGTACCAGACTTTCTGGCATGGTTTTGGCTGGGACAACTAGTGTTTCTCCAGACAGAGCGTGGAAGAGCTTCCCCGGCAGTTTGGGGAATGGGGCCAGCGTGGGACTCTCTGAATCACCAGCGCGGACAAGGCCCTCGGAGGAGGAGAGGGAGGCTGTAGTTGTACAGACATGAACCATGCCGTGCAAAGTCAGAAAACAGTCTGGCCCATTTTATTTACTAAAGTAGGCACAGCCATGTGCTTCTGGTGAAGAGAGGACAAACAATTATTCTCTAATTGTAAGCTGGTTGTATTTGCTCAGGCTCCTTATAAAAACCAAAATACCTTATTTTCTTTACACTAGAAAAAATGGTCTACCAGTCTCCCAACTTCTCCTAACTGTTCCCTTCACTCTCACTACTGTAGATAGCAGTGCCACGTATCTGTCATTCCACATAAAACTACAAATACTCTACTTGCATCTCTTTCAAGGCTTTCACACCTGGAAAAGGGGTTCATGTCTGCCTAGCATCTCTAAGACATGGCCTTTCCTACCTACGTGCACAGCTAAAGCTCTCCTTGTAGCTTTCAGTGGCTTGTGGCTTGATTTCTCCTACACGCTTTTTTTAGTTTTGGTCTAATTTTAGTCTTTTTTCCTAGTTTTTCTAGTTTCTAGTAAAAAGCAGTCCTGCCCTGCTCGCTGCAATAGAGCATATTGCTGCATAGCTCATTTTTCTGCCTTGTTCCTTTGACCACAACACTTCTCGTGATCCCTCTCTGGCTCCCTTTGTCACTGAAGACATAAGCTCCTTTGTCTCAGTTATTAAAACCTTTCAAAATTTTTTCTTCATCTCGCCTACCATTCAGCATGACTCCAGCTTCTGTTAACCACTTTTTAGATTTTCAAACAGAAGTTGTCACGCTTCCTCCCTTGCTGTCCCACTGGCTTGGGAGGAATCCCTGCCCAGATCCACATTCCTCATAGCAATGCTAAAACCTTTGTTTTACCTGCTGCCTATGGAAAACTAGACAAATACGAAGCACTGAGACCACCACTTGTTGTTGACTACTGCTAACTCGCTATTTGTTTATACCATCTGGCATATCTATATCTATCCATTGTCTTTTGTTTTAAGTTTGATTGAAAAGCTGAGGTTCCCAAATATGTTTCAGCTCCTTACGTCTCTGACTTTTAATAGGACCTGTGTATTTCAATATTTCTTGTGAATTTGGGTTTAAATTCTTCTGAAGGAGGGACCATATTTTTGTTTGAAACAAGACTCTAATCTAGGAGTAAGACTCTTTTAGGCGTTGTTGTAATATAAATTGTTTTTAAAAATAATGGCACTTGGAAAAGTGCCTGGGACTATCTCTTTCTGCAAGAAATATACCCTATCTTCTGCTGCCTCACAGTGTTGATCTTTTTTCATATGTACTGTTACACTTTTATTGGTCTGGCCTATTTAATTTCCTAACTACTATTTTTGATTATAAAGCAAGTGTTGCTCCCAGCAATTTCCTAAAATGCATTTTGTAAATTAAAGAAAGTCAGAACAGAAAATGGTTCAAGGATATACCTGAGAGGAAAAGGGGCATATTTGTCCCTATTTAATTCTGAATGCTGATACGAAAAAAAAAATCCAAAACTAGGTTGTTTCTAAAAGTTTCTTTTAGAAAAAGTTCACTTAAAAAAAAAAAAAAACACAAGGTGATTTTACGGCAAATAGTTTTCTTGCTGCTTTCTTCCTTTTACAAAAGCACAATTATTTCTTCAGTGCTACTAAAGAAACACAAATCATACAATATGTATGATTTTATTCTAAAAATGGATTCAGCTGCCTTAGAGATTTGTGAGATCGTCTTTCCCAGTGCCCCATAAAGGTTAGTCTTTTCCACTGAGAGATGTTAGTTAAGGTGATTATTCTGTAAGCAGACTAAGCCTTGGGATTTCACAGCAGATCTCAAATGTGTTTAGTAAGACTAATTAGCTCACTTTAAACAGGAATCTGCTATTTTGTTAAAAGAAGAGCACATTTATATTCTTTATAGTATTTCTATAGGACTAGTTCAATGTAATTAAATGGAAAAACAATGTAATAAATTCTTGGAAACAATCCCCTATAAATATTGGTTTATCATTTGGCATTCTCCTCTCATTTCCACCGGATACCAGTGGGATTTGTATATCCGCTTCCTTTATGTTTCTAATTAAGAAACCACGTCAGATTTGTGGAAAATCTACACAATCTGTCACTTTGACTGCTGAGGAATGGGCATGCTTCCCTGACCCCTATCCCCATCAATCTGAATAGATCCAATTTCATTGATTTATATCGAATAGAATTTCATTGGTGGCTACTGCATAAATCTGTGATGACTTTCACATTTTGTACCTAAACAATGATCGGATGGAATGTGTGTGTTTAAAAGAGACCTTTCTCCAATTTTTGAACTTTGGCTTACAATAGGAAAAAAAAAAGTTTAGTTGTTTCCATTCCCCAAAAGTCATAAGAGTTATCAGTGAGTTTTGCAGGGTATTTGGTTCATTTAAACTCTTTTTTTCCCCCCTGAAATCCAACATTTTATCATGCCTAAAATGCAAATTATTCAGAAAGCAGCTTTAACAAATGTAAGATGACTAATTAGGATCGGATTGTTGTTAACTTTTTAAAATAATGTTTTCTTTGTAAAAACATATGTTTTGTGCGCCAGCACCACGCAACAATAAAGCCAAGCTGAGTTGCATTAAAAAATTAGGATAATTTGTTTGTTTCCTTGTAAATGTTGACACGAACAGTTTCTGTTCCTCAGGCTGGATTCGCAGGAGGTTTAGGGGGAAGGGGGCCAGAGGTGGGAGTGCAACGGAGCTGTGGCTCTCCCGCTTTCATTAATAGCGCTCGGCACATTGCGGCCCCCTTCCCGGGACGTGGCACCGCTCGAACAGGCTCTCACGTCCTCCCCGGGCTCCCACGTCCTCACTTGGCACTGGTAAAGCCAGCAGACGGAGCCCGTTCTCTGGTCCTAAGGGCAAGTGGACTGGCACGCGTTGTGTCCATATGACTAAGCTCTTCTCAGCCCCCAAGCTCCTGCCTACTGGAAAAAGTCCGTGCTTGGCCCACACCAACCCCCAGCGTGTCCAGGTGCTGTCTGGGCGAGGGCCGGCAGCGATGGGAGCAAGCTCATAACCAACCGCTATGGATGGTCGCATGCTGGTGTTGAGCCTGTTTCCTGGCCCTGTTTGGTTTCCACATATAGATGTAGCAAGTGTTGCTGCATCTGGCCCTGCCAAAGACACCACACAAAAAATGAGGTGGAAGTAGTGGGAGTGACACATCTCCTCGCTGCTGCTTCTTCTCGGCTAGCCCCGTGTTTTCTGACACTCACATTTTGACATGATACTTTAAAACTCCTACTCATATTACTTTCATACAGGTAGCTAGGCTGTGCTAGAACTGGATTAAAATTCCTGATGAGATGTTGTCTTAAATACTGCCTTCATTCGTTCTGCTCCCACGCATGTCCCTGCTGGGGAGCTGACAAGTGTGCGAAAAGCAATGACTGCTCAGCCATCAGCCCCTCGGTACTGGCTGCCTGTGTGCACACTCTCGTTGTGTGTTGAGATTAAGCATACTGCATTTTCAGAGCAGCGCACCGCGGTACAGTCACCTCTACACAAGTCAGCTCAGCAACAGCCATTCCTGGGCACTGGAACTGGGTTGCCTATATCACAAAATTTTTGGAGTGGTCCCTTCAAATAGCTTGGGCCTGGGCCAGCTAGCGAAGGTGAGGAGTTTTCCTGGGACAGGGGCTGCTCCCCACATGCAGGCTGGACGCAGCCTACCTGCCTGGGGGCGAGGGGGCGAGAACGCAGTAGTGGGGGGTGCTCTGCGCCCACCGGCTTCTGCGCCAGGGAACGGCCACTTAATTTGTGAGCGGAGACATAACATGCAGTGTTCACATGCAGGAAAAGCATCTAACAAACTTTGCATTTGTGCCCTAGCTTTTTGTGCACTGCTCAGCGCAGCCCCTGAGGAGCACATTTGTCATGGGCTGTCGTTCAGGGGATTAGGCTACTCTTTCCAGTTTTAAGACCAAAGCCCACGACTTCACTGTTTTGCTCCAGCTCGCCCTCCCTTTGCAGATGGAGTTGCAGTTTCTATGTGCTTGGTAACTAGGGCACTGTGTAGGAAAAGCCCAGTCCAAAAAAACCGCTAGGGACAAACTATGGCTTAATTTAGCTTAATGAAAGTTGAACCTCACCTGCATAAATCTGAATTGCACAATCAAAGCAAGTCTGCCATGAAGCATTTTTGATGGAGTTTTCCAAAACACCTCTATTTGCTTCTAGAGGAGAACATTTAAGCCAATCTTTGGTACTCTTTTTCTTGGCAGTTTATTGAAATAGACTTTGTTTGTACACTAAGATGCTTTCCTTCTTGTTGCTGTAGTGCTAATTCGCATTGCAAAGCACTGACAAATGTGATTTTTGTTAGTGCAGGGCATGCTGCAGGAAAAATTTATGTAGCACGAGATTCCATTACAAGAATCTGGACGAGATAAAGACTTAAAAATAATTTGAAGAGTGTAGGAGCTAGATCACCACTGGGTTCCACAGGTTCCAGGAGCAGTCTTCCCCTGTAGAGTTTAGTTTAGTTTTTAGCATGCTGTCACTTTCCTTCATTATGTGTAGTAGAAAACTCCTCATCCAGATTAGCATATTATGTGTAATTACTTTCTGTTCCAGAATTCTGCATCATAAACTACTCAAAGACTCAAAGACTCAAGACTACTCAAAGACAAAGAATAAATAAAAATTTTTACTTCAGAAGTGTGAAAAACATCTCTACCACCAAAGTCATATCATTTGCACTTTTACTCTGCATTTCTTTTATCTATTCATTTTCTTATTGTCAATCTACACTGCTCATATGTCTTCTCTAAGTCTAGTCTTGCTTTGCAAACAAATACATAGTTCTATTGATTTTTGACCAGCAACAACTCCTGGACTTGAGTGAGTAACTTAATGATCAAACATTGATATTACAAATGTAATTCCTGTATTTTCTCTCTCCACTGTTTTTTTCTCTTTGGCATCAGAAGAAAAGGGAAAAGAAGCAGTAATAATGAGCCATAGATGCTTGTTTGAATGTCCTTTGTCTCCCTACGCCTCCAGAAAGAAATCAACAAGTGATCCACCTAGAGAGATACAGCAACGCCCAAGAACAGGGCGAGGAAGTCCTTACCCGTGCTTAGAAGTGGTTTTTGGAGTTGTTCAGGAATGTGCCATACGAGCAATCTGCCTGACAGACACCAACTGCTGGCTAAGACTGGGGCTAATCACGACATGGGCAAAGGAGATGGAGGAGAATGTCACACAAATGTGAGATTTAGCCAGCCTGATGGAGATGGGCTCCAAATGAAGCCCAGCTGAGTGATGATTCAGAGAACTGGTGTCGGCTGACGGGTGCCACCAATCCTTCTGTCCCCGCTGCAGGGAGAACAGGGCAGATGAAGCTTTCTAAGTGGTTAGAGGGAAAGGCTAATGGAGAGCCAGGGACCACCTATTAAATACGGTGGTCCTAATGCTCTGTCACTTTAGCTAAAGGTGTACTTTCAGTTAATGCCTAAGGGTTGGGTGCTGCTAGCTGTAATGGTTTACTCTTTGCTTGCTGACAGAGTTCTCAAATATTTGGACAAGAATGGAGATTATTCTTATCAAGCCTGCAAAGTCTAGGGCTATGCAATATGTTCATACTATTAAGCCTGAAAAATTATCTCTGATGTGTTAGAACAGAAGAAATTTTATATGCATGACAGTGTCAATGTTATGCTAGAGACCTATATTTAAATATATGCAGCAGTGATAAAACAGGGAAGTCTGTATAAGGTATAGAAAAATTATACATTTGTAATCCCTATTTAAAAGTTATAAGTACTAAAAATTCTATTGGCAAATCTTTCTTTCTTTTTTAACAAATAAACTGTATCATGCTTTCCCTTTTAATTTGATGGTGAACAGCTATTAACAGTAAGATTTTAAATATAACAATCCTCTGTTTTGGATGTATAATACTTCCTAAATAACAATCCCCCTAAAACAGGACTTTGGTGGTCTTTTGGTAAGAGGCATGGGAAGAAGAAAAATGTGATGAAACATTTCCTTAAAATTCTCTTACGAAACCATTCAGGGATGAGAGGTTATCCTGGGAAAATCACTTTCAGCTTACCCTAACTCAGCTCCTCCTACAGTCAGTGGTGATCATCTGTGACTCCAGTGGGGAAGGAGTTAGGCCAAGGGTAAGAAAATGTCATGAGACTACATTTGTTAAACATTGTGCCTGTGTTTTGTACATTACAGAGAAAAGCAACAGTTAAGCTCAGAACTGAAACACTTTCAACCTTTGTGTCTATTAAAAGTATTTACAAAGCTAGCAGGCCACAACCAGAACATGATAAGTTTAATTCTGGTTGCAAAAATTTCTCCACAAAGGCAGCTAGATGCAAACTGATACACATAATTTTTCTGGTTGTCATACAGTAATACAAAATATGGTAGCTAACATTGGCAATAATAATTTATATCCTCACCTAACTGTGAGAAAAAAGAAAATACCTCAGGAGAGGATTTTCTGTCAAAATCTAACCCAATGAAACTGGGCAGGTGTCTAGATTTGACTTGGCTCTTGCATTCTCTTTGATATGGGTTGGTGTCTATGAACTGATCATGCCAATACTTAACATGTGAACAACTTTTCTGTACAAGTGGTTTTCTAAGGTGGGGATGCTGACATCTGGTAAGCCCAAGATGTCCTCCCAAGCTTTTTGGGGTGATGTGGAGCTGGAGGCCAGAAGCCAGAGCGAGGAGAAGAGCCTCCCCTGAAATCTTCATGGTGGCTGGGGCCGCAGGCACTAAAGACATTTGTCTGGATCTGTTGGAAAGCAAAGGGTCATTGGCTGGGCCTGGTTGAGCTTGGCCTATGGGTATCTTCTGCAAATCTTTGGTCGTCATTTCTGCTAAAACCTTCTGGCGTGTCTCACCAGGCGAGGAAATAAGAACAGGTCGCAAGTGGTGGTGCAAGGCAGTGACCATGGCAAACAGGGCCCATGAAGTTGCTGCCTACAAAGCTGACAAGGGATAATATCGCCAAGGTTGGGTGAGGTCTCTCTACCTCACGGTGAGCACTGACCACCCAACGCTGGTGCGTGCGGTCAACCCTAGAGGCTGCAAAGGAGGGTGGGTGGCAGCAGCCCCACTGTCACACAGGGAGAAAGGAAGGGCCTGGCTATACCTATTGCTGTATCCTTTGCACTTCTGCCCTTTGAAGTATAATTTTTTTTCCGCATACATGTTACCTTTGCTTCTCTTTCTCCCTCATCTCCTTGCAATAAGTTTCTGTTTCACTGAGTCCTTTTGTTTAAGGTGTCACTTGCAAGTGGGGAAATTCCTCTCATTCAGATCTTGGAACAACCTATTTTAATTCCTGGGCTTCTGGTTTGGGGCCCAAAGTAGTGATACTTAAGTACATCAATAAGGACCCCAGAAAAGGACCCTGGCCCTTCTGGCTGACGGTCAGTGCAGGACGGGAAGGGCTGCAGCCAGACACAGACGCTCAACCAGAAGTACTTCCAGCCAGGAGGGCAAGGCCTGGCTTTTGGAATAGGTTTGCGAAGGTCCCGGCACAATGAGACCTTTGGGAGCTATTGCAGTGCAAATGATAACTCATTATTTCGTTCTGCAGTTCCTCATGCCTGTAAATTATGGGTAGAAATGACACATGAAAAAGAAGTATTACATGTGTTACTTTATCTTAAAATTAATAAGCACTGGATAGATATCTGAGGCTAGCGAGCAGCAAACAACCAAACAGCAGTGCACAGAAGCTAATACATCATATGGGTTAAATTAGGCCCTGTGCATTCCCTCTGAAACCAAGGGGGTTATGCAGGGTGTAGATCAAGGCAGGCTCTGGCTGCTGCTGCTACAACAATATTTTCTCATTGTCTGAAGTTTATCTGCTGCTCCTCTCTTTCTCCAGAAGAGAATTTGTTTCTTAGTTAATGTTTAGTGGAAGATTTCAGCTCACCTCTTGTTGATTGTACATTAGGGTAAATATTTCATGAAGGTTTTTGAGGAGAACAATAAATTTCTTCGGCTAAAAATGTTTTGACTGCACGTTTTTCAATAAAGAATAATTGAGACATTCAAAACTTTAATAGATCTAATTACAGATGTTGGGCTTCTGCCAAATAATTTGTTCTTAATTATCTCTAGGCCTGGGGGATTCATGTAAAAACACTGAAGTAATGTCAGCATGTGAGAGAAAGGATCAGAGAGCGACTTTGCACAGGATGCAACTAAGAGAACAAGAATTAAGTTATTACAGTATGAAAAATATGTTAATGTGCTTTAATATAAATTTATAATCCTACCGTACCTTTCATCCTGGAAGTTTCCATATGATGGGCCTATTGATCCCGATCTCTTCATGAGTACATGTAAGTCCTGATTGATCCCTGGTAATCCAATATTTACACTGATGTGTGTAAGATTTCCTCAGGTCAGATCCCTTATACATCAATAACACTGAAATATTGCAGGGTGTTGTGTAGGAACTGTACACGGGGAAGTAGAGTTGATGATGTAAAGGTAAATTCTTATTTATAAAAAAACCCCAGACGCAATAACCAAATGAATAAAAAACACCACCAGCATCAACACCCCCTCCCTGAGGTTGTCAATGTCTGTAGCCAAAACCTTGCTTTTTAAATTCTCTTCCACACAAACAATTGTGCATTTATAAATAGAGGGAGCAAAAAATATTTAATATCTGATCATTTATTGTGAGTCACTGAAATTTTTGAGACTTCAGATGTCTGCAATGGTTTTATAAACATGCACTTTCACTTATAAAAACATTTTTGGTAGGGATGGTACTGCTAAAATAACAGAGCAGTGACTGCCGCCTACTGAAGAGGTAGTGAAGCCAACTTATTTTCCAAAGCTATCTTTTAAAGCTGACCATGGTATAAAGAGAAAGGAACGTTTCCAGCTGCCTGGGATTGTTCCATGGACCAGTTACGTGTGTGACCTCACCGGCGTACAGTCCACTATACCGTATGTTCTGGGTGCCACTGGGAAATCATCCAGAACATTTAGGAAGCCCCTTCAAATTATAAGATCATGCATATAAAACGGAGTGCTTTTCACAGTCGTTACTTGGCATGCGAGGGAAAGAGCGAGAATTCCTATAGCATCATGTTAAAAATCGCCTCCAGACAATTACTCCCTTGCTGCTGTGCTACCCAAACTGTGAGAGATCTTGCTAAATGGATTTTAGTAAATGTGTGTAAACAACCTACAAGACTAACTGGTTTTAAGCCTGTTGTATATTAGCTCCAATAGTTTGTAAATGTTTCACCATTGTGTTTCACTTTCCTTTTATGTAGACACTCACTTTCCTTACATGTATTCATTGCTCAATTTCTTCTCAACTCTTTTATTCTTGTGGATAACTTTTGAATATTTAAAATTTGTGTCACTTTGTTATGACTGACTGTCAAATTCCAAGGCTTCGTCTTCAATATTTCATTAAGCATCAGTTAAAATTTTGTTTTAAACATCTGTTTCTCCATTTGAGTTAGAAGTCTGCTTTCTGCTAATTTGACTAGTTAGGCTAGTCAGAACTTATTGCTTTGATGTTTTCTGTGAACAACTCCTCCCCCCTGCAAAAGCATTACAGAAGTAAATTTATTTGAATGTGTTTTGTATGATTTTCCTAACTAAATTTTTAATACATGAGAAGTAGAATATAAAATCTCTGAAAAAGAGGTGATTAATAAAAGTTGAATGGACTAGTTTGCAAAACAAATACCAGACAATTTTCCTGTAGTTTTAGATACAACTGAAGGTGAATTTTTAAAGTTTGCTTAATTCTTGATGCTTTACTATGGGATCCAGATTTTTCAAACAGAACATAACCTCCTAGTGTAAATAATTATTTTCCTAGGCTGCTTAAAAAATGCCCATCTTCCCTAACTGTGGAGACTGTTTTCCATTACATCATCCCTGCTTTGAGCAGGATTTTGGACAAGGTGACTTTGACATGTCCTTCCAGCCTTAATTATAATTGAACAGTAATCATTAGCTGTGAAATGGAGAAATAAGATTTTATTATTTATTTCTTTTATTTAAATTTCTTTTATTTAATATTTAATATTTTCACTTAATGTATATCCATATAGTAAGATGTGCATCCGCCTCTGCTTTCTGCTTTTCCTGACTGATTCTAAATATACAAATCAAAGTGGTATATACTTTTAACCGGTCTTTTCTGCTCTTGTGACTTTTGCCATATTTGATCTCCTGTTGGAGGTATTGGGACTAACAGGTGCCAGGCAGAGTATCTTCCCATCTTTGCTCCCACTCATATGAAGAAAGATCATGTGTGTATTTATTAACTGCACTCTGTGGCATTCAGGAGATGAAGGGTCAAAGATGACTTTCTTGTATTTCGTCAGGAAAGCTGCTGTTCATGATTCACTCAGGGATCAAGAGGATCTTATCATTTCCACAGCTGGACATGGTTCTTGCAGTTGAGTCTTCTGTTATTTCTAAGGCCAGAGTTGCGAAGGGTTCAGAGAGTCCCAGAGGTGGTTAGGTCTCACCTGCCCAGCATTTGGAGAAAGAGGGCAGGCGGGGGCCGGTGCGGGGCTCCGTGGGGGAGTGCAGCTGAGGAAGCAGGCCAGAGCACCCTCTGGAGAGCAGTGCAGCTCTTGAGCTTGCTCCTCCTGTGCTCAGGCTGCATGCCACGACCGATGGGCTGCTGGCTAGCCCGAACCCCCGCTTTGGAGGGCAAGCAAGGCAGCAGGAGTGGCTATTTCTGAATTCACCATTTGTCCCTTAGCCTACCCAGCCTGCAATGGAGGGACTGGATGTCTCAGGAGTAATAGTCCATGCCTAAACACGTGGACATGGGACCATCTGCATATCTAGGTCCAGGTGTGCACCTTGTAGTGTGTCAGTCCCAAATCAGGGTAAGACCCAAGCATGCATCTGAGTCCCTCATGTGGTGGTTTTGCTGGAAGGAAAGCTGGGTGTGGACTAGAAAGGAGCTAAGGTGAATCTGGACACTCCTTGGTCTGAGACCCTGAAGTGGGCCATGCAGTGTCCAGCTTCAGCTGAAAGCATATTTTTCAGCTGTCCTGGAGCTCCAAACTATTCAGCTCTCCAAGACCTGCAAAATGTATCTTACCCAGATGGCCATATATGGCCCTGCAAAGTCAGGACGCCTGTTCACCTTTGCTGAGGTGCAATAGTGTAATGCAGGCTTGGTAAAGGGCTTGGGAAAAATTGGTATCAGGTTGAGATAACTGTTCATCTCATGACCCTGACAAGTGGAGGAGGAATAATGATAGGGAGAGCTTGCAATGTTATTCAGGCTGGGTAACTGTAACACGCCAAGGGTGCATACACCCAGCCAGATGGAGCGGTACAGAGGACACCTCCCAGCGTCACTGCTTTGCAAGAGGCCCAGAAAAGGTTTTAGAAAGACTCTCAATATTTTGATAAGATCTTGATAATATCTGTTGATCATTACAGAGAGTAGAGATTTCCATGATAGTATTTAAAAAACCAGCAATAACCCATGTCACATTAATGAAGTTGACAAAGTGAGGAATTACCTTTACCTTTTCCTCAGCGGCTTTACCTCTGCTTCTCTAAGCACACTGCATTACAGTAGAGTCTATCATTACAAGATCCTTCAGCATAAATGGTGTGATTTCTTTCTGTATGTCATCTGGCAGCAGAAAGTGTTAGTAATGAAAACTAAAACCACTCACTGCTAAATAATCAATAACAACAGTAGTTTGACCTGAGTATTTATATAAAATAGGAACTTATTGTCCTTTTGAAAATCTTTCGTAATCTTCTAACATTATTTACTAAATAAAGATACTCAATTTCTGTTAATCGCCCATGTGTTTAATTACTGTTCAATCTTTACTGCTAACACATACACTTGTAACTTTTCATAAGAAATTTTTCTTAATAGTTTTTTCTTAAAATTTTTTTCATAAGAAATATTGTACATCAGCCCAAGTCCTCAGCTGATGTAAGTTGCTCCAGGTCCACTGACTGCATCAGAGCTATGCTGATTTACACCA
The DNA here is from genome assembly GCF_036417845.1 of Apteryx mantelli. Lineage (NCBI taxonomy): Eukaryota > Metazoa > Chordata > Aves > Apterygiformes > Apterygidae > Apteryx > Apteryx mantelli. The sequence continues at coordinate 19,631,920 of NC_089979.1, read as the reverse complement.
GATGGCCCACCATGTTTGAAATTATTACATTAAGGTATTTGCATATATCTAACTTGCTTTGTACTTTTCAAGAGTAATATTTATTTTCTATCAGTCTCAGTGGACTTTTGCAACCTTCATTCATGGGAATAAAATGCATCCTATGTGAGTAATCCTATTCTGTAAAGGATAAATACTGAACTGTTACCTCCTAAATTGCCAAAACTTATTTGGTGAAGTTTTCTTTAGTCTTAAGCCATATTTTATACAGATTTGTTATACTAGGGATTTGTGATTGTATCTAGAGTTTCCTTCATGTAAGAATACCATATTTTTCTCTCTAATAAAAATGTATGTGTATAATCTGAAATGGACAAATTTATAGTAAATGCAGGCTATATAAAATAATAAATTTCACCTGCATTTCCTCTTGGTAAGCAACCTTTGTTTATTAATAGATGTAAAATCATAGCTAGGTTGTCTTAAACTGCTGATAAGTAATCCTATCTGTTATAGTAAAGTGAAATACAGCTAAAGCACCTTCATAAATTGCCTATAGCTTTCCAAAGATGGGTTTTAGATTTGGCGTATTGACTTTGCATTTATGAGACAAATGTAAGGGAACATCTGGTTTGTTTTATCATTAATTCTGGGAATGTCCATTAATAATGCATTTTTGGGAATTGTTTTTGTTATTCCTGGAGAGCACTGTAATGAACAATCTTATGCTTGTTCTGTCAGGAGACACATTTCAGTTTAGAGGTTGTTTTGCAGACTTAATTATATTAGTTGCTTTCTCCTTTTTATTGCCAGAAAGTGTGTACTATTAAAATGAATTGCTGAGAAAGCTGCCAGTGGCCATTGCAGAAAACTAGACTTCCTAGTAGTTTAGGGAAGAGGCACTTTGCCTCTTTTTGAAAATGAAATTCAAATTTTTCTGTAATTCTGGCATGTATTCATACAACCTAAGGAAAAGCACTGTATTAGTAACACACACCTTTTTCGTCCACAGTTATCAGTCTAGCTAGGAAAGAGTTATGAGTGGATAAATTGTTCTGGCTATTGGCAGGAAAATGAGACATCAAACACCTCAATCTTCTTCTAGAATTCCCAGCTCTAGCATAGCCAGATCACATAACTTCATAAATTGAAGCAAGATTTTCCCAGGTCAGTTAGTTAGGCAACCAGTGGTGCATGTTGCGTTGTGCTTGAAGGCTCCACCTATGGCAGCTTGGCTTGGTTATGGAAAATCTGGAGCTTCCATCAAATCCCTAGGTAAAGGAACTATGGGACTTAGCCCTGGAAAAATGGTATTGTCTGGTGGTTAGGAAAAGGGTCAGGAAATGTAGAGTCTATTCCCAACTTTGGTGTACTGTCTGATCCGTGTAACGTGTCTCTTCTTTGTCTATAACAATGAACCTAGTGTGAAGCTAATTAATATAACACGAGATTCTTTCCCTTGACTTCCCGGGCGTCGGGTTAGACCCCCACATATTCACTGGGGATTTCTACCTCATGTCTGCTGTGGGGTAAACACTAAACCTTCATTCCATTTTCTATTTTCATTCTGTTCATTTTGTTGAGAAAGAGCCTTGTGCATGTACCAGATGAGTGGCGAGGGGCAGGAGACAGCTAGCGCAATGGTGACATTGATGGTAGCGGAAAAGGACTGTATGCACACGTGGGAAAAAGTAATGCAACATGTGAGTGAACTCCCAGGGATCATGCCTGGACTGAAAAGTGATGAGAAAGACCAGCTCCAGACAATTAAAACCTTTATTTGTTAAAGAACCAAGGATTTTTTTTTTAATTATACTGATATTTAAACCCAAACTCAGATCAGCAGCATCTCTTCAGTGCATTTTTTCCTATAAAAGAGAAAAAGTTTCTTTAATTGCTTATGCATTCTACCAGCCCAGCTATGAATATGGCATCACTTACTGCATTGATTTTATATTTTTCCAGGACCAAGTATAGCAGCCTCTAAAGAGATCAGCAGCTGGGGAACATTTTGGATATCCAGATTCCTAATGACCCCAGAGTAGTATTCCCAAACCTCTTGGCAGTTCCAAATTTCATGCCAAAAGTTGCAGGCATCTGTCTTACATTTTGAACATTTGTCATCAATATTCTTATTTAATTTAAACATCCGCTTAGGGGGGTCACGTATTCTCAGTGAATAAAATTAGCTGCATGTAACCAATCTGTGAATTTGAGTTTAATCATAGAGCTCCGGTCTGGTTACAGATGTCTTTGTCCGAGGACTGTAGTTTACTACTGAATGCCTTCCCCATTAGCTCTGGGATTATCAAGCAAGGATTTATACCATGTAGAAACCTTTTCCTTTCTAAATACAGAACTGAATGCTCTCACTGGGGGGATTAAATTCAGGCCCTCTGAAAGACCTACAGCTGGTTATCTCCTTTAGCACTGAATTTGCAATCCACACTAAGGTGAGGGGCAGGGCATGGTCTCACTGCCTCAGGAACATAGCAAAGATCAAATTGCCAATGAAAATCACAGTTCAGTTCCTGCTCCCTCTCATTCCTGTGGGGAGGAACAAGGTTGCCACCACCTATTTTCCTGGCTATGTTTATTACCTGCTCCCATCCTGTCAGCTGTGTTGGCTGAAGCATTGGGGATACTAAGTCGAAGCTGTTGCTCCTTTGCATCACCTTGTCTGGTGACGCTCTCTCACCGCCCTGCACAGGTGCAAGACGGAGGCTCACAACTGAGCCCATGGAAAATGACTGGGTTGCCTCTCTCTCTTAAGTGGCATTGTTAGGATGTGGTAAGTGGTCCCAAACTCTTGAAATCTTTCTTTGTATCATAAATATCCTGCACAGATGTGATTCCCAGTTCTTCACATTGCAGAAGATAATTAATTCATCACTGCAGTTCATTTTAGCAGAGTTACAGCTTTGATGTGACAGTAATGGTAGTACGCTAGCAGTGCATAAACTACAAACATTTAAATTAATATTCTTATTTGTATCATATCAACATTCACCAGGAAAAGGCTGAAAAAGGATCTGATATTCAGCCTCTGCTCTCCATTCTGGAGTAAATAGTGTCTATGCATTTGCACACCATTTAGCCCATGACACATGTAATCAATCATGAATTATGACGTATTCTGCAGATGAAACTGCAGTCTAGAAGCTAGACTCTCCCACTGTTCTCATTAAGATCTAGAACCAACCCTCCTTAAAGAAGAAAACATTCATATGACCCTTGGAGATGAAGGGTTTGATTGTGGTCCCCACATCTGCATACTGTAGGAATAAGTCCATTGGATTGCATGCAAAAACAGCTGATTTTGATAAAAAATTAATGAGATATAAGGATCAAATTATTTGTAGGTCTCCTTGCTGGCATGATAAATACAGTTTTTCTTTCTCTGAAAGACACTGGATTCTTCAGTCAATATAGAGATTCCCTGAGTAGCAGCAAGGTCTCATTGCTCTCCAAGTCAGGACAGCTCACGGCCTCAGACGGTTCTGAGCTGTGCTGTGAAGGCCCATTGTACCAAACTGAGCCAAAGTCACATGGTGAATACTCACAGCATATTTTTCTTGAACCTTTTATATTAAAAAAACAACACAAAGTTTTCTAAAATTATTGAAATACTGAAAAGACACAAATACGTGAATCCCCATTTTAGGGATGGGTTATGCTCTGGATAATGCTTGGAATGGGATAGCACATCCATACTGAAAGTAGAAATCAAAGGTCATGAAAATTACTTTGCTAAGGGAACCATGAGGAGCCAAATGTTTGATGTGTGTGAGCTGTGGAACTAACTAATCCTCCTTCAGGTAATCCTGAAATGTGTTCCAAGACACTTACTGTTCAGTCATTAATTAACATCACCAGACCAAATTCTTGAAGTGTTTGCACTTGTTACAGAGGATTTAATTTGGTTCTGGCCTTTGTGCTATCTGTATTAGAAACTCACAGGAGCTGAATTAAGTCTGCTCAGTGTGGCACATAAACATGTGGGGGTCAGAAGAATACACACATATTTACCCTCCTCAGTCATCGTCATCCAACAGAAGAGTGTAGATCTGTATTAGGTGTAAGCCTACACCTGTACTGAGCCAAGCTTAAAGGATTAGAGGAGGGGTGGTTATCTTTTGTGCATCTTTTCACAAAGACCTTTCCAAGACAAACTGGAGCTATGGTAGCAGATAGTAGCTCTCTGTAGCCTTTCAGTTAAAGTCCACACTAGCTACTTCAGACCCAAAGGCCAAAATTTCATTCCTTAAAATCCTGTTTGGGAATTGTCTGAACTCACTGGCACATCTGGTAGGTGTCTAAAGTTTTGCTACTCTGTATGTGCTGTGCCAAGTTGCATGAAGCCTCTCATATCCAGGCACTGGTGATATTCACAAACCGGGCGTTTTAGCACCTCTCCCGCCTGCACTTCCCTATTCTTAGAGACCTCATTCTCTTCCCACCCACAAGGTCCTTCCCTCTGGTCCCACCTTTTGCATCCCATGGACAGAATATCACCTGGGACATGGGCATCTGAAGCGCAAATCTGTCTGCTTGACTGGATGTATCCCAGACTTTCCTATCTCTTTAGGTCAGACTTTCCTATCTATCTCATCTATCTGGTATTCTGGGGCACCTCTTTTTCAGTGTTTCCTCTCCATGTTGTTCCACTTGCTATCATATTACTGAATATTCATCAGCATTAAGTGCTGGTGACTCTATATTCCAGTAGAACTCTCCCTGCTGAGATTAAAAACAGTCTGTCTTTTTTTCTGCTTTGCTTCCTCCAGCTTCATCTAACTGAGACTCTTCCCAGAATACAAATAAAATCAGAAGATGGATTTGAAGTTCTCTCCTGATTTCAGTGTGAGAACACCAACATTACCATTGCATATAAAAGGCACAGGGCTCCTCCCCTTCCTTATTGCTTTTTTTGGGAAAATCTCAAGGATTTTCTTCATTCTTGTGAATACCCAGACAACGTGGACGTCATCCAGTATTTTTCTGTGGGGTGAGGATTAATCTATACCCTCACACTCCACATTTTTTGCTTCTGGCTTAAGCAGACACTGGTGCTGGGATTTGAGGCCTGATGCTGTGAAACCCGAACTCTCCCCATTTGCTGCTGCAAGCCCTTAGCGGCCGCGTGGACTGCAGCCCACGGACGGGGACATCAGAGCAAGCTGTGGTGCCGCAGAAGCCTCTGGTGACCCCAGCACCTGCCTGCTGACCACTGCGCCTTCCCTCAGTGTGGCTGCTCTCTGCTGGCATGGGGAAGCTGTGATGGGGGCACAGGGGACCAGGGGCAGCACTGGCTGTGACCGGGGTGCGTGGGTACCAGGAGTAACAGTGACCGCGTTTTGCCATCTCCCTGTCATGTATGTGCAAAATCATCTGTTTGCCAGAGGAACCTAACATGGGGTGCAGACCTGAGCTGTTGTTTTCCCATGAAGGCAAGGCCTCCTGGCCTGATGGCCAGGATGACCCTGCCCTGCCACTGTCGGAGGATCCCGGAGGATCCTGAATGAGAGGAGCTGTCTCAGAGGTGACAAGGTGAGCTGACACAGCTCTGGAAACCACCGAGGGTCACTGCGCTCCGAGGCAGGGCTGGAGGACAAGCCCCATCCTCCAAGGACACCAAGGGGATTGCTTTAAAGCCTTTTACTTGTTCTGGCTCAGCCAGAAGTTCCAAGTTTTCCCGTATTTACTGAATTTAATGTTTAGTTCATTATTTTGTTCTGTAATAAAACACGCTTTAGGGATTGGAGGCCTTCTGGTATGCTGGCTTTGCAAAAAGTCTGGAGCAGCTACACTTCAAACCTCTGGCCAGTTCCAGTCCCATCACGGCATTCAGTGGGGAATTGGAGAGCTCGATATGTTTCTTCTGTCTCCATGCTAAGCTCACTGTCTAGATTTATGTCAGCTCAGAAAAACTGGGATGATTTAAAAAGCTGGAAAATATGTCAGCTGTTTTAAGAGAGCCCAGTGGACCTGGGGATGCACACATGTGGGGTTTGTGGTCTGGACAGGGCCTGTATCTGCTCTCTCTAGTGTCATTCTCATGGTTCCTAGGGCAGCACCAACGTTTCAGAGCCTGGTCAGGCAATCTCAGTAGTCATCGCAGTCCTGCCAAAAACTGGTCTCAAAATTAATATCTTTTGTCTCTCAGCTGTCAACTTTCCTTTTAAAAGCTCCTAGACCAAAAAAATAACCATTTTTGTTTGCTGTGGTAGTGACTTGGAGAAGCAAACCTTGCAGTTTGGATGCTCCTGGCTAAGGAAAGTATTTGGCCCTGCATGGACTTTGTGAGCCTTTTGAACTTGATTATTTTTGCTCTAACCTCCACTAGGGACCCTGACCATCATAATAAGATCCCCAAATCAAATCCATAAGTTTTCCATATAAGGCTTGGAACAAGGATAGGCATCTACAAAAATGATAGTGTTGCTTTGGGAAGACACCTATCCCTCTCAGTGGAATATACTAAGGACAGGGGCATATCCCAGATCACTCACTTCACCCTGTGGTATGAAGAATACTCTGTCTCCTGTACAGAGCCTTCAACTCTCCTCTGAAAGTCAGGGCTTGCAACTCATTCAGAAATCAATCTGTGTTCATGCCTTTCTTTCAAAATATAGCTGTTTCTTTAACCTGTTACAATTAAAGGTTTAAAACAAGGAGCTGAATTCTGGTCTGCTGCATCCTGGCTAAGTGAGCGATTTCTTATGTTCTTAGTGAAAAAAGGAGGTGCAGCCTGGCAGGGAGGCTACAGAAATGGCCTGTCTCTTACATCTCAGCATGAGTACGAGGCCTTGCTGCTTGTGAGTAGGACTGTACAGCCGTTGGCCCCTCTACAGCAAACCTGTAGCCCTTTGAAAATTGAAGCATCTTAAAATGTCATTGCCTCATGCAATACGTAGCAGCTGAAGGAAAGTTTTGAGAATTTCAACTTTGGTTCCTAGGTACTTAGCTTGTAATTTAAGTAGAATTAGTCATGGTGTCTGTGTGGAACTGTTCTCTTAAAGATTAATGCAAATTCCTCAGACTGTCTTTTCTTGTCCTGTCTTTTCTGAAACCATTAGGCATAATTAATTGTCTGGTTGTCTGATCTGTAAGAACTTCATATGTAATCAAATATGGGTGTGATATTATGCATGCAATAATGGAGATGCTTTGCATGAATGTGGCCCTCTTTGGATAACAAAGGGTGAAGGGCAAATGTATGTGCTCCGAAGATGTGATTTTCACACTGAGATCTCCTTTTACAAAACATAAGTTTCCATAGCACAGATTAAATTATTAGTAGATAAACTAATGCATTAATTAAGGAGAAATAGCTAATTGTGTGAGAGGACCAGAAAAAAGGTTGCAGCTAAGGGTTGTGTGGTTTGGCTTGTCACACTCTCTATATTTAGTTAGTTATGAGTGCTTTTGTTACCTCTTTGAAGCTACTTGAGAGAAAACTTTGAAAGGAAGATCCACAGATGAGATATTAGCAAGGAGACATGACTTACAGTCAGACCAAAGAGCATGGTCTGCAGCACTCTTTCACTTTGGAGCAAGCTGAGAAAACCATAGGGGATGAATCTGCCAATCCTACCTTGGAGTTTTTTCTCTCTACACCAGGGTTGAGAGGTTAAACCAAAGGGGCATGTGGAAGAGGCCAACATTATGAGAAAAGGATCATGGTCAGCTGTGCTAAAGTTTGAGATAAGTTGAAGAAGATGGGGAAAGAGTATAAGGTCAGAGATTTCTCTGAAAGAAGTCATTACAGACATTTGTGAGAGTGGTGTCAGTAGATAACAAGGACAGAAGCTGTACTCAAGGCAGTTACAGCAAAATTGAAAAAGAACTGCAGAGGGTGACTTCGAACAGAGCTGTCAATGAACCTTGAGATGAAAAGGTGACGAGGTGATAACTGCAGAATCAAGTGAAGTCAAAGAGCTTTTTTTCGAAGAGGAGAGATTAACTCCCACTTTATTGTGAGGGGAAAGAAGCATGTGAAAGTGATAAACTAAGAAAAAAAATATCCATATTTTGTCTACTTTAAAGGAAGGCTATGGTAGGTGTTGCATTAAAATCTTCCTCCTTAGATGCTGTTTTGTCCTCATGGTCCAGCTTCCTGCCTTGGGCTTGTTTAAGCCTGCCAAAGCCTTACCACTCCTGGTTATGCTGGGCTTTCTCGGAATGACTCACTGGAAATTCTGCTGCAACTGCCTCTTATGTGTTTTTCCTTACAGTGTGAGAGCTTGTCCAGGGCCTTTCCTTGAAAATTAAAAGACTTCCCATTGAGGACCTAATCCTCATGCATCTCAATCTCCTCTGAATGAAATCCATTTTTTGATTTCTGCCCTTCTCTATATTACCAATATCAGATCAATTATATTCCTTTTCCAAGTCTATCTGATGCCTGATTCAGAGAGGTGATTGTCAGGCCACCCACATCTTTTCTTTTAGATCAGATCCTTGCTTATAAAGCAATAGTTAATGTCTCTTATTATCCATAGCAGTACTCAGATGATTTTATTTAGTTACATCAATCAATGATTATTTCAAGTTGTCAAGACTTTTCTCCAGACAACTAGAAAGAGTTTTTAAAAAAATACTATTACTCAGTTTTCATTAGGAGAGTAAGCCTGTAAAGAAGCATAATTTTTAATGGATAATTTCTGGAGGTTTAAGAAAGCATTCCAAATGGATTTTATGATCAGGTGCTTCTTTATAGCCTTTATATTCACTGAGGGTAACAGATTCAATTTGAAGGGGGATGTGAAGGTCACTGCAATGTTGAACCACTCTGGAATGAAGGACTGACATGAAGATTTAGCCATAAAATGGTAGCTACAACTTACTGAAATTCCTTTAGGCAGCATGGTTTACTAAGAGCCCTGAATGAAACAGTTTATATCAGTTGTTTTACAAAGCTGGAGAGAATATCTTATAAATGGGGTTATGAAAGGTAGTTATTTTTCTTGGAAATTTTTTAGTCCTGCTTTGCAGATGTTTGAGGTAATCATAAGTATTTGATGTAATGGAAACTTAGTTGAGTTCAATCTTTGATATACAGAGTTTGATTTTCACTTTGCCTGGTAGTTCATTAAAGCTTGCTTGACTGCTCTTTTAGGACTGTCTCCTCAGCTGGTGGAAATCGGTGTAGCTCCACATGCTTCAAAGGATCTGTCTTCTCCTCCTCTTCATATGTGCAAACAGCCTCTTAAACTAATGAGCAGAGATCTCAGGTTCATGACACAGTTAGAAGGGGAGAGGCGATAAGATGAACTCATGTAACATTCACATTTTGAACCACTTTTTTTTTATTATTATTTAGTATATCAGGAGCAGAACTAGAGTAATTAGGAGGGACTAGGGGTAGGTTGGGATGGGGAGTGGAGTGGATTTCAGCAAAAAATGTGGAATATTTTGTTTAGGAATTTGTATTTTGTACCTCTGAAGCAAAATCTGTGCACCTGAAGAGGAGATCTGAGGTATCCTACATTAATAAGGGACTGTATAGAGAAATGGGAGAGAACTGTGGAGATGTAGAAGATGCTCCATAACTTCTGAGGTATGGGATGAACCAGAACCTAAGGGCTAGCTGGAAAAGGATTTCTTTCCTATAAACCCCTCACCCTTCAGGTGTCTGCTTGTGCTATTAGGGTTTTGCTCAGGACTCAGTATTGCACCAATCCCTCTGGTATCTGAGCATACAGGCTGCGAGCAGACACTTTTCCCTGCCTGATAAAATGTCTTCTTCTTGGGGACAGTGTCCCCCATGACTGCAGTCTTGCAGGAGCAGTGACAATGTCTGGACCTTAGGAGCTTTAAAGGGCAGCAACAGCAATGTCCATGGTCTGACCAAATTGTGCCAAAGCCCAAAGCAATGAAGGAAAGCTGGACAAGGATAGTTTATAAATGGTTGTGCTTTTACCAGATTTCATATCCATGAAGTTTAACTGGTTAGAAATGAACTTACATGGCAACTCACTGATTGTTTGAAACCAGAAACAAATAATACTGCATGTTACATACAACAATTAATAGCCTTTTAATAGCCTTCAGTGCTGGTTTTCAGGAAATAATGTTGCACTATTAACATTCCTGTAAAACCATTAGTCCTAAATGCATGTAATTGATGGCAGTACTAATGTTTGTAAAATGAACTGAGTCTGATTTATAAGTCTGATAATAAAATAGTTTAGTAAAGGGCTTTGATCTAATAGCTGTGAAAACAGTACACACACCTTAAAGATTATCCTTGTAGATATCCATCCTCCTTTCAACTTTTACTAGCTTCAGACACTATGATTTGGAGGAGGAAGAAAACAGCTAAATACATCTTGATGGAGATGACCATTGATCAGTTGCACTCTATTCTCCTTCCAGATATGAACATCCAGTACAATGACTCCTTGGGCCATTTACAGCAATACTTTATTAATTGCTATTGACAGAGATCAAAGCAAATAAACAGCTAGCTTATTTTCGTAACTATTAGAACTGGTTAAAGGTTTTCCCTACCTTGTATACACTGAAGTCTAGCAAATTGGCTTCTCTAGCATGATCTTTCTCTTGCAAAAGAAGTACTTATGCCTACAATATTATCTATGGTAAATTCCCGGTTGATTTGGTCTGTGTTAGAGCCATTCACTTGGTTGGTATTTCTTTCCTTTTGCCCCTTCCTTGTATGAATAGTTATAATTTAAAAATATTAAGCAAATCACTCAATATTCGCTCAGTTTTTCCATAGAATTGAAACAGTTTATTTTTGTTCACCAAATAAATATCTTCAAGTAGTTTTTAGGCATGCTTCATAAAATCAAAAGATTGAATTCATAAAGCTAGTGGTAGAGAACATTCTTCCCATATATGGCTTAGTATTTAAAATGCATAACTCAGAATCTTTTCTCTGTTTTCTAGGACTAGGCCTTGATACTGCACTACAAGGTTTTATTGGCTGGTTGTCTTAATCCATCTAGATGAAGGTATTCTCATTTGCATAAATAATTCAGCATTTTTGTAGCCATTTAAAATTTTGAATGTCTCATCACCCTCCTCAGCCACTATCTACCATGGCTTTTTCTTTGTTATTCAGGCAATGTGTAAGCAGTTTAGAGTGAAATAGATTCAGAAGAAGAGCTCCTCACAGAACAGCAGGTAGGACACCCACATGGACAGAGGGAGATCTTGGATCAATCCTTGTGCTGCGTCAGGCAGCAGGAGGACGGGAACTTGGATATCTCACAACCCATGTGTATGTTATTAACTACTGGGCTGGAGAGTACAAGCAAAGGGAAAGGGGAAGCTGGCAGCACCACATGCTTCCACTGTTTTTGTGAATTCAGCCTCTGAAATCAAAATAGCTGATTTGGAAAAGTTGATGTCAACATTTTCTCTTCTCTTCTCTTCTCTTCTCCTCTTCCCTTCTCTTCCCTTCTCTTCTCCTCTTCCCTTTTTTTCCGTTCCCTTCCGTTCCCTTCCGTTCCCTTCCCTTCCCTTCCCTTCCCTTCCCTTCCCTTCTCCATCCCATATATACATATATGTGCATATGTGTAAATGTAACTTGAATTTATAAATTAATCGGGCACAACAGAACAGTGATTTTGTGGAAAATAAACGACTGTGAACCAAAAAATAACAATTGCCCTTACACATGGTCAAACCTATTTAGTTTAGTAACTTTGCTGACAAGCTAAAAGTTAGGCCTGTATTTATGCACCTGACTGAATCAGGGCTTGAAAAATTAGAATGGGAATTAATTCATTTTAATACCATAACTTTAAAATTATATTGTGCAGTATCTATCCTGAGAATTCATATGGGTAATTTATGCATCAATCACATTACAGATTGTATTTACTTCTGATTTCTTTCTTCTATACTGAATGAAAATATCTCAAACAAGAATCTAAATATGTTTTATTGCATAGTGAAATTGCATCTCACTTCGCAAAAATGCGCTAAAATTTTCTCCAAGAAAGCCGTTTGGATTTGTCATCACTATTTGAACGATGGTACCGGGAAGAATACTTCATGATTGAGGTGACTTAAGCCAGGGGGAGGGCTGAATAAACTCTGGGGGCCACTTGCAAGCTCTGCACATGGCTCCACGTTCATTAATAACCTATCTGTGCACAGCTGAATCACCCACCCGTATAAACTTGCTGTGGACCAGGCCTGCATTTCTGCCAAATTAGCCAGAGCACAAGCTATACTGTTTATGCAGGCTTTATGCCAGCTTCTGGCTTTACGCCAGCTGCGGGAAGACGAAGTAACGCTGAAGCTGGCGCTCACTCCTAGCAGCCTTAGCAGACAGTATCTGATCTGGCCCAAAGTCTGCAGTGACAAATTCACGCTTTCAAAAATTTTTGAACATATTTGACCAGGCAAAATGAGTTTGTGTTGGTTGAACACTTCGAACCGTGCGGCCTCAACAGTTTAAAGCTAGTCAGAAGGCCCCTAGAATTGGATTTACTGTGCAGATTCTGCTCAGTTCAGTGGCTGAGGAAGGTAAGGGAGGTGCCCAGGGCTGAAATGCAAGCTTGGACTTAGATCCTAAGACTGTGCACAACAGCGAGGCACACAAGTTCCTTCTAGCTTTTCCTACTCCCTTTCGTGTTCTTTAAAGCAGGGACCACACTGTTAATCGAAGTGGTATAAAGACAAATTCAGTAAAGTTGGCTAGAACTTTGAATCCTGAATTGCACATAAGACAGTAGTGCAAATGCATTCAAGAAAATGTAAATATATGGTTAAAAACAAGCATGCTAAATAAATAGGAAGAAATTATTTCTCTAAAAAAAAATCTAGTAAGTTTTAACATATTATCAGTGACCTTGACATATCCTATATATTCTTAGCGACAGGATAAAACAGACTGTGTGCTGCCTTCCATAAAGTAGAATGCATTTTTATTTCCTCTTTATTACTTACTTCAGTGGGGAAGAACCATTGCTCCCAAGATTTACTTTTGCTTAAATCTGAGTGGTAAAATTCAACATTTTCTGCTGGAACCATTCTATATACAACCTGTCCATTAGTCACCTAATACATTTTTTATCACTTCATAGTTCATTTTCTTCCTTTGACCTTTGAGGATTCCCAAGGAATTCTAAAACCCATTAGTATCTATGAACACTCACAGTAAATCCATAAATGATTGCTTAATGGTCATTGCTAATCAGAATTAAGCAATCTTGGCATAGCTAAAGCTTTTGTATAGTTTTTTTTTTTTTTCCTGTGGTACACACATTTTTTCTTTACTTATTTACAATAGTTATTTGAAGTATCAGATGATAAAATAAATGTGTATTTCTGAGAAAAAGCCAATAAAACACTATATGCAGCAAATGCTGAAGCCACATGCATTTAATGGGAGAAGGCATTTTTAGAATTGATAGGAAGGCTGTTTATGAGCATCACAGGGAGCTTACATAACTTTGATAGGGATGGATGCTGGATCTCAAAGCAACAGATAACAGTAGTTAGAGTCATAATAGAAGAACTTCAAAAGGTCTGATTTCGTGTAGATAAACATCCCAGTGTTCAGATGTTTATCTGCAGCTTATCTAGACTGGACTGTGCAGGGCTGTTGGAAATCTCACAAGAATTCACAAATTCCCCGGTACCTCTGCTTCCAGGTAGGCTAGAAATTAAGTGAGAATATGCATACTTGCAATATTTTGGCACTTCTGCTTTTATTGCCTGCTACAACCGTGGAGTACAGAGGTGAGCGCAAATTAAAAGTGGTGGACCAAGCTCAGCCACACTGGATCTCCTCCATGCTAGACACTGTACAAACATAAAGGCACAGACAGCTGCTTTGCCTGCCTCAGTGAATTTACCAACTATAAAGGAAATGAGGGAGGGTTGCACTGTGCAAATAGAGTGGATAGGTGTTAATTTACAAATGTTCTGTTAATTCTGCAGTTCTCTATTTATTTTTCCAGTAAAAGTGCAAAATATATTTATTGTTTTTTATTAATTTTTAAATATTAAGTTCAAGTAGAGTACGTGAATGATGCAAAGTCCTGAAAAACAGTGAAAGATTCCTGATGATTTGATGGACACTTGATTAATCTGTTTCTGGATGACAGCAACATTTTGTATGTGAGATGTGTATGTTGAAACACTGAAACACTGGTACACTGAGCTGAGACAACAAAATCTGTTTCTAATATGAGTAATTATATTTGATACCTGCTTAATCTGCCCATGTGTAGTAGTGAACATACTAACTAGTCTCAGGAATTTATTGTTAGACTGCTTTTAAGCCCCATCCCCTAGAGTCATGTGAATATGTGAGACTCTCAGTACCATTTTGCAGACCTACAGTTCTAATAATTGCAGAGGTATGAATGCCAAAAGTTAAAAATACAGAAAAATGAAAAAAAAATCAGCATTTATTATTTTTAAAAATCTGAAGTCTGAAAGCCAGTTGCTTGTTTTCAAGGCTTGATTCATGATTTTGAATGTCTGACACTGGAAGAACTGGCCTAGTTATTCATGATTCACAGGGATATTATAAAGCTCTAAATAGACTTTTTAGTATATTTATTTAGCTTAGTTTTTATTTTTCAATAGTTTCATTTCCATTGTGTGCCAAATAATCTCTGCCTTTATTTAAGACAAATGATACTGGATATGGGAATTGATAAATTGAGGTTATCTGCTGTTGGGTGTCTTGGAGGAGGGGAAACTGAATTCAGCATAAGAATTGCTCCAGCCAGGAGCAGATGTAACGGTCTAAGCATCTGAGGCTCATGATTTGTTGGCTCCCTCATTCTGCGTCTTTGTCACGCATTGTTCCACTTTTGGTTTGGGGAGCACGGCTCGGGAATGCCAGGGCTCTCTTGCGGAGCTGGATGCTGCAACGTTCTGTCGTTATTTAGCACCAGGTTCCTCAGCCGAAGCCCACTGAAGTCCGGGCAGAGCCTTGCACTGCTTTCTGTGATGTTAGAGCAGACCCTAAATATGGAGGACGCCCCGTCTTCCAAAGACTGGGTTCTATTCTGCTTAGTCCTTATATGGAAAATAATTGCTTTGCTCTCCTATAATGAATATACTTTTAGAAACAGCATTTCAAAATATCTTAATGTGCATTTAATTTAACAATTCAAAAGATGCTGTTAAATGAGCACATAAATTTGCCTAGATAATCCATTATCTAGCTATATATTTAAGCTAGATTGCCTTCACAACTTGCTGTGTCTGTTCTTGTTTTTCTTCTTCATTGATGTGATGAAAACGCGCCCTTGCTTTCACTTTTGTTTCCCATATGTTTCCTTTCCTGGTTGTCATGCATTGTCATGTCATTGAGTCTGGTTTGAAGACAAGAGTTGACTGTGAAATGAAGTCTGTGACATCCCTCCGAACGTAGTAATACAGCATACAGAAAAAAGGCACTCATTTAAGGTCAAGCTCTCTGAGGTGCAAAACAGCACAGGAAATACAGCACCTTGAAGGCTTGGGCCCTTAGCAAGGAGCAGCAAGGGAAAATATTTTATTACTGCATTAGCTGACTGATTTTATTTCAAGAAACCATAGCAGAAACAAACAGAATAATTGAGGAAATTACAATAATAAACCCTTTTCTGAAATGGTATTTAACTACTGACAGCTGATGAAATGAGTCCAGAAACATGCATAAAACAAGAAAGGAAGAAAAAGAAAAACATGTTCTTGTTCATGAACATTGAGCAACTTGGCCCAGACAAGTCTCTGTTTGGCTTTATTTCAGCAGGAAATTTTTTGGTAAATCATAAATTCTTTCCCAAAATATACAATGCACTAGTTTAAAAACAATCAATCATCCATTAGAACTTGAGGGCGAGTTTTTAGAGACGGCTGTCTCATTTTGAAGTAGCTAGAGACAGACACCAGTGGGATTTTTGCCTGCAAAAAGGTCTTGGTGTCCAAAGTCTGGTCTGCACTTTCTGGGCTGTGAAGGTAGCCTGGAGAGGAGTAAGAGATGGCCCAACCTGGCACGGTGCTGCTAGGGACAGTGCTGGGTCAGCACCGCACCTGCCTCAGGCCACGCAGACTCGCTAGCAAAACGCACTTCGTACCTGGTCATGTGGGTAAAGAGCTGGTAGCAAATGGAGTTTGGGTCCGACTTGTACATGCATGTGGTACCTATGTTCATGCACGTGAATAATTTCAGGGAGGTCAATGCAATTGCTTCCAGGCGTAAAGTTTACACACTCTGGGCTTTCAGGGCAGGATTGGAAAGAAGTGGCTGATGGGGCTGAAGGGATGATTGAGGGGGATCTGGAGCATTGCTTGTGACATCCTCAGAAGTTTTGGAAGAACATGTGCTTTATGTAACTCAGTGGAGACTGTTATTCCCTAATGCAAAGGCAGCTGCCAACCTGTGTCTTACGTCAAACCAGAAAATAGGTCTCCATCTTCTGCACCAACCCCCTATTTCATGAAGCCTTTTTATTTGTTTTTCTATATTGTTTTTCTCATCTGAAAGAAAAATAATGCTACATTAAGGATGAATGCTTTGATCTTTGTACATGGTGGACTTTGTTATAAAAGTATTGAAAAGGGTGGAACCAAAAAATATAAAACTCCAAATAAATGTGAGGCAGCAATGGTGAAGAAGTAATAAAGACAGTCCTTTAAAAAATAGAAAAAAAATAAAAAGCTTCCTGTTTAATAAAAGGAAACAATATTTGAAGCATATACCCACAAAGATCAAACAGAATTCTTATGTCAATATTATTGAAACAGGAGATCTCTTTTCTTTTTTTCCTGATATTAAGGTTTTTGAACCCCAGTCTAGAACTTATTGGAATTACTTTGGGTTTTCACCAGTTTAACAAGATCAGAATCTTGTCTTGTTTAAACAAATGATTTAAAACCATGTTCCCCAAAGGCTCAGCCTCACTAGATACTGCTGTTGAAAGGCTGATCCCTTTGTTTGTTTGCCAGATATATGACTATATGCATGTGCTTTGTTTTTGAAGTCTTACTATTAGTGGACATGAGTCTTTTTCTCCTGTCAGGTCTTCAGCCAATACTCAACTTGAAGTTTTCTGTCCTGTTTCAGATCCGATGAAGCGTCTCTGTTTCATCCAGCTAGATCTCATGGTCTAGCAAAAGATTTTCTCTCTACCCACAGATGTTGTCTTGCATCAGCCCTGTCAGGGTTTCTCTGACCTTTTCCCAAACTGTCAAGGAATGAGCTTTCTGTTTTTTTCTCTTTGCTATAAGCATTATTTCAATGTCTTTCTTGATCTCTTCTTTTACCTCTTTTACCTTCATCAGTGTATGCAGTCAGGCATAGGACTGTCCAGGAAGCATTCCCAAATACTTTGGGTTTAACATGTTTGTATTAGTGCCCAGGGATCCCCGGCAGAAAGACTAGACCTTTTAATTGCACCTAATGGCTCTACCTGTACATATTTGAAATGTTGGCCTTTTCCAGAAGAACTATACAAATTCCCTGGTGACAGTTTTGCACTTTTCCACATTAAGACTGTAACTCTCTTAAGGAATTTCATAATACTTGGTTGAGTGAAAGATGATGGTCATATTGTACTAATATGAAATTGTAGAACAATAATATCAATGTATTCATATTCAAGAATTATTAATAAGCAGTGGTATCAGTATCTCACTGATTTTTGAGTAGTTGTTTTCTGAAACTGCAATTAGACCTAATTATTATGTCTTCTGCAATGACGCGAAGTCCACGAGACTTTTCGCCTATAGGCAAATAAACTTACATGGGTGGAGAGTCCCAAACCAAAGACTTAACCTAGAAGCATACTACTTTTCTGAGTAACACTGAGTGAACAACTGCAGCACAAATGATCACAATAAACCTGTTTTGTTCAGGTTGGACTCTGTGATCACTGCATTTATGCACCATATTTTTCCCATTAAAATGGTATTGTCTCTTACAAAAGTAATGAGAAATAATTGAAAGCTATTTAGTTTTCAAAATAATGCAGTAGCAATGCGGTTTTCTGAGTACAAACGATTTCATAGGACTACAGAATAAGACTGTACATCCTGGACTATTTTCCACAATTCTTTGAAGTCAAAGGCAATATGTATTTTAAACTGCTGAATCTCCAACTTAAAAAATGGGTAGTTTTTTTTTCCCCAGGGTTCCTAATAGGCGCTGAGTCAGAATTTCTTTCCCCAGTGGTAAAAACCCTTCTTCTAATTTTCTTCAGAATGTATTCATGGCAAGTTTACATCTCTTGTTTTCATGTCAGTGTTACCTTGTATCAGAAATATTTTTCCCTGCCTGTTCTTTCCTCTCTTAAAGAGCTTCTAAACAGCAATTGTATCCCCATAAACAAGCCATATTCTTGGTTTACTTACCCTACAAAAACAAACTTTTTTTTAATTGTAAGATATGTTCTCCATTCTTTTCACCACCCTACATATATTCTAGATACATTCATTGTTTGCTATCGCTTCAATTGATCATTTCTGAACATGGATGGTAGAATATGGCTTATTTTTAGGTAAGGTCTCACAGGGGTATAATGGCATCAATGTCTTTCTGTACCACTTGGATGCATTTCTCCTGATATGTCCTAAAGTCACACGTTGTTTTCTAGTTTGCAAATGATTAATGGTCCTAGCCATCCATTGTCAATTATTGCTATATAAAGTTATTTTTTACATTCTTATTTTTTTCAAAATACTAGCAAAAATCCCCCTAATTTTTCAAAATTCGAAATGTCAGATTTTGTTATAGCAAACATTTCAACCAATTAGTTGAAAAAAGAAGTACAGGAAGTTTTGTGATTTTTTTCTATCTTTTCAGTTTATTTTTAATAATTTTAATTTCAATAAACATTAAAAAACTCAGGCAAACAATGCCACTTGAAATGGTTAAGTGTTGACAAATATGACCAGTGGTATGTTCTCACACAGCTTTGCCTATAGTAGGATTCAGTAACATCTGGGCCATTCAGTCAGTGCAGACTACAGAAATCTGAATCAAAGTGACACTTGTCTGGGGACAGTCTTTGATTCTATAAACTATGGGTGCTTTATTAGTCACAACCGATTGTAAAATGTGTATTTTTGAAACACCTGGTGGTAGGGGAAGAGAAATAATAGTACCTGTGAATTATATGCCAGATATAATATATTCAGCTGTAATCCAGCCTGCCAGTTTCTCTTTGCAAAATTCCTCCAGCATGTGTATCAGACTTAAAAGAACATACAGAAATGTATTTAAAAGTATCTAAGAAGATCTCAGAGCAATCGACCTGTCGTGTGAATTGCAGCAACTGGTAGAATCAGGAAATATTATTTGGGTTCTTTATAAGCAATTCTCTTACCTTCTCTGATGTGAAGAAGATGCCACAATTGATTCACTGTCATTTTTATTAAAATAGAAATCAAAATTAGATAAATATCATGTCAGACTATGTGTCATCCCAGACATAATTTATTTTTTTACTCACTGTTGCTGCTTCATTTGGTACAAACCAGGAGGAAATACCAGACCCAGCTACAAAAAATAAGGTACTGAGGATCTTCAGGGCTACAGTGAGTGAGAAGACTGCCCCAGTTATTAGTGTTACCTAAAACAACTGACAGGAATAGTCTCACATCCAGCAAGGGTTTATCATAGTGTTTATAGTAAAGAATGATGAAGTTAACTTTTCTTCTACCCCTGTTAAGCTTGCTTTATCCAGAAAATTATTGCTATTGAAACTTTAAGTTGTTTTGCTTTGTCTAACTTTGAAATATTTTCTTACAGTGAAAGGTTACCAGAGTATGGCAACATGTTACTGAGCAACACTGGACTTCATACCAACGGCCTCAGAGAGGCTGGGGGAAAATAGCCACAAATCTAGTGGAAATAGGTGACGCAGAAGTCTGCGCTATGTCTAGTTTGTTCACAAAGAAGGGGTGCTCATGTCATGGCCTTCCTACTCATCTGTAGAGTTGCCCAGCTTTCTCTATGGACTGTGTAGGAAATGCAGGCTCGTACTTATGTGAACTGCACCTTCACTGGATATCTAATACACACAGTGCAATTTTCACCTCTCTTCTCTTGCACTGCTGCAGAAATGTGCATTTTGAGTGGGTGCGACTGCCACTTGCTGGTCTTTGCTTTCTGGTGCCACTCTCTCTCTCCAGACTGTGGAGGGTGGCAGCTTCGTGTCCATGCCCTTGGGTGTCACCTCCATGCAGGAGCTCATCTGGCAGCATTGCAGCTGTGAAGACAGGGGAAGGTAGCAACTGATGTCAAAAAGCAGCAACTTAGTTATTTTAATCTAGCTGGAGTATGAATAACTGCAGCAGTACAGAATTATTGATGGAAACTGTCAACTTGGGCCGCTTTTATTGAAGTCCTTCAGGAGCTTGTTTTGGGGATGATATTATTTAAGATTATAGTTAGGAGTTTAGAATAGGTAAAATGATTGCTAAAAACTTTAGGCAGCACAAAGATGCTTAGGGGAAAAATATTGTTGAGGCCAATGGACAGTGTGGTTTATGCTGTAAACTGTGTAGAGTCCAGCTACTGTGCCTTAATAGAAGAAGGCCACAGACTGATGAGGAAAAGGGACCTAATGCCACACTCACAGGGCAGGAGGCTGCATTCAGGAAAGCAGTGTTTTGGAAAAGAATCCTGAAAAGGTAAGGCATCCTGAAAAGGCATTTACTGTGTGTTCCCAGTGTGACACTGTGACAGAAAGAGCTGATACAATGCTTGGATAAATTGATAGCAAAATTGAATATGCAGATAGGACAGGGAAAATGAGACTATTCGATAGGTAACAAGACCAGCCACCAGACCCTTTATGAAACAGCACGTACTGTACCAGCATCCACATTTTGGAAAGGGTGTTGAAAAACTAGAAACAGTTTGAAGAGTTACAAAGAGGACACTGGTTTAAAAAAGAATCCCTACAACTGGGTGGTAAAACGGTTGCATATATTTAGCTTACCAAGAAAGAAGGTCTAGGGGAAGCCAAATGGTGTTTTGTAAACAATCTTGTTGGTAGAAAATGCTGACAGCAGATGGAGGTCTTAACAGATCCAGGGTCTGGAAGCTGAAGTTAGCAAAGTGCAAGCTGGCAGTAAGTTTATATTAATGCTGACAGGACTGACACTCCTCACACAAACAAAATCCAGGTGTTCTCCGTCGCACTACAAGTGCACTTCCAGCCACATGAAGGACATGCATGAGCCATGCAACTGAAGGCTGCTTACCTGTCTCACCTTACGGTGGTTTTATATCTGCTGTGTCACTGGCAAGTCAGTGTTCCCCCACTGTGCAACAGGCAAGAGGACTCTATTCAGGTAACTGCTTTGTATTTCCCTTGCATGTGCTTTTGGTCGCCCAACAGAAGAGTAACCCCCGCCCCTCCCCACCCACACACTTCTGTTAAAAGAAGGCAGCAGATAGTGAAGCATGAGCTGCTTTGGTCCTTAGCTACATTTTTATGGACTACAGAGAGGCTGGCAACAGGAAGCAGATCATTGGGTAGATGAACCAGGCAGACTAGAGTTGGCCCCTAGACTGTCCCTTCTCAGGGACAACTTTAAGATATTTAACTAGACTACAGACAGATTAGAATACCATAATGGTGCATCTGACTTGAAATATCTAGACAATTAACAGAATATATAGTATATATGAAAAATAATTAAATTAATTAGAAAAAAAAATCGGAAGGGGACATGAATAAAACAGACATTTTTAGTGAAATAAGAGAGTTCTAAAATACTGGGTTAAGTTTTTGCAAACAGGTTTAGATACAGAAACATAAAAATTTCTATACTAGGTCAGACTAGGGGTCCACTTCATTTAACATCTAGGTTTAATGATATGGTGGTCAGGAAAAGATCTTTTGGAGAGCAGACTGTCTATGGGATAATATGTAAGGAGTTTCCTAGTTCATATCAGTAAGTCATTTATGTTGTGATGGTTACATTTTTTTCTTTTTGTTTTTAGTTTAATGTAACTGACAGTCTGCTGTTGATTTGACATGACAGTTGAGAAGAGGCTGAGTGTATGTTCTGGTGCCTAATCTGGGACCTCTTCTAGTTTTATTTACTTATTAGTGAAAATACATGATCTTAAATTGATTATTTTGTGCTGCTGTCCCATAAAGTAGCTTTAGATAGTTAATTATAACAATATGCATATGACTAGTTGTTATTTTTATCTTAATTTTGGTATTGCCAAAGTAATTTTATTTGGGATTATTTTAAGGACATATAATCTCAGAAAATAAAAGATGTTGTTAATATTTAATCCTTTTTGAAATTTATGTTTCCTCTTTGGCTTGTTGGGGCCTGTTGGCAGTGAATTTCACTGTGTTATACACTCTGGGCAGATGATCACCAATCTGTAATCCTGTGTTTTGATTTGGTTGAAAGTCTGTTGCACAATGTGACCTGGGATGAATGAATATTCATGTCCCTTTGTGTTTGTTGCTTTGACTCTCCTCTCTCCTAAAATTACTTTTCTTTTTAGTAATTCTTGTCACTCATTTCTATATTTCTTTGAATATATTGATATTTCTGCTGTTTGACAGAAGAATGGGTTATCCTCCTCAAAAACTACCTAAAAAGTAGTGCCTAGTCCAAGATCTATGGAAGATCATCCAAGATCATCTGGATAGGAAGACTGACATCCAGAATCTCACTGCACTGTAAGAGGTGGGTTTGGTGTAGCTCAGACAATTCACATCCTAGAAGTCTGTCTGTCTGCCTGTTTTTTAATTACAGAGGGAAGCATAGTCTCCTTTATGAGACTGCACACCTACATTTTGGAGAGCTAAAGTTAGGTGAGATCAGTCCTAGCCGTGTGACCAAAAGTGAATCAGTATCATCCAATTTTTTCAGTATCTCTTTCCATATTGTTCTTTATAAAGCACAAAATTTTCATTCTTTTTTTTTTTGGACACCCATTGCATAGAATCACAGAATTGTAGAATGATTCAGGTTAGATGGGACACGTGGCGATTGTCTAGTCCAGCCTCTTACTCAAAGCAGGGCCAACTTAGGTCAGGTTGCCCCGAGCTTGGCCCAGTCAACTTCTGAATATCTCCAAGGATGGAGGCTCCTCAGCATCTCTGAACAGCCTGAAGAGCTTGACTGCTCTTATTATGAAGATTTTTTTTCCTTATATCTGTTTTGAATTTCCCTTGCTGTAATTTGTGTCCATTGTGTCTCATCCTTTCACTGTGCACCACTGAGAAAAGTCTGGCTCATCTTCTTTATATCCTTTCATTAGATAGTTGCAAACAGCAATAAGGTCTCCTCTTAGCCTTCTCAAGACTGAAAAATCCCAGTTCTCTCAGCCTCTCCTTGTACGTCCCTCCTTGCTCTAGCCTTAATCACCTTTATTGCCCTCTGCTAGATTTGATGAACTTGCTCCAGTTTGTCAATGTGTTTCTTGTACTGGGGAACCCAGAACTGACACAGCACTTAAGATGTGTTTCCCCTACAGAACAGAGGGGAATAAACACCTCCCTCGACCTGCTGGCTGCACTTTTGCTAATGGAGCTGGTATGAGTTTGGCTTTCCTTACTGCAAGAGCTTTACTGTAAGCAAAAAATTCATAGAGGTGTGCAATATGAAGCCTGGGTCTTTTCTTAGGGTGGATGTAGTTAATGTAGAGCTCATCTGATATGGTTGCACTCGTGTCTTCCAGTGTGAATTGCTCTGTGTGAATAAACATGAAATTTGAAGTGCCATTGCTTAGTCACTGAGAGTGGAATAATTTCAGCCATCAAAATGTTAGGCGTCTAGTCTGAGCTAAACATCTGCGGTTGCTCTGTATGCAATGGAGAGAGAGAAATCTACAGAGAGTGATTCTTCTCACCTATTTTAGAGCCCTATTTTATGAGGGAATGACGTCTTATTGGAGGGGTCTGGCTCTCTTCCTTGGTTACAGAATGAGCCTAGAAAGTTGGCTTGGACTGAACTCCTAATTGTTTAATAGATTTTTCTTGGTAAAATGAATCTTACCCTTACTGCAGTTAGGTCCAGTCCTTGCAATCTTCTCTTAAATAGACTAGGCAAAATGTGTTTACAAGTAATCCAATGCCCATATATACAGTTTTCATGCCATTAATATTCTAAACATTTTCTGCAAGTGTGACCTCCAGAGTAATCAGGTGTGGTGGGATAGATGAGCCTACTTAAAATTATATTTTACCAAGCAAAACAGATAAAACTCAGTAACTAATTGTTTTAATTGCCTCATTCATCACATGACCTTGGTGATCTGATGTTTTCCACTCTGTTTCACTCATGTAATTCTTGTAGTAGAAAAACAAAGAACCGATGCCAAGTCTGAGCAAGAAGACATCCCCCAGAAGAACAGCTAGTACTGGGGAGATGTTTGCTTTGTGTTCCTGCTTATTGAAACATCAGGGACCTTTTGGCTGACCAGTGCAGATGGCTGCCATTAAGACTGAGAGCTGCCCAGAGCCGCCTGATACCAGACAAGGAAACGGTAGTTGTGATAGAACGACTTTGGCTTTTCATTCAAATAGTTCATTTTCATGATCTTTTTAAAAGGGTTATTCTATATTCATAGTCGTATCTCCACCAATGGTATATATATATTTATTTATAATGCTTCATACTTGGAGGAAGAGTTGAATATTTGTTGCTAGGAGGGAATATTCATTTTACATTGAGGTGCATAGCTTTCAAATCTGTAGCACTGCCTAACTCCTTTGTTGATGACAAAAGTGAGGTCTTCCACATAATGTGGGCCTACACTACCTGCTGAAGTTCTGTGTCCTTTGGGAGATTCAGACCACTAGCTGAGAATGGAAACATATCCCAATTAGTTAATAAAACTGAACTTGGTAATGTGGTAGCCTGAATACAATCACCCTTTCAGAGAGAACCTAGAAAAGGTGGTGGTTAAGCATCTCCTCACTTTTCTGCATGTCATCAGTGCATTTCAAAATCAGAGCCTGCATTTCTCTTGTGGAGCAGAAGCAGAATGATTGCATTCTTTTCTCCACAAGACGATCAGATATTTCTATTGTAAAATTTATCATCAACTTCAAAGGTTCACTGCCATGCATCAACACTTTGTTCCCTCCGTCATTTTCTCATGTTCAGGCTGTTGAGAAACACTGTGCTGTGTTGTCTTTAACGTACAGATGATACCCAGGTTTGAACTCTACTGGGACTCACCAGAGCATCATTCAAAATCCACAGCTGTTTTGGGTGTTGTTTTCATTTGCTTAGTGACACTCTTACTTAGAACGCATTATACTTGGGTTCTTTCACCTATAGAATTTGTTTTTGTTCTTGATCTGAGTGACGAGTATGGTCTAGCTAAAGCAAAAGCCCTCTCAGTGAGGGTGTAAGTGTACATGAATACATTAAAAATACTTGCCTTGGTATAATTTAATCCAGCCTTGAAATAGTTAGCATAATTTATTCCAAGATTGAATAGATTAACATAGTCTATAGTAGAGTGTCTACTAGCCAAACTCTGCTGAAAAGATATGTTCTTCCTAGGTAAAATGCTGGGGATGTAAAATATTTAATTTACATTGTGAAGCACAAAATAATGAGACTAATTAGGTATGTCAACTGCTTGTTATTTTAACATCTTTATGCCTCCAATGCATGGTTTCAGCTGTTGATTTAAAATGCTTTATTTTAAAAAAAGCTCTTTATCAGTATTGCTGGCTTTTGAAGTGAGGAAAGAAAAATGTTTGAACCCGATGGAGTACGCATGGTGAGAAGCACACATTCTTTATTTGTAGTGGCAAACTTCTGGCTACCTTGGGTTAAAATGAGAATAAAGAAAAGGCAATTTAGGTCAGGGACTCGAGTTAAAGACTACAGGAATGCCTGAGGACAAACTCAAGCTGTCAATAGGAGCTGAAACCTTATTCTCACTGCTATTTTAAAGCCAACTGGTCAAAATTAATAAAATAATTTCAAATGTAAATAAAATTTAAAATGTTGAGTAAGAATAGAAGGGCTCCAGCTGAAAGCAAGAGACTCATAGCCTGGGTGCTTTCAAAATAAATCAAATGTTGGAAATGAAAAAAAACAAGAAAAAACATATTTTTTTCAAAGTGCTAGTCTGTGCAACATTCACAAATGGAATACTTATGCAGTTCAGGTGCCCTATCTCAAAAGGATATAACATTACAAAAAAAAAAAAAATCAGAGGAGGACAACAAAGATAGATAGTCAAATGTGTGGAATAATGTCAACATCAGAAACAGATAGTCTAGGGCTCTGCAGCTTGGAAAAGAGATAAATGAGGGCAGATGGGATAGAGGTTTATAAAACCACGAGTGGCATAAAGAATGTGATTAGGAAATGGTTGTTCACTGTCTCTCTCAACACTAGAAGCAGAGAACACCAAATTAAATGACTGTGTGATAGTTTAAAGAGAAGTTGGTATTTTTTCATACATTGCTACTAAGGCTGTGGAACACATTGTCATGCAGTTGAGTAAATCCCCAAAGGTTTTCATGGCTTCAAACAAGAGTAGTCAAATTTGTGGGAAAGAAATCACTCAAGGGCTATTGAATACACAAATCCCGCTTCTGGAAAGGAAGTCCCTGAGCTGCAGACTACTAGAAACTGGAAAGGGAAATTGGGGAATCATCACTACATGCTTGACCTACCCTTAGACTCTTCTTGTAGGCGTCAGTCACTGGCTGTTGTCAGAGTCTGGATACCAGATCTTTTGTCTGACTCCATACAGCTTTTAGACTACCACATGGAGATCAGCAGCACTGTTAGCCCTGTCCCTCTGACCTCTGTAAACATCTTCAGCTGCAACACCTTAATTGTGAGTGTGAACCTTCAGTATTCTCAAAATGAACACACGATATGTACACAGCAGATCATTTCACTAATAGTGATATCCATGAAACTATATTGAAGCAGACTTATGGGCAACTCTAAGCTAATCGATTTGTTTGCCCAGCTCTTTCAGCATATAAAATTCTGTGTTAATACTAGTCATAATAGGCTTCTAGCCGTTAAAACTCCCTCCAATTTATGGTAGAGTTAATGCTGAGTGTCTTCTGTGACACCTAATTTAAATGATTACTAAATAATCATTCCAAGGTATTTTCTTTGGTAGTCATTAGTTAATTGCCAATAAAACAGTGCCACTTGCCAAACAGAAATAAAGTACCTATTCTTCCCCTACATCCTGACCCTTCAGTAATTCTCTTAGTGATACTTGCTGGCAATAGAAATGTTTGGCAGTAGCAGCTGTTTTTCTAAAGCAATGAAATGCCAACAGCGTGAACAACAAGGTGGCTCTGAGTTTCTTCTTACATGATTCCTGCCATCCACAAAGCAAAGATGCTAAAAAATAAGCTCCCAATGTTCCAATAACCCAAGAGTGTGCACATTTTTCTACCTCATTTGCCAGCAACATAAAGTCCCAATATTTGCCTTGCTGACGATAACTGTCTTCAGTTTGTGGGTGAAGGAAATCTGGGAGAACTGAAAATCCAATCAACTGTAGAACTGCATCTTGGCAAGCAGAGCTGAAATAAATCAGGGGGATCCAGTGAGGGCCAGTATGAAGTGGTTTGAAAGGGAAGAATTCATGAAATCATGAAATAGATAAGAATAGGAGAAGAGAGGGAAATTGGTTTGGTAGTAGTTGAACGCAGAAATTGGGAGTGTGGGCATTATCACTGAAGATAAATTGAACAGAGGTTAACAAAGAGTGAGACTGTCATAATAAATTGTGCTTACTGGAGGAGTAATTGAAATGGCTCTGTTAACTCCAATGGGAATTGGATCAGGCTCTTTAAAGTCCAGCAGGAAAATTTAAGTTAGCTTTTGGCATTCGGTTTTTGTGGGGATAAAAATGCTTCCAAAGGAAGATCCTAGAACTTCCAGCATTGTGGACAATAATGTTCTCTTTGAATTATTTTCAAACTAATTGAATTAACACTGCTGAAATGTAGGAGGACACGTGGGTGAGTTCCCTGGAAAACACTTCAGTCTTACAGTTGCTATTAAATATGTGAACTTCCCTATTTTTCCTCAAATATCAAAGCCAAAACCAAACAGTACATTTTAATACGTAAAGAAGATGCTTCACTTACAATATGTGAAGCTAAAATGCTAATAAAACTGTCACACTGAATGAATATTCCATAGATCCTGATCTTGGACCTGTAATTCTTGAAAAAAGTTGCTAATATGA
Source organism: Apteryx mantelli (assembly GCF_036417845.1). Lineage (NCBI taxonomy): Eukaryota > Metazoa > Chordata > Aves > Apterygiformes > Apterygidae > Apteryx > Apteryx mantelli. The sequence goes on along the minus strand of NC_089979.1, from coordinate 19,603,779 downwards.
GTATCTCAGTTTAGGTGAGCAGTCTCTTAGTATTAGTCTTATACCTGTTGGCAAGGTTGTGCCCCATAGGTTTGACCAATGTCCATCAAAGTATTACTAAAGACCTTCTCTGAGTAGTTACCTGAGGGCAGATAGTATAGAAAGCAGAGCATTTTATCAGAGCTGATGGGTACAACAGCAGGCACATTGAGTTGAACAAATAGTTAAAGCAGGAGGGATTTTTCAAAGAATAATTTGCAGTCATTGGACATTAATTGATTTTTTCTGAGTTTTTTATTGTGATTGTAAAGTCAATGTCAGGGAAGGACAGGCAGCAACGTAGTATTCTCTCAGACTACCATGTTTTCATCAAGTTGCAGCTGACAAGCAAGCTTTGTTTATATCACTTTGGATGTCTAGTTCAACCACAGCAACATGTATTATTTCAACAATTGTCACATCAATCAGGCAGTAAATTCCAAATAAACCTTCTTAACTTGGGTGTATACCATCTGACATGCAAACAGATGCACTTCCATTAAAAAAATAGTCATGGCAATAGACATTAAAACTGTTGTGGTAGCTGAGGGCCTGAGACTACTTTCCTGGAAATCAGTGGCAAAACTCTTGTTCCTTTCAGTGAAAGCAGAAGTAAGTTGCAAGCTAGGAATTTACAGTATCAGTTAGTTCTTTTTATCTTGATGAAAATATGTCTACAAATGTCCTCTGTTTAAGAAACAACACTCTATGTCATGAAAGACATACATAATTTAATGACAGAATTTTAGTGGTGCCATGGCTAACTGGAGTAAAATTAAAGAATGAAATGCCACCTGCTATTTTCTGAACTAACAAAATCCATAAAACTACTTTGCTGATTCTCCACTATCTCACTTCACCTTTGAAGAAGGTTTACACAGTCTTACTCTAGAGAAGTGAGCAATGTTGATTATGTGCCAGGTAAATCAGACAAAACAAGTGGCAGTACGGCAAAACCCAGCCGCTGATTCTGCAAGGAGTCTCAGAGGTGTGGCGCTTCCGCTGGCACAGGGTGAGCTTAGATCCACCTAGTATGAGAGTGAAGGTAGAAAGTACATACAGAAAGCATTTTGACTGTATTTATTTGTAGGTGCTGTCTCAATAAAAGATGTAGTGGACTGCGTATCTTTATGTGCTTGCGTTAGGAGGCCACAGCAGAAAGCAATGCAAAATTCCTCTTGTCTCGGATAAAAGGCACAGTGAGGGCTGCAAGTATTTGATTTTTGGGGGTTTGAAGGTCAAGAACTAGCACAGAGCTCTTCTTTCCATTTATTTTTTCGGGGTTTCATATTCCTTTCTGATTGGCCTCTTGTAACCGGCCCCTGATTCATACGGTTCCAAACACAAATGGATTTAGACCTTATTGCACAACTGAATGAAAGAAAAAGAGAAAAGGGGAAAAAAAGCCTCCGCAACAGTCAATAATAATTGGCAGTTCAGTGTCGATACAAGGATCCATGAAATCGGATGCTTTATAAACCCTTGGGACTTTCAAAACTGGATCCAAACTCCTGAAGCAGCAGCTAACCTGCCTGCCATCACATGGCATTTCAGCTGATTCTAGGACCGGGAAGTAGAGAGGTGTATGAATGTGAAATGTACACTGATTTTTTTTTTTTAACCTCAAAACATTTCCTCCATTCTGAATTATGGTTCAGGTCAGTCTGTAAGTTATATGAGCCAGTTTGCTGATCCCTAGATATGAGACTCAGGGGAGATAAAGCCAGACTCCAAAATAATCATTCAAAAATCCAGTCAGAGGAAGGCTGAATATGATACTTCTGGGGATGGTGGCCTGTGGAGGGAGGAAAAATATCATAAAAATGAGCGGGGGGGGGGGGAAAGAAAGAGAGCCATTTGCATCATGGGAAAAATACTTTCTTCTGCAAAACTTTGCAAAGAAAAAAGGTATTTGTCTTTCCAGCTCCTGCTTTTCTCTAAATTTGAAGTGGGTCCTCCAGAGTGTGTGACTTCTTGATGTGTATGCTTCCTGCTCTTTACAAAGATCCTTGCTGCACTCATCAGTAGCACCATGACATAAGATCTCTGTTAAAGGTTTGCTTCAGTAGACTCACGAACATTCATGGCAAGAGGGAAACATATTTTAGTAATAAAACAGGCAGAGACAGTGAAGCTATATGCAAGGCAGCACCTAGTAAACCTACAAATTTACTTCAGGATTTTAAAGCCTGAAGTTCAGGAGTTTAGGGGTTACATATATATATATACATTTTTATGCCTAGCTTGGGCAGACAACAGCTGGATGTGGATAAAAGTGACCATTCATGTGTTTGGCTGGTCATCTGCATGTGCAGTTAGTGAAATTAAGAACTGTTTTTAGCAATATGCCTGCAATTTGCATGCATATTTCTGCACTTAAAACATCTGACAATTTGGCCTACAACCTATTTGCCAATGTTTCCATCAGTAAGTGTGGGGAAATTGTTCCTTCAATAAGCACACAGGGATACCGTGAGGCTAAATTAGTTTTTTTGGAAAGCACACTAAAATACATGGATGGAGAGCACAATGTAAGTGCAAAGTATTTTTTTAATGTAGACTGAGTCACATTCTCCTATGCTATGTGTACAGCTGAAATAGCTGTTTAGTATTAGCTTTAATTAGGAAAAGCCTGCAAAGTGTTCTGTGTGCTGTATGGTATGATCATCATTGATGTAAGAGCACTTGTGCTTGAGGTCTTGTGTGCTGAGTACTTTCTCATGAACCAGCCTCAAAAATGGGAATGCAACAGGAACACAGGTGAACCTCATATTTACCAGTACACACATCTGGTGCAGAAGCCTTGAGCTTGCCAATCATGTAGATTATTTCGCAGATGTGATTTTTTTCTCTTTAAACTGTTGACATTTTAAAGGTACCAGTTGCAAACACATCTGGTGTAGGATGCAGAACTAAAATGAGCAGCTCCCTAGCACTCCTGAAACACACTATAACTGCTAGCACAGACAACCACAGCTTCACATGAGCTTCAGTTCCTTTGGCTTTATCCATCTACGTGCATAGGAAATTAACTGTGCTTTAGCGGGCTCAAGCGTGTCAGATTGATTGCTTCTATGAACTGAAGCTGAAACTGGGAATGGGATTTTGAGCTATAAAGGGAGAGAGGTAAGTTGGTGAGTCGACTTCTACTGAATTCTGGATGAGATTTTCAGAAATAGATGGGTGTATTTGGATACCTGGATCCATTTATAAAAGGCTAATTTTTAAAAATGCTCTATCTACTGCAGTGTCTGTGGAAGTTAATAGCCTATATGCTGTTACTATGAGCAAATCAGGGGTCCTTAAGAGCCCACAGACTTCTGTCTACCTAAAACCACTATAATTACATTTGACATGGTGTGCATTTAAAAAAAAAGTCAGAAAAAAAAAATCCTCTAGAAGCCAAAACTTCTGTACGGGACTCCATTTGGCCCCAGTACAGCAACAGCAGCTCCTGACCTGCCAGGCTGATTCCAGATTTCAAGCGGTCTAGTGAATTGTGACAGACTGGCGTCAGTCTTGTATTTCTATCTTATGAAACATTTTCAATGTAATATTTTAATTAAGATCAGCTTTGCACACTGGCATCAGAAAACTCATAACTTCCCACAATCAAATATCACTGGAGAAAACAGTAAGTAGTTGACTACAGATCTGTGTTTAACTTTGAACCAAGGTGGGAACCTGCTTCAGTTTGTCATGAAGCGTCTAGCTGCAGCCTTAAGGTTCAATTTTGATTCACATATAAGAAAAGGTTCTGTATAACATATAAAAATTTCCAGTATATCTGTTGCACAAATACAGAACTCACTCCTTGGTTTCAAATGGATTTTCTGACTTTTAACTAGTAAATCTGTAATGGAGCTGGGAATTAAAATTAATTAAAAACAGGACTGTTCAAGAAATTCAGTGTCTGAATCAATTTGTTATTGTTATTTTCCCCAAGGATTGCAGTCACTAAACGCTATTTCCAACTTTCCGTATAGGCAGCATTCATGAAATCTGTGCACAGACTGTCTGCGGAAATCAGGTTGTTTTTGAACAAAGATGCAGACTGCGGTGCCTAAGTTTTTAAATTTGTAGCTTCCAGGATAGTTCAAGAAAACATCTCAGCTAACTTCTAAATGGAGTAGTTGTCGCTGTAGGTGTAACAGCCAATCACCACCTCTCCAGTTAATTTGCATATAATGAGTCTATTGTTCATAATGTGTTAGCATCCGGAGAGAGCCTGTTGGCTTGTCAGGCGTCTCTCTGATAGATTACTTGGACCTGTCATGACTCTTCAAGGATTCCTGCTAAGAGGCAGGGTAAATTACTCTCTGTGGAGCTCCGTGCTGCTGTGACTAGGCTGTGGTTCATTTAAATTGAGTTCAGCTATTACTACATCACACTGCAGCATGTGCTATAGACAAAGAAACTTGGGGTTTTGTGCAGCTTGAACAGCAGTGCTTGAAAGGTTCCTCGAAAGTTGATGGTTTGGCTCCGCTTTACATGTGGGCAGATCCTTAGGTGCTGTGCATGGCTGTAGCGCTGATGCCTGCAGTAGCCCCAAGTGAAGTTGGTGTCCTTAGCTGCACTACCCTTAGTAGTGAGCTGTGGGACTCCCCACCACAGAACACTGCAGGAACACAGGTCCCATGAGTTCAAGGAGATGTTGGATTGGTCACTGAAGGTGAAGTTTACTGAGACAACTAGATATGAAGACAGTGCCTCTTCCCCAGAAAGTCCCCAAGCTGTAAGGTGCTGGATGCTATGAGAGTGTTCAGGGATGTATCCCCAGATCCTCACCCTGCTCCTGTGCTCTTCCCTAGACATTTGCTTTTGGAGGCTGACAGAGACAAGGCACAGAGCTAGACTCTCTGTCCTCACCCAGAATGATTATTCCCCAGTTCTTCTGGATGGGCCCCTTACTCCTACCCTCTTTCAGGCCACATAATACTTCTATTGATCACAAGCTCCTAAGTCAATTTATGTATATGCATGTGGTCTCCAAACTGCAAATTAAGAAATAGTTTCACCAAAGGAAAACACTGATCACTGCATAATGCCAGTGTTGGACAGTTGCCATTTGAGTTCTGTGGACTGATGCTTTGTGAGGCTCTTCTGTACTGATGAATCTACTCCTTAAAGTTGAAATTTTAAAAGAGATTTAATACTAAGACTACCAATTTTCAAATTAGTGGAAAATCACTGTTGGTGCAGTCTTTGGGCTTCTCATACAGAGAATATATGCTCAGTTTTAATTATTTAAAAACACTTAAGAGATGCTAGGAAACAAAGCTACATTATTCTGGCATTACAGCTAAAGAAATATAGTAATTTGAGGGTTAAAAAAATACTACAGGAATGTTGCTATTGTCTCAGAACAAAGCATTATGAATCCAGGACATTCAAAGTTAAAGTTGCACAAAGTAAGTTTGTACTTAAAAAATAAATCTAGGTAAATGAAGATGTGGGGATACATATTTAAGACAACTGAATGATCATAACAATCTTGAACCAAACCTTTAGCTCCAACATGAAGAGAAAAAGTATGATGAAAGTGGAGTATGTCTGTAAGAGTCAGTATAATCTAATTTGTGACTGTGCACACTTCTGACTGCAGGGAAGGCCAAGGTACTAAAAAGTTGTTAAATAATGTTATAGTTAGAGGTAGGATCAAGCTTGCTTTCATCCAATTGGGGGCTGAATGCCTGGAGTATCAGCTGCACAGACTTTACCTATTAAATTTATACTGTGGGTCCCTGGAACTTGCAGAGCCCTCACTCAAGCACACGCAGCTTTAGCTTCACTGCTCATATGATCTAGCCTGATGGATTAAAGCCAATTTGGGTCTGTCTACATAGATTATAGTAATTATCTACAGTGTCTGTATGGACTGATTCACCGACTCTGCGATTCCATGGCTGGGATGCAGCCACTTCTCTGGGGAGCGACAGCAACAGGAGGCTGCAGTGCACGGCAGAGGCAGATTGACAGGGCATCAGGGTGGGTAGGGAGCAATGTAACGTTACCACAAGCACTGTCTGATGACGTACATAATTTTTGTAGCATGGAAAAGGAATGTCTGTCACTATTTACTATTGAGATTTCATCCAGGCCTCCTTTAAAACATAGGCAAGCAAAAAATAAAGTGTGTTAGACTTACCTGTAGGAAGAAATAGACGGAAAGTAACTTCTTGAAGTCATGTTTGGCAAAAATATTATAAAAGTGTATTTTAATAGAAATTTTTTTGGAATGAGGGGGCATTTTTACGATACTTTCTAAGAACTAAAATATTCTCCTTTGCACTTGTTCACAGCATGATTATCTCTGGTTTTAAATTTTGACCTGGTAGAAGGTTAGATTTCTAAGATACAACATTCTGAAGTACTGAACTATCAGAGACCTTGGATTTAAATTTAAGATTTCATTGTAAGAAACAGTTCCTTAGAAAGGTATTTTTAAAATGGAAAACTCTTAAAACAGGCAGTGGCCTAGATGGATGAAGAATCTTATTAGTCTCCTAACAGCAAAATATGCTGTTTTTAGGGTGCTGTATTATTAGGTGGGGGTAAAATTATACACACTTTATTAGTGAGAACCTACTCTGGACTTCCAGTCCTTGGACTAATAAATTGTGAACCAGGGAGTACACTGAATTGTCTGCTGAAAATGCTTCCCTAAATGGGAATGTTTTGATCCAGCTCGTTTGCTGGTGCTGCCTCTGAGTACCCAACCCCTCCAGTCCCAAATACCACACCGTGCTTAGAGAGGCATGACACTGGTGAAGAAAACAAGGAAGGCCTAGTGCCTTTCATCCCTCCTACACCCCTCACACTGCTGACTGTCCACTCATCTGCAAATATTTTTTTTTAAGCAAGGGATTTTGGAGTCTGTATTTCAGCTTCAGTTGCCTGATTCTTTCAGGCTTGAGCCTCCTGTCCTTCACAAATGAATAAATGCTGCTCCCTGCTGGAAACTCCGAGTATGTTTCAGTCTACCGGTGTTTTTCTTATTAAAAGAAAGTGATAAGAAGTGTAAATACCTATTAAAAAATCACAAGTGCTGTCCCCTGAAGAGTGATCTCACCATTGAACAACATTAGTACAATGCTGCTGTATTTCTTACTGCGCCGTGCTCTTCTGCAAGGCCACCATTCTGCAATGCTTGAGACGTATCCACAAGTGTTGGTGTACCCTTTCTATGAAGTCCTGCTTCTCTCTTGGCAACACAGAAATGAGAGAAGCTGTACAGAGACCACCAGGTAGCCACTCTTCAACCTCACATAAAACCTGTTGTATTTACATGCCTAAAAATGTAGAGCTGTTCCTATTAACTTTCTGTATAAAAAGCCACATTTAGCAAATAAACAAAGTAATCCTCCACTGAGCATTTCATATATGAGGCATATACACACAAAGAAGTAGGCAAAGAGGAAGTGTTTCTTTTATGACTGATGAACATTACCAGCATTTCTGAACTTGGGTCCCTAAAGTTATGACATCCAAAGTGTGCTCATTGATGCCTGAAGGCCTACATGTTGGATCTCACTTGGGAGGAGATCTGACTGATCGTAACAAGATCACACATTTCATTCACAAGAGGTGAGCTAGCTTGACAAGCTGTCATGCAAAACCACTCTACCTGGGCTAATTTAAGCAGGGGATATATTCAAATCTATCCTGGACTAGGCCAAATTCTGAACATCTGTTCCAGCTAGCTTGGCTAGGCTTTACGTAAGGTGACAGAGGCAGCATCCTTTAATGGTATGCTAAGATACTTTTACAGAGTACAAAGAAATCCTTACTAAACTGAGTCAAAGAGCCCTCAGCTCTGGGGGATGCTACTTCCTAGCACTCACAGTACTCTTGCCTTGTCTCTTCACGGCCAGTCCCTCCGTACAGTAGAAGGGCTGTGGTGCCGGGGTATTTAGATCTGTCTCTTATCTGTGAAGGACTCGTAGGACTGGGAGAACTATCCACGTGTGGTTTATATGTGCCAAGTGTTAATTTAACAGTGTATACAATGCAGCTGCAGTCAGGAACAGAATCAGCCTAGGATAAAGAAACTTGCAAAGGCAACAGTGCTTCAAGGAACAAAAGGCTCATCAGAATATGTCAACTTATTTGCCTTCTTCTAGCAGTAGGTGATACTGGACCAACTTCAGTCTAGCTTTCATGTCTCTTGACTTCCCTTCCATACCTCACTCTGGTCTAACATCCATGTTTTTACAGCCTTCACCTCTAGCAATCATTGCCTCATTCTCTGCCTCTACTCCTTCCTCAGTTGTGGTTTCTGAATTATTGAGACATCTTTTTTGCACCCACTATGTACAATGATTCTTTTATAAACACTGTATTTACTAAGGCCTTAAGCCAGTACTCGGTGATGTTGGTGGGATTCATTCCACTGACTGCAGAGAACTCTGGAACACACTTTCTCTGTGAACTACAGTACTGATTTCGTTACTTAACCCTTTTCTTAAGTGACGGAATATCACTGTGGCAGCCAATATGTTCCCAACTGCAAGCCTTGTCTTGTCAATTCCCACAACAAAACCTGGACAAGACATACCACATTAAAGGAAAGACAGCCAAGGCAATATGGAAGAAAGCTGAGGTTCTATTTTTCCAGTTTTGTGGGAAGTGGATGGTAATTGTGGTAATTGTTGTTAGTTTCAGGCCAGAGTCATAGTTCCCTCACTGGGTCTCAGTCCCTGGTTCCTCTGAGGTCAGGTTGGAAAGGATGAATCAGAGGTGAGATCCAATGATGCATTAAGATTTTTCCCAGCAAAAACAGAATTAGAGGAACAAGCAAAACCAAATCCTCTCAATTAGTGTTCTTTCTTGAAGTCCAAGAAAAACCAAGGACTTCAGAGGGATACATCAGGATCCCATTTGATCTGTAACTTGAAATACAGTGTATCAATCACCATGATAACGCACACTGGAACTCCAAAACACTGAGCCTTAGCATGTTCCTTTTCTCTCTCTCTCTTTCACCTTCTGTCTCTTGGTTCCCTCTGAAATTCAGCCTTACCCCTGTACAACCACTTCTGTGGCCATTCACATCTACTGTGTCCTCTTCCCTTGACTTCCATTATCTGTGGATGCTGTCTGTAGCTTTCTCTCCTGTTCATGCTGCTTGTAACCTTTCTCTTCTCTGAACCATCTCCCACTGAATCCTGCTCTGTCAAGTGCTTTTCCCCTGCTATGGCATTCATCTTCTATCTCCATGTATACCTTCCGGTTCTGTTTATCTTCTTTTCCAAGTGTGAGAGTAAACAAAATCAGAAATCCTCCAGAAAGGGGTGTGAACCATATCTGCAAATGTTTATGGATTGTATTAGACAGATTCTGCATGCAACTTTAATACTGACTTTCCATTAGAGGGAGCAATGTCTATGGAATACATAGGATTTCTGCATCTGGCAAGCAATTATTACGTGTTTAATGTCTTTGTTTTTATTTTGCATTTTGTCCTTAGTGTAATACCCCTCAGTGCAGACTCTGAACATTTTAATGTTTTCCTTGTTAATGTACAATGGCATCTTTAAGTGAAAGCTTATTATAGATGAAAAGGTAGAAAGGAGTGTGGTATGAGTACTGACTGACTTATACAGAAATGATTTCAGTATAACTGAGGGCAGAAATATAGGCAAGGACAGTGTATTTTTTCTGCTTTTTCTTTTTGTCGTGTTTAGCAATTTAATTAACATTTTTACAGAAAAATAATTACAACTTTAATCAGTTTTACAAGATACAATGTCAAGTAAAATGTTAAAAACTCAGTGTTAAATAAAATTACCCAATAAAATCTTTATGCTCAATATGCTCTATAGATAGTTATTAATAGGGTACCAATGCTTCTCAGTCTGAATAGTTTCTTGGTTTCATTAGAGGTAATTAAAATATAGCTAAATGAAAAAGAATGCAAAGAAAGTACAAGTGCAGAAGAGAAATTTTTTTTGAAGAGCAGTGGGGTTGCAGGGAAAGGGTCCAGAACTAATGCTCACAGTAGGAAGGAGAATGCTCACAAGCATCACTCACTATTAGATGTTCAAGAATCAAAATGTGAGAGGTGGCACGGGGTGGGATTTCCTGAAGCAATAAAAAAAGGCATTTTTATTGAGATAAGACTGCTGCTTCTGTGCTTTAGTAGGAGTTGAGACAATGGAAAGACATGGCTGCATTAATGGCCACATTAAAATTTTTGATATGTTTTAGGTTCCACCACTGAACAGCTAGACACTTTCATTCAACATCAGCAACTGTTCATCAGTAGTATATAAACTGCATTTTTCAGTTTTGAGTTAGAGTTTGAGGCACTCAGTAAACATGAGAGATTATGCCCCTTAGAAAGGGCAAGACGTTACTGATCACTTTTCTGACCACACCTCTCCCCTGTGAGATGCAGAAGCTCCTGCCAAGCTCAGAAGAGCAGAGATGAACCATGCATCTCACAGCTGCTCCCCAGATGCTCTGGCTCCTAGACCGTAACCTGCACTGGCACTGCTTTTCAGGATCTGCCCACATGTTGTCTTTGACACCAGTTTGCCAAATACAGCAAGACAGAGACCAAGGAAGACATTGATAGATGGGAGTGAGTCCAGAGGAGGGTATTCATAATGCTTAGGGGGCTGGAGCACCTGATGAAGAGGAGAGGCGTGAGGGAGCTGGTTTGTTCAATCTAGGGAAGAGAAGGTTGAGGAGGGACCTAATTGCTGTCTGCAAGTATCTAATGGGTGATTATAGAGAAGGCAAAGGGAGAGAGACAGCTGACACAATTTGCAACATGGGAAATTCTGATTAGATATAAAGAAAACTCTTCATATGTGGCCCAGTGGTCAAATCCTGGAACTGGCTGGCCAGAGAGGTTATGGAATCTCCATCTCTGGAGATGTCTAAACTCAGCTGAACAAGATTCTCATCAGCCCAATCTAACTTTGAAGTCAGCTCTGCTTTCAGGAGGGTCTTGGCCCAAATCACCTCCAGATGTCCCTACTAACCCAAATCATTCCATAATTCTATTATTTTGTGAAATATTCAGTATAACCCAGGCTTTCTGGGTAGGCATCTCTAGCTGATGGATCAATTTTGGGTAAAAGTAAGGAAAAAAGTAATCAGATTAAAGTGGAAAGTAAAGGAAACAACCATGATTTGGGCTCTGAATTGGCCTTCATTGACTTCTAAGAATAGAAGAAATCAAGAACTGACTTCAGAATGAGATGTTTTATAGCAGTGCAAATACTTACTGGCCACAGCAGTCCTGAATAATAAGGAAGGATGCCTTTGAAGTTTGTGCTCACAACAGTTTCCTGTCACAGAAACACTCGTGTTGGGACAGAAGAAAGGCATTGGGTTACTTAAATGAAACATGACTCAGAGGAAAATGCACTCAAAATAAAATCTCAAGCTAAAGACCCTAAACTTGTGTGATATCAAATCACATGATTTAAACAAAAGTTACTACCTGTATATGTTGATGAAAGTTGTGTAGGTTCCAGATCTGGATTTTGTCTTCTGTTTGGATCTGGCTGCTGGCTGCTGATGACACTGGCCTGAAGGGGCAGGTAAGGACCCTGTGTCCTGTGTGAGGGTGCAAGCAGGGGAAGTGCATTATGCCTGAAGTACCGCAGTAGCTATTTCTTTCAGAGGTGAGGGTCTAAGTACAACTTCCATGGAGTACCAGATAAGGACTCTCCTGGCTATTAGGGAGATGGGCTCCACGGCAATGTCTGTATCTGAAGTTGCCTTGGTCATCCTTTTTGTAGAAATGCCAAGTCTCTGAGACAGATGGAGGCTTGGAGATATTCTTTGTTTTAGTAGAAGGGTAGTGTTGTGGTGTCTTGGGAAAGGCTGGCAGGACAGTTTTAAGGGAATCAGAAGAGGGGTTTATGAGAGTCCCAATCCTAAGATGCTCAGTTCTTTCCTCTTCAGGTTATATTTTACAGGCTGTAGATTACATTGGTCAAGCAGGAGCTTCCTTCCCTTTATAGATCTGGTCCTTAGATATTTTTATAAACTACAAAAATATTGGCAGAGGAGGAGAGAGCACCCAGAAGAAAGTGCCACAGTATTCAGGAGGACTTATGAACTGGCTTCTTTGGAAACTGCTGACTACGCTCTGTGAAGACCGTGAGACCAGAGACAAAACAAGAACCTACAAATATTTAAAGGAGATAGACATCAGGGAGAGAGGGGAATTATTTTGAGTTATTTCTGGAGACAAGATTAACAACAGCAAGACGAAGATAGGGTTGGCTAGATGATAGGAAAGACCAGGAACAAACCCTCTCTATCATGAGATTTGTTAAGCAACTGAGAGTATCACTAAAAATGAACTGGACATGACACCAGCAAAAGTATCAGAGACACATTCTACATTTTTGAGAAGGTATAGCAGATGATCTAAGATATTTGTTCTATTATGAGAGCAAAGAGAGAACTGTAGAAACTAAATAAAAGGCTTCAGAAATGCGTGAGAACATTTGTGCATCGCACAAATTATGAACTGCATTCTGTGAATTAATAGATGCCATAAGGAAAACTGTAAAGCTGTGAAAATTACTGTGTATGCAGACGATACTCTCCTTCACAAGTTACTTAAATTTTTTTTTTCTTTCTTGTTTTTTTCTCCTCACATTGCTAGGAACACTGCTTTCTGAATACATGATTAGGGGATTTCTTTTTCTAACACTTCAGAAACACTATTTTGATTCATTCTCAATGTTCAAAGTGCAAGACTGTAGTTTACTATGAGCCTGACTTCTTCCTTACCTGATACAAAGGCAAGAGTAATGAATCTAACTGTGGGATTTAGGTTTTTTCATCTTGATTAACTCTTTATTGGAACATTTCCTTTAGTTGATTCCTTTAGAAAAATCATTCTTGCACTGGATTATTATTAACTGGGGACATCAAAGAGAAAAAACAGTGTGAGTTAAACACAGAATGAACAATTTAATGGGAGATGCTTTAACACCCAACTCCCTACTCACCACCACCACCTCCTTCTGATACATAGATACTTTTGTTTTATTATAAGAGTGCACTTTTTTTTTTTGGAGGTGTTTAGTGCAGAGTTCTCTGTGGCGTTCTCTCTACTTACATCTCACAAACAGTACAGTGGGCTTTATAAGGGCTTTGTCATATATCTGGCCAGTATGGTATCCTGAATAAGTGAGAATAATTCCCTTGGCTTATAGTTGATGTATAGCATTAGAACTACTTGAGCTGAAAAGATGAATTTAATTATCTTTCTCCCCCTGCCTATGAAAAATCATTCTCTTACGTCTCTTGTCTAATATCATGTGGCTTAAGTTCTGAGACACTCCTAATTGCCTTGGGGGACTGTTCCTCATTTAAGAGACATCTGCATTTCGTGACTCCCTACCAGTCTATCGAGAATTCCTTCACACTAATTTCCATCCTCAACTCCTAATTTGACTCTCAGGCTACTCTAAGCAGTACCTTTCAGCTTCTCATTTCTCATGGCAGATTAATCACTTACACGTGCACAATGGTAGGAACCTCCCTACTGCTCAGAAAAAAGGACCTCAGAGATCACTTTTGATGTGTCTGTGTGAACTTGTGCAGGCAAACCCAGTTTAACCTTGGAAGCAGCTAAGGCGGGCAGTGCAGTGCGAGCCAGCTCAGGTCTGGATTTGGTACAGATGCATTTGTGCAGTAGCAGACTCGGAGAAAGGAGCTACAGCAGAAAACTCTCATAGAAGAAGCTGAGAGGCTCAACAGAAGCCTCTGCTTCTCTGTGCTGGCTTGGAAGATTGGCATAGGTTTGAGCTCTCCACTTGAAACTGGATCATCCTTATATCAAGTGAGGTCTGAATCTATTTTTGATATTTCTCAGCGAGCAGCCTCTGTCTTCCCTTGCTGCATTTTGTGCTAGGGACATGGAGAAAACATCTACTTTGTGTTTAGCTTTTTCAAGGGAAAACTCATGCAGTAGAATGACAGAGATCGGAAGAGGTTCTGTGCTGCCTTTGGCTCTCCTTTTAGGTGGTGCAGAAAACGGTAATCACAGAAGTGAACTAAGAAGGAATAAGTAAGTAATGTAATAGCTGTGCTTAATAAAATGAGATACAATTGTCAATTCAAGTCCTTCATTTGCCAGGAAGTTAAGAAATAACCAATATGGAACCACAGCAGAAGTAGAATAGAAGTCTTCTTTCTGTACAAAAAGATGTCTGTATTAAAAGCATTTTTTCCTGAGCTGACATTAGGCTAAGTCACTCCTGCTCATTCCTAATGGATTGAATGCCTGGAGTCAAATGCCACTTGACCTTGTAAAAATCTGATCACCTACTGGAAGAAAAACAAAATCTAACAATGCAGGGTCTTTCTGATACAAGTAAATAAGGTTCATTTACCTGTTCCCACTAACCCAATGTACTATGTTGCTGCATTCCAGAAATACTGAAACAGCCTTTTCTATAACAGTCATTTATCTTCAGAGAGTGTAAGATAGTTGGAGCACTCAATAGCAGCCTCTCCTTCTGCCTGTTCTCAGGAGTTTGAACAGTAGCAATTTGTTTTATGGGACATGGCACCCTCCTGCCCTGCTTGAGCGAAGAATCAGCCTTTTGTAACCCCACTCAGTGCATGTTCAGTACCAGTAGATTGCCTTTCTTGGCACTCTCGCAAGCATTTCAGAGGGAATGTACACAGCTCTGTTTTGCCTGACAGATATTTTATTCATGTAGGGCTAATTTGCCACACTAGCCATAGACCCAAGGAAGCATGTTGTGTAAGATTTTTGGCTCCAAGTTAATCTGCAGACACTGTTATTCAGAGGAGACTCTTTGGAGAATATCATCTTCTTCCCTTTTCCTCTGGGAAATAAGGATATGTATAATATACTTCTCCATTTGGAAGGAAAGGCTTACTCCACTCCTTGTGTCCAGTAGCTTCTTTGGCTGGTGCATAGGAGAAGAGAATGGATGCTCAAGCCATTCCTGTCCACTTACTTGCTCTGTTAGGCAGGAAAATAAGGTGAACGAAGTTATATGGGTGGAGAATTGAAGCAAAGTGGTTTTGTTACATGACTTGCTCAAGATGGCCCAGTGGCTCCCAGCTCTAATTCAGGCCAGCAAAGCACTTTAATGCTTCAAAGAAGAGTCATTACAAGCAATTACTACAACTAAGATCACAAGAGACTGCAATCATCTGTCTGATCTTCAGTATTATACAGTACATAGGACATCTGTTATAATTGTAATTCTTGTTGTTATTACTATTATTTAAGCAAAACAATCTATCTTGATTTTAAAACTTGTAGGGATGGAAAAGCCTTAGTAAATTGTTTGTGTGGTTAATTACTCTCACTTGCTTAAACGTCCAGCTCTTGATCACGCTATAAATCCATCTGCTAAATTCAGAAGCTCTCTACTATCAAATTCCCAGTATTTATAGAGTAGAGTCAGAACATGCCATACTTTTGTGGGTGTATCTGTGGTTTAATTGTATAGAAGGAAGGCCTTCCCTCTGCCTTGACAAAGGGTTTGAGCTGATACGGTCCAAGTTGTAAGGGCTTGCTTTACTGACAAATGGTGCTGCTTGAGAAGGCCACATCATAAGCCTCCTTTTTGTTCTTTGCTTATCAAAGATGGGTGTATCATTTTCTGTTGAACGGTGGATATCAATATGCCCTGCTAGGCAGTATAGGAAAATATAGAGATGCTGTCTGTCTTTGTACATAGATACATGTAGAATGCAGCAGAATGCAAAAGAACTTAGAAGCAAAAGGCAATAATTAACAGGCATATACATTTCCCAGGAGAGACTAATGTAAGAAATTCGGTCTTCAAAGTCCCTTTGGTTTAAACCTTGTTTAGTTTGTCCTTTCTTCCTGCCTGCAATGATATAATTTTAATAGGTAATTACTATAGGAAGATATAGCTTCACCTCTGTATAAGATTTAGTAACAAATCAAATATCCTGTCAGAATAAGAAATGCTGAAAACATGCACATAAAAAATCAAGTTCTTATATATTACAATCACTTTCATCAACCAAGAATTGTTACTAAAATGTCTTTGAAACCCAGAATTGTCAGAACTATGAATATAACCGAAACGCAAAAACATGAAAAAAAAACCCAGCCTGGTTTGTCTTAGTGACAGAGTGTCACTTCCATGTGGCAAAACGAAGCTTGTACACTTACACTGTATATATCACAGAATCACAGAATGGTTGAGGTTGGAAGGGACCTCTGGAGATCATCTAGTCCAACCCCCCTGCTCAAGCAGGGTCACCTAGAGCACGTTGCACAGGATCGCGTCCAGGTGGGTTTTGAATATCTCCAGAGAAGGAGACTCATAACATGTATACACATACATGTATATATATGTACACATATACATGTCTATTGGCAGCCTTTGCTCCATAAATTTTGACCCTATTATCCAAACCCCATATAATTTGAGGGAGCGATAAATATATTATATATTGTTACATTCAGTGAAAATTAGCAATTGAGTAGGAGACAGAGAACTTTTTAGTGCTCCAGTGTGGGAAAAGTGTAGCAACAGCTTACACCTTATCAGACACCAGACAATACAAAGAAGCAGAAACAGCAACCACATCTTTGGAAAAACTTCAATTAATGATGAGACTTCAATCTGCTGGAAGCTGCACTTGTTTCGTCTGGGTGTTCAGAGGACTGCTTATCGCAGCGAGTCCCTCTGGGCTTTGCCGTAGGGGGCCAGGAAATAGCAGAGACTCACAGAAATCACACTACAGTAGCAACATTTTGGTACTAAGCAAGCGTCAGTTGGGGCTGAATATAGGTAACATCAATTGCAACAGAAACCTCAAGATTTATTTGTGCTATACCTATTTTCACAGCTATGAAAGAAATACTTCTTCCTTCTGGAGAATTTTACAGAGTACGGACCACAGCCTTTGGCAAAACTCCCGTTGATTCAGGGCCAAAGAAGAAATCTCTCTGCACAGTGTAGCTAATTGTGAGTTCTTTGTATTTTTCACTCATGCTAACAATCCAGCTGGAGGATATAGTTTTTTTATTATTTACTGGTTTTGTTATCTTAGGTCAGGAAAACTTATTAATCCAAAAAGGTTTAAGAGCTTCCTCTGGCAAAAGAGACAGAAAAAAAAAGGAAGCTTAAAACTTCCAGAAGAGAGCAGGATTTTGTCATGCAGTCACCTCCTGCACTGTAAGAAGTAAATAAGCTCATGACATCATTTATGAGCTAAGCAAGTGACAAAATAATGAAAGGTTTTTGCTGATGAGAAGCATGAATTGATATATGCTCTATATATCTGGCTCTGTTAATTTAGAGCTGCTTTCTTCACCTGAAAAAAATGTTAGAATGCCCTGTGTCTGCATTTTATTTCTCCTGTTCATGCATCAAACCCACACAAAAATGAGGAGAGAGAAATGTGCCAGATGATAGATGTAAAACCGAGATAGTGATGGTCAATAGTACTGTAATGAGAAGTAAATTTATCAGACTGCAGTTCATAACTAGTTTTAGATGAACTGAAGGGGGGGGGAGAATTCAGCATTTAAATTTGGTTGCATATACAAATTTTGAAAGTATTTTGAATTGCGGGGGAGGCTATAAAATAGTGTAGGTCTGTGAAAAAAACAGGTCTGTGAAATACTGTTCTAAGATCTGTTTTCACTCTGAAATATGGATACTGTATATTTAAGATTTTACCCCAGAAGGAAATGCCTGCTTTTGAAAGACTGTGTAGGTTTATAGGCAAAGATCTCTAGACCTAGCCAGAAGGTGCAACAAGTTATAATTGCTGGAAGGTCTCCTAGTCTGTGCTCCCTGGTGCATGGATGCTTAAAGGTATGATGCTCTGGCTTTATCATTACCAAATGTCATATGAGGAGAGGCTGAGAGGGCTGGGATTGTTTAGCCTTGAGAAGAGAAGGCTCGGAGGGGATCTTATCAATTTGTATAAACACTTGACAGAAGGAAGAAAAGAAGGAGCCAGATTTTTCTCAGTGGTGCCCAGTTAAAGGTCAGCATGCAATATGCTCAAACTGAAATATGTGAAATCCCATTCAAGTATCATAAAGAACTTCTTTACTGTGAGGGTGGCTGAACACTGAAACAGGTTGCTCAGAGAGGTTGTGGAGTCTCCATCCTTTGAGATAATCAAAACCCGACTGGATGTGGTTCTGGGCAACCCAGGCTCTGGGCTGAAGGAGGAGAGGTGAGAACGCAAGTGGAGCTGGCAGCCAGGACAACTGACGGGAAGATGGACGAGGCTAAGGACGCAAGCCTACAGAGGCAGTTGCGTTCAAGCCAAACTCCCTTTGCCCAAACCTGGATTAACCATGCATGAGGCACTTCCACTCACAAACTGTGTAGCTGTGTTAACATGCTGAGAGGCAAAGCATATTGCTTGGGCACAGTGCCATGCGGCGGCTGCTCTGCCGTTCTTGGGTCCAGAGTTGGCTCTGTGTCCTGTTAGCTCAAGGGTTCATGTAGCTCAAGCAAGGGTCTATCTGTGCCCACCCACAGAGCTGCACCCCCAGGAAGCAATGCAAGTTTCCAGTGTGCTGAAGGCAGGAGCAATCTTGGTTTCTTCCCAAAGCCCTCGTGAGTCTATTACTGGTTCTGAAGCACGCTGAGAGAGGAGATTATAAAGTAAAGAAAGTGGGACAAAGGAAAATGGAAAAGAGAAATAAAAATTGTCCTAATAATCATTAGATAGTCCTCTGCTTGAGGACTTGGCTTGTGAAGGGGGCTGGCAACTGTCAGAGCTGGTACACAAGGGAGAGAGGGACTGCACGACCAGGAGAGGTGGGGAGGGAGTGGAGGAGAGAGAAAAAGGAGGAGAAACAAGATCTACCCTTCAGACCATCAGAAAACTGTTAGATTTGTTCAGCTGTACATGCAGCCACTGCCTCAGGATTTGGGGTGATTTGTGCCCTTAGGGAAACCTGAAAAAATGTAGAGAGTGTCCTCAAATTAATCAAAAAATTCTGAAAGATGACAGAATGATGTGAGAGACAATTTAAGGTCTGTCCCAAGAAATCAAGTTCAAAGAAATCTTTGCCATTAGCCTCACTAGAAACATAATTGGGCCCATATTTTGTAGCCTAAGAAACTGCTGGCAAATCACCATACTCTTTGTTAATACAGAAATGGATAGGGAACTTTCAACACATTGTACATACTTAGATGAAATGTTTTATGAAAAGATGCCATTGCTCTCAAAATCAGGATTTTTATTATCAATTATAATTCAGTTTATAGGTATAAAGAATGAATAATCCATGATTTTACTAAATAGATATACTGTGACTTGAAGGAATTTGAATACCACCAAAATATCCATAAACAATTGCTTTTGTACTGGTGTGTAAAGGTCTGGTTGAGTTTTTATTTTTATTTTTGACTTACATTCTTTATTGGCCTCCAGTATTACAACAGCATCAGTCAAGCTGACTAAATTCAATTCTGTATGAGATGTGAAATCTATTCACCCAATAATTATTGATTGTAGCTACCTACATTATGAAATCCATATTCTTACCTGCCTGATAATTTGCTGACAAGAAATTCATCCTCCCTCACAATTTCTTCTTGTTAGTTCCATATACTGCACTTTCTTCTGATAGAATGATGAAAAGTATTTTTCTTATTCTTTGATTTTTCCTCCCCCCTTGAGGTAAAAATAATAAGGTAATTGTATATGCTTAAAATAGCTTGATTAAAACAGGAACTGACCCAAACAACGCACTATATGAATGATAGTTGAAAACCTTGGATGGACATAATTATTAGCTCAGGGAACCAATGTGAAAGGTTTCAGCACAAGCTAAAGGGAGCTGCTCTCTTCCTAGGAGCTGCAACAGATTCACTTCCTGCAGAGTCTGGATTCAGACCCCCTAATTTGTAATGCATTGGTTCATATTGCATGGTTATTTATGTTACTCTTCTTTGTTGAATGTTGTAGCACTTTTGAACAGGATGTGGGACATTTTCTGTGAAAGATTCTTAAATATTGTACAAACTTTCCATGGAAGTCCTCCACAGCCTGGATTCTGCCCTTCACTCTTATAAAAAAACTTCACTAAAAATTGTTTACTGTGGTTTAGGCTGTGATTTTGAACTACAGCCTTGAGCTATTAACGCTGTGCTGTAGAGCATACCCCAGGAGCTGTTTATCTCTCTGAGTCACAACTCCTCTCCTTTCATCTTGCTTAGTGTAGGAGCAATAACCTTGCCTCAAATTTTATCTCAGGCTACCTCAGCCACCCAGATGAAAGGTAGGCTTAATCCCATCTGAAGTGCTTGCGATATATAAAATAAATGCCTTTTTGTTCCTATGCTTTGGAGCCAGAACCAGACAATAGGTAGGACAGCCAAAAAGGAGGTACCAGAAATAATTTATGACCCTGAGGACCCCAGACGTAAAGCCAAAAGGGAGTTGTCTGGATACAGAAAGTTTAACACCTCTTCAAATACAAATGCTAAGTAAAGATATGCATTTGTGGTGCTCCTAGAACTCTGAATCCAGAAATCAGTACAAAGACTGGTCCAGCCCAAATAAGTGACATTTTTCTGCCCTTCTGAGACAGACTAATTTTACCTAGAAGCTTTCTGTCTGTATTACATCCACTCTTCTTTTTCCCTCAGATGATAGGGCATTGTCCAAAACTGACTTAATAACAGCAATAACTGTAAGTTAGTCAGACATCTGTTGAAGTCAGTAAAGGCTGAGATTGCTTCTTCATGGTGCAGATGCCGCACAACAGAGTGAGCCCAGTTGGAGGTGCTGGGTACCAGCAAGCTCCTGAGATGCTGAGGACAGCTGCTTCAGCAGCATTCATTTATTTCCTCATGAAGACATCTGACATTTGTGTCTCTCCATACTTTTCTGTTCCTGCTGGGTAGCTAACAGTGTAAACTCAGCACAGTTAGTGCTCTTCTCTCACACACCAGGACAAGAAATACCATTAGTGTGTGAATGATGTATGAGGTGAGTGGTTTCTGTGTCCCTCCCTTTTCGTTCAGGGGTTGACGGCGAGCCGTCCCTCCTCTCCTTCCTTCCCACAGTCCATCGCGGCTGTAATTCTTTGACTCTCACTCTTTGCAACGCACTTCTGTGAGCAAGTGTTTCCCCACGGAGGCTGCAGAATTAGGCATAAGGCAGCAGTATACGACAAATGACGTTCTTTTTGTAGACTGTGCAGGTCTGCAGGTCAAACAGACTATTAATAATTCTCTGACTTTTTAAAAGCTGTATTTCCTCCATTTGTTGGCAACATAATTTGAAAGGTTTGTACAAGCCACTTAAAACAGCAGCTGAACAGAGGCATTTCAGCACTGTCCAATATTGATTTTTGTCTCTAACTCGCCTTGTTGATAAGACTGGTTTCAATATCCTGTGAAGTTTAACTGAAGACATTTCCAATCTCAATAGCTCTGCATTGCCACTTGATACCATAAGCAAGCTAGAAGTGCTTTTGTTAGTAACATGGTTTGGAAGTTCAAAGAGCAAGAGTGCCACAAAATTTCCAACCGCAACCATTGCTGCATGTGTGAAAGAGAGAAAGGCTGGGTGAGGAATGAATGGAGGTGGGATGGCATGCAGAACCAAGTCACCAGGCTGGTCACCAGGCTGAACTTGTTCAAGAAAAAAAAAAGAACACAGTATAGAGCCAGTACAGCAGATTATTCTGGCCTGGAGACAAGGAGCCTCAAGAAACTTCAGTAAATTCAAAGAACTGGTAGGTACATTTCCATGGAACTGAAGCCTAAAAGAAAAAAAAATTGGGAAAATTTAGCAGATTCTTAAACAAAATTAAGGACACAAGATCAAACAAATGTGAAATGTGAAAATGTGAAAAAAATAAGCACAATAAACACTGATTTAACTTATCATGGGCTAGTGACTTGAAACTTAAGAAAGAAATTTCCCCACTGTGGAAATTAGGATAAATAATTAATAACAGGTATGGAAGTATTGCACAATGTTTGTGGGGACAACAGGCAAGGACAGCAAATGAGATCTCACTAGAAGGAAAAAAAAGGTGGTGAGGAAGTGGTCCATACTTATACTAGAAGGAAAAAAGGCAAGGGAAGAACTGGTCCTCTGCTCTTTGGGGAGGGAGGGAGGAAGGGAGGAACACAGCTGAAAAATGATACTCAGAAGGCTGAAGTGCTTACAGCACTTTTTTCTTCACTTAATTAAAAGAGCTAAAATAATTCAGACTGTACATAGACTTTAGAACTTATTAAGAACTTTGGCTAGAGTAGAAAAAAGAGGCTACACAGATACATTATGGTTTCAAATCATGCGAGCCTGATAAAATTCACCCTGGAGTGCCCAGGGAATTGAGTAAAGCAATTTCACAGCCATGTGCAATTATCTTTGAGGACTGATGGAGGGTGAACGAAGTTCCACAGGACTGGAAAATGACCTCTCAGGATCTCTCCCAGCCATGTTTACCTTTCTGTAGGGAAGAAAAAACAAAGGGAAGATTATGACTTATTGATTCATAGTTCCTTCTTCGGGAAGCCACAAAGGCAAAGCAACTACTTGGTATTCTCCCTATAGGAGAAGCACAAAGTTTTGAGAACACAGGGTTAGACCGGATCAAATCAAAGGTCCATCTATCACAAAATTGTAGCCGGCAGCAGATAATGCTGTATCTAAAACAGGCAAGCATGCACTGGCATGGTCTCCCAACTCTTTAGCAATCAGAAGCTTAGAGAGTTACAGAGCTAGAGATGCTGCATCTTTCTGTTGATAGTCCTCCATGACCTTTAATAGCCCTTACCAATTACTGATTAAGAGATCTTGAAAGTGCTCTCTTTTTACATGAAATCAGAAAGGTAATACATAGAAATTGAAAATAGTCACATACTTTCTACTACTCTGCTTCTCAGTGAATATATAGTTGTTCCCAACTTGGATATATTGTTATCAAACATACATTTATTTCATGAACAGTTAATCCTTGAGAAAAGCAATACCAAAATGTCAGGATAGCTACTTGATATTATTTATATTCAAGTGCAGTTACTCTGGCTAGTTTGTCAAAAGTTGCTTTATGTTAGATTTGAACCAAATTTATTTTAAGCTGTAAAGAGACAAAACCCAATCTCCATTAGATGGATACACTGCAGCGGGAGAATAGTGATTAAAGGACTTTATTTACATTTCTAGATGATCAACATCTTTTTGATACTTCTAATGGGAGGAATTGATTTTTTTTTCCTCTGCAAAAGGGACTTAATCAATTTTGCTTCTAGAAATGTTTTATTCAACAATACCTAAATTTCCCTGCGTACAAATCTGTCAAAGAAGAGACTATTATTGGAAAAGAGAAGCTTTTTGTGCTGATATAAAGATATGGGCTTTATTATTTGAAAAGAAGCTTATTGATTTTTTCAAACATTATAAAAAAAGCTTACTATAACACAAATGTCTTAAAAGTGCAAATCCTTCCCAAAATTCCCGCAAGTATTAGCAAAATTTAATGTGGGTTGACTTGCTAGGAAATTTTTAAGTTATTTTGTACCAGAAATTAAACTTCAATGGCATCCTTTCAGAAAAATGTTTTAAACATTTGCCATTCCTTTTGGATTCATTTCTTTTAGGGGCACCATAATGATTAAGCTCTTCCTATAGTGCTGGGCTGTGACTTAGAGGCGTTGGTTCTCAGCTCTCCTACTGGCTCTCTGGCAATGGAGGCAAGCCATTTCATCTGTAAAATGGGAGCAGTATATGTTCTATAAAGTGCTTTGGTATCTTAAGTGGAGGAGGCTTTATATAAACATGATGTATCATGCCACATGGTATCTCACTTGAGTAGTTGCATACATTCAGATGGAAGCACTGGTTATTAGCACAGCAAATACTGGCAGATTAAAAAAAAAAAAACCTTCTGTTAGATTGCAATGCTTTTATTCACAATGATGAGCAAACACAGATGAAGTGCAACTCAATTAATTGTAATACCTCAGAATAAGTTCTGCTTAATATATGTAAAGGCAGAAAAATCTGCACATAAATGAGCAGAAAACTGCCTGGAAGTCTTTAATACAGCAAGGCTGCAAAAATGTCTTAATTGTGGATTTGTATTGAAAATCTACCAAAAACATGCATTATTTGGCTGAGTTTCTAGAATGAGTACCACATTTACATTTATACAAATAAATATTAACCAGGTTCATTTCAAAGAAGAGATTCTTGTCTTGTCTGATTTTATGCTAATTTATAACAGCCACAATTTCATTTAAACTGATAAGAGAATCAGAGAAGTCTCACCTCCCTTCAGTCTACAAGATCCTTGACCTTGTCAGGACTTATGCACATGTGAAAAAAGGCCCTGTGAATATAATACATTATGATGAGTTCTTCAAAATATATAAAGATAAGATCAAAAAGAATCCTGTAAAAAACAGTAACAATGAATTCAGTGTTTGCTTTTAGTTAGAAAGCCTTCTAGATCTTTAAGCTGATGGATTGTCATATCTACAAATACACCTACTCTCTTAACCTCTTAATAACCATTGGATGTACACCATAGCTATATCTGGCACTAGTGCAATTTTCCTGCAGTCAATTTAGTTACCTTAGGGACACATTTATTATTGCCATACAGTAATAGCTTGAAACCTGAATTGAGAATTGGGGCCCTATTGTACCAGGTATTGTAGAAACTAATAAGAAAGGAAGACAGTCCCTGCTCCAACTTGAATCCAAATTAATCAGTGGCACTCCTACACACAATTTGATCAACATGAAGGCAGCAGGATAAGGTCTGATCCAGTCATACACAGTATAAAATGCAACATTACAAGGCATAACCTGTATCACATATATTCCTATCACATTTGGATGGGAATAGAGGTTGTCAAAGGTGGTTAGGATGCTTAACTGACGCATATTGGCCATTTGGGGGAAAAAAAAGAAAAAAACAGAAGGAAACCACAGATCCTCAAAACTCCTGCTCAGCTGTAAGCCTCCAGATCGCTGCTGCCTGAAACATGCAGGCCCAGGGAGGCTATGACATGGTTCGTATGAAACTTTGAGGAGGTTTCAGGCTAGGTGGTCCTTCCTCGACTTCCCTGAGGGCCTGATTCAGCGATGCGCACCCAACGGGCAGGTACACACACTAGCAGCTCCCCTTTGCTGCCCTGGGTCCAGCGCTTTGCTTGCTTACCTTAGCTCGGGAGGAGCAGCACCAAACACGTCATTGAAGAGGAGGATTCTCCTTCTACATCTTTTCCAGATGTTTCTGACCAGCAAGCTGAGATGGCTCCGCACAGCAAATGCCGTTCCTGGCTGCCTCTCTCCTGTGGCCGCTCTGTGGCTGATCCAGGAGAGGAGTAAGGATGGGGCAATGCAGCTGTAATGTTGATGGCCATCATGGACAGGTGCCCATTGCCCACCTCCCCACCACAGCACCTCCTCTCATACCTGCCTACTAATCCACTCCGCCCCCCCCTCCTTTTTTGTTTTCTTTTGGTAATATCCTGGGTTAGGTGGAGTTATTCCTCACTTTCTGAATGGGAAGGAACCGCAAGTACAGGGCAGTAATAGCCAGCGGGGATGTGGGGGTAAGTAACTGGGCAAGCTAAGGGGCAACCTCCAAGTCCATGTCCAGCTGCAACCGTAGTCTCCGCTCTGAATTCAGTCCTGGTTCGGCGAAGGCCTGGACACAACTCCCTGCAACTTGAATAATGAGAGATCATGCCCTCTGTAAAGAGAAGAAGCTGCTATGTAACCAGACAGTTATTGATACATGAACCAGATATGTACTGATAGGTGAAAGGAAGAGAAAACTCTTACAATAAGCAGCTCAGCAAAGAGAAAAGACAGCTATGATGACAGAACTCAGCTTTCTAGATTTTTATTTTTTACCTGTACAGAATACTATTACTATTATAATAAGGCATCAGATGCACTATCGAAAAGCTCACAATGAACCGTTATGTTACATTTTGCCCTTTAATAGGTCAAAAAAGAGTTTTACAAGATTAAATCAGTTACTGTCCAAGTTGGTAAACATTATGCTCATTAGGGACAGATTTTTAAAAGAATTACAAAGATTAAAAAACTGTAAACATATTTAAAACAGCAACAACCCAGCATAGCTTCCTAGGGGAGAGTTTTAAATTTTTCTGCTGCAGGTCTGGCTTCAGAGGATGGCAGTGACAAAGTAAGGCTGGCTGTCCCTGGAGACAAAGGCTGGATACCAACAGCCGTAACGGGTCTGTGCAGCGTGTTGCGATGGGCCTGTTTTTTGGTGATAGTCCACAGTAGGCTTTAGGTAGTTTCCAAATGGCCAGCCTTGGTCACAAATTTCCAGTCAAGGAAAACAAACCGTGAACACCACAGTCAGCACGGAGCTATTGTAACAGTCGGGGCTGAGCTGCAATACTAATTTCTGCCTGCGGCTCTTTGGGGTGGATCCTCGCCCCCGGGCCAGGCTGCGGCACCGAGGAGGAGCAGGGAGCTCCTGCCACCTGGACGGGGCCACCCACGCCCTGAGTCTGGCCAAGTTGAGGGAAAGACAGAGGATGATAAGGTGGAGCCTGGGCTCCACAGCCTGGCACCCAGCTAGCCAGTTAGACACATCATGAGGTAGAAAACGGGAAAGTGTCATGTTTTGCTATTTGGGTTAGTCGGTAATGAGCTGTTCCTCCTCTGGCACAAATCACAACATGTCTCCAAGTTACTGCAGGAGGTACCTAAAACCCACCGCTACACCCACAAACTGACATGCCCACAGAATGAAGCTCTCCATCAATCCATGCAACACGGTTAGCACAGGCAATGAAAAAATGATTTTCCTCATGCTTGCACCCTTAAAGCATTTAAATTTTGAGCAGAGGAAATCAAATTGATAAGGTGTATGAGAGGGCAACTAACCTCCCTTGGCCTCAGCCTTTGGTACTGCCTACTGTGACTGAAATGACGCAAACACTCATCCACCAGCAGTGGACTAATACATTCATTTTCCACAATCAACCATTAGACAACTGTTTTGGTTTCTATCACACTGTACATCATTAAAACCTGAGAGTTCAGTGGTTTTATATCACATCACCAACCCATATAGTCTTATAATTTGTAAAGGTATATTGTTTGGTGATCAGAGAAATGTCCTGAGAGTTTTTACTTGCTCAGCTCCTGTGTTCTTTCCTCGGAAAGCCTTCCTTCACCTCTTCTGTAGCACACATTAACACCACAATAAAGAAACTGTGTTAGTTCTCTTACTTAAAAATTTGCATTCCTCACACTTCTGCACTGCATACTTAGACTAGTATGTTGACTTAGGTTTTGTTAAAATGTTCAGGGAACATTTGAAGGTTCATTTAAATGTCGCAGGCCCATGATCTGTGACAGGCATTTTACAAAGTGTCAGAAAACTTCTCACTTAATAATAATATACCGACAGTCTGGGCAACGTTCTCTTTTCTAGTGCTAATAACCAGCATTAAGGCGTGCCATGGCTCCTGCAAGAAATCTGTGATCTTTACAGCTTTAGCTGTCATCTTGCTGTGATTATGGAACGTACTCCAATTTTCTGCATATGTATCATTAAAAAATAAAAATAACGGCTCTCCAAACCGCCAGGCTCCGTTTGAGAGCTCCTGCTGCGTAAGGGAAAAGAGGGAGCGCAGCGATTCCCGCCAGGGCCCAGCCTGCGAGCGCTTTCATCGCGCAGACGCGAGGCACGGTGCGGCACGGCCGCCAAGGTCCCTTGCTGGCGGCGGCGGGAGGAGCGCGTCTCCTCACTCGCGGCAGCTGCTCCACGCGGTCGATCGTCTTAGAAACGTGATCCTGCACTGCTGCTGACGCTTCCAAGGGCGACGGATCGCCGGGAGCTGCTGTCGCCGAGCGTGCTCACAGTCCCGTAACGCCGAGCCGAGGCGGCAGGCGGACACCTAAGGCGGGAAGCAGCGTCTCCTCGGCAGGGCCAGGAAGAGGCACCGAGGCAGAGCAGCGCCCGGTCCCGGTCCTCGCCAGGACCCCGCGCTTCCCCCCGTGCAGCTCCCGGAAGCAGCCCCCGACGACGCGGGGCAGACGAAGCCGGAGCGCGCAGGGGAGAGACACAGCCCACGCGGCGCGAGGGCTGGGCACGGGGCCTCGCGGGGCTGGACACGCAGCTCCTCCTTCGCCGCGCGGCGCCGCGCGAGTGCGGGGAGCCCGCTCGCTGCCGGAGCCCCCGGGCGCTCGCTGCCTGCATCCAGCCCTTCCCGCCGCCGCCGCCAAGGCGGGTAACGCCGACCCCCCCTGCCCCCCGAGACCTCTCCTCAGGCATCTCGGGGGCGTTGCAGCTGGAAACAGGCCTGTTTCAAAACACTTGATGTTCCGGGTATTTCAGACTTAGCTCGTGACTGACAGCGCCGTGGCAGTGAACCGCGTGTTTCTGTTAAGCCGAGGTCTGTAAAGACACAGCTCTTCCCTGATATTCAGCTCTGCCAGAGGATAGGATGCACATGTATATATATACATAACATATATAAACCACCACCATTCAGTAAGAAATGACATTAATACATACAACAATCCTTGTTGTTTTCCCAGCACCACAAAAACACAGCTTTAATGCTCCACAGAAACCGGCTGAAACTAAAGTAAATACCACCAATGGCAGAGGTTTTGGCTACTGTGCCACATAACTATGACCAATAGCAACATGTACCCTCGGCCATCCACTACACTGAGACCCACGTCAGCCCGTCTGACTGCCTGATATTTAGCCTTTGTATTTCCTGACTGCTTATTTAACTTTTTAACGTAAATTGTTTTTTAATGAAAGCACCCCAAAAGCTCTGTTTTGACCTTTCCTTTTGGGCTGTGAGAAGGCTGACAGCCTGGGGAGATAGCACTGAAGTTTCAAAAGGACCAGTGTGATGCAAACAGCCCTGGTGTAAGCAAAGCCCCGCAGCTGAGCTTGAATTTCTTTTGGCATCTGCACTGAAGGAGGAGTGTTCAGTGTCTGCAGCCCCTCGCTTTTTCAGTCCTCGAGTCTTCTGAGACTCCAAACAGGAGATCAGTTAACTCAAGTTATGGCAGTTTTCATGCCAAGACATCCGCCCGCTAGGAACTAAACTTCTTTTATATGGGCCACTATAGCTATCAGAAGTTAATGATTATCAGTCATTGCTAATCTGAATTGAAATGGAATCACTGATCTCAAGCTGAAGGAGCCTTTTGTCTCCTACCAGTACCATGAGCCATATGGTCCCCTGCCCTTTGACCCTTATTTTATATTTTAAATAATCATCACTGATTGCACCATTGTTTCAAAATACGGGAGAGCTGTGCTAAGTGATGACCAAGTCGTGTTCATTTTTTTTTTCTTAGCTCTCATACTGGAGAAGGGGTCATCTTAAAATTAAATTAAATTAATTAAATGTCTTAATTAAATGTCAGTCTTGCTATTTGATTATTGGTCCTGCTTCTTAACATGATACCAAGTAGGCTGTTAATAAACCTTCTGTAGGCTGCAACAATTAACAGCTTCCAAAGTGGCAAGGATGTTCCTGCTTTATATGGGAGTAATAAGAAAATTATACAGGCAAGAAACTAAAGGAATATTTTATATTCTGATAAAGGAGCATCTGAGGAACCTACTTATCACCAATCTCTTTTTATTCAGTGGTTTTCATCATTGTATATTGACTGCATTTTCTCTGGCATGTTTTCCCTTTACAACAAGTGCTCATTTACTGCAAACATTCGGTTGTAGAGCTTAAGAAAAAAAACATTCTTGTCAGACAAATAAACTGCATCACCAGCTATCTTAAGCTGCATCTGTTTTCTTTAATGAAACATATTTTCCTGTAGATATGCTGCCTTAAAAGTCATGACCATACTAATTATCTATGGCAAGCACGTCTTCCTCAACTAATGATAGCTCTAACATGTTATCATTTGCGCCAGACTTCATCCTGAAATTGAAGGACCCATACAGCTTTGCAGACTCCTTGGAGGATGCGAACCTGCTCCTCCGGTACAGCTCCCCTTTCCACATGGACATCATGAGCAGGCTGGACAACACCACCCCCCCCAGGGTCAAGAGACACAACCCGGCGATAACGCATCGATCCAAGTGAGCCCCAATCCGGGCACTCTCGTTCTCCAGTCTCTCCATCTCCCTGGCGGCCACCGTGTTGGGATCCACAGTCACGTCTCTGGGCACCACGTAGGAAATAATCACCAGCAAAATGCCGCTAACCAGGAACAAAATGGCACTAATGAACCCGTAGTCTACAGACTTCCCCGAAGCCGCTTCTGAGGCGGCATCATCTTCCTCGGAGACCAGGGACGGGGAATCATGACCCCACGCAGGCAGGAGCTCCCTGCAAGAGTCCTGCTGGGGAGGGGGATCCTGGCAGCCGCTGCTCGGAGGAGCGGGGGGACTTCTTGCATGCTCCAGGTTCACATTTTCATCCACGTAGGTAAACGACGTCTCGAGTTCCTGGGCGCAGCAGCAGGCTTTCTTCTTCCCTGCCTCCTCCTCCCTAGTCAAGCGATCGGGCTGGGAGCAGGGCTGAGAGCTTCTGGGGGCGGTGGGGTATTCCTGGGAAGAGGCGCCCGGAGGGGAGGGAAGGGGTGCCGGGGTGGGCTCAGCGGCGGCCGCCTTTGGCGAGGACTTGCCCTGCCTTTCGCAGCACAGGGCTGCCCCGGCAGTGGCTGCTCTCGTGTGCACGTTGCCCCCGTCACGCTGCTGCAGCTGCGGCTCGCGGGGAGGGGGGCGCAAACCCCAGCCGCCGCCGGTGCCCAGCGCGGCCTGCCCGCTCTCCTTGGCGAGGTAGAGCAGCTCCATGCACGCCATCGAGCGCTCCCCCGCGAGGCCCCGCTCCAGGCTACAGCGTCCCGCTGCAAACGGCACCCCCGACGCGCTGAAGTGGCATCCCGGTGCAGGTGACGCTGTATCCCAGAAATCTTCTACTCCTTCACCAGTGTTTTGTCAGGGACATGGCTTGTGTCAGCTGTGAAATGATTAAACAAATCCCCTCTGACATTCATTTCTTTTCAGTCTGCAAATAAAATAGCAGAGGAAAAGGAAAAAAAAAGCCAACAACAACAAAAACCAAATCTGACAACCTCATGATGATACATTAACAAACCAAAGAGGAGATAACATAAATTTAATACATCAGTCTTCCTCTCAACTGTTCAAGGGGAGGCGGCAAACACGGTTGTTTTAACCACGCACTAAAAGCTGCAATCCTCTTGCAGATCAAAAATCTATTAGGGAGTCTAATCAACCTTTGACACCAATATCCAATTAAGACAGTAAGACATCTACAGAACATAGGATAACCAGAATAACTGTGTAAAATGTCAGAGAACAGAGCTATCTGTTCTTTTAGAAGCAAGTAACTTTTTATTCCCCAAATTAAGAATTTTAAACTCAGATTCACAGACTAATTAGAAAGCAACACGCAAATCCCATGTAGCTCAGTAATCCACGATCTGTATGCTCTGGTGGAAATCTGATAATCCTATGGAAAAGCAGTGCTTTCCTATAGCGGATCTCCAGTTTGATTAAGAGCTTTTGGAATGAAATTATGCCTCAAAGACTGGTGACTCAAAGACGAGTATTACTTCTCCTCTGCAATTAATTCAGTACTACACCCGCTGTCCGCTCTCGAAGCCAAATACCCTGTGTCATTAAGAAAAGTCCGCAGTCCAGTGAATGCCTCACATGCACATAAATGCATGTGCGTTCATACGCATCATGCGAGCCATCCCGATCACGCAAATTACATGTGATCGATCGCAGACAATGCTCACTCACGCTCCTTGCAGATCCGCGGGGGGAATCCGCCGCCTTGCGAAGCGCGACCCCCCTCAGCCCGCGGAGGCGCAGGTCGCACGCACAGCGCCGGCACCCCGCCGCCCCGCAGGTCAGCCCCCGCGCGCGCGCACGCACGCACGCGCGCACCCCTCCGCGGGGGCGCACCTGCCGCCGCGCAGCGCCCGCGCAGCCCCCGCGCAGCGCCCCGCGCGCGCCTCGCCCTTACCTCCGCCTCCCGCGGTCGCCGCCGGCGCCCCGCGGGCAGCGCCGAGCCGAGCCGAGCGGAGCGGAGCCGAGCGGAGCCGAGCGGAGCCGAGCCGGGCGGGCTGTGCCGGCGGCGGCGGCGGCGCCGCGCGGCACGCTGGGAGTTGTAGTCCGGAGGCGGCCGGCGGCCGCACCGCTGCGGCAGCCGCCCCTTCTCCTCCCGGAGCCCGGCGAGGCTGAAGGCTCCGCTCCGCCGGGACTCGCTGCTGGCGGACCCGCTTCCTCCTCGGGCCCGCTGCCAGGGTTCAAAACTTGCCAGTCCGCCCCGCCTCCCTCCCCCCCCCCCATTTTGATTTAGGGATGAGCTTCAATAAAGAAAGCCTTGTGAGGTGGGTTTGGTGTCTAGGTTCAGGTTGACCACCATCCAAGCTTTTTGCCATAATCACGAGAGCTCGCGACTTACTGCATAGAATAATTAAATGAAACCCTCAAATGATTGCGGAACTCCCTGAGCTCGGACTTGCAGACACATTCTCAATACCGCAAAACTTAACAGGAAGATCTCAGGAGTTGATTCCAGGCTCTTCTTGCCCTGGTTATGCACGTTCTGTGACAGGCATAAATGATTGTTAAAAATACTGTTGATAAAAATGCATAATAAATTGAATGGCCAATTTGTATAAACCTTTGCTGACTTGTTTTGCCAGTGCTTTCTCTAAAGTGATTAATTAGGATGTGAAAATAAAAAAAAAAGAACTGAAGAGATCCATTACAGATGGATATAGTGCTACTGGGGACCTACTACGCTACTGAGGAGGCAAAGAGCAAGGAGGAAGGGGCTTTTATGTAGAGCAAAAAGGAGGATGCCCATGCAGAGCTGAAGTGAGCAGCACCTGCCTGCACAGCTGTCGGGTAAGAAAGCAGCGATACAAGACTGAAAGCAAAACTGGGAGGGAAGCAAGCAGGCAGGAGGGAGAAGGACAGAGGTGATAAGGAGTAGTCCTGGCATCAGTGAACAGGGTATTCCGTACGATGACTCTTTACCAGTTCTGAAATGCTATACTAGACCAAAAAAGTCAAAATTTTGAAGACTGCTACTGCTTAGACCTGAAACACCCATCACAAGATTCAGGTCTTTGTGGTGATAACTCCCATGAATGTGAAAATTACCTGTCAGGACACAGCAATATCAGGGGACTCCCATGGAAGAATCTTTCCCCTAGTCCCCATCTCACAGATTGCTCAATGCTATGGATTCGTTTGGACCAGTTTGGAAGCAGCTCCAGGCAATGTTTCCATTAGCAGAGTACAATTTCAATGCCTTGAATGCTGTATTATTTGTTCTTTGAAGAAGAATTGTTAGGAGAAAATTATGGATTGGGGAAAACAGCACAGACTGTCCTTGGAGCTTTTCTTAACGATGCCCTTTTTGAAATAGAATATAAATATAAAGAAGCAAATAAAACCTGATCAAAGAAACAAAACCCCCTATTTGTAAATTGTTCAAAGACTTAAAGCAAAAGCAAACACAGAAGCAAACTCTTTATAAGACAATTGTACATTTCCATTTGGGAAGTGTCAGGATTGGAATATACAGATATTGGCTGGCTAACACCACCGGTTGCACCTGCCATGTCTGATAGACAAGCCTCAGTTAAGGGCCTGACAGGACAAAACCTGATGTTCAGCCCTAGCCATGCAGCCCAGAAGAAAGCAAGCCCCTCTCCTGGACCCCAGCGCTCCCTGCCAAGGCCTGGGGCAGACATGCTTCTTTCCGGTGGCTGATGCAAAGACAGGAGGTTGTTAGTGCACAACCAGTGGAAGTGTCATAGATCTTCTAAAACCCAGGAACTACAGCATGTGTTCTTGAATACTTGCTAAACCTTAGTTACTTGTTATTTACCCGTACACAAACATCTTGCTCCCCATTATGTGCCAGCTTGCGATGAGAATGTATATTAATTTGTTGCTAATAATTACAATCCCATAAAGAGAGGAGCAAACAGAGAGGGAGTCATGAGTCTGTCAGGCCAAAGACTGTCCTTTCTTATATGTCTTCCCAGGTGATGCTGTCCCTTGTTTTCCACTTACAGTGCACAGACAGATTTGCACTTTATAGTGCAAAATCATGGTCTAGTCACAACCCATAATATTGATATTTCTTTTTCTTACTTTGGATGCAAATAGTTAACAGCATTTTTGTTTAGAGAATGTAAGTGACTGTTGCCAAAGTTCTGAGGCGTGGAGGTGGTAAGATGAATGCACAGCAACACATACTCTGCAAACACAAATACAGCTGGTGAAAAGATTAATCCAGCAGGGGCAGGAAGTAAGAACATTTGTCGCAATAAAAATGGCTACACAGAGCTAAAAACTGGAGTGATGGACACACAATGGGACAGGAATAAAAGACTGGAGTAGACTGTCAAGGTCGATGAGTCTTGTCCTCTCTGTTGCAGCCTACCACATCATAGAATCCTTTCATTGCCTGAGCAGGAGTATGGTAGTGATGCAGTGGTAGTATGGGATGTGACAGTAGACTGATTAAGGTGTCTCAGTTTGCATATAAATCTGAACTGCGCTCTAGACTTGCTTGGAAACTTTCCTTCAGTTGACCCAGTTGTAAATGACTATCTGAACTAGATGTATAAGAACAAGATGTATAAGGCATCTCATTCCGTGTGAGCTATGCTCTGTATGAGACTGGTAGGAACTCGTGAGGTTCTAAAAGTGGTTTCACTCCATCTAACCACCTGTGTATTTGCAGGCTTGCTGAAAGCCTGACCAGCCCTGATTAAAGCAGTTCTCTGAATGGCGCGCCCCATCATGGGCTAATGGAGGAGGCGTGTATAAATATTCTTCTTGCCCTTACCAGTCCAGGAACTTTTCTTGTTTGTCAGTGGAGCATTCCCCCAAACACTTTTCTTCTTTTTATTCTTGACTTTCAGCTTAATAACACATACGTGGAGTTTCAGTGCTCTTGTGTTTGCTGTCTTCAATCGCTATCCCTTGCCCTGTGCCCTGTGCCTGTCATGGGGCCTCGAGTTTCCAGTGGTCTCTGTGCAAGTGCTGAAGACGTCCTGGACTGCATAGCTTTGAAGATAAGGTGCGCTCTGACCAATGTGGCTCAGACTATAATATATTTAGAGAATATAGACAGACTATTGCATACATTTTCCATTTGCACTTCATATTTACTGTGCACATAGTAATACATGGCACATCAAATTACTGTGTAGAGTAAATTGGGTAGGGAGCCAGTAACAAGGGGTTGCAGGAAATTTTAAAATCTAGAAAAAAATATATGGACCTGTGTACAGGACTGTGAAAAATAACAAGGACAGTAGAGTGAATGAAGAGGCAAAGCAAAATTGTTATATAAAGTGGAAAAGAAAAAAGTGATATAATCTTTTGCTTAGAGAATATAAGTATTCTGAGGATAGCAAGCAAATATTTGGACATCTCTCTATGAAAAGAAATATCTAGCATTTCTATATGTTTAAAACGTTACTGTCACAGATCTATTGATTTATAAAGCAAAAGTAGACAGAAAAGCAATTTATTTCTACTCTGGTTGCCTTATTAATGCACATCCATTGTGCGTTAATAAAAGACACACTAAGTAAATAAATTTACAGAGAGATGAAGAATAAGGAGATGTTTGACAAGTCATACCAGAATTGTCAAGTGAAGATTAAATCCTTGCAAAATGCTTCTGCTTCCCATGTCTGAGTATGTGAAATCACAGTTTGGGCTAACCTGCAGGAAAGGTAGGATATAATGAGCTGTCAGGCTAAGCTCACCGCCCTGGTGTAGCACCTGAGGAGCCTTCTCTGGCCTCCCAGGCACCGATGGGGAGGGGACACCCGGCCTCAGTGGCTCCCCGGCCAGATCTGGGTGTCGCTGGGCTGCCATCTCCCACCGGCTCTGCCCACACTGACATCTTGAGCCAGCGACCTGACAGAGTCCAACTAGCCCAGGCGACACTGGTCACCCTCACCAGCCTCCTTGTTTTATTCCTTTAGGAGCTCATGCTAGTCCCTGTTGGCAATTTCTGTCTCGAATCCCTGAGCTCCTACTGATCCCCATCTTAGCAGTCCCACTCTGACTGTGTTTTTTCCTTCCTCACTGTCCCACCGACTGCCTTGCAGCTCTTTCTCAGCAGCCTGGCGCAGATGAGATGCAGAGCTGTTGCTGAGCTAGGCCTTGGCGCGTCTGACGTGGACATTGCTGGGCACCCAGCCCAAGGGATGACCATTGGACACCTGCGGTAGTGGAGGAGTCTCCTGCACTCTGTGCATGCCTCTGTGCAGGTGAGAGCTGCATCCCGTGGTGCCTTCTGCAGGACCCTATACTGTGCTGTCACTCACCCTGGCAAGAGCCAAAATGTCCTCTCATTTCCACCCATGGCCACACCTAAGGGGATAAGGGATGTGCTTGCATCCAGGTGGCTCCATGGATGGGGGGTCTGCAGCCTTGCACGTAGACGCACCACGAGGCCCATGTGCACTATGCCCGCTCTGAGTGCCAGATGTCGTGCATGCTAATGGTTCCTGCGATTACATTCTCCAGACACTCTCCCGGATGGTTATGCTTGCCACTTTCCTGCACAGTTACATGGAAAAACAGTGATTCACCTCCAATAATCACAAATAAAATCTGGGACTTTTAATGAAACAGATGTCCAGCACAGACTGCAAAATAGAGAATATGGAATGGAGGAAAGTAAAGGTAAAATAAGATGATAGACTAGCCTGCAGGGAAGCCAACCTGAAAAACAGAGGCTGCTTAGGAGAGAAATAAAGAAAACACCACGGAACTTTTAAGCAAGGGATTTAAAAGACAGACAATAATGCAGAAAAAAGAGAGTGGGACATTACAAGAGGAAATAATAGCTTGTCCCATAAATTGGTGATTTTTCTTTATGTTAGATCTGGAAACAGAAATTACTTATGCCTGTTGTACTACATATAAAACTATGGGTGAAAGAAGAAAGTGAAGACTGCAGTTTCTGACAAGCCAAGGACATGCAGCCTTCAGTAGAATATATATTGCTGGTGACAGAATGAGGTTTTATAGAAATTATCAGGAATAGTAGATGGAGGTTCTATATTACCAGCAAAGTGTTGAAGAGTACTTTTAACAACAACAAAGTTGTTCACATTAGGGAGGTAATGCTTATAATTTATTGAATGAGCCTGTATAAAAAGGACAGTGTATATCAGAATAATAAAATGCCTTCTCTTGGTAGTGCTTTTTGTCCACAAGTTTCAAAATACATTAAAAACCTGAGACTATTATTTTCATTTTAAAGGTGAAGAAATTGAAACATGGGGAATCTGTGTAATTTGTTACAAGCCAGACAACATGTTAGCACCAAAATCAAGGCTAAAAATAGAGACTAGAGCCCTGTTCCTCCCTCCACTCTCTGTAGCTAACTGAAAAGGGCAAGGCATGAGTTACTAGGGAACTAAAATCTACATGCCCAGATGAGAGAGGGCTATAGGCATGAGGAATGGAGCCATAGAGCTGTATTAATCTCATAAGTCATGGCATCAGAGCAAGATATGCCAGAAAGGCACCTCTGTGGAGATTCAGAGGACTGCTGCAGTCTGTACTGACTGCTGATGGTGATCTCCGTATCTTAAATAGCACCTGAGGCCTCTTCAGCCCCCCAGAGCAGTGAGGATTAAAGAGGGCACAAAGCAGAGCTACACTTCTTTCTCTTTCTCTCTCCCCCAGTCTATTACACTGAATATCATGCTGAATTTCTGTGCTGAGCAAAGCCTTGCCCATGTGTCTAGTCCTGGCCCCATCTAAATCACTAGGATTTTTGTACTCAACTTAAAAATAGACCAGGATTTCTCATTGCCTTCCACTGCCTTAGCCCCTGTCTCTTGATAGCAATGAGTTTCCGTGAGAGGATGCTTCCTTCAAGGAATGAGAAAAATTTATATGGTGGGGTAGAACAGCCTAAAAGGGGAACAAGGGGAAATGTAAGTCTCATTGCAGTAATACAGGCTCTGACAGTGAGATCTGATAGGTACAAAGGGCAACATTTCTTGTTCAAATATTGAAAGCTAGATTGAACAAAGCACTAGAAAATATATTGCAAGGAGAAATCCTTCATGGGGCCACATGAACAAGCTAGACCATCTGTCTAGGGATTTTCCCCTCCGAAGTCCAATGCTCTTGTTTGTCTGGTTTCCAAGTGGGTGTGATCAGAGTGAAAGTAAAAGGAAAAGTTTTTCATCTTTTTGAACAGTCAAACCTTTAAAGTCCAGCATGTCCCCGGAATTTTGAAAATGCAACTTGAGGTTTTTAAACAAGACTTCTATTGAAATCAGTGGCAGGCACTGCAGACAAAACACCCACTCAGCAGTAAACATGTAATGCATCAGATAAGGTTAAGGCCGTTAACGTTCTTTTTCTTGTCACATAGCCACTGTTCACGTTCCTAAGGACTTTCTGTTTGCTCTCCTTCTTTGATAGCTTTAGAGGAGGGAAAAACACCTTCTTAATGGAAAGATATCTGGAGTCGATAGAGGAAAATAAAAAAAAATGGCCTGATGGTTTTGTTTTTCTTTAGTGAGGAAGTGTGTAATGAAATATGACATCATCCGCTATATTAAACCAACTCTCCTAGAGTTTTTAATTGCTATGTACTTTGAAAGTGTATATTCAGACAGGCATAGCACACTGCATTAGCTCTTTGGCAACCAGAAGAAGTCTTAGAGATTCACATGCTGCTAAAGCAAGTGTTGTACAGTTTTGTCCTCTGACACATTAGTGTCATTTTTATCTGGCTACTATGGTATGAATGCAGTAAAACCGCAATGATGGTGAAATCTGCTACATACTGACAGGACTGTAGGCGCAATGCAAAGAAAAGCACATGCTTCTTTGAGCAGTTGAAAAGCTCATAATACCTTATGTATGGGAAATTAATATTTGTTTGTGATAACTACATACATATGTCTATCTATCCATCCATCCAAGGAAGCAAAGAGGTCTCTCTCCCATCTATTGGTGAAAAATAGAAAGCAGGGCCACAGAGGACTTAGTTTACGTTAACTAATTACCAGCAGTTCCTCTGATAACCACTGGGGACTCACCACAGGCAGGCTAGGTTTTGCAGAGTGGTTGGCTCTTGAAAAGGTGATTTTTACTTGTGGCAAAGACCTCATTCCTAGGCAAGCAGGTCTTTATTAAATAGTCCTGAATGCTCTTTCCATTTCGATGAGGATCGCACTATAAGAGACAATGACGCAAAGAAGGTCCTTTGGCAAGAAATACAATAGCACGAGGCCTTAATGGGTGCAGTCATCACTGGAGTCCTCTAGTGAGTGTTGTGCAGAGGACAGCAACTCACCCACCTTGCATACGAGAAGACTGTGGTGATTCAAGGGCCCAGGCAGCACCTCTGTGAAGGGGAGTCACTGTGCTGGGGAGGACAGGGCAGCTCCTGGCCAAACTGATCACACTTTTTGCTGAGCACTGCAAACACCAAGAGACCTGCAGATAGACATGGATGAGTGGCATTGAAGAACGAGCAAGCAAGGGCAGGGAATTTGCTGTTACTGTGTGTTGTTAAATTTATTGCCGTTTTCTCTTTCCCTGAATAAAGATTTGCACACTTTCTCAGAGTCTTCATGAGTGGGGAAATCTGACCGGCTAAGGGCATCTGGTTTTCTTGCACTTCTTGAGTGGGGTTTTAAACTGGTTTAATCATTTGCCTAGGGATGTGAAATACATTGGTGCTACTGTTTTCTGCTCTCATTAATCACCTAGCTAAATTTTATATATAGGCATTATATTAAGATAATATGCATTATTCTGTTACTCTTTCTTCTGAGGCATCTATCTATATGTACCAAACATATGCATAAACATATAGCTGTATGGAGATTTTCATGGAACGTGGGAGATCTGGAGAGAAATCTTCCCTTCTCCTATTCCAAGTGACATACTCTCTCCCCCACACAATACTATACATAAAATGAACCATGGAGAGCTATTTTCCCAAGCAGACGGAAATGCTGAATTTTGAGGTGGGTAGATGCATTTCAAAGCCAGAAATCCACATGAAAGACATTTGTACAGTGCCATCTGGACAAGTTTTTAATTAATATGGAAAATAAAAAATGAAAGGAAAGATGAGCAATTTCTTCACATTCACATTATGGAGGCATAATCATACCAGAAAAAAAAAGAAAAAGAACTTACCCATGGTTATACTTCCAAAGGCTTAACATAGAGCATCTACCACAGATTTATAAAAAATAAATTTAGAGTGAGAAAGAAATATTTTAAAAATTCTATGGATAGTTTTATTAATTTATTAATTTTATTAATTTAGAATAA
The DNA here is from genome assembly GCF_036417845.1 of Apteryx mantelli. Classification (NCBI taxonomy): domain Eukaryota; kingdom Metazoa; phylum Chordata; class Aves; order Apterygiformes; family Apterygidae; genus Apteryx; species Apteryx mantelli. The sequence continues at coordinate 19,563,428 of NC_089979.1, read as the reverse complement.
TATTGTTTTCTTTAAGTAGAGATAGCAAGAAAGGGTAGTGACAGCAGATGAAGTAAAACTTGTATGTATTCTTAATGATGGAATTCATTCCCACAAATCAAACAGTCAAGATCACTTTTGAGGATGAAACAAGGAGATGAGTCTCCTTCTGTCATAATGCACATAATATAGGAATTTAACTGCCTGTTTGCAATGTAACCACCCCTTTTGCTATCTGAGCAGCAGAAGGTAATAAAACATATGATTACACTGAAGACTGAGTCCTCTGCCTGCCTGGTGAAGTGTTGGAAGACAAAGTATATGTGGAGTGTTTGACTTCCATTATTTTGCAGCTTTGAGAAATACTGTCACTTTTTAATAATTGATCTGCTTCATCATCTGTTTTTCATGTTATATTTTTAAATCAGGAGCATTAAAATCCCCATTTTTTGATGACAAAAGAAATCAGTGGATGCTTGTCATTATGAAAGATTTTATTCCTTTTATCTTGGGCAAATTTCAACATATTCTTCTTGTCTGCTGAAATTTGTATCGTCAGTTTCAATTTGACAGAGTACTTTTCACATCTGGAATGAAGTTCTCTGTCCACTGCTAAAATTCATCTCATCCTTTCCCTTCCTCACACAAATTCTGTAATACTTTTATTAATGTTTTAATAGATGTTCAGATCTTGGAATAAAAGCACAACTCCTAGTTAAAACAGAAATGACACACTTTTTATGCTGGAGGAGAAGGAAGCAGACCATAATTCTGAAAGCGTGAAACCAAAGGCGTATGGAACATATGTCTCCCGTTGTGAACAGGTGCTAACTCATTCAATGTGAGTAAATGATGCTAACACTGCTACATGAGGCAACATCTGTGCTTAAAGTGAATTGCTCCCCTAAATGGCCAGATGCTTGGGGCAGTGGAAGAAAAGGCCTTGCTTCAGATATTTAGCTTATTATAAAGTTGTTTCTTTACTCTGTCCTGCCTAGAAACATCATTAGTTAAATAATTTAATAAGTACAACATCTATGGTGAGGTCTAAATTTAGGAATGCACTTCAGGCATCAAGACAATGAGTGTTCAGGAGAAAATCTAATTTTATTCCTAACATTATTTGAGCTTGAAAAATGACATTGTGTCTACTTAGCATGCTAAAAGCCATGAAATGTATTCTGTGGATTAGTACAAGGTGTTCCTCTGGCCTCCAGATGTTTCTCCTTGGGTATTTTCATTCTATTCAGAACACTGTTGCCAAGTCTGACTTCTTCTTCCTATTCCAAATTTCTGACCATGTATTCCTAAGTCTGGATTTTTCTCTGACTTGCTCTAACACTCAACATCAAAAGTAATCTGTTTCACTGTGATTATTCAAGTGGAGCCAATAGAGTCAGGTTTGGGATTAACTAAATCTGGAGATAGGCAACATAGACCTTGACATCTGAACCAGCCATCTTGGCCTCCATTGTCATGAGCAACTATCAAGTTGATTCAGTCTAAAGAGTTTAAGATGACCAAATGTAGGCATTTCATTTAGGATGACGTGAATCTTGCACTACACTCTATTGACTATAATTGTTGTTCAGATTGACTTTGGCACACACTGGCATTTTCACTGTAGACAGGTGCATTTAGATTAATCCCACCCTAAGTGACCAGTTGTCTTTGATTTTCAGTGGGTTTAGTGTAACAGTCTTGTTTAAAAGATGCTAGCCTGCTTCCTTATCAGTAAGACTCTGAAAACCCTGTCTGGTCTAGAGTGGGGAGATTTCTGTTCCTCTCTCTCATACCTTGTCGTCTCTTTCTCAAGCTTCATTGGTCTTTCTTGTTCTGTCTGCTCTGCTTCTTCCACTCTTCCCTCATATGTTGAATACTACCTTAGGCCTGAGATGGAGGAATGTTTTCATTTGTTCTCTGAGCCACCACTACAAGACAGACTGTTTTTTGCTGAACTCAGTCTATTTTGGTCCAGTATCTGAAGCATCATTCTGATTAAGAGACCAGCTCAATGGTGAAAGGGATGTGTGTCAGCTCCTCCAGAGTCCTTCAAATACAGGTAAGAAATAGTAGTATTAAACCTGTTTCACTGCTTCATATTGATTATATTTTGTTGATCAAGGACTTGTGTCCTGACCACTGCCATCCACTGAGACTTTAAACTCCTCAGGACAATTTTCTGGTTTGTATTCCTGACCCACCTCATCGTCCACATCCCACTCTAAAGGATGGGTATGTGGATGGGTGAAAGAGGGCAGTTACCCAACTCCTTTGATCTCTAGACTCATATTCATGAGTCTGACCTCTGACCTCATGGACCTCATGACCCTTCTGACCTCATGGACCTCCTTATTCTGCATATTGCAGGGTGAAGAAGGCAATTAATAAGAAGTGTGATCAATACTCTCACAAAGTTGCATGAAACTATGAATTTGCATTGTTTTTTATTACAGTTATAACAAAAATGAGTGTATGTGAATTTTGTACACAGCTGTACAGATGTAATTTTGGAGATGTGACTATTAAAGGATGGAGGTTGTCACTTAGACAAGGATTTCAAACACATGTATAGCTGCTAGCATATGTATAATCTCACTGTATTTACATTTTTAAGGTGTCTTTTGGATATGGGCCTAGAAATTAAACTTTATAGGAAATATTTTGTTCTATACTAAATTATATTTCTGTTTAATGATAGTTTTTCTACTTACATCATTAGACCTTGATTTTTTACTATAGCTAAAATTGAAAATTGCTCCTTTTAGTTATAAAAATATATTATAATGTTTCAGTACTTTATAAAACTTACTTACTTCCAAGGCCATGCTGAAGCTTTTTCTGAAATTTTCTATAGATATGGACAAATGGTGATTTAATCAAGAAATACTGAAAACACACATTCATCTTGCAGCTTATTTCTGTCAAGAATATGTAAGAAAATGTTGAAAATGATTCTTGGGAAGTATGAATTATGAATGTAGTTTGTTGTAGCTAATGTTAAATCATGAATATTGCTGTTCATGGTAAGCATGCATACATTTACATGCAGGTCTTACAAGGGTGATTTATGCATTTCTAGAAATGTGAACGCCTTATTCCTACTAGTCTGGAGGTAATGCCAAATACCTGCTCATTCTCCTACATTCTGTTTGAAACTTCGGCTGCAGCAAAATAACACCTTGATTTAACTTCTGTTTCTGGGGCCCATTCTAACAGCATTTACTGAAGAAATTTTAACTTATTTTCAGCAACTGAATTTAACTGTACAAACAATACTAAATCACTAGAAAGTAGAGAGAACCAAGTGGACTTCTTGGTCTCCTCTACCAGTCTACTCTGCGTAACATCTATCCATTCTTCTTCTGAGGATAAATTTGTCATTGTGAAAAATTGCTGCTAAGTAAAGCTGCTCTTGAGTCCATGGGGTTAAATGAATATTGTCTGAAGAGATGTAGCTTGTTAAAGTCAGCCTTTATGCATGGCAGGACTGGATTTCTAGAACTGCAAAGTGAAAAGAACTTCAGTATAAAGTTAAGCCACTACCCTTGAATTCTTCATTTTGGGCAATGCTTTTTTAGGTATTCTGTGACATGAGTTTACATTTAGGTATTCTGTGACATGAGATGTCAAGAATTTTGAGGAATAATTTAAACAGTGATTTTCCATAGAAGTTTTCAGGAATGATCATCATATATTTAGGTAGATACTAAGAGTGTAGTCCCTATATAAATCTTTCAAGTCTCTTGGACACTGAAAAAATTATTTTAATTGGGCTCTTTTGATGTTTAAAAATAATTTCTTTTCTCCAAGGAGGAATACCTGTGTTTTGATATTGTTGAGGAGGACACATTTTGTTAGAAAGTGGAATTGTAACTGCCCTCTAGTTACAATTCCACTGGAGAACCGTAACCACTTTTCTACTCTTCACAGAGAGATAGTCTGAAAAGAAAGTGAAATAATACTATCCAGAGCAGAAGCAAGAGAATAATAATGCAGAGATGCATAGCTAAAATAACTTCTCTGTTTAAATATCTTAAAAATGATATTAGGAAAAAGAACAGAGTGAATCATTCAGGTATCTAAATAAAGGTATCTAGTGTTTCAGATACCCAACAGCATGTGAGACATCCATGTCAGACTGGCAAATACAACACCAGAACACCGACTGTCTAGAACAACAGCCAGGTATAATACCCTAAAACATCTAAAATGGCACTGGACATCCATGTTTAAGTACTGAATCCCACTCTGAGAGCCTACCTTGATTTGCTAAAAATATTTCAGTGGTTTTAGAAAACAGATTTAAGTAGCTAAAAGATCATATTCATACTAGAGATCTCTTTTGCTTAAGGTAAAAAGTGCTCCCCAAACAAATTCTTGTAATCAAGTGTCAAAATGATTATCGTTGTCTGAATAGCTGGGGGAAATTTAGAGGCTGTAAAACCAAAAGATTAATTTAACCAGTGATGCAAGAGACTGAGACATGCCTGAGGCCTCAATAGCATCCCCTGCCATTCTGACCAAGTGCCAGAATGAGCTTATACCCTCATCTCAAAGCAAAGATATATCTTTCTCCTTGAAGATTCCTAAATTATTTCCTTGATCAGATAGGGAGAAAACAAAACTTGCACTTGATTGATTTTTACCTGCCTGGTGGGTTGATGTAATAAAAGACCAAAGCATTTTACCTAGGAGAGGAGAATTATTACAGCAGAAGGTTTAAATAACTATGAAGAAAAATCTGCTGCTGCTGTTTTGTTTGTAGGAACTGTTTCTTTATTGTGCTTTTAAATTCTTGTCAGGGGCATTTACAGTGCTAACTGGGAATTCTGCAGCATGGAATTTTAAAACTGGAATAAATAAATACTACCTTATTTAATGGAGTGAGTTGATTTTCCAATAAAGAGGAACTAGCAGCATAAGTCATCTGGCAAACTGTCATGCTGGCCTCCTATGCAAAAGCTAAAAAAAATTTCCACAAAATATCTACCTTAACTGTGACTGTCTTCTCATAGATGGTAAATCCTAAGCAGAAAAAGCAATGTACTTTTTATGCATAACAAAACACAGCCCTCTAGCACAACATGTGATTTTGAGGTCAGGCAAAAGCCAGATATGAAGGTATACATGTGCAGCACCTGGCTTGAAAAGACCCAGAGAAAACCCTACCTAGAGAATGAGCATTGAATAGCCAAGAGCACCTTTACATGCTGCAGAGAAGTGTCCATCCCTGGATCTGCATGGATAGTAAGAGCCCTTTCCCCTTATGGAAGAGAAGAGAGGCCACCAGACCTATGGCAATGGTGATTCAACAGAACCAGGACTCCATGTTCAAAACCTCACCTGAGCCTAACTGATGGTACAGAAAATCACCCAGGGCAATAACTGAGATTCTGCTAGCTGGAAACACCTCAGTTCAGCAGAAATGAGATAATGGTTAAGAAGGGGAGAATGAAGCAATTCTTATGATTGCTGATAGGGTCAATATGTTGTAGAAAGGAACTATAACTTTGATGTTCACTCCACCCTTACCCAGACCCTCAAGCGCTGCTTGTTCCTTCCTACATTTGACTTCCAGACCTGTAAGCATTTCACAAAAGATCATCTTGTTTTATTTTTCTCCCCCAAAGAAACAATGAAGAATTAAATATGCATGCATAGTTTAATGTTATGTGATCATTCCAATGCCAGGACCACTCCGGACACAATAATTTCAAGTTACACTTTTGTGATCGTCTATTCTATTGATAAAAGTGTGGATTTATATTTGTAATTTATTTAGTGTAATGAAGACAAATCAGGAAAAAAAAACAAAAAACAAGTCAATGACTAACAGACAAATTACAATTCACATCTACCACTTCTGTATTAATATAAATTCAGAGTTGCTTCACACCAACCATTGAGTTATATCAGCCTATTTCCTGTTTGTTAAGTAACCAATGGTTCCAACGAACTTTGATTTTGATGAACTTGTCCTCATCCTTTTTAAGCTTTTACAATGACATTTATGCCTATGATCTGAAAAAGAATGTTATTCCACTTAAGAAGATATGTCAATGCTACTGTTTAGAGCTGGAATGGGTGATATTTTTTAATCCAGAAAATTTCATGTTGACATTTTTTCAGGTGGCAAATTAATCATGCAAAAGATAGAATGGCATTTAAAATAAAACATCTGCTAGGGTTGTTATTGCCAGCTTCTAATTCAGCAATGACATGTGTATATTTTTCACAGTGGAAGATTTTATTTTTCAGTTACTGGGTGCTCTGAATGAGTTCAGAATGGAAAACTGAACATGTGCTGCTGACATTCACTTTGAGTGATAAAAATGTCTTGATAGTGCTACCACCATTCAGCTTGTCTTCTAATTCCAAAATCTATCCATTGGCTGAACATTTATACCACTGATATGTTTGCTTCTGGTGAGTGCAGAACAAAGTCTTCTTGGTAGAAGGGTTTGCCTACCAGTAACAGGGTATCTTGCATTTTGTTGCGATAAGAACATGTGCATAAATTAAAAAAGTGATGACGTCTGCACTGCAAAGAGCAATCCAGGACACCACAAGAAAATAAGATATTGCTTTGGCAAAATGAAGAGACCATTTGCCTACTTGCTCATTGTTCTATACTGGTATGTCGTATTTGCAAATGCTACTTCTGACACAGGGGCCGTGTTCCTAACAGCTCTGTATGGTAACATTAGACACTGTTTCTCCACTAAGGGGCTGAGGATCTTGAGTACATGCAGGCTCAGTTTTAGTCTCTGAGCATCACGTCCCATGCCGTTCAGCTGCATCACAAATTTTAGCATCAATAAGAAACACTTGGCACAGGTAGTTAGCGAGGATTTGAACTAGCTTCACCTGAGCTCTGTGGTCCAGATGGTGCATGGTGGGCCTAGCCTTGATTTCAGTGTGTGACTCTAGCCTCAGTCCCTCTCAGGTCTGGAAGTCACTGCCCTGAGGATGGCTCCATGCACTGGACGGGACTCAGTGCTGTCCTGCTGTGACAGCCAGAGCTCCACTTATGCTTTGCCTTCTACCTGCCCTTGAGGATGCTCGCTGCCTTTTGGCCAAACAAGTGGAGAAGAATTGTTTTGTGGGCTTGGTTTCCTGTATTCTGCTGTTTCACATGAGTTAGAAAGACTTGGTCTTTATATAGGGGACAGAGCCAAGGAGACGGATTTTGAGGTGGAGAGGAAATCCACAGTAATAGTCAACACTAGGCTGAGACAGGGAAAAGGAACATTTAACATGCGTTTATATGGAGAACAAAAGAACAAACCAGCTGAATATATAGCAACATTCTAGATGACAGCACTGTTTTGAACATATGATACAATTATTTCCATGTCTTTGTGTATACATATACACACATCAGAAGGGGCATCATTTAGAAATTCACTTACACTGGTGTGAAATGACATGATCACGTCACTTTTTAGCTCTTGCACAGTGACCCATGTAATCTCTGCCCAAATATTCTGCAGCGACATGACAGTTGGAGAACACCATGGCCTGTTTGGTCAGGGATGCTGCAGCAACAGTAAATTTGGTGCCTGTGGACTCTATTTATAATTCTAGAATAAGCAGCTTTTTCTGCAGTATCATTGTGTCATTTATGGAAAAGTTTCTTCTCTACAGAGATTTGAGAGATACATATGACTTTTTGGACAATACTGCCACATATAGGCCTGAAGTTAATAGAAGCTGTTATGGTTCAGCACTTCTGAAAGGCAGATCTCTTGATCAGACAGCTAATGATGGATTTGGTGCCAGCTAAAGGCAGCTGGTTTCAAAAAGCTGACCCCCACATAAATAGCCTTTTGATTTCATTAAGTGCTCAGTATATGTTTACGGTCAGTGAAGATATTGGGAGATGGAACAAATAATGAGGGAGGCTGAGAAATGACATTACCATTCATTATCCTGCCACAGCCGGAACCCACGTAGGCTGCAGGCAGCCCCAGCTAAGGCTACAGGTGGCCAGCTCAGCACAGCAGAAGTCAGATGTGAAGATGGTGCTACTCAGCCCTGGGAGGTCCTCCTGGGGAGGTCCACGCACACCAACACCCAGCACCAGAGTAGGGTAGCCTTTGGCTCAGTGCTTTCAGTCCTCTGACTAAATAGCAGAGGTCTGTCAGTTGGGAAGTCCACCTTAATCACCACTCTCAGACATCATTTCTTTAAATTGCTGCGTCTCCTGAGGATCCAAATAAATCCTGGCATGGTTGTCTGGTGCAAACGCCATGTTGCCATCGCTAGACTGCTGCTGGTGCCCGAATAGGAGGTTTATTACCCAAAGTCCCTCCCCAAGGGGCTCTGACATTTAAAATTATTTTAGGGATGTGGATTTGAGCCCTCTGCTGTGTGGGGGAACTCGCAGGGAAGCCTAACCAGAGGACAACATGGGGGTGGAAGGCTTTTGACCCTGTATGCTAAAACTTTTGCTGTATGTGACCCAGTCCCTGTGCCAGCGTGCCCCTTCCATGCAGGGGGCTGCGTAGACATGGGCAGCTGTCCCATCCTCCAGCTGAGCCCGGGCAAACTCCCAGCCAGTGCAGGAACAGGAGACTCAGCCCACAGAGTTACTCAGAAAATCTCTGCAGGGTCCATGGGCCAACACAGGGTCCAACAGGCTTGGGTGCAAGCACGGCTTTCTCTCTATGCCAAGATTACTGCAGGATGAGAGCTTTAGTTGTTTTATGCGGCATCTAGCTTGTGATCAAACCCATTGGCACTGCCTCACCCCAGCAGCCCTGCTGTATTCACTGCACTCTCCTCTCACTCCTGTGCAGGACTGAAATATTAGTTTTTGACAGGGGATGACGCAGTTTCAGTGTTGAATGTCAAGGCAAAACAGTAATACGGGAGTATTTGGAAAAGGTATATGAGAAGCATTTCCTACTTAGTTTACTTAATCTAGGGAATATGCATCTGCCATTTATTTAAGAAGCTGCCTTCTATTTAATTACATTTTCAATTAATTAGGTTTATGCATGCTTATAAATAGATTTTCCCTGAAAAGTGTAATGACTTCAAGTTAGTAATATTTAATTCACTAATAAAAAAATGGGTTGGTGCCTTAATAGAATTAATTGGTAATGAAATTCTTTTATCAAAGTCAAATATGAGACATGATTCATATGTATTGCCATTGATGCCAAGAGAATATTCTTAACGTCTCTCCTGGAAACCTTCAGACTGATGGCATGGTATCCAAATGCATGACTGACTGACTTTCATTTCCAAATGGAATCTGTAATAGTCCCAGCATTCCTTTTTTATTCTTCCAGATGAAAATGTATTTTTGGGGGTAGGGGAACTGTATCATGATTTCCTCCGTAAAACATTTTACAACCTGAGGAATTAATGTGGAGATACACTTAAATTTTTTTTCTGCATGGAATTAATATCTTGGTATGGTTAGCAGAAATGATACTTATGTTTCTTTAGACAAAAACTACAGTTAGGTTAAGGATTTTTGGGGGGTGAGAAACATTTTTATCATAGAAAATTGTTGAAAAATACTTTTTTTGTAAAAAACAACAAGACAAATTTGTCAAAGCTAAAAATTATTTTCTGTAGCTGGGTAAGTTGTTTATCCCTTTGCAAGTGACAGTCTTCAGATGGTTTTAGGTTCTTCAGAGTCCATCTACCACTTAACCTCTCAAGAATGTTTTTCATCTGACTACATCTATATTTCCCTATGACTAGGGACAAATAGAAAAAAACAACTCAACAACTCAGTAGCCCGTGTCTGCAAAAAAAGTTTGCTAAATTGCCTAAGTTATATAGATGTTACCTAGCTATGAACTGAATAAACCCTCAAGGAAGTTAAAAACAAAGTTTGCCTAAGGAGTTTATCAAAAGAATCTTTGGGTATTACAGGAAATCTTGATAGCACTGGAAGAGCTGAATTGCATTAGATATTTGAGGACAGAGCATGTTTTACACCCTGTCTTTTGCTTTCAATGTTAATCGAGCAGTGAGTATTGAGAGGCACATATAGGCCTTAAAATTACATGCTTGTCTTATTCAGACTTGTTTCACATGCTACTTCTCTGGCATGGGTATACTTATGCCCATCTGCTAGAGTGCTATTGTGCTTCTTCACATTATAAACTGATATATCAGTTGCAGATAAGCAAAGTCCCAAGCCCATTTCAGTATACGTTCTGGGATAAAATGTGCAAAACACACATGTAAGATCTTGCTGGGAACAACCAGCTGCAAATTTTGTCTACATACTTCCTGAAAAGGGCCACAGTCTGAACGTTTGGACTCTTACTATTAACAGACTTTTATCCTTAGCTGCTTTTTCTTCCCTGTCCTTTTCTGACTCTTTCACAGTGAACACAACCTTATGTAGCAGGTGCTTTGCACTTTCAATGCACATGGTTTTTTGGGAACTCAGGCCTCTAGATATTCACTCTGGGGTAACCAAAAATAGCTGAGTTTTCAATACAGTTTTCAATACATTTTTTCTTTGCCACTCTGCAGGATCACTTTAGCTTAGAATGGTAAAATTCAGACTTTTTTTCCCATAACTACTAGAAAAACTGACTGGCTTCTGACTTTGAGGGTTTGTTTTTTTTTAAGATAACTTCTGGCAGCAGAGCTGGGGACTCTGTGGCGCACAGCCATGCTCAAGTGAGCACATTAATATTCTCCAAGCTGTCCCATGTTCAAGATGAGGCATGCCCAAATCCATGTTGTTCAGCCTCAGCTACATCAGTAGCTTTCCTCTTCTTTATTCCCATCTCCTTCTCCTAGAAAGAAGGCAAACAGTACTATTTTTCCTCTCTTTCTCTCCCTCTGCCCAATAAAAAGTACACATTTCACAGATGGGCCACATCTGCACCTGCTCAATATTTCACCAACACAGAAATGAGACTTACAGAGTTCTGCATAAACCAGCACAAACACAAACAAACAAACAAACAAACCTGATTATCCTGAAATGCTAGACAAAAATGAAAAAGTAGGGACAGGGAAACATAATCCAAATGGCATGGTAGCTGAGAGAAGGGAGAAATGTGTCTGCTGACTTGCTCAGATAATAACTCACCAAAATCTAATTCTGTATAAGAAAACCCTCTTTGAAGCAGCTCCTAAAATGATGTTTAAGAGAAAAAGCACCTCAGATAACCCATCTGAGGAAAACTATTTTTTGTCTGATTCTAAACGAGGAGGTTCGCATCAGGGGCTGGTGATACATATCCAGGCTGGCAGTTAAAAATGTGGGTGAAAAAACATATGACAGAGAGAATGGCACTGGATGGATCAGGAAAAGATTTTAATGTCTTTTTGCCTAAGCCTAAAACGTGCTTGGATGAGGCAGCCCTTTTTTTGGATGCTCTGTCCATTTAGCTTGTTATGGCAAAGATCTGTGACTCACTGCAATGAATGACAAAACTCCCACTGACTTCAAAGAGGAAGGACTTGCAGCCGTTCAGAATAGGGCCTGTGTTATCAGGCTGGGCAGCACCTACTGCAGTGGCGCCCTGATGTCCTTGGGGTCTGCAGGTGATTCAGTAATACTGCTCGGAAATTAGTGACAATCATCAGAATTCGGCTCCTAAGGTATCTGCAATCATACTCTTCCTAATTAAAAGACTATAAAAGGGACAGAGAATGTAACCATGGGCTTTGAATATATTTTCCAGCAGTCTTCCCTGAGAGGGCCAAAGAGAATTATTCTGATAAGAGGGAAAATATAAAGAGTGTTTCTCTAAAGTATTTATTGCATTGAAATTTCCATGGAGAAAGATTAGTCCTGAAGAACCAAAGAGATTTTTAACTGATTTCAGCATATTTCACCCTCATCACTCATCTCCCCAAACTCATCACGTAACTTCCCAAAATACCCTTTCAGCCTTCTATAATCAGCAGTGGCTGAAGACACACTGATTGAAAGACAGTGCATTCCAACATTTTCATTAGGAGGAATTTGTCTAGCATGGAAAAGGCAGAGTGATGTGGTACTTCACTTCATTTACCTCTGAGAGAGATTTTCTGAGCCATGAATTGCGATGTAACTGCTGATATCTGTTCATCTTCCATGCCTGTTTCAGTTTTTGGACTATGAGTGGCACAACTAACAAATTACGGCCCCATCAGAGAAGGAGACAAAGTCGATACAGACTGGAGGACTCCATCACATTCTAGCCTGTGACGTTTTAAAAGTTATACAATGTGTGAACACTGTTAATTTTTTCTGTAGAAGCCATGATAAAGTAGACAAGCCTGTCCTTAGCTGTGACATTTGCTTTAAAACACCTGCTGGTTCTAAGGGCCAGTGTTTAGCTAAGGTTTATGAACTCAAGAAGAAATAACTAATGTTAGCTGAAGAAGATATAACTATCTCAGGCTTTTGCCTGGGATGAATCTCATCCTATACTGACATCTCTAGCTCAAACTAACCATTTTTGAAACTCCAGCTGGCTGGGCGACCCGGGGAGATGGACGAAGGCCCAAGCGGCAGCAGGTTAATGATGCCAGTGTGAAGCACAACACAAGGCTGTGCCACACCTCTCCACCTCGTCACCCCTTGGTCACCTCACCCAACCGCAGCTACCTCAGGCAAAAGACTGAGCTGAATGATCAGAAAGCTTGTAAGCAGGAGAAAAATGGTGAATTCCAAGGAAGAAAAGTCACTAGGTTTCGCATACCATTGAACAGATTCTGTCCCAAAGATTTCAATCTTCAGTAGAAGGGCTTTTAAATCCATACTTGCTTTTCATCCTAAACAGAAAAACACCTCTTTGAAGCATGTTATGGCTATGCAAAAATACCTGTTTTTATTTAGTGAGCACTAGGAAGCATTCAAATAGCTTAAATGTTGTGAAAAAGAATGATGTATTTAGGCCTCAAGGTTTAACCTCTCCTAGCATAGGACTTATATTAAAAACACCCTCCACACTTGAAGAGTCTGGCAGTTGTCTTCATTTTTGCACAGGGACTCACAGGTGGGAGTCTGTAATGAGTTGGGGAACAGTATCAGATATATAGCAAACAACCACTTTTCTTTCCTGGCGATCAGCAGGTGCACAGAGAGTGTAGAAGGCAGTTATTCTTTTTTGCACAGTTTTATCTCCTTGCAATTTCCCAAGGATCATAAAAATAATGATGAAGATATCAGTGATCCATTTACAAAGAATCTGCAGCCATTTTTCTGCTGAGGGAGTTTCTGGCCTTTGGTATTTTACAAAATAGGAAAGGGGGAATATTTGAAAGGTTTGGTTAAAAATGAAAAGATCAGAAATAAAAAAGAGCTTGCCATTGAACTCTTGTTTTTTATTATACTGAGGGTGATCTCAAACATATATCTTTTTCTTGTCCCTTGGCTGTCATTCGTATACTACTACATAATGAAGAGAAAAAATAAATCGTTATTGCAAGTTTTAAAATATCTCATATTTGCAATGACTTTTAAGAAAGTGAATAGACCAAAAACAATCAAGTGCCAAGAGATGTTACCTTATCCTGATACAATTACTAAATCTGTGTGAAAAAGCTGTGCAACAGAGCTTGTTTTTTGTCACATTTACTTTATTTACATAAAAATGAATGAATTATTGTCATTTTTTAATTCTTGCATTTTGTTATGGAAACTCTGGCCTTTTCCAGCCTTGGGGAGTGGAAAAGCACAAATGACTGCATTACAGACAACATTTGCTACTGTACGTGAAACTTGCTGTGTATTCCACCTCTTCAGTTCAGGTTGGACATAGAAAGGTTAGTCAGACCTGTGTCCGCTCTCAAGTAACGGTGCTTGCCTATCTGCCACAGCAGTAAGGATGCTGCATGCCCAGATCCATTAATGAAATATCTGAATTCAGAAACAGAAATTATTTTAACAGCAAATATCAAACAAAGATAGTATGCTAGTGTAACAACAGTCCTCATTTGCTCTTTCGAGGGACTGAGCCTTTCACTTCTGCATATAAAAATGTTAGCTTGCTCTTGCGATTTGTGCCCTTCTATTTATGGACTGATGCACGGGCCGCATACTTATGTGGAGCTTTCTACATAATGAAATAAAGTTTATTGCAGAGGTGTTATCAAAACCTGAACTAGTAACCCACACAGTATGGAAAAGCATCCTGAAATGCCTGAGAAAGAGAGAAGAACCATGGTGGAAGAAAGAATCCTTCCTTCAATGGATAACAGAAAGTCTCATTGCCTTGGCTTGGCTTAGGTGACCTCAGGCATGGATTTATCTGATGACTGAGGGATTGTCATCGCACCCCTGTCCTTATCCTGAGGATTGTTTCCAAACTGCCACTGTTTTCCTCCCATGTTATGAGATGCAGCTGTGGTTGTGCAGCCTCTGCGTTTCTATTGCAGTTGCATCCTACATCTCTTTGCATCTCTCTTTATATGTTTTACCCTTTTTTTTTTCCCCTCTCAACCATCTCTTCTGATTGCAGATTTTCAGGGCAGCAACTCTTAAATTCGCAAAGATGAAATCCACATGAAGTTACTTTTTATAGCAACAACAGAGCACTGATACAGAAACTTGGTTTGGCATCAGATTACCGCTATTTCATTTCTCACATTCCCATTTAGCCCTCTAACACCAACCTGGTAAAACAATTTGTTTTAACACCTCTCTTGTCACTGATTTTTCCCTTTCACCCCTAATATTTGGGCAATTAAAAACTCTCTCATAGGTATAACTGATCACAGCTTAGAGATCTTTCTCCTCCTGTTATTTTATCTGTTAATTATAGAAATATATAGCAATTGGAGGTTTCCATGTCAGCTGAGTTTCTCTCTTTCTATCCAGCAAGCTGGCTCTTCCTCCAAGTTGGCCAGCTGGGCTTTTCTTCTACCTTAGTCTGAATCTGCAGTGGAAATAAAAGGCTTGTATTGCTTTCTTAACTGTTCTCATTAAGAATGATTGTACTGTTACAAATACAGGCGTATTACCTTATATTAGATATTCATAATAAGCAGAGGACACAGGTAACATCTTTAGACCTTGGCTGACCTATTAAGGTCAAGCAGATATCTGAAGTTTGCATACTCCCATAGCATCCAGAAAGGAGGAGCAATCTTACACCCAAGAATCTGAGGAGCTGCAAAATTGTGCCTAGATTCCTTTCAAAGAGTAAGCTGCATATAGAACAAATCTGTCCTCACTATTTTATATAATTTTATAATTGTTGAACCATCTGTCCCATAAGAAATGCCCCCCATTCCAGAAATGAGCCTTTAAAAATACAAAATGAGTGATGGAATAAAAAAAATACACTTAGAAATATTTCCTAAGCTCTTTTCCTGAGGTCAGCAGCTCTCCAAAGGGAGCTCTTTCCAGTCAGTGTCAGATCAGGGTTTTACAATCAGGAAAATAACTTATATCTAAATAATATGCTAAAAAAAAGAAATGCATCAGGTAAGTCAGCAAACAAGCATAAGGCAAGGTGGATATGCTGGGGGCCAAGGCAGGTCAGTGGCATAACAGGATGGTGTCCTGCTCCTGCTGCCAACCGAAGGTGAAGCCAAAGAGCATCTGAGGCACCGCAGCCTGGTGGGAAGGCAGGGAGAGAGAGACGTAGGAGTAAAGGTGCAGTGTGGGTCCTTGTCCAGCACGGTGAAAGGAAACCTCCAGGAAAAGAAAAGATTTTTTAAAATTCGTTCTTTAATCATTTAATATGATTCGTTTGATGTTATTTGCAAAGTGCAATGTCTTTGTCTCATGTGCCCTGAAGGTTTTTTAGTTCTCAGTACAGGTTATGCCAATCATTAGAGTCAAGGAGAGTGAAAAAGTGGGGCTTTTAATACTAACTAACCATTCTTCACTGGAGCACACTAGAGGAAAAATGTTTTCTCTTCTGCTCAAAGGAATGGAGAGAGTTAATAGATTAGCACTCACAAGTACAGGATGAAGCCTACAAATAAAATCTTTTATGCCATTGCACTATGTGAACAGCTAATGCAGTTGAAAGCAAAATACATCACAAATTAGAAGTGCAGAGCTTACAAGAATATTCATAAATGTAAATAGCTGTAGAAAAAATGAAATCTTTCAGAGACATAATTGAGGAAATGAAAAGATACAAGTAATTCAAACAAGCATCAAAGCCTTGTATTTCTGAGGAGCTGTTGCTAATGAATAAACAGTTGACTTCATAGAGCAGCTATGCCCATGAACTGTGCTTTATGGATGATAATGAAGTATTTTTTATGGATGCCTAATAAAGACAAAACTGGTGAAACAATAATAATAATGAAAACTGAAAATCTTTTAGAAATTAAAGGAATTGTGAACAAATGTGTTTATTACTAAAAGCAGTAATTACTTCCGCTCTTTTCACATTTTCAAGAGCAAGGAATACAAAGTCCCAATTCACTACAGTATTTAAGCACAAGCTTAAAGCAGAGCACCGGATTAAATTTGGGTGGCTGTAGGCAGCAGAATGGCTTGGTATCCATAGAGACTAACATATCCACCGATAACCAAATGCAGGGTCTAATATGACTAAGCATGATGTATGGCTGGTACACGAGGCCATGCAGCAAGGCCGTGGGCGAACACAGTGTGTCGTGTGGCTGGCGACGGACAGCGTCTGCTCCAAAACTTGGCGCCCCAAGGGAGGTGTGAGAGGGGAGGCTGGCCCTGCACGACCAGAGCTCCTCCCGGGTTATGGGCTGTCGTGGACAGGGACCGACCGGACTGAAGTTCCTGCCTGAATGGGAACCTCAGTGTCCCGGACAAAGATAGGAAATGGTTTTGAAACTTCCAAAATACAACATGCTGCCTGCATTCGGGAGATCTACAGGACTAAAATACCATCTGCTGAACACAGAGAAGATCATGCAGACTCCCACTTGCACACTGTAGGTTTTATGATCAAAAGCTATGGATTTAGGAAATATGAAAACTGTGTTTGTGATATTTTACAAGTTGGGAAGATTAAGGTGTTTTACAGTGCAATTAAAGATGTTTTGTGCTGCACCTACAAGAATGGGAGCAGTTACCTAATATTTCTTTCTCAGAGTGTTATTCACCTGTACATTTAGTCTGCATGTATTTTTAAGTCTTCCCACTTAACAATTTCTAGTAAAAAATTTATTCTTTAAATCCACATTGCTTCCAAGCACTTCTTAAAAATAAAAAAATCAATCAAAGCAAAGAACCCCCACAAAATAAAACAAAATAAAAATAAATCAGACAGACAGTTTTGCAGTTACCCAGATATGCCACGAGATGTCAGGATCTACAAGTGCTGGTTTCATAACATCTGACATCTTGAAATAACACATCAGTTTTTCTCTCTTCTCTGAATGTCTGAGTTTTTTATTTCTAACTCTTCCAAATACCTACTGTTTTGTAGACACACATAGAACATACTGAAGCACGTATATTCTACCATAAATATAGAAAACCCTTACATGGAAATAACCCTACACAAATTATTACGTCTACCAAAGGTGGAAATAAAAATGTGTTTAGCGGTTCAACGTAGATACTGTGTCATGTTAAAGTAAGATTTAAAATACTTTTTACTTGAAGCTCACCAAGCTTTTTGTTCCTGTTGTTGAATTATAATTCTTGTTTTTCCCCCCAAAAGCTCAATTAGTTTCTGGATTTTTTCATGTTATTTCACCATGTAATTCTTAAAGTGTATTCACCCTGAACTTCTTACTCGCCTACTGACATGTTCCATTAGCTTTCCAATAAGTCCCCACCTACTCTATGCCCTGGTCCTACAACCATAATTTCTGTAGAATTAGAGCAGTGTTCAATCTCTGGGCCCGTTCATAGTTTTTTCCAGCTCAGGGTTTAGCCCAGGCTCAGGAGTACAGGAATCAGCCTTGCGATCAGAGCTGCACAGCCTCATGTCAGGCCCTGGTGCTTCAAAAGGAGGTGTAAGAGCTCCTACGAGTCTGAAGAGAGAAATTTGTTTATTCCCAAAAGATGTCATGCTAATCCTATGAGAGACTGGTTAAGCTCTAAATCATAGCGTTTGTATTCTTTCCAGAACATTTTTCACGTTGACTCACAGAGCTGTAAATATTCCTGTTGAATATATGTATTACCTACTTCGTTTAGCATTTTTCTTCATTTTTGCTCTCTGGTATCTTGCCACAGTTGGAGTCACACTTTGATAACAGACAAAAACTGCTCTGCATCTATTAATGAGCTCACCTTTAGGCCTCCATCTCAGGGTGCCCAGCACATGAAGATACAACGATGCATGGGTAGCTTGTTAAAATCTAGCTGGAACGAGCTAAGAATAGCACGGGGGGCTTGACAGCAGGGACTTCTGCCCAGGTTGCCGAGGGAGATGAGATGCTTTGAGAAATGAGGGCTTGAAGCACATGCTGAGCTGCAGGAGCAGGCAGATTCCTGCAGGCTCACACCTGGGGGCTTGAGGAAAGCGAGGAGGCTTAAGCAGGACCAAAGGAAAGTCATGTTATGCCTATGTTCTTTGTTGAACTGGGGGTCAGGCCTTTGCCTCTCCAGCAGCTAGCTTTTAATCTTTCATTTTGCATCTGGTCTAGGCCATTTTCTGGTGTTATTTAAGAGGTTAACATGGAAATGTTATCCTCCAGGAAAATAATATAAACTTCTATCTCCAATATTTAGGTAATATAGTTTCCATGTACCGATGATGAGGGGGTAAAATATGTCATCAAAATATGTTTACTCTAAAATCAGCTATATATCTTTGGTCATATCATTGCAATATTTGTTTATTGAAAATGTAATTCTTTGTGGCGTGTGCTTTAAATTTATCTGAAATGTGTATGAACATCCCTCTGAGCTTTTTCTCAGCCTTTCAGATGCCTGGGCAGCCATCCACTATGTTCTCTTTGTTAAAATCACATTGTTACTATTTTTTTAATCTAACGAAAGCATCCAATTAGATACTTGCTCTTCAGTATGAGGGTAGCCTGGAAATAAATAGATGAGACTAATGGAATCCTAATGGCCTGTAAAAATGAACCTTTTATTGGGATATTATAAAGTTCTTCATGGGTTCTCTTGCTTCTGTCGCTGGGTAAGTCCAGAATATGGGCACAATGTTCTAGCATAGCTAGTGAATTTGTTTCTTGCTAACACTTTTCTACACGTATATTGCATGTGTCTTTGGTCAGAAATTGTTCATCTAAGCAGGTAAGCAAATAAAGAAGCATATATTTAAGGCACATTTTTAAACCCTGAAGAGCTCTTATTTCAGTTTGGGTGACTAATAGAAACCAAGACTATAATTGTTACTTGTCTGTGTTCATGCTTAAGATGAGTAGGCAGGATTTGGCACATGTTCACTATCTATCTGAAAAGAAATACATGTCACATTTTGAATGTTGAGAGCTTAAAAAAATAGACCAGGGTAGCCAAAAATTATACTATGACTTCAGTTATTTAATTTATGGGCTGACTAGTCTAATGCCAAGCTAAAGTGGCAAAGCACTTAACTGAAGTAAAACAGATGGTCGGTGAATTAACATTTCTGTGGAGAGTGATGCTTTTATCCATTTTTCAATTGTCTCAGCATTATTATCACAGTATTGATCCAAGCATTGGATTTTATATCAATTTACGTCACCTGATATCATATGATCAAGATAAGAACAAACATAATCTTTCTCCAAGAAAGATGCAATTTTAATAAGCCTTCTGGAGAAAACAGCTGTGGCAATTTTCATGGAAAACTAGAGGTCAACCTACTGTTTACCTACATATTTAAATCCTTTTAAAGCATTCTTCTGCATACACATTTCTGTTACATTACCTTTAAAACATTTTGTTCCTTGCTGTTTAGGAAGACGTCAGAGATTCATAATGCAAGACCTCCTGTTCTGAGCACCGCTCTACTGTGCCTGCTGCTGCTCGCTCTGTTTTATAATTTTTCTACCAGAAAATGTTTTAGAGGTCAGAGGGTTTTTTCATCATCCCTGTGAAATGTCTGGATTTTGGTCAATCAGCAACTTCTAAGAAGGAAAATGTTTCAACTGCATTTTTGTGGCCAGGTTTAGTGTTCAGGTAAGTTTTAGGCTCTGCCTTTTCCTGCTCTGGTGCTCATGGTTAGAAAAGAACAACCTGGTTTTATAATTCTCCTCCACAAAACATATCTGGGGCCAAGGAATACAGATCAGCCTTGTAACTCAGGAATTTGGGGACACATTTTACAGCTGGTGGGAGTTAAAGCAGTGCCTGCAACAAGCACTCCTTTCGTCAAAACAGAGCCATGTTAATGGTCTGGAACAACCGATCAGGTTACCATGCAGCATCGTATTTATGCAGTGGGCTTGTCCACAAGTTTTACCTTATTATTCCTCTCCTCCATAGGTGTAGATGCTTCCTGGCTTTGGCTGGTCAGGCAGTGAGCTTGTGCAGGGAGCTTCAGCAAGTTTGATTTTCTCTCTCTAGCTCTGTTCTCTCACATGATACGTGCTACTTTCTACATGTTTGCTATGCTTTACTTCTCCGTATTTGCTTCTGTGCAAACCATTTCCAGTCAGAAAGGTGAAGGAGAGATTGTAGGAGTAAAGCTTTGTAACTGCAGTGAACGCTATTTACTGGAGCACTGGAACTCTCCCCCAGGACTTTCACCTAGATGTAGGGAGAAAAGGACATGTGTGTTACATAGAGCTCTAATGGTAGCATGACCAGACCTCTGCAGACCTCTGTCAGTGTGATCTAATTTCCCAAAGCAGAAGAAACTTTTTCAAGAAAGGACACTTTCAGCTGCCTCAAATTATTATTTGATATAAGGGGCATTCATAAATGGCTAAGGATATAGCAGTCGTGTCACTTAACAAGCTAATGGAAGGAACTCACTCAAGTATGACAGTGATGAGATGGTATTAGAGCTCATACACAGCAGACCACGGTTCTGCTTTAAACAAAATTTCCTGAATTAAAACTCAAGGAAAATCAATAGGAGTTATAAAAAAAGTGACTGTTCCTATAGAAAGAGCATTTCATATGGAAAGAATCCCAAATGCACACATAATCAAAGTAATAGCAACAAAGGTTCTCTTTTTCTTAACAGCTTAGCTTTGATTTTGCTTTTTGACCTTGATATGCAAAACAATGCTGGAAAATGGCTGAACTCAGCAATTGCTATCCTGAAGCAAAATAAATGGTTCTCTCAATTGAGAAAGAAAATCTCTCTCTCTGCTTTGTTCTTTGGTTTAACCATTAAGATCTCTGGCTGAGAGAGGTTTGCTAACCAGCGCTGTGCTGCAGGAGCAGGGCGCGTCACAGGTCAGCAGGATTTCTCAGGGTCAGGGCTGAACGGCTTTACTGCTGTTATCAAAATGTGTGAAATTCCAGAGGTACACACCAAGGTGAAGAGATGCTCTTTGGCACTGGGGTCACCCTCATCCGTTACCCCTGTGTGGCTATGGCCTTCATGAACCCCACCTACCCCCAGGTTTGCCTGTCCCTGCCCCTGACCTGCAGCCCCTCTTCCTGGGTGCTGATACAAGCTGCAGCTGCAAGACGCAGGTGTCTGACCCCCTTTTGGCACTCCTGAAACCCCCAGAGGCTGCCTGAAACAAGGGTGCCTTCCACCCTGCCCTTGCTACAGCTCTGGGTTCACAATTAGAGAAATCAGCATTTCAGGAGATGAAATCTCATGTAATCATAGATATAATTCTCTTCCGGCACTGGATACATCCTGGAATCTAAATTTAGACTAGTGTAATGAGCGAAGCTAACAGAGGTATCTTGCATTTGAGTTGATTCAGTGCAGGATTTTAAGTGAAAATTTTCAGGAAGAACCTCTGCACCTCCAGCACCTACTGAGCTGTGATGGGGGTAACTCAACCAGGCCCCAAAGTTGGTCTTTCCTCTTTTCTTAGGTACCTGGGGTGGATTTATCTCTGGGTTGTAGACATGTCACTTCAGCCCTCCAAATGAAAGTGTCCACCTGTGAGCTAGAGGCTGTTGCCAGCCCCCTAGCACTGATGTCTAGTGCCGTTTGAGAGGCCCTGGGGTGCTGAAGACATCAACATGGGGCTGGTAGGACAGTAGTGCAGGACTTACAGGTAGCCCCATACTCTTCTGGAATAGCAGTCGGATACCCTACAACATCCCAAAAGGCATAAGACAGCTCTGTGTGGGCAGCTCTCTACTGACTGTAATAGGAATTTAGATACTTGTCTTGCAGGTACATCCTATATTTAAGCACATAAATGTCTATAATTCAGAGCCAAATCTCACCCCTAGAGTAACAAAGAGAGAAATGAGACATAGTAATAAATCATTTTGAGCTTCATGTACTAATACTATTACTTATTAATTATTTGTTTAAAGTAGGTCCTGAGAGCCTAAATCCTTGCCAGGACCCATGAAGTTAGGTTTTGTACAAGCGAGGCTTAAAACCAAGTTCTGTCCATGCAAAGGGTTTACGGACTATCAGGACACCATGGTGGGGAGCAACAGGCTGGGACACGGAGCACACAAGTAAATGCGTGTGTGTGTTTGAAAGCCTACAAGGCTGAAAAATGGTTGATACCTCCTGCAACTGCTTCTTCCTGAGGCAAACTTTAACAGCCCAGTTCAGAGGTATGCCTGGGAGTGTTTTGTCTTTCATTCAGCGGACATAACCCGCACCCTTTCTTGTATGTTGAAAGGGCAGAGTAAGTAAAGGATAATGTGAGGGTGGCCCTTCAACTAGTGATCAGTGCAGCCTACCACAAAAATGACAGGTTGTACAGATCAGCTTTACTTCGACGGTTAAAAGGCTGCTCTTTGGAAAGCAAGGAAAAAAATCTCTCATTAACTCAGTAGGTTCAGGTCTTTACTCCTAACCTTGATTCATAGGCAAAGCCACCTAAGTACTGCACTTCAATAAAGAAAAAAGAAATTCTTCATATTTTTATCTTTGCCTGCAGTGCCTTCTAGCTGGCTAGTCTGAGTCACTGATGAATGAGTTTCCAAATCAGAGTATTTCTGAGCAGCTTGCATGTATTGTTTTCAGTAGTTTTTTTCAAAATAACTGTCTATGTTTTCTGTGTCTGCCTACTTTAGTTTCAGCAAAATGCCTTTGTTTCATCTTATTCCCTAAGGGTAAAATTAGTTTTTCTTCCATTATTAGTTCCCACAAACAATAGATTTTTTTTCTTTTCATTCCTTTCTTAAATAATGACTTATTTGCTGCCTTTACTAATATCCTTTTCTAACATTCAAGTGATTACTTATTGCTAGCAATTTTTATTTGTTTATAATTTTTAGTAGTAGATAGGATATTCTCAAGATTCAGGAAACATTTGGTCTAGTTTTTTTTTTTTCCTTTTCTGGCCAATAGATGGGACTCTTACCTCTGGTATCTCTTTTCTCTTTGATCTTATCGCATAGATAAATAGTGCAAAAACCATTCTTGAAATCTGAAACCCGAAGGGTATGTGTTACCCTACATGTCTCTGAAAAACACATAAACAAAGGACCATAACAGCTGTTGACAGCTCAGATAAGACAAATACTCAGAGCGCTGGAGATAGCAAAACCTCAGATGAGAGCAGTTTCATCATTTAGACAAAGCGTTTCATGAACTAATTAGAAACACCATTCTTTTTTTTTTCCTCCAAGAAATGATGCACGGTATAGGAGCCAGTTAACATAAAAATTAACAAATAAGCCAACAAAGAGGTCAAGTTAACTGAGGGTCAGTTAATCATGAATTTGTTCTTTTTGCCTTTGACTCTTGGATACATGATTGTTGCACAAATTGCTAAAACTTATCAGGAGCTGGCCTGAGCTGAACTGAAACACTGGATTTTGTTGGAAAGTCCTGTTTTGGGTGAAGGGTGGTTCCAAAATGAAATGTTTCATGGAAACATCAGTTTCAGCAAATTTCTGGTGAAACATAGGTGGGGTGCCAGCAGATTTCTGCCTAACCTGAAACCCTGGGTAAACCCTGAGGGCTCCTGTGGTCCCTGCTCTGCCAGCTTTCCCTGCTGAGGAACTCTTGATGGAAGTCCTGTGATATTACCAGTGGTGCTTGGAGCATTGAACTCCATTGCAGAGGGACTGGGACCTTTCTACCTGCTATACTGCATTGGGGGAAGCTCTTTTGCAGACAGTCAGGGAACTGAATGCCTAGAAGACCTGCTACGGTTAACCTAGTGTTCAAAGATTGGCTTCACAGATTTAATTTCCATTGCATTTTTTTTTCCAGTGAAATGCTTTGATTACTTTAATTTGTTTCTTTAAATTTGGGGGGGAGGGGGGAGGAGAAGATTAAGTCCCAAAGCAGAATTGCATTGCGCCACAGCAGAATAAATTTTATTTTCTAATTCTGGAGCATGCTGTGAAATAGCAGTCCGACATTTGAACAGTTTTGTTTCTGAGGGTGCATTGCTCTGTGTTGCTCTTGTTGCAATGTTGCTCTTGCGCATTTACTTCTAATGTGTTAGACCACACGTTTGGTTCCCCTGTTTTGCATTTTGTGTGGGGGTGTCTGCACAGACCCTTCTGCACAATGGCCTGGATAACACCACATCTATTAAGATAAGAATGTGAGTGTAGGCTGCGTGTGTGTGTGTGTGTGTGTGTGTGTGTGTGTGTGTGTACCAAATGCACAAAACTGCCTTGAGGACATTTGCCCAGAACTGATCCCGTTAAAGAGCATGATGACCATCAACCAATGGTGTTACAGTGGAAAATGACAGTGAGCAGGATTAAACAGTAACCAGGAGATTACATATGACTTTTGACACAAAGAAGGAGTCACCCTGAAAAGGGGTATAAAAGAAGCATGAAAATTTGTAACAGTGGGGAGGGACCTTGGAGTGGAAACAGCAGCAGCCAAGCACCGGTTTGACACCGCCAGAAGTCGTCGCCTGGCACCACAACCGCTGTCCCAGGCAGAGAGAGCATCCTCCTGCGGGACGCGCCAGGAACCTGCGCCGGCTGCTGGGCAGGACAGGGCGCAGTGCATGGGACCCACGGCCAGGACATGTGGGACCCATGGCTCGGGCACGCGGTCCTGACCGTGGGGCACTTTCTTGCTGGCATCCGGGTGGATGGGCTGTGGGGAGCAGCACTGCTTCGCCCAGCACTGGACCACCCACATCTCCCACGGGACGGGTGTGAGGAGGGGAACTTGCATGTCCAGGACAGGGGGAGCCCTTGTCGCTCTGTGTTTCTCTGTGTGTGAAAGATCAGAGTTTCTGTGGATGAGTTATAGAACCAGCCACAGAAATACAGAAAACTGTGGTATTTATTAACATTTCATATGTTCTGGTGTTGTGGATATTACTGGTATTGTCCTAAATTTATAGCACACTGTCAGGAGGTTTTACTTCAGACTCTCTCTAGTCTGACTGTGTGGACTGAAAGCGCACTGGCAATTGGAGAGCTGTAGCTGCCCTCCTGGAGTGTATCTTGTGGTTTAGTGCCATCCACATGAAATCAGTTTACTAGTTGCTGGTTAATTATGTTTTGCTATTAAATTAATAAACCGCTTTGATCCTCATTTTGGTAAACTACATGAACTGAATAGATTTTCCTTCTAACACCTTCTTTTTAAGATGATGACAATGGTACAACAATTGGCATACAGAGATGTAAGGTTTTCTCCTCTGCAGATTTTTGTCCACACTTACTTTCAAGTTACTGGACCTAGTTCTTTGTCTCACATGGTGCAGTCGTACATTTTATTTCCACTGCCATACACAGGTATCTTAAGCTGTGGAAAGACATCTACTGATTCTGGTGGAAGAATTTATTACTTGTGCCCCACCTTGTGTTACGCCCCTGTCCCAGAAGTTCCCGTACTCTGGACATGGTTGTGGAGCCGCCCAAGCAAGTGTTCTCTAACTCTTTTGGTCTGAATTGGTTGGGTTGGCCAAGAACTGGCAGATGGCAGAGAGGCGCTGAGGAAAATCTGAGTGCCGACAATGATAAGCCTGCAATCAGCACAGCTTTGCAGGACGCATGTCTGCCTATGCCCTGAGGCAAAAAACCACCCAAGGAACAGTTTCTCTAGAAAAGTGAACAATGAAGTCATTACAGCCTCATGCATTTCTGTAAAACAAATTCTTAATAAACTAGTTTTTTATTTAAATGTATTAGCATTTTCTTTACTTTTATTTACTTAAAAAACAGTCCTATTTTTAATTATAGATTGTCCAAGGCCAGATGGCAAGAAACGGAATGTGGAGAAACACAGAAGAGCTACAATGCATAACTATTCTTTGTTGAGACATCACCACCTGTGACTGAATACTGTAGCACCCAAATGAACCTTCTTTCTATTTTTTGTAATAATCACTATTTCACCTTAACTAATTGGGGTGCAATAAAGGTATTAGTATAGTTCTACACTACAGGTAAACCTGGCACCTGATAAAATGAAATATTAATGTTTTTGGTTCTTTCAATCTAAACAGATTTTCCTTACTTTGGAGCAAGCCAACGCCACCACCTGCAACTAATTCCCAGGTGGCCTCCCCAGTGAGCTGGCTCTGCATTAGACAAACAGTTTTGGCAAACCACTCAGCATCCCACTCAGAACACCTTGAAAAGGGGTGGAGGCTTTGATCACCTACTGATTAAAAAAGTAAAATAAGGGAAAGGATAAGGGAATTTTATGATTACACGGAAGTTCTGCAAATAAAATGAGTCATTCTCTTCAACAGGGAGTTTCGTTTTTCCCCAAGCAGTAAGCAGGCTGGCCTGACTGCTTAGTCAGATCAAATGTCGTGTGAAATGATCAAATGTTAAATTTGTTGTCTTTCTCTGCTTTTGGCTGCCCTTTGCCACGATCTCTAACTGTTGTTTGGACAGAGGCTTTGCTCAGGGCTTTACTTACCAGGCAAATGTGAAAGTGTACGTGTTATGTAGCAACTCGATGGCCAGTGTATACATAACGTACAGCATGCTTAGGCAACATATGTGTGTCTCTATCATCCTGCAGAGGGACCACACTTCCAACCCACACAAACACCTGCTATTCCCACATATTGTCTCAAATAATTTCATTCAGGTTCTGAGTCAAGGCACCAAGGTTACAAAATATTGTATTTTTCTGAACATCTAAGATGTTGTTAAATATTTTTCTTGTGTCCAGAATCATGGATCTGTTTATCTCCTCCTACTTCCCTCCCCTACACTCACAAAACATGTTGAAATTGGTGACCTGCACATTTAGAAGAACAAAAGGAAATGTCTTCTTATGTTGCACATGGCTAACCTCTTACTTCACCAGTGGAGGAAGACATTATTTCAAACATTATAGGTGTACTTTGAAAAGGGCAAAACAATTTTAATGCCTTTACAGACAAATATAAACAATTAAGAGTAATCTATCATCATAATTTAAGGTAGAGCATGGTTATATAAGGGGCCAAGAAGCAAAATATTTTCCTCCAGACATAACACTGCCCAACATATTAGTAATTTTTCCATTTTCTCCAAAATACAATGGCCAATGTTGATGGCTGATGCTTAATTTATTGAGAGAGTAATCTGAATTACAGGGCAGACAGTCCTATTTTTTCATGGGAACTTGAAAACACAATGAGATGCACCTGTTCTGACCTATGATGCATCTATATATACCTTTTCTGGCCTCTAAGTTTGAGGGCATGATGAGTAAGAGCCTCATTACATTGCTTAGTGGAGGTGGCTATTTGGTTAAGTGGTTACTTCTGTCCTGTAGCTGTAATGGGAGCTAGAGCTTGGCAGCTCAGGATTCAGGCAGGCTGAATTGCTCATCATCCTCTTGAACCTCTATGCCCTTTGCCTCCCTCCAAGAGCTCTGTATATCACCCTCCATGTACAGGGGGCAAGAGCATTTTGCAGTGTTTTGCATTCCTGTGGAAATATGAGTGTTAGGTCAAATGATGCTTTCAGCTATCTCTGGCCAGATATATTTAAGTATAGTCCATTAATGTAATAATTATGAATTCATAACACACAGTATTTTGCTTTCCTGTAGAAAACAGCTATCATTTTGTAATGTCTTTCCTTGTTTTCCAAGTACACTTGAAGCCTTCTGTCCTATCCACTTACATTAAGGTGAATGACATTCTTTGCCTCCAAGTTCAGGTAAATTTATATAAGCAAACATTTCCTTCTTATAGCACTTAATACTGCTGCAACAATATTAAAGTCTCCAAAAAGATAAGAGAAGAGTCAAGCAGGCAATGACAACAGCAGTGCCAAGCAAACTGAGAACCTGTGATGGCCTTACACAAAACTGAAGCTGATCAGTGTAATCCAAAATCTTTCTCTAGTCTTTATTTTACTTTTTAAAGACAAATACATTAACAAAACTTACTGTAATTTCAATAAATTCTGGTTTTCAATTTTTTCTCATTCACCATTGGGGAACAGGGACAAGGGGAATAGTGTGTGCCTGTACTAGCAATCGGTAGAATTACCTGCTTCATGATTCCTATTCCTATCCTTGATTCCTATTCCCCACATTTTGCACATTCTACTTTTCTTCCTACTTTTCTCTCCTCAAGTGAAGTCCTCCTGAAGTGGGAGAAGTGCATTCATTCCAGATGTAAGTATTGCGCAGTTCAGAGGATAACTTCTTTCTCTGAACAGATTCCTTAAGTAATCTATGGCAGCATGGTAGAAAAATGAGTTTTTCTCTCTCCTGCCTGCACACATGTGAAAGAACCTTTCACAATCTTCACAGGGAGATTCAGAGAAGTCCCAAGATATTTCATATCTTACAGGAACCACTGAGTTCAAACTGTGGAGAACTCAGACTTGTGTGCTATGATGCAACCATGTCAATTTTTGGCATTTGCCTCTCTTTGCCGTTTGTTATTTCCCATTTCTACATCTTGCTATTCCTTCTTTCTTTTGGTTGTTAGGGGTTTCCAGCATTTCTTTTTGCTCCTCACCCTGAAGAAAAGGAAGAGATCCCATTCTCTCTCCCAGTCTCAGTTGCAGGGATCCTGAGGGGCCACTTGGCAACTGGAAGAGACTGCTGTTTTCAGCAAGCTTATGGTAGGGATGGAGGCAAGGATTTTCTTCCAAGAGAATGACCAATATGAGTAGGAAGAGAGGACTAAATTGCCCACTGCTGCTGGCCATGACAGGAGCTGGGAACTATGTCCAAGAATGGAAGCTGAAAAAGTTGTCTATTTGAAGATTAAGGACAATTGGTTGGGGGCTGCCTGTCAAATATATCTGCAGTTTTGGAATAAACCTGAATACAGTCTTCACCTAGGAGGTGTCTGCAAGGCCCCTCATGCTCCATGGCTCTCTAGTCTTCTTCAGAAATCTGGCATAGAGGTGGAGCTGGTGGCCTGTTGTGTGCCCTGGCAATCTGGAGAGAGGAGAACTGGTAGGGTGGAGGTCACCTTGCACATCGTCTTGTTTGCCATGCTCATGCCAGCCCAAGAGGGAAAGATATGACAGGGGGAACCAAGTGGTAATCAGAGGTGCCTTTCCCAAGGAGAAGAAAGGTATGGCAAGTGACTTCCAAAACCATCCAGCCTACTTCTTCTGCACACAGTGGGAATTGCAGACCTTTTAACCTGCAGCTCATTGTGCCCAGTGTATCCAGCATGTGCCATACGTATATGGTCTCATATACCATAAGAAGCCATTGAAATGAAGATGAGGCCAAAAGACACCAGGATAAGAAGAACAATTTTGCCGACAAATCAACAAATGAGCATTTGTGCCATCTGCAATGCACAAATGGCTTACTTTGCATTTGCTAGCTAAACAAATAAGCAGCATAAAATTATTTTGGAAGAAGGTTTTATTATCAGTCACACACAGCTGTAGTAGCTTGAAAGAGAAAACCCACTGAAACAGTCATAACTGGCAGCACCAGAGCTGTAGAGGAGGTACTCATCTGCAGAAGGTACACATCCTGTTGTGGGTCTCTACTTTGACCTCTTGAAAAATCCTTTCATTGCAAGGGAAGCAGAGAGCTGACAACTGCTTTACTGAGTTGAATTAGAAAGGACTGGCTATATAACAATAGCTGCTATGCAAATTACTTACCTTAATGAACATCGCCTTGGAGTTTGAATGAAGTGTTTGCTTCTTCAAGACGAAGGAGTAGAGCATTTATTCTGTTATTTTTAAGCTGGAGAAAGAGATGTAGTCCTTTCCTTTCCCAAAATAATATAGTTAGCTAAATTAGCAAATGCAAAATTCAGTAAGAGGCTTTAATTTTTCACACTTTTATAATTCATTCATTAGATTAACTCTTAGACCAGCACCACTTTGTGCTTGGTGCTGTACAAACCTACAATGAGAGTCAGACCCTGGCTGACAGTGGTTATAGTCTAAAGAGACAGCATAGCCCAAAAATACAACAAAGAATTCAATATCCTCATTATTGCTGGGGACCAAAGTGCAGAACAAATCATTTGCTTGGGGTCTTGAATGATACAAATAAAATTTTCTTGGTACAATTCAGCTCAGACCAGTGCCTTACCCACTAGCTTTATATATAAGTTACAGTAAATGTTCTGTTGAGATTACTAACCTTTATAGTTAAAATGAATGAGTGTGATTAAATTACAAGGATTTGGATCAGAAGTATCTATTACTGGATCAATATTTTCTGTTTGGGATAGCATAATGTGATATAAGTACTGGGTGATCATACATTTTCAAACATTAATGTAAATATCATTACTGTGATTAGCATCCTTCTCCCCTTAAAGCAAGAAATAGTCAGTATTTCACCCGCAGCTATACTTTTATGTGTACAGAAAATTACAATGAAATTATCTCTGAGAAAAATCAGTATCAGGATTGGTCAGGAATTTGTAATATGTGCAAATAAGTAGTGTTACCTAGAAAAAACTATTATATTGCTTGATTTCAAAAGCAGCTTATCAAGGAAAAAGAAAATTAAATAGTTAAAAATATTTAAGGGTTCAAAATTTGCAGTTAGGGTCTTATTTGATTCATATGGGAGAGCACAGTAAGATCAGAAAGAAAGTGTTATTTGTTTAAGAAACTATTTTTTCTATTTGCTGTTTTTTCTCATAATTTTTCCTTCTCTCCAATGTCTTTTTCAAAGCTTCCTGTGATTCTGAGTTGAATGTTGATGATCCAATACTTGAAACAAATATATGAGAGCATGTTGAGGGACTTAAAATTTGTCACCACAGGAGATCTCTGTTTTTTCCATCTGGAAAGCTGCAAAAATTATCAAGACCTGTCATTTATTGATAAATTATAAAAATGAAGCGCCAGTGCAGGAGTTATTTTCCTCATTTGGTGAGGTTTCACTGGATGAAAACGTTTTTATTGAGCTTTGAATAAGAAAAGGAAATAATAGATGTGAGCATGTGATAAATATGAACAAAGGCAGCGGAGGCTTCATAAATTCAGCACTGTTGGCAATCAAACCAAATAGTGAGGGTAGAGGCTTTGCCTTCATGTGCTCTGTTTAAGAAGGAGTACGTGAGTAACCGGTATCTCCTGCTCCAAGCCCGGTGCCATGCAGTGCTGGGTCAGCCCGCGGCAGGAGGGTTTCCGGACAGACGGGGCAGGTCGGGGCTGGCGGCCACGGCTCCACCAAGGGATCCATCCCCTGACCTGGGAACTGAGCTGAGGTGAGGAGAGCCCGCGGCACTGGGCACCCTCCGTGGGACCTACCGTCTGCACCACGGCCTCGGCGTGTCCTGCCTGGCTTTCCCTGAACAGGTCTGCAGAACTCATTTTCACCCCATTTCCACCTGCAGTTTTCCTCTCTCTAAACCATTTTCCAATTCCTATTGATTTTGTAATGCTCATAGTGGTCAGTGGTGCAGAAGGTACCACTTGTACCAAGTCATAGCAAATTTGGCACAGTCCATTTGCAGAGTATCACCTGTGTTAAAAAAAAAAAAAAGTGAAAGGATTTTTAGCCTTAACACAAGAAAAAATAAATCAGTCTGAAAAACCTCAAATCTTTTTATTTATCTGAACAGACTCTAAACATCGATCCCAAAGATATCCTTCAGATGCTTGCAAAGGCAAGAGCGATATTGCTTTGTTACCTATTTTGGGGAGTTACAGTGGGTCTTCTCTCTGCCGTGTCTGGTCCTGAACAGGATGAGGGGAAAAACCATTGCTGGCCACTGGAGTGTGATCCATTAAAGTCTGACTGGACGACATACACAAAATTCAGACCCTTCTTAAAGGACCTGGAATAACAGCTTTTAAGCAGAATGAGTGAATTCAAATTACATGAACCTTTGTCACTAAACTGCATGAAACTTGCTGTGGTTTGTTACAGACCTGTCAACTCAGCCCAGGGTCTCTGAGGTGAGAGCAAACTTTGCTAGAGAGTTGGAAACCACCTAGCAATATTTTCTCACTAAAAGATACACATATTCTCTCACTCAAGCAAACCTGCTGAGCTAGAACTGCTGGGATAAGTCACCACGTTTATAATGAAAATCTGAATCTGCCTTAAGGCATCTGGGTTGAAGTTAAACAAGTAAAACATATCATTGCGAAAAAAAGGAAGCAAGAGCCAATTTTTTTTTTCCTGGAATGTTTCATATTTTCTGAAGCAAGGAGTCCAGAGTACTGAATTAGGGTTCTTGAGATATTGATAATTCATCTTCTGAATCACTCTCTTCTATTATTTATTCATACTGTATTTGACACAAACCCTGGAAACCCTGTCAAATTCAAGCCCACTGGAGCTAAATGCTCCACAACACAGAAGTAAAAGATAGCTCCTTTCCAAAAGTTTTTACAGTTGAACTGCAAAGTAAACTTGCAACTTTATTTAAGGAAAACAACAGAGAATTTTTTTTTAGCTTATTTTTAGCCCAAGAGGCCAAATTTATTCTAGCAGAAGAAGAAAGTGATTCTGGAGTCTAACTTTTCTTTGATGTAGCATTGCCTGTGCACAAAGAATGAAAACGAAGTCGCTTTTGCTTAAGCACAAAGAATCAGATTAAAGTAATCAGTTTCTCTTTTTTCTTTTTTTCCTTTCTCTTTCTCTTTCTTCCTCTTCCTCTTCTTTATCATCTTCCACTTCCTCTTCCGCTGCTTCTTCTCTTTCTCAGCCTCTGCCTCTGCCTCTTTTCAGTCACCGCTTGCCAAAAAAGAGCAAAGTTTGCCCTTCCTTCAGGGGCAGATAGCTAGTATGGCTGAACCCAAAGACTCAGAGGCCCTTTGCTTTGCTCCCAGCCATGCCCTACAGCCCCCTCTCTTGTCCTGGATCTGGCATGCTTCAACTGCCTGGTGAACACGTTCTACCCCCCTCACCTGCCAGAAAGCTAACTCAGCCAAAAAAAAAAAAAGAAAAAAGGAGAAGGAGAGAAGAGAAAAAATAATATCCTGTCAGGCAAGCTGGACAGCTTATTCTGAGACCAGACAAGCGTCAGAGCCGTGCACAGGACCGGTCAGAGCAGTGCGTAGGGAGTGGGCTGGGGATGGGAAGCAGCATCGGGGAGAAAGATTGCCCTTTTCACAGCAGCGAGCCAGAAAACCGGTAGCATTATGTCTTCTGACTGAACAGGAAAGCGCAGCTCTGTTTGCCATCAGTATCTCCTGAGTAGCTGCAATATAAAAAAAGTTGTGCTTCTTTTACTCATGCAAAGTCTTCTCTAGCAGTACTTCAAAAATAACAAAAGAGGCCAAAGCAAAGGCATTTTAATTTGGAAGATCAATGTTAACCATATTTTTACCTTAGTAATAGCATCAAGGAAAGCATCAGATGGTAATAAAGTCCATTACTAAACTCATGCACCCCAGGAAAGTACTCTACAGGCTGCACTGTGATTAATTCTGGAAGAGCCTGAGGCGTATCAGTAAAAATAATTATTATCACTACTGCTTATGTCAAGATAGAGTCAATCAAGTTAAATTAAATGCTAAGCATTGGGAACAGTTTAACAGAGACATCAGTTTCAGACAACGTAACTGCCATTGACTTCATTAAGAGAAAAAAAAAATTGGATAGGATACAGACATCTCACGGCTTATCAAGAGTACAACAGAAGATCTCAATTTGCCAAATGTCACAGGTTTTCTAGAAATGACAAATCAACAAGATGAAAGGTCACAAAACTGGCCTGTTATGCAAACAAGGCAAGGTTACACCTGTGGGTCAGAGGGAAACAGATTTGAAGAGAACCCAGCCAAATGAAAGCATTACTATAAAAAGCAATGAAATACAGAAAGTAAATCAGTGCTTACACTTTACAGTATGATGAAAGCTAGGAAGGAAACAATGCAATGAACTGGCAAAGTATCAACATTCGTCAGATCAATCAAGATCTGCTCATTGCAGTTTTACAATTTTGTGGCCAGGTCTGAGAATCTGCTTTCAGATGTAATGCCTACCTTAACACCTGGAAATCCACCAGAGATATGGATATATGTTAACCATATGCTAACAGTTATTAGAGAGAACAGTGATTTACTTCTTTGGTTATTCAAGAAAGGACATGGAAATATCAGGGATGTCTTAGACTTGAGTATGGGTTTTAATGCATATTATAATGCATGATACTATGCAGCTGGCAGAACAGGTAGTAACAGTTAACCAGAAGTACTCAAGAGAGAAGTACTCTTGAATATCACTTACAAGGTAAATTTATCTTTCTTGATTCTTAATCCTGAATCCTGATTTTGAAAATTGCAAGGTGAGGTATGGATCACATTTTCATCTCAGATACCTGCAGGTGACCCCTCGTCTAGAAAAGACTGGTTTTCCATTCATACATGGCTATATAGATACATCCATTTGTAGGTGTATATATGTATGTGTGAATTCCATATTTCAATATTTCTTTGTATCTGCCAGAGCAGAGCTGTGCTGGACCTTATTTGTACTATGCAATCCAAAACGAGTGCATTTTCCACTGACTTTCAGTGAGACCTTTTGAATTTGTTTGTGAGGGAATATAAAAGAGAGGCATGGAAGTAGGTATAAAATGGCAAAACATAAAGTAGTTGCTATGTTACAGACAGGGAGCTGCTATGAAGCCATCTGAAGTAACTCTTTTTGTGTGCTCATATCTACAATTTGATGTAGCAAAATATAAACTGAAAATCTCCTAATAGAACTACACACCTATCACAACGTACAAACTATTTGTTATTCCATTTCAAATCTGTTTATACTGCAGTTACTATCACTGAGATTAGAAGCATAAAATTATAACTGACTGCACTGCAAAGCCAAGCTAGAGAAAGGGAAAAATAACCATTGTTACTGCATTGTTGTCTGCTTTTATTCCCAGAGCGTATTGTGCTAAAGACATTTAATTGTGTATACAAAGAGCCACTGAGATAATAGTAAATGTTTTCAGTTGTCTTAAAGAATATTAAGTTGAGAAAAGAAAAACCATGTAAGCAGAATTTGAGAAGAAGTAGAGATTATTAAGATGTAACTACTATGCAGTTAATAATGTTGGGGTTCTTTGGGGCATTAATTTCTGAGTAAATGCATGTTTAACCAATCCAAATATTGACAACCTCTCACAGTATTGATAACTACTAGCTCAAAACAGAAGAGAGCAAAATTTTCTTCTACGAAAGTGAGTCATTTAAATGGTATCTGATTGGACTCCCTCTCAATAGGTAGAGAGAAGGGAGAGTTTTTAAACAATCCTGTTTAATGTGTATTGCCTAGGATTCTTGGAGAGAAGAATAACTGTATAAGAAAAAGGAAACTGTATGCTCTCTTCCTCAAAGACATCTCATAAACACAGAGCAGTACTCCCAAGTACATTGCCTTTGACAAACTGAAAAGTTCACTGAGCCTTCTAAGTATGTTGCTGTTCTCTTAGAACTGTGCTGCAGTGACCATTGGCCAAGGAAGAGAACAGCTCTGGAGTGAAGGAGGTAAAAATTTAATTGTGTGTCATCAGACCATTGCTTTACATATTTCACAAAGAAGACCAAGCTTACCAACCATTGTGCCCTATGGGTTTTCCTTGCATTTATTACATACAATAAAGAAAAAAAGAAAAGTTCATTTATCTGCTGAACAAGAGTTCCCTGAGGAAACCCAGTTTTCAAGGAATGCTCTCATGTCTTACAATTTCACTATGGAAAATGCATACCTAAGAGTAAAGATTCCCTGTGCTATAACTTTCCACATCCTAATAAAGCTACGCTCCTGTGTCACAGCCAAGATGCATTTGCTGTGTGACACAGAGTGAATGACTAATAGGATGAAATGTAAGCAACCCTATTTACAAAGGTTTATTTTGTGCATTTCACTGTGCTTTGTGTAATCAGTTCAGAAGAGATGAGGACTGGGAATTAGTCAAATATCTTCTGCTGATTTTCTGACACTTGTGTATTCAAGGGCGGCAGGGAGGAATTGAAGTACAGAAGAAGTATGTCTGCAAAACCACAAAGCTGACAGTGGAGCCAGAAGCAGGTGCAATAAATTAAATGAGTTCTAACTTACTTACTCTTTAATTTCATAGTAGACTTCTGCTTTCACTAGACTTTCAAAATGTGAAGTACAGGAGATTTTAGCTAATTAGAAGCCATCTAGTGCTCTTGTGCAAGTGTATCCCTGTAGGTGTAAAAACATTTTTGTATTTTTGAAAAGAGCTGGAACAAGCCCAAGCAACTGCAGATTAGCAGATCTTCTGGCATCTGAGCAGTAAGGCATGAAAGAGTCAAAAATTTCAGGTCTATCCTTACATTTCTCCCCAAACACCTTACATTTATCCTGAAACAATCAAATAAATGATGCAGCTGTGGGTGCAAACATGTATTTCTTGTTCTTATGTATGGGTCATCAAATAGCTGAGCATTGTAGTTCTGTCATATTAAAGTAAAAAAATGAAGTGTTCTTGCTGCCACTTCTCAGGTTTGCACATTATCAAATTAGTGGGTAGGAGCTTGGGTAGTGTGGGTAGGAACTAAGCTTGTTGACAGCCAGTTTACCAGTCCCATTCTATCGTGATGGATTCATGTCACTGCCTTTATAGACTCTATTATTGCTTTTTTTTCTATACATATATACTGGAGTTAACATCCCTTATATTATAATGACTAAGAAACAGAAACCCCACTCTCATAAATGGATCTGGGAAAGCATAAGAGAGTCAATGCTGGTGCACACTTTGTCAAGGTCTGTCATCAGAGATCTGAAGTCAGAAGAGAGCCAGAAACCTAAATAACAGTTTCTGCAAAGAGGTTAACATATTGCCCAGACCCTTTGGTTGCCAACCCCATCCCACACTCCCTCGCTTGCTTGTTGGTCATTCTCTCCCTCTCCCTTTTGTTGATGAACGTGAAGGGATGCACGTGCGAAAGCCATACTAACTTTACACACATAGTGAAAGGCTCTGAACTGGCTACTCATTCGTTCACATGAGGGAGATTTTGGAATGGTAATTGATAGCTTTATGTTTGGTTCAGTGCTCAACAGTGGTTAAAACAAGACAAACATTAGAAACTGTTATGAAAGGATCAGAGAAAACAACAAAGATCGTAATGCCAGTATATACATTGATGGTGTACTCACACTTTGAAGACTATGCGCAGTCCCTAGTCCTCTGATCTCAAAAAAAGAGAAAGCAGAACCAGAAAAAGCTTAGGGAAGAGCTGTAAGAAGGACCTAAGGTACAAGGAACAATTAGATAGACTAATATATGTCAAAGAGAAAAAAGACAGTTGAAGTGGGATATGCTAGAAGTCTATCAGATTATGAATACAAGGCCAGGAAAAAAGGATAATTGTTCATGTCTTTACTAAAAAGAGAACTGAAGAGGATCAAATGATCAGGTGAAAGATTCAAAATTTAAAAAAAAAACACAAGAGGAGATATTTCTTCTTGTTATTGTCTAATCCAATATGACTAAACTTATGTTTTGTTTTATAGCCTAGCATATTAGCATATTTTCAGATGTAATGTGTATAACCCTATAGCATATTAGACATCCAACCCCCTATTGCAAATTTTAAAGTGTATTTAGAGAAAATACTTTGCAATAAGATAAAACTGCTGTAAAGCAGAGTAGCTTCACTGCATAAAAAAAGGGGGAGAGGGGAATTTGTAGAGGCAAGGAGAGAAGAAAGGCAAGAAAGAGACAGTTAAAAATGTCTACATAAGTTATTGTTTTTTTAATTCTTTGGGAGAGGAATGTCTGTAGGAAGAGAGGAGGAACGAAACAAATGACTTTTAAAAAAATCTGTTCTCATTTTTTCCTGAAATATATTTATCTATACAGTTATTTCCATGAAAATACAAAGTTATGAGGGTAACAATGTCTTTACAGCCGTGGAGCCTTTCTTTTTCTTCTGCTCTCATAAACAATAAGCATGAGTAACTTCCGCTGTTACAGGAAAAGTTGCAAAAGGAACTGTTCTTTCAATTTCTTTGAAACCTCTTGTATTTAAAAGTTTAACACAACTCAATTTAGAATGAAATTTTTTGGTTCCATTTACTAAAAAAGACCACCAAAAAAATGCAGCCCACAGCATTTGAGTAAATTTCAGATTTTCTACAAGATATTTCCCCCCTGGAGGAAATTAGAGTGCAGAACCTGTGTGTAAAAGTGTTTTGTTTTCCACAGGGGGTTGCAAAAGTTATTGCTTCAATTCCCACATCAAGCTGACAAGTCATGTTGGAAAATATATACTGTAGGCTTGAGATCACATGTTGCTCCTTACTCTCATTTGAAGATTTTGTGTCACCTGCATTTTTCTTTGAAGGATATTTTGTTTATCTGAGGCTTACCAATGCACAAAGAACAAGTCTGATATTATTGTGCTTTTAGCCAGAAAGACCTTTATCCTGTTTCAGGAAAATAACAAACTAAGAACTGTCAACACTTACTCTACTTAAAGGTCTCCCAATCCTTATGAGATCAGGATCAATGTGTTTCATCAATAGTTCATGACAGCTGAATGCCATTACATGCAAATACAGAAATGAGATCTTCCAGTAGGGCAAGGAAAAGGTATTTTCCTCTGTTTAAAGGGTAATACATGATAGAAATGGATGAAAAGCATTATTTCTGCCTAGTCAAAAATTTAGGGGTGCCTCTGGCTGCTTTCATTCCAGCGTGGCGCGTAGCTAGACCCCTGACAGTGTGAACAGACTAGCGCCTGCTGGGGGTCAAAGCCAGGCTGAGAAGGGACCAAAACCTTGGGATTTTAGGGGAGCAGCAGGAGCCAGTGTTAAAACTCGTGAGCTAAGAAGAGGTAACAGCAATAAGCAGAAAACTGTAGGGTCAGTCTCCCTGGGGGAAAATGACTGCTATTTTTTTAGTGTGAACTGTAGCAGTCCAACTGGAGAGAAGGCACATGGGGAAAATCACCTCTCTGTGAGGACCCTGAATTCAGCTCTCCAACGTGATGCCCTGGCCACTCTCTTCCAACATATTTTCACAGATTATTTTTGTTTAGAAGAGAAAAACATTTTTGACTGAAATGTTTTCAGTTCAGCTTTCATACATAGCAAAAGAGTAATAACAGCTACAGATTACCCTGGCCCAGGTTTCTTCATTTTCTGGGAAGGCTGTGTTTCTCTCATAAAAGAAGAGGCATTTTAGAAGGGCACTTCTTGAGCTATGTACTTCTGAGCTATTGTTGAACGATTGTGCTTCTGTACAATAGTATTTTCATTGACTGAAGGACAATAAAAAGTTTCTGAGTTTTTCTTTCTTGGAAATTCATAGCTCTCAACTTTGACTCAAGGCCTTCTTCCTTTCAGAACTTTTTTCCATAATATCCTGAAACTCTGTTTTGTTGTCTGAGGTTTTTTGCTTTGATATGGAAACTGTTGTCTGTTCAATGACTCTGCCTCTTTCCTTTCCTGCACTTTTGGACTAAAACATTGAGTGCAAAGCCATGGAAGATGTCTGCTGTAGATCCTTTACTTTATCCTGACCTTGATTTTTGTCTTTTTATGATCTGTTTGAAGTGAAGCACATGTAACTGATTTTCCTATGTAGCAAATGCAAAGGTGCAAGAGAAAATAATGATGTTCTGGAGTACTACCTTAATTTTATTATGATACCTTTTTTGTATCCAAAAAAACATTACAGTAAGCTATTCATTACTGCTTGATAAGCAGCATGAAATATACTTTGCTGAGGATTTTTTTTGTAAGAGTTGAAATTCCTCAAAAACAACTTGATCACTTCTATCTGAAATTACTCTTTTCAGATCATTTATTCTGTAATACTGCAGTAAAGTTAATGATATGTGTAGTATAACTGGCTTGCTAAAATAAGCTTTGAGCCCCTTTGATTAATGTGCTTGTTCTTGTCAGCAAAAATGAAACTGCAGTCTGTGCGAGTTTCAGAAATGCCACAGAGCAATTTCTAGAACATCCTGGAAGCCCAAACTGAGAAAGATTCTTCCCAGTTTGTCTCTTTTACCATACAAGGGTTAATATTTGCAATTCTAAATTAGGAGTCAAACAAGCTTTCCTGTGCCAGAACCAATGGTCTGTTCAGGTCCCTTGTCTCTACAGCTAGACAAATTGGTCTTGGGGAATTTACCATGGTTTTAGGGCAAGAATTCTTGGAAGATTACAATCGCTGAAACGGACCTGTGCACACACTTCTTGTTAGAACCTTCTCATTGCTGGCCTGGATATTCACCATAAGCTTATCATATTTTGGAACAACCCTGAGCCTGCTCTAACTAAATAATTCAGGGAGATGGAGTAATGGAAAAGCCATGAGCCCTTTGTTCCCCCACCAGATTCAAGCAAAGTTAAAGATTCACAGAAATTCAGGGCATGGCAGCATAGTGCCCAATTGCACATCCATACATCATTGCATCTTTATTTCAAAAACTGGGCTCTTTACAGTCCTGGGCTTTTGAACCATTTTACTATCTCCCGTAGATTTTATGTGCCATTTGACTGGTGTTCATACAACAAATAAATAGGAATGGTTCCATTTTTCTCTATATTTTCAAATGCAATAATATCTTTATGTGAAGAAAAAATGTCTATTTTAAGACTGGGGATTCAGAAAAAAACTTACCATGAGAGACTGTGCCTCTTCCAAATCTATTTATTCATTTTAAGAACTTCAGAACTTTGCAGATTTGAATGGAGATATTCTTATCTGGATTATTATTAGTGGGGACAGAATAAATCTTACAGATAGCTCCTGCCTTTTTACTTTTGAAAGATGACAGATATGCCTATAATAATTTTGCCTCTATTCAGCTCTCATTTCTGTCTCAGTCTTGAGCATGCTGCCTCATAGGCTCACTCAAAGCCCTGTGGATTTGGTGGGTCTGCCTTTATGAAGCTGCCTTGTGAAGCACAATTAAAGCTTCAAGATCCTGCTGTATTCATGCCTATACAAATTACAGAGAATACATGTGAAAGAAGGCATTTGCACATCTTGTGGTGGGTTAAAGGTAGGTGGAAAATCCACCCAGACTCCATGAGCCTTTGCTATACGTATTTCACTATTTAACATAATTTCAGCTGTGATAAAACAATCTGACCATTAATACTTCGTTGTCAAGGAGATTATCTGGCCTTTCTCAGAGACAGTTCACTGTGTATAAAGCAAAAAGCTTGGGATAACAATTCATTTTAGAGGGGCGCCCACGCCTAATCATCGATACTGTACAAAAAGCAGCATACATTGATTCCTTGTTTCTACCTTCATGAAAATCACTAATCTAACTCAGAGAATTTTCCACTTCTCAAACTGGATGGGGTTTGAAATCCTAGAGAAGATCTCTGACAGAACGTTCTAGGTTTTTTATGGCTGTCAGGGAGCAAAGATGGGGAAGCAAATTATAACTGTATTTTAGTGCAATGGCAATAACAAAGAGACTGATTTATGAAAATGATGTTGTAAGTGCAGTCCAGCTAGAGAGAAAATATTTCAGATGACTATGAATAACAGGCTAGGAGGTATTTGTTGTGTCTCTTTGTACAGTCAGTCAGGGTATAATCCAATGTCTACTGGAATCAACAGAGAAAACTCGCTTGAAGTTTGCATTCTGGATCCTGTCAGGACTAGATCAGGACCAAAAAGATCAACTGGAAAGAGTCAACCATGGAGGAATGTCTATAAAAACTGTAAAAAGAACAGGCTGTGAGCATTCTCAGCATAACTTACTGCTGAGTTATTTGCAAACTTGACATAGCTTGTGCTGAAGGACATACTCCCTGTGGATGGCTCAAACAAGACTTAGCGCTCGGTCCTGCCATTTAAGAACGACTCCACACTAGAGACTCAGGGCTGCTCTTGAATATTTCCCAGGAATTCTTGGCATGCAGAGCAGAAGGCTGCTATGGCTGCTTCCTAGGAAAAGTGTATGCAGAATGCAATTTGGGTCTCCTTTCCAGCTTTGGATTCAATGACTCCATAAATCTGTCTCCTTGGGACTTCAGCTACATTAGAGACACTAATATGGAGAAAATCCTAGCTCTGGGTTAAAATATAACCTCTGTTATCAGTCTCAGAGGGAATGAAGTGTTCAGATTCCCAGAAGTAAAAACAATGTTCCTCTTTCCCCAAAAGTGTTTTCATTTTCTATGACAGTTGAAATTATAGTCATGTTGTCCCAGACTAACTTTACTAAATTATATTTCAGTTACCTAATTGCTTGTTTACACTCAACTGCATGAAACAACATTTATTCTTCATCTGAACTGTTGCTTTTTCTAGGTGTGCCTATTGAATGATTTTCCTGTTCTAAGCCAAAAGCATCTGTCTTTCAGACATGGGTGAAAAGGTCTTCCTAGGACTCATATCTAACAATACACAAGTACTTTTCACAAGTAATTCCAGACAGCACTTAAATCATATCATCAATGCAAATGACACAGCTGTAAATGACTATCTGTCCAGTCATTTTAGCCACCTCTTTTACTCGTGTGCTGTTGACTATTGAAAAAATGGCATCTAAATTGTGACCAAATGATATTCAGGTGGATCTTTGATCTTGATTCATATCATTATTGTACATGTTCAAATTTCTGGACTGAGCTTGAGTACCTGACCTGAGTCCTTGAATTTACAAACTGTACTTTAATATGAATTTCAAGCTTGGATATATAGTTTTGTTTTCTTTTTACAGTAGTCAGTGGAAGTTTTATAAAATCTGAAATTTGCATGCCATATGAAAACAAAAGTCAGTCTGCTGACAAGAAGTAATATACTCAAACTGATGCCCTTCAGAGAAAAA
The DNA here is from genome assembly GCF_036417845.1 of Apteryx mantelli. Taxonomy (NCBI): domain Eukaryota; kingdom Metazoa; phylum Chordata; class Aves; order Apterygiformes; family Apterygidae; genus Apteryx; species Apteryx mantelli. The sequence goes on along the minus strand of NC_089979.1, from coordinate 19,520,389 downwards.
TACATTTCAAAATAGATGCCAGGATAGCTACCTTAATACATACTGCTCATGTTGATGTGCTCTACCTTCTGATGACCAAACAGTTCCCATTAATATTTCACTGACTTTTTATATTGATGTCAGGAAATATTTTCAGGAAGTGAAGGAAAGTACACATTCTGGGTTCTAACATCTTCTTAATGGATATCAACATCTTTGAAGAGGAAACAAATAGTAAAGTGGTAAGCAATGCACGGAGCTGTGTATGGCACTGAATAAGAAGGATGTACTGCCAAGTCACAATAGGTGACATTTTCTGTTATTGTTATGGTAACACAGAGAGGCTATGTCAAAATCAAGGCTCCCTCATGCCAGGTGATAACAATGCACAGTTAATAGAATCCTTTCCCCAGAATTATACTCTAAATAACCAGTAAAGATAAAGGTGAGAAGAAAATTCATTGAGGGCCTCAAGGAGATCAGTGATAGGTCTGTGAAGAGAACCACCACAGCCTGGTGTCCATCGCAAAGCTTTCCATGCTTAAAACACCTTATACATACTATGTAAATTCTGGATAAATCTTAGTTACTCATTTAGCCCTATTATCTTGCTTATATGTAACTCAGGGGTTTCTGATTAGAGGCATCCATTAAAACACATCTTTCACATCCAGAGCAGAAGTCCACGTTCCTCACTTTCAATTTTACACTGTTCCCAGCAGACAATCATGCCTTTTCAGTGGGGAATTTCTGAAACAGTACTTCTTCTGCATTATTTGCAGTATTTGCTTTTTGTTTCTTTAACAGTTAACTACCAGAATGAGTAGTTAGAGATTCTGTTTACTTTCATTTTTTACTTTTGCTTATTTTCACTCTATAACCAAAGCATCGATGTAAATTGCTTTTCTAAACCTTACATTTTCTTGAGGCTAATGCTCAACTACATCACCAAAAGCTTAACAGCTTTTCGGTCCACGTATGCATCCGTTCCTCCCCCTGTGTTATCAGGAGTATGTTGAAAGTCTGGAGGAAATTTTAAAAGAACTGATTAGCTACCTAATGGTGATGGCACTGGAGAGATCTATTTATACAGAAGAGTTTGTTCATTTTGAGGTTTTATACCAAATTTTTGAAACAACCATGGGAAACTCTTTGGAGCGTTGATTGGAATCCTTTTGGAGAAGAGTCGAAAGAAGGTTTCATATTCATGGCACCGGTGAATTTTTCCAGTCTCTGTGTGTGCTGGTCCATGTATCTGGACCTCTATGTACTCAGAGTGTGATTAAGTACAGCTGTGTGCTTCACTGCTGTAGAGATCTGTTCCTATGAAACAAGATGCAGAATCATAGCCGCACTGTGAAAAATTATCATTTGCCTCCTGTTGCTGAGGGTGGGGGGGTGTTTTGTGGAGCAGATCTGTCTTTTTAAATCTGGTGTTATATAGTCATTACACTGGCACTTCTCAAACTTCTTGGTGGTGACCATTCAAAGTCAAACCTCTATAAAATCCACTTCTCATTTACTGTAAAAGTAGCAATAAAAATGTATCAGAGATAGAAGTGGTAACCTGTTTAATTTATTTGAGTGTTGCTTCAAGAGACTGACGCATTACATGACCCTGACAGGTGAGAGCAGGGAGAAGAGGAGCAAATCCTTTGATTCTGAGTGCAATACGATTTTCAGTGCAAGCCACCCAGAAACCCAGGATCTCCTCCTGTGGTCTTGCTGAAAATTTGCCACCTACCATCTGAGACCAGACTCCAGCTATGCAGGAATACCCATGTCTGCTTTGCTGTCACAGCAGAGGACATAAGCCCGCTCCGAGTTTGAGCTGCCGCAGTGAGAGGGCTACGAGGTACAAGCTGTCTCAGTTAAAGCCAGGCTGGAAGTACCTCTGCCCTGCTCTGTGGCAGCCTCTGTTTTGGCTGGTTATCCACTGTTTGCTTTGGCTGGTGAATAAGGAAATGTAAAAATGGCATGGAGATACACATTTCTCTTCCCGCAGAAATTATGGACTGCCATATCCAGGATGTAAGTAGTCGTCGCGTGTGGACAAAACAAGCAAACACAAGAAAATCCAGGCAATGGCTTCTAAATAAAAGGCATGCATTTTGAAAACATTTGAAAGAAATGGATGCCCCTAGCACCATATAAAACCAATTAAAATAATTCTGATTAACTACCATATTGGAGCTCTCCAGCCAATGAATGTCATTCAGCAGTCTCAGTTTTCAGAACAGTCAATTTTTGTTGCTCTACATGGAATAAACATGACAGAGTTGGACTTAATGGGCGCTCATATAAACACAGGGCTGTGGCTGAATGCCCTCCTCTTACCATCACACAATGATTCTCAGAAGTAATATACAATTTAAAACACATTTCTCCATTTACTCAGCATATGTAAAATTTGCCATCCTACAAAAGATCGTGACTGGAAAGTGTAGTTTCAGAGCTGATGCAGGGACCTCAACAAGGAACACACTTATACAACTTGCAGAATCAGGAGCACTCCCCAGGTTCAACTGTCATTTTCAGTCTGCAGTTTCTCCATAGAATATATTCAGGGTTCAAGCTGGAGCATGAATCACAGATTTAGTTCACCACCAGTCATTTGGCCAGCCAGTAAAGTCGGAAAGTTTTTTTTAAAAATTAGGGCTTTATTTTTAAGTGTTGGTTTCCTAGGTTCTTTCACTGTTGTTAAAAAATCTCAAATGTTAACTTTTTGAACTAAAATTCCTTTGTACAGGACTTGGACTTGTAATTACCAGAGGAAAATGTGACAAGTGAATGGACATAAAATCCTACCATTTGATATGGTTGAATATATGTTATGTTTTAATTTTACACACAGTTCGCACACGTATTCCCAATAATGAAGTATCAAATAATAATGACTCCCAAATGATGCCCAGCACATGTGCTGTCACACACGTGTAGACACAAAGCAGCACTCCATTCACTGCATATTGTGTATGCCCTTCCTTTCTTTCTGAATTTCCCATGTTTCCAGATTTTTCCTGATACCTATATCACAGCTGAATAGCTTATTTGTATTAAAACAGTTCATGAAATGCCTGTTGCTAGGGTAATTGTGTGCTTTTTTGATATGTTTACAAGGACTGAGGCTTTCTGACTCTCTGGTTCTTCATAAGCAGCTTAAAAATGAGGACTCAAAGGCATCTGCATGACGTTAAATTAAAGAATTATAAGCCTTAGTATGTCGTTAAGTCTGACCTGTTGTTTCTTGATTGCAACATGCTTCTAATTCAATAAACTGGAACCAGCCTAATATTTAACCTTAATTTTAAATAGATGGGGGCTTCAGAACGTTAGTTATTCATCTGAAATTGTTTTTACACTCCTCATATATCTTTTATGGTTGGAATCCATGTGCTCTGGTGCTGTTTCCTCCATGAAGCCAAATGACCCTTCCCCCATCCATCACTTTATCAAAAAAGTGTGTATACCATGTCTCCTCAAACTCATGTGCAGTGCTAGGTTTTGTAAAGCTTATCCCAGGCTCCTTACTACCTTAATGAATTGATTCCATTAAAAACTTCATAGTGAATTGAAGGACTATGTGTCTTTACTTAATGGACCTAGTAATCATCTGATGTGGAATAAAGGAAGATCTTCCTGGACAAATAGCTTCTGTGGTTGCAAATGACCAAGGCAACTAACAAGCTAATTGAAAAAAGGACCAGGTTGCAACTGATAAAACAATGCTATTTTAGTCCATTATCTGCATGTGTCTTTGTGCTGTCCAGCTTTGTGAATTTTAAGTGACAGTAAGGTCCACAAACACTGTCTGAAATTGGCTAACAGAGCTCTGTTTCTTGGAGTGTCAAATGAAGGCAAATATGCCTAACACGCTCTCCACCTCTGCAGTTTTGCCACTGCTTCATCCCATGTACTGACTGAGCAAGCTACTGCTGTAGGGGCTGGAGCCACAGGTTCTCACATTCTTATAATAGTGCTTATTATAAGAAGATATTTTGTATTTGTTTAGTTTAAGATCTAGAGTTCTGAACTGTTTCTTTGTATGGACTATACTGCACATATTATGGTCTGCGTTACCTAAAGGTTGCTTTTCTTTGTTGAGTTGAATGTCATTTGCTGTGAACTTTTCATCTTCTGCATGTGTGGGAACACTGGTGCCACTAAACTAAGTTGCTGAGGTAGCACGTCGTTTTTAGAAAACAGCATAGCCTTGTCACTTAGCTATGACTTCCCATTTCTTTGCAATTATCTGAAAAATAACAAGGGCCTGACAAAAACACAGAACTTCCCAGCCTTGCAAAGTTATAGAAGGAAAAGTAACCTTTATACGCTTGCCTGTGCTACCCTACTGTGTCCTGACTGCACATCAGACATTCATTGGGGTCTGGCCCTTCACTGATCTTCTAGGATCTGCTCAGCACCTGCATGTAGGTCCCAGCACAGCCATAGAGGTCCCCTGATCCATATTCTGAGCAGGAATGCACAAGGGACCAGCATCTTCCTTTTAGCACCATGATACCACATAGGTTGTAAGGGACCCAGCTGGATTAGGCTGTCCAGGTGAGTTCTGAATATCCCCAAGGATGGAGACTCCACAACTTCTCCGGGACCCCTGTTCCACTATTTGACCACCCCCATGGTAAAGTTATTTTATTATATCTAATCAGAGTTTCCCATGTTTTGATTTGTGTCTGTTGCCTCTTGTTCTATCACTGTGCACCTCTGACTGGAATCTGGCTCCATCTCCTCTGCACTCTTCCATTAGGTACTTGGGAACAGCATATGAACTTGTTTCTCTATTTCTTTTCCTGCAGTGGCTCCCAAGTCCTGTCCCTTCAATGTCTGCAACTTCCAGCACATGGAGCAGGAGACCTGGCTCTTCAGATTTCAAAGTGCTTACAAAGAAAGACAGTCCATTAATCGGATTTATCTTCAGTGCAAGGAAGTGATCCCCCAGACCCACATGACTTTCATGTCTAACCAGCACTATTTGCAACTTTGATCAGTTTTGATATGTCATCTTGCCTCATCTGCTGGCTTGGCTACTTGGCCAGAGCAAGTTAAAAGTTAGTTTTAGAACAAATGCTGTCATCATGGCCAACATTTAATTTTTTCTTGACTATTTTTTTAAACACATTAACTGAAAGTGGACTCCTATTGCCTGCCTACCCTTCTGAGTGTACATGTGATTCATAACAGCAGCTCTTTTAGCATTGCTTGATCTTTTTCAGTCTAGACAATGTGTCAAAGATACAGACATGTTGGATGTCTCTAAATGAAAATGTGAAGTGGCACTGTGGTCCACAGTTACAGCTATCTTTGAAGCAGCATATCTTTAAGAAGATGGTAAGGTGCAACTACTAGAACCAAGTGAGGATTTAGTCTACAAGGGAGCTGGACCCCAGAGGATTGTGGTCTACATGCTTAGCACAATGACTGGTTAGAAATCTTTCTGCACAACAAGGCCAAAAGCATTCTCCCAGAAGAGCATCAGCTACTCAGGTTGATACACTGAAGATAAGTGCTGTTTCATGGATAACTCCACACTATGTATTCATGTGACAAAAGCTATCAAAGGGCAAGGAAGAAATCACTGAATGGTACATGTTTGGTATTAAGGGATTCAGCATGTCACCTTCACAGACACTATGAAAGCTTAATAAGCATTAAAAAATTTGGAAAGACACCAACCTAGCCCCCATAGGTACAGCGCCTAAGGAAACCACATTTAAAGAACAGAATTAACATAAAGTATCATCCAACATTTGCAAATATTTTCTACTGAAATCACTGTGTCATTTACAGGCAAAAGTCCTAGCTTCATTTTCATACAAGTTTTACTAAACTGAAATCCAGTGCAGGTTTCCAAAGTAACAATGTATGAGGAATAAAAGATTGTATATAACAAATTCTCAGGGATGTGTGACTATGTAATTTCAGTCACAATCAACAAGGCAACAAATGCTTCCTCTTGAGCTTGCAGGAGTTTTTTATTCTCTCCTTTGTAACTCTTCTGGGAATGTGTGAAGCCAGGAAGAGGAAAGAAAATTGGCACACAAATATAAATTTACGGAAATGTCAGATTTATGGGCAGGGAACTGCAGAATTCCAGTGCAGGATGGTCTGGATCCAAGCCGTGTTGCTTGTGGCTGTACAGAGCACTGGTGTGGGAGCAGTAAATTGCAGCTGGGGAAGATACGAGCAGAGCAAAGATGAAGTATACCCATACCAGTTTATGATAGCAAAAATGTAGGCAAAAATGCTACTCTGAATGCCCAAGTGACTTACAGCTTAGACACTCTCTCTATATTACTGTTCAGTATGATTAATTGTAGCAAAAATATTTTCATCAACCACTATTCACTAGTCACAGCTCTCTCGAAAGACAATAAATAGTGACTATTGGGATTTCAGGTGGTTTCTCATGTTATTTTATTGCAGAACTAAAAAAGATGGATTGAAACATAAAGCAAAAGTTGTTTGTTTTTTTTCCCCACCCTTTTCTTCAAAGCAAAACTTACCAGTGAGCAGCAGTGTTTCGCTCCAAGTCATATAAGTCATACCACAATCATTTTCAGACAAATAACCCTTGTATCCATCCTTTTGGGTACAGAGAGGCCTGACCAGCTGACAGCTCTTCAGGGCTGTTATATGTGCCTTTGATATACACCCTCTAACATTTACACGCACGCACGCACACACACACAGGGCGAAACACAGACAGGACTGAAAAAATCTAAAGCATTTTTACAGTTATAATAAGCTCTAATATCCAGCTCATTGCTCTCAATGTTACCTAGTTTCAGCGGTAGGCATGGCCACAGGAGAGATGACACTAAATCTGTGTGAATAGGAGAATAGCATCAGATTTTTTATTAAGATTCCTAGAATAAGTGTATCCATTAAGACCTGAGTTTCATTTCACAGTTTTTCTGTCTTTTTTCCATTTCAAAGTTTTCAGGAGGCAGCTTTTTGGGAGGTTTCTCAAAAGCAATGAGGGTAGATTTGTGGAAGTGCTATCCTGGGTGCCTCTTGTTTACAAGTACCAAATTTACTATCAACAGAACTAATTCAGCGGAGGGAGACTGGAGGAGAATTTGATCCTGGAATCCCTGCCTTGGTTTGATGGTGTATTATGATACACAACTATATATTTCAGAGGTGTGGTAGAAGTCTAGAGACTACAAAAGTTCATACAGCAGGGGAAATGTCAACTATGATCAATGCAGGAATCAACTGTTAAAATAACATAAAAAATATCTATCTGAAGAACAAATACAGCAGTGCAAATAATCATCCTCTTTCACTAATGTCAAGAAAGAAAAAGCTGGGGTACAGCTAGTACCCAGTGAGAACCACATCTGGCTTGGCTACTACTGCCCTATGATCAGCACTGAAAAAAAGCAACGTCAGAAGTAATACTTTTAAGAAAACACAGGAGAGCACTCTCTTTGTGATGTGCATTTTTTTTAAAGTAGCTCTCCCTAGAATGAGGAGGATGAAGCTCCCTGTAGAGCTATTACCCCATCCAATGCATCCTGTGTTTTGTTTCAGAGAAGTACCAAGCTTGTGTGGGTGTCTGCTCCACTTATTTTCTGTTTCATTAGCTGTTGATGGAAAGCAAAAATGTTTTATGCAGCTTGCTCTTCGCTCACCACAGAACCTGATGCCTACAGTGTAGTGTTGTCATAGCTAAAAAGTCCAACCAAATCCTGCACCGCAGACTTGTTACTGCTTTGTATGGAGTAGGATCCAGGCCCTACTTCCCTGCATCCCACATGTTACGGACTGAGGACTGACAAACACTGGGCAGATGGGGTGCTTTACTCCAGGGTGTAGTCGTCCATGGCTTTCCCCATGATCACATGCAGCCAGGCAGAGCTAGGTGCTGCCTACACAGGTGCCTGGGGCATGTGGGGCAGCAGGGTGGAACCTACTCCCAGCACTTAACCTGGAAGGGTTTACTCTCTTTGTTCTGCACAGCAAGCCTTGGATGAGATGCTTTCATCCTCACTTCTTCAGTTGCCCCACCACCCGATCTTCTTCCACCGCTATTGCCAAGACTTAGTCCCACGCCCATGTTACCCCTTTTTTATTTTTCCTCTTTCTTCTCTGGCTTATGTGGCTTTCTTAACCCTCCTGACTCTTTAAAATAAAACCAAAATCCCCAAATCTCCATCAGCCATAATATTTCCTTTCCTGCTGCTTGTCCTCCACAAATTTTCCTCTCCAATTTCTCTGGCAGTCATTTATCACCCCATTCTGATGCTAGTGCAAAGGCTTTGCTGCATGGCAGCGAAGCTCTCCCTGAGCAGCCATGCTGCCTCTTCAGGCTGCTTTGTCCTATTCCCGGAGCACACGGCGAGCCGGGAAATGTAGCGGCAGATGTTGCTGGGCTGCCTGTGTGCGCCGTGGGGCAGCCAGGGCTGGCCATAGCACACAGGTGGCCTGCCAGCCGTTTTGGCCTGCAGGTGCTTGGGATTAGTGCTTCTTTCAGGCCAAAACAGTCATAAATTCTGAAGCTGATTGCTTTTTCTCAATAAAGGCATTCATTCTCCCGTGTTTTTGGCAAATAAGAGACACTGCTGTTTATAAGCTCTCACAGCCTGGCTCATAACACATGTACATTATGCAAGTATGATGCACCGTTAAAGAGCCAGAGTCTATGGTCCTTTTGGTTATGTCTCCACTGGTGTTTACTGAGACTTGATTTTAGCTTGTGGTACTAATTTTTCTGGAAATAACCAGTTACTAACACACCACCACTGAGTCTGGCTGTTCACCTTGAAGACTGAACTGAAAGATTACAAAAGACAAATGAAGAGCAGCTCCAGTGTGCTCTTAAATCTATACACACGCTATAAAATTTCTGGAACCGCTGCTCGTAACTTTGGCGCTGCTCCTTCATTGCAATGATTAAGCTCTGGATCACACAGCCTTACCTCATTTTCTGTCCAATTTAAAATATGTCTTATTGCATTTTGCTTACCTTCTCTGTTGAGAGGCTAAGAGGAATCTACATCTGAGCTGCCAACAACCTACTGTGCTTCTGATCGCTTTTATAAAAACATAGAGAGCTATAATCAGCTAAACCTCCACAGGGGGTGGTACTTTGCTGAAGCCGACTCAGCAGGTATTTTTTGCCTACTGTTTTCAGAGTCCTGAGCTTTGAAACGGTATGGGTAACTTCACCCCATGTGCCTGTTGCAGCTTTGACTGTGTCACGTCACGGGGGGACAAGACATATCCCTTACTTCCAGTCTTGCCATGCTGTGACCAGCAGGAGCAGCGAAAGCAGCATCTTCGGCTGGGGTCATGCAGCGGGGAGCTTGTCTTTGCAGTGTAGGCCATGATCCTTACTGTTTAATGTGGTCATGACAAGTGTCCGCAAAACATAACTGACCTTGAGAGCTAAGGGCAAGGGGAAAACTACTGGAAAGTGAATGTGTTGGGACCATACACTTTTATAGCTGCATTTATGAAGGGGGGGAGCAAAGGGAAGGAGCTGTATATAGCAGAATGTAGTCTTTCAAACCATACTGTCCATTAGTAAAAGTGTGTTTTTGCAGTCTTGTAAAATAATGCTTCGTCTCTTAATTAATTTTCTGTAATAATACATATAAACACATCTCCTAATATATCTGAAAAATATGCTCTTGCAAATCTCCTAATGGATATCTATAACTCCTTTGGTTAAAAGGCATTAATACAGCTGTGGTGTTTTACAGTGCATTAAAGCTGTTTTCAACTGTTAGATACATATCCAACTGTTCATTTACAGTCCAATTTTAATAGAGATGAGTGAACCTCAAAAGGAGCAAACTTATCATTTTCTGAACCTCTGTCTTCTAAGTAATAAAGGAGTAAAGGAAAAACAAGTCAAATCAAGAAAAAAATAGCATTTGGTTCAGCTTTATCTCAGAAGATTGCAGCTCGAGCGGATTTTATTTTATCCAAATCTACTTACTTATCCCTAATTGTTAACAAATGATTTCTGCCTCTGATTGTCTGTTATCGACTTTTTTTTTTTTAAATTAGCTGCCTCACACAGATAAGTCACTGCATTGTCCCTAAGACTGTACGTCTCATTGTATTTATCAAGTCAGTCACTTATGAAATAAAATGAGTAGTTCTGTGGGCAGCAGAAATAAGGAAGATGTATTTTTGCAGAAATCCATCTTCTGGTTAAATTCTCGAATAAGGCACAAATTCTGATCAAAGATTTTTCCTGCTTTATTGTATGTATAATGGCTCTCTCCACATGCATTTTCCGATATCCTTTATCTCAGGCTTCTCTTCTTCCTGTACAACTTGTGTTAATATTTGTCAGCCTTAATGTCTTTGGGACCATTAATCTTTCTGTCAAATGTATTTGAAGTACATTAATGCGTCTAAGAATTATTTAGGTTGAACAAGCAAAAAAATGAAGAGGCACAAGTTTTGCTTCCTTCTGATACCAGAGTAAAAATCAGCTGGCCAGATCCTGAATTGGTTTAATTGGATACAAGCCCAAGAGAAATCAAAAGAAAGCATCATAATATTGCTTTTTGCTTCCTTGGCCATGGGCTGGCCCAGTACTGTCCTAATTCTAACAGCAACCACTCTCTAGCTCTGCTCTACTATATTTCCAAATTTGCAGTTTGTTCTGCCTAATAAATATACATCAGTCAGTGATTTTGTGATTTATTGGCTGTCTTGAAGAGCAAACAAACTCAGAGAGATTAACTGAGGGAGAATCAAAACAGTTTTTAAAATTTTTACAAAACCCAAATTATGAAAAAAAGCTTTACAGTTTCAACTATAGAATGGGATTCCTTTTTGAAGTATTAGAAATATTGTAACATTTTGAAATGACAAAATAAAATTGTTATTTTTTTAAGTAAAGTTTTTCCAGATTTTTTTCTTCCCAACAAAAGCAATTTATGAGGATTGAAACAAATTTGGAAATTGCTTCAAGTCATCCTATTTAATGCTATTTATTTTACTAGTATTTATTTGTTTCTTCAAAAACCTTTTTTGCAATCATTTTCCTCAGCTATAATGGTAACTTTGTGTTCTTCTGGCAATGTCCCCATCAGTACCACATGTTGGGTCCAAGAAGTAATATTATAAACCAGTTTTCCATTGCCTCGTATAACCGCTCCAACAGCTGCTGCCATTCCTAGATGTTCCCTTCTCTTTCCCTGTGAACTCTCCCATTGCCCCGGCATTTCTGCAAAGTAGCATCTGTTTCAGTCATGGGGCAAAATTTTTAAAACAAGTTTATGAGCCTTTTTGCTTTTAAAACTAGGACGGCCTATATTCAGGGGGAGGTTTGCTGGATTTAATGATAGTACCGCTGAGTTTCCAAAGGACTGACAGATTTTAAAGGATACAAGGCTGGATTTGACAATCACATTTCTGGCATATGTCACAGTAATTATTTGAGAAAGCAGGCAAAGGAAATAGTTAGAGGGCAGACTCTTCTAGATTTGGTGGATGACCAGGTGGGGTAACCTCACTTGCTGATCCAGGAGGACATTGTTCTTTGCTAGGATCCTGTGTTGCATCTTCCAGCCCTAGGATACCCTAGGAAAATTCACGGAATTATAAATAGTTCAAACAGGGCTAAGCTCAAAGTTAGAGCAAGTTGCTGAGGGCTTTGTCCAGTCAGGAGCTGAGTATTTCCAAGGATGGAGATTTTACAGCCTTTCTGGGTGACCTGTTCCAATGCTTGACTACCCTCATTTTGAAAACTATTTTTCTTATTGCACTACCTGCCTATTTTTAAGGAAATGAATCAAGGCTTAATCCACCAGAGGCTAGAGACCTGTGCATCTGACCAGCCGGTGGGTGTCTGCTTCAGGCCCTTCAGATATTTCAGGCAGGTCAGCCTAGGCTCCACTGACTGTAGTTGGAGGTACTTTCACATGGAAGTGAATCACACTTTCAGTAACAACAACCCCCACAGGTGCGATGAATTTCTAATCCAGGGCAGTGGGCACCTGTAAGAGCCCTCCCTCCTTTCCCCATGTAACTGGTGGGGAATGCTGTGCAGCCCTGCTCCAGCTGCATATGCCGAGTGGAAACTCGGCACAGCCGGAAACAGGAGAGAAGGAGTTCTCTTTTGACGGCCAGCTGTAATCTGGGAAGTTTTGTTCTTTCAGTAAAGTATTGATGTGCAGCTTGAAGTCAGAGGGTCTCCAGGAAAAAGGGCATGGATAGAATAACTAAGGATAAGGAAAAATGCACAAAAGGTATAGCACAAGCATATAGGAAAAACATCAGAAAGGAAGAGGCACAGAATGAGAATAGTGAGTCTATAAGTAGTACGAATAAGAGCTATCCCCTAGCCATGAGCGAATCAGCTTTAAGCTTTATTTTATTCAAAATTTGTTTCTTTCATTGGTCAGGTTTTGAGAAGATGGGTAAGTAGAAATTTGCAGTCTCTGGTCTACCTGTTTTCAGAATTCAGTAATGAAAATAAAAACAAAACCCAGACCCGCCACCTCTGTTGTCTTTCATTTATTTATTTAATTTGTTTTTTTCCTGCTTTTCCTAGAAAAGTGTCATCATAGGTGCAGTCTGATTCAAACAAAATGTAGAAGTTAATGTTCATAAAAAACTGTCAATATGAACTTGTCCATCAGGTACTTCTGAACTTGGACAAGAAGTGTAATTTTGATCTTAGTGTACGTAAATATTATTTTTTGTAAACATATAAAAACATTAGCATGGCCTATATGCACTATGAGAGTGCACCTAAAACAGTCTCTCAGCAATACCAACAATTTAGATTAAGTTTATCATAAGACCATGATTTACTCAAAACCTTGTTTATGTGCTGCTATAGACTTATCAGTTGAAGATTAATGAGAGGGCAAGCAATGCTCTCTAGTTTTCTCTATTAGATATGTAATACCTTTTAAAACACTATTAGCTTATTCATCTTTCTTCCTTCAAGAACTGATAAATCAGTGTTGCAGAAAAACCTACACATAATGAGATGCTATATACATGGCATCTGCTTCCAGGGATACAGTTGGGAAGGACTTTCAAGGAAAAAAATCTGTATCCTTAGTAATCCATGTGACTGACCTTGAAGTAAGTCAGTATAATTAAACTTTTAAAATTCATATATTTATAATAATAATTCTATTTGCACATCCTACAAAAGAATCATTATGGGTTTCTTCTACTTTTCTGTGACCTGGTCTTTCCTTCCACTGGTCCATCTGCCCTGCAAGGCAACTCTGTCTAGTATTATATGTTTTTTACATTTTTGGAATGCCTAAAGAAACAAATTTAAATACATAATACTGACCTAGGTGCAGTATGAAAATGTAGTAAGAAGTAGTCTTATGTCCCAGAAAGCTTCTAACCTAGCAGTCTTCTTGACCCCATTTCACAGAGCAGTACCTGAAGCTGATCTGGATCACATAATCCTGCTAATATTGCAAAGGGACTCAATGGCAGAGACAGGAAAAGAATATAATGTGCCCGGATGCAGAATTCAGTAATTCTGCTCAGCACCTGCGCCCAAGCCTACTGGAAACCATGAAGAAACAGTTTAGAATCACAGAGTCTTTGCAAAAAACATGCTGCAAGCATAAAAGAAGTTTTAAATCAGTAGCTGAATATAATTTTAGGTAAAGAGTAGACATTTCCAGCATATGTTATGGTAATTAGCTCAGCCAAAACTTGGTTTAAGGAACAGTCAATATCGATGCAGAAGGTAGAAGAGAATGCACTGACTGCAATGACAGAAATGAAAGATGTTCTGAAGTCAGGCAGGCTGTTAAAGAAGTCATGTCGTAAATGTGGTGTTCCTGAAATTCAATTAATAGCTACAAAAAGGACAGACTTTTGACAATTAGAAAAAAACTATTCTGAGGATATTTAAATCCCAAAGGGTTCAGAGGTGGCTGAGCAGAAACAGCATGCTACAAGTATTTCAGGGCAGGCACTCAGCTACGTAAAGCAAAAGCAACAGGGATTTCGTTGCAGGATTGCAAAAACATCAGGTTCTCAGAGGCTGCCTTTGGGAAGTGTAGTCCATGAAAAAGGACAGCTTTGGTGGCTCCTCACTGATCTCTTGCAAAAAACACTTAGGTGCACCTACACTGCATGGAAGACATACCCATGCACAGCAAAACTGTCAAAAATTTCCTATTGTAGTCATTAGAGAGATAGTCAGTACTCCCAGTAGCATCTAAATGCCAGTCAGCCAGGCAGGATTCAGTTAGCTGAAGCTACTACGCACCATGGGCTATGGGAGATGCACTGGCACACTCAAGCCTGGCCCAAGGGCTGGAGAGTACTGCAGGGAGACCCCGCGGGAAGCAGCCTCCCTGCCCTGCCTGCAGCTGGAGGCATGCGGACCTGGAGGCCGCAGAGATATGCCAGCTGCAGCTGAAACAGCACCAGATGCCCATTCCCACCTTTTCGCACCCTTAACTACTATACTGCAGTTTACCAATCCAAAAATAATGTGTGTATGTACATGTAATCCTCTGCCTAGGAACATACATAGAACATGTTCCCATTGAGATCAATAGCGTTACAAAAAAATTTTAAGGATCTACTCCGAGGTTTATTGTGAAGTGGAATTAATCTTTACAAATACCCTTGAAGATGGAAATGCTATTTTATTAGTCGTCTTCTTGACTTAATAGAAGTTCTCCTAATGCCCTCTTACACAAACACAGAATATATATACACTATGAAAAAATACAAATTAACTTCTAAGTCAATCAATATTTATAGCATGCAAATGAATTTGCAAGCATGTTAATATACTCTACAGACGCTGGTGGCATTTTGCATATCCAAGTTAATCAATTTTTTTAGACATTAGCAAATCCTTACTGTTTATCTTTTCATACCAAAGAAATTTAAGTTAAAATCTTCTGTATAATAAAACATAAAATATCAAGAATGGAACAACCGCTATTACTGTCTTATACAGCAAGAATGTTTTACAGAGAAGGAACTGAAGGTTTAGCAACTTCAACAATCTAACAAACAGAATATTCCCAGATGGTTCATAATTGAAAATATAAACACTCATTTCCACTGCAACTTTATCCATGCCTTTTATTTACTGCAGTAAAACCTACCAGTTAGGGGTTTGGTTATTTTTTGCTCCATTTTGAGATTCAGAATAGGAAATTTTCTACTTTTTCATTGGTTAGTGTTTGTGACTTTTATTATGATAAAATGAGTTGTGCTATGAGTTCTTTAAATGGATTCGGTCATTCAGCCAGGGAGCAGAAACAATGATACCTGACTCCATCCGTGATACAAGGAACACAAAGAGTGTGCATGGCTTGATACAGCAGTCTATCACCTACAGCCTTTTCAGTTCATATCACTTTTATGATTCTTACATGATGAAGTTTTATTTGCCAGAAGCTCAGTGTTGTGAGATCCTCACCCCAAAGCTCACTGAAATGCATTGGGGCTTTCTTGTAATCCAGCCTCTTCCTAAGGAAACATTATCTGGGATGGGACACCTTAGTTTGTGCTTTTTCAACCATAGCTTTTGTGTGGAAAGCAATTTCAGAAACTTTCATGTTACCATGCAAAAATTTAGGTTGGAAGGCAACTTGGGAGGTGGTGTAGTACAACCTCCTGCTGAAACCCAGTCTAACTTCAAAATTAAATCAAATTGCTTAGGGGCCCAGGAGAGTTTTGCAGCTCTCTGAGGATGGAGATGCTGCTGTTTCTCTGTTCCCCGTCCCTGCACTCAGCCTCCCTCATTGTGAAGAGGCAACGTTTCTGTATGTTTGGTTGGAATTTCCCTTGCTGCAAGCTGTGACCTTGTCCTTGCCCTGCACACCTCCGAGAACTGCCTGCCTCTGTCTTCTCCATAGCACCGCCCTGCTGGGTAATTGAAAATTTCAGCTAGACTTGCCCCATTAGCCTTCTCTCCTCCAGGCTAAGTAAACTCAGTTCCTTCAACCTCTCCACAGAGGTCATGTGCACCAGTCTGCCAACCATCCTCATGATTTTCTGCTGAACTTCCGTCAGCTAATCAAAACCTCTCTTGTACTAGAGGCCCCAAACAGGAGGCAGAGTCTCTCATATGGCCACATGAGTGCAGAGGAGAGGGAAATAATTTTACCTTCACCTGTTGTCTATGCTCTTGCTAATACTCAGCTCAGTACTTGTTACTGGGGCAACTAGTAGATGAAGAAGAAAACTGTTACTTCCCTTTGTTTCCCTTCTTCATCTCCTCACCATTTTTACGAGCAGGATTTATAAATAAAACAGAGAAAATCATTAGTATACAAGTATCTTCACACCTAGTTTGCAAACTCTGTATAAATGTGCTGAACTATTCCTACCGATTCAACTGTCAAAGGTACTGAGTAGCTATCTTTAGGTAACTATGTTTAGGATAAAAGGATCAGTAACATATGCAGCAATTCCTGATTCGCTTGCTGTTTCATGTGGAATCTCTAATGTTTGGCCAGCTTTGAATAATACTAATCCAATTGCCAACAGTGTGTGATGAAGTATAATTTTATCAAACTGACTTATTCTTTTCCCTTCAAAACTCATTATAATGACTTTACATTTACTGAGCCAGGTATAGTGATGATTAGTTTGCAATGAAGCCATGATTTCTCACTCAATGCTTCCACCTATACTATGTCACTTACGTCCCTGAAGAACTACTGAAAGACAAAACTGAGCCAGTTATGTATCTTCTATATTCCCATACAGAAATTATTATAGTGATATGCATCTGGAATAATCATCCCAAGACTCTTCAGAATTTGCTCCAGTATCATTTGGTGATTAACACAATGGCTTGGGACTCAGTCGGTCTTTCATTCTAAACCTACATGTTCCTGCTGGCTTCTAGTATGGACTGAACTTTGTCACCTAATTGCCTTATTTCTCTCCCCAGGGTGATGTAATGTGTGCGCTTGCATAACTTTCCAAAGATAAAATGGTCCCTATTCCTTATTGCATTTGCCAGCCCATTACATCTTATTGCTGCCATAAGAAGTGCCGCTGGATCTGGAGCTCAGGTAGAATATGAAGGTGGGAACGGCATACTGGGGCAAAATGCTCTCTGAGCTTTCCACCAGATAGGGAGTGTTAGTGGGGGGTGCCTGCAACACTTTGAAAAGGCTCTGCTGGCAAGCCAGTGAAATCTTAGATATGTAACCACTTATTAAACAGGTTCTGCCAAATATTCTGATTGATAGGTAGGTAGGTAGGCAGGCAGGCAGGGAGGGAGGGAGGGAGGTAGATAATGATAACCAGCAATACTATTATCCTGTAACTTCCATGTAACTGTATTTAATTCTTTATTGTTTCTTTCAGTCCCCTTTCTGCTGTGTCTAACCCAAGTCTTTCAGTCTCTCTCTTACACTTGCTCTGTGCTTCTCTTTTAAAATTCAGGTTCGCAGCCTCTTTCTTTCCTCAGTGATATTTTCTGTCACTGTTTTAATCACCGATTTTCTTTTTCTCACTCAATTGCTCTGGTGTTTTTCATCTCCCAAAATTCTTTGTGATGCACTGCTGAAAGCACAAAATCCAAAAGATCCCTTTAACACTTTTTCTCTGTTTGCTTTTAGACTGACAAACATTTTCTCACACTTTATTTTTCCTTTTTGAATTTTTTGTTATTGAATACATGTGTCTTCAGTTTCTATTTTGTCTTTTCTCTCCCTTTACTTGAAATGTGCCCATTAAAATTTACTTCCAAATCACCCTATAGTTACTCACTGTTGCTCAGTATGAATGGGGACATGTACCATCAATTTTCCTGCTCTGAATCCTGATTCTCAGTTGCATGTGAGTACACAGGAAAAAAAAATGAAACTTAATTTTACAAGCAGATAAAACATTATTCAAGCATAATCATTACAATGTATCTCCCTGGGTCTTAAAAAAACAATTCAGCTATGTCTTGTGCATATGGAGTTTACTGATTTCTGAAGGAACCATTAAAATACGAATAGCATCTGGTTATCTAAAAAACAATTAGCTCTGAGTATGTGTTCTGCTGAGTTTAAATTCCATCAATAACTACTAACCTCATCTAAGATGCAACAGAAGAAATGAGACCCCCAAACAGCATGAAATTGCACAATTAGAGTGCTTCATCTGCACTATTTGACATGTGCACATCATAAGTCATGCCGTGTTCTTAGCGTGGCTCATTATATTTCAATTAATTCCTTCAATGAATTAGTTCAGATTGCAAATGTCAGCCCAACATAAAGATGCTTTTCTTGACAGCTGTGCAAGGCACTTGTTGAAATGTAGTATGAGATAATGCTTCTAATGTAAAAACAGCAAAATCCAAACTAGTAAGCAACTTCTATACTCTATCACTGAAGTAATAAAGATCATCTGTACATGAAATACTTGGAATTGTATTTTACCAGCAAAAATATCCCTTTGCATTTTAGTTGGCAATAGTATTCTGGGGTGCTCAGGTCAATTGAATGCTGATGATAAAAGTACAGGGGTGATTTAGTAGTGTCATAACCCCTTTTTATCAGTGTTCTATATGATGACCCCACAGAGCTAACAGCTCTTTTAAGTACAACTGGAAAATGTGAGTATATTAGTAAAGTTCTAGGCATCCTTTTTAGTCTAAAATAATATTAAATGATCATTTGAGCTTGCAGCATTTATTTCTTTGCAAAGCACAACTGAACACATTTGTTGAAATGTTATTTATCAACCTTATTTTTTTTTGGTGAAAAATTATGGTCAATATGGTATTCAGTATTTCAAAGATATTAAAAGGAAATATTTTCCCATACATTTTAATGTTTTAAGGTACAGTCCTTTTTCTACTTGATATCCTGAGGGCTGCTATTCCTTTTTCTTTTTCTTTTTCACTATCAATCATAAAATGACAGTTTCTTTATGTCTCTGGTGCACTTATTATTAGGAATCACAGTATCATTTTGACATTTATTATCTCTTTTCTTCACAGATAAGAAGCAGTATAGGAAATGGAAGAACAGATAGGTTCAGATCCTTAAATGGTTCAAATGAACATAGCCCTATTAAAACAAATTGGTGGATGATGTTTCTGCTTTAAACTTGCTCCTAGAGCTAAGTGACCAGAATTTAAGTGTCACAAGCACTTTTGAGTGTTTTTGGTGACTGCTTTCTTAGGCAGCAGGAATTACTTTAAGGAGCTTATTCCGACAAAAGGTTTGAGATGGAGAAGGCAGGATAACAAATGTGATCTACAAAAAGTCAGTTATCCTTGATTATAATCTTTATTTGTAACTTTCATTCAACTTCATTGGCCACAGAGCTTTGCATAAAAGTCTGAAAAACACTGATCCCTCACGATGGTGATGAATTTGTAACCATATCATGACTATTTCTTCTGCCACTCTTCAGCTGCTCTGGTTTATATCCATGTCATGGACATCTGGAGATATATCCCACTGTGCCATAGCAAAGTAGAGAGCCCCCAAGAAGCCCCATGCTCCTTGTCAGAGAACTATCCAAACGCCACAACTTTTTGGATGCTTTCCAGCTTTCTGTAAGGAGACTGAATTCTGCAAGACTGAAACTCCCAGCACAGAGAACCTCAGTTTTTAGAGTTACATGCCTGTAATTTGCCAAGATTGGCAGAGTTTAGGGATTTCTCCTTGCTTTGAAAAGTGAAGCACAAATGTTATGACGACTTTGCACCAGGTACCAGGGACCTTCTTCTAGCTATTGGAGTCCTGAAGGTATTTCTGTGTTTCTTAATGCTCACCTGATGATCTTCTACATCCCACTGAAAATCTGAGCCTTGGGGTCACACTTTTCTTCTTCAGGGATGTACAAGAGAGGAAGCAAATGAACACAGACATGTCCAGGGATTACAGTCATGGAATCAGAAGGCAGTGAGGGCCAGAACAGGCTTCAGGAGGACATCCAGCCCTTCCTCCTTCTCCCAGAATCAGCCACCTCTAGGACAGATGGTTTTTTACTGATCTCTAATGCTGGAGATCTAGTTTCCCCAGACTGTCGGTTACAAACCTTCAAAAATCTTCACTGGTAAAAGGTTTTTCCAACCTGAATCTCCCATATTGTAGCTTCCGATCATTATTTCTTCTCCAATCCATGTCAAGTGTAAATCCAAAACATATTTAGAGTTGATCACGCTAGTAACTAGTTACTAACTTTAAAAGTCAGCCTTTGGACAATACTGAAGTTACATAATTGATGGTGACTTTTGCTCTCCACAGCTGTTGTGCTGGGTAAACTGCAAACTTGGAGACCTTTGTAAAGAAGTAAGTACTTGACACTCCCTCAGAGGTGCACATAGAGCTGAGAATCCAGGTCACTTACTTTTTTTTATGAACTTTGAATACAGAGAGGTGATAGAGTACCAAGTTGCCCTTTTTGCCTAGCTATTTTTTCCAAACAGAAGCAGCCATCTGGGGAAGTGATCTGAGTTAAAGAAACAGAATTAAACATAATTTAGAGCTAGTGGGGGAAAGTGTTTATAGTAATTCACTGTTCCATCTCTGTGAGTGTTTAACATTTGTTGATGGGTTTTCTGTGCCTCAGGTGAACGTAGATGCATTTTAATTGAGACAGATGGAAAAAAAAATGTACAAGAAGACTGTTAGCTAAGCAGTATACAGCATAGGGTGTATCAACAGTTAGGGGAGATAATACCTCTCTCTCTCCTCCCCTACCCGGAATTTTACACCAACAGAAATGTATTAGCAAGAGGCAGTACATAATCAAGAGGTCTGTTTTTCTAGCTGTTGTTGTAGACTTGCTAATGGCATCAGTACTCATATGTACATGCAATGTCATTTGATGCTGGGGCCAACAAGTATGTGTATAAAATGGAGTAACAGACATGCATTAAAAGTTTCAGATTGATCTATGGTCCATCTGCTTTCAAAATATCTCTGGCACAGCTGCTGAACTTGCATGTATTAATGATGAATTGTTTTTGACATTAGCCAGTGTCAAAAAGGCTGTAATCTTGCACCCCTGAACCACGCTTACTGGTGCACTTCATACAGCATAGAGTGGGAGAAAGAGCCAAGTCCACAATATCAGATGCCTTAATTACATAAAACATATCTTTACACTCCCTTGAAATTCCTTCCACATCAGAAATTACTGCAGATTTTATAGGAACATTAGAGGAAGGGGAAGTACTGTGTGGAATCATGAAAGAAAAGGAAAGTGGTCGATACAAGATGTTGATCAGTGTTATCAAAATCCTGTAAACACCTGCTGTATATATATTTCCCATCTCACCATGAGCCAAGCCATCTATTTTCCATAACCTATGGCCATCCAGTGACAACTCTTTATTTTTTTCTTTCCCAGAATGCAACACCTGGCAAAAAGCCATAAAAAGTGAACTACTGGGTCAGACAAGATGTGTTATCCTGTCTCTGATATAGACCAGCAGTGGATGCAGAGGGAAATGGCACAAAAACCAGACAAGCATGAAATAATACTTTGCTTGCACATCTTCCTGACTTCCACAGTCACTTCAAATTCATGTGGGCTTTTAAACATACTCCAGCTATTCTGAGTCCTATGTCCTTGGCCATTATTGCTGGCCCTATGAACATTTTCATACTTTCAGACACGCCAGGTCCTCAGCCCCTACTCAGGTCATGCACATTGCCTACACAAGCTAACAGAATACAGGGCAATATAAGGAACAAAACTTCACTGCAGGAAAGTAAAGGTGTGGCAGAAAGGCCACAGAAAGGTCATCAAAAAACTTCATTTTCCAGTTTGATCCCTGGTGCCAGATCCCTGATTAAGTCCACTCAATATGTGCTAGTTTACGCCTGAGCTCCCTTCTGGCATGTTTTAATGCTATGTGGCTGAACTTCCTGGGCTACGTCCACATAGTTATAAAAGCACAGATTGCTAATGGGGGGAATCTGATTTGAAGGACAAAATGTTGTAGAGTGCGAAAAGGGAAAGGAGGAATCCTGTTTTCTGACACAAGGCTTTTGAATAGCTCTGGCCTTCTTCCTCTTTCACTTGTGTCAAAATAATGGGATCTGCAGATCGCATGGAGCAGAGCCTCTGATGAGATCCATGGTACAATCCCATTGGTAAAGCTGCTGATTACTGGTGACCAGTAACCTGAATTTTTCCACACCCTGCTACTGATCATCTGCTAGGCCACTGGCAATGACTCTGATTCTCTTCATCCCTGTTTCTTCATCTATTAAATAGGAAAAAATGGTACCTGCTCTACTTAGCAAAGTGCTTTGGAGTCAACAGATGAAAAGCTTAAGTACTAGCTTCTGGTCAAAAAGGAAGCACAAACTGGCAAAAAATGACCGGAAAACTTAACCAAATGGCTTCAAACCTCTGAAATGGCTTGAGTCTAATTTCCAACTCTAATTCAGTCAGTATCCTCTTTTTGTCACCACCTGTTGTTTTAGTCTATTTAACATCCTAGTTTTACAAACATTACAACATGTGCCTGTCCTAATCCTTGTCTCTTAACACTAAAATCTGTTTGAAACCCAGGTTGCCTTTCCCCAGTCAGTTGTACAACATGTTATTTTTGGAATAACCCCTGCAGTCCCGAGGAAACAGCAAAAAAAATTACACAAAATGGAAAAGAGGGATTTTAAGACAGATTTAATCTTCTGCCTTTTAATACAATACTATAAGCAGAAACAGTGAGTCGAAACACTGATGGAGAGTTGACAAGGGTTCTTTAACAGAGCACTGGAGAGGGTTTTCTTATTGTTTCTCTCTGTGGGACATTAAGATTCACAGAAGGTTCAAAAGAAAAGCTATGAGCCGACTTCCAGGTGCCATTTGGTTAGCAAATGTGTTAGCAGTTTTTGTGTAGCTACTGCACGCATAGCTTTTTCATCAGTGCACCTAAAAGCAATTATTTCTACCAGTTATTTGTTCTTCTGTGGCTTTACACAACCTGACTGAGCAAGGAGGAGTTTATTCAGCTGGAGGAGACTTTTCATTGAGAGAGCTGCAGTGGATTAGTAAACTCTGTGTGTGTGTGTAACTGATCTCATTTTTGTGCTCTGATAGTTTTATTGTTGTTGTGTTATGATCCAGAAAAGAGCTGGAAGGGCTGAGGAGTGATGACAGCACTAGTAATTGAGGAGTTGTAAAGTGAATTTCATCTGTAAAGTAATGTGTAAACTAAAGTTTTCTGGTGATTTCAAAAGCTGTGGTGCTTTTCTTTCTGTGAGCTCTGAATGGGCACGTCCAGCTCCCTGCAGAGCATGAGGCCAGTGTGAATTACCACCACTTGCACAAGGACAGGGACACAGGGGAAATAGGAAATTTAGAAATCTGTGTATTTTTGTTGCCAGTCGGTCTCCCCTTTGTTTGTCAGCGTGGATTGATATGCTCGATAAGTGAGATGGCCATGTGAGAGCAGAGAGGGAAAGCAGCGTGAAGTGGGAAACCTGAGGGGCTCTGCAAAGCGCTCTCCTTTCACCACCCCCCGCTGTCTCCACCCTCGGCGCCTTGCGACTCCTCCTGGGAAGCAGCGATGCTGAAGTCTGCTAGGACCGGAGCAGCACAGTCCTGGGCAGAGCTTGAGCCAGCTGGCAGTGCAGCGGGGGCTCTGCCTTCCCTCCCGCCTCCTCCTCCTCTGCAGAGGGAAACACCCATCTCCACATGCTGTGTTTTCATGAATGCCTCAAGCCAGCTGTGGAAAACCAGCATTTTAACCTGTGCAAATGAAATGGAGTCCGAGAACGAGCTACCTGTCTGGTAACTGAATTTACAGAGACGGAAAGTCCGGGTGCTGTGGGTGAGTGGAAGACAAGGCAGCAATGGGACTGTGACTCCATGGCGAATGTGCCCCAGGGCTACGTGCCATCCACGCTCTGCTCCGCGCAGCGCTTTGCAGGGAGCCATGGGGAACATGTGCTGAGACCAAGTGCCTGGCAGAAGCAGCACCCGGCTGGTGAAGATGGAGAATGGCACGGGGGATGAGCAAAACCAAACCAAGCTGCTGGTAACAAGCCAAGAGATTGTCACAGCCGAATACCAAGTGGTTACCATTTTCCTGGTCCTTATCATCTGTGGACTGGGCATCGTGGGCAACATCATGGTGGTTTTGGTGGTCCTCAGAACCAAACACATGCGAACTCCCACTAACTGCTATCTGGTGAGTCTGGCTGTGGCAGATCTCATGGTGCTGGTGGCTGCAGGGCTGCCCAATATCACAGAAAGCCTGTATGGATCCTGGGTGTATGGCTACGTGGGATGTCTCTGTATTACTTATCTCCAGTACCTAGGGATCAATGCTTCTTCTTTTTCCATCACTGCCTTCACCATCGAGAGATACATAGCCATCTGTCACCCAATCAAAGCTCAATTCCTATGCACTTTTTCAAGAGCCAAAAAGATCATTATTTTTGTCTGGGCTTTCACCTCCATATACTGTATGCTCTGGTTTTTCCTGCTAGACCTCAATACGGTAGTCTACAAAGACACTACTGTTGTGTCCTGTGGCTACAAGGTGTCCAGGAGCTATTATTCTCCTATCTATATGATGGATTTCGGTATATTTTATGTTGTGCCAATGATATTGGCGACTGTCCTCTATGGGCTGATTGCTAGAATACTGTTCCTGAACCCCATCCCTTCGGATCCAAAAGAAAACTCTAAGACGTGGAGGAATGACTGGGCTCACCAAAACAAGCCTGTGAATTCCAAGATGACTAATAGCACTATTGCTTCTAGAAGGCAGGTAGGAAACTGAATTTGAAATGGCTTTCTGAAATATAAACCCCCCTTGTTTTTGAGACCACTAGCTTAGACATTTGAAAAGGGGTAAAACATACTATCCCTTTTTATTATGTTGTCAAGCTGAAATAATATGATACATATACATATATATTTATAAATATGTTTTTTTTTCTTGCCTATACGTTATTGCCTCCTGCTAGAACTGGGGCAAATGATATTTCATTTCCTATATAAAAAGCAATTAGGAGGTGTCAATAAGGAATGAAACATACTTTTGACTGTACTTTCCTCATATTATAGCCTATCAGTAATGCTGTCAAATATACAAAGTGACTCTTGATTTAGTTTTGAGATCTGAGGAGAAGGAAATTGCCTGGGAGTTTAGCAGACTTGAGGTTTAACAGGTTTAGAGTGCTAAGGCACTGTGTCACTGCATGAACAAAGTGCAGTTTCTACTTTTCCTGTCTCTGATTTCCTTGCTATGAAACAGTGAAAAGTCTACTTAAGCAAGTCGGTACATAAAAATGCTTTATAAATCTTAAGTATCTTTGTTACTCTGTCTTTCAGGAAATATTTTTATGTGCTGATGGCTCAAAACTGAGGCATAGATTTGACTGACTTCTTTATATTTTTACTTATATGTGCTGCGATGTGTAATTTTATCACTAGAATATAGTTAATAGAATAAATGCTTTATAGCTATTCACATTAAAGCGTGCTACCTTGCACTCAGACAGCATGGAGCAGTTAGCATTGTTGGGTCCTGTCCTGAGAAATGCAGGGTGCGTCACTTCGCGATTGCCCTCGGGAAGAGGCTGGGGCTGTGTTGGCACGAGTGTGGGGCCCCGCTGCTCCGCACCACCCCCCGGGGCTGACACCCCCTCGGCCGCTGGGGTGACCGGTTCCGGAGGGCTGCCTTGGCACAAGGGATGCATCAGGTCGCAACGCTGAGGGGCTCACCTCTTCAGACAAGCTGAGTGCACCCTGAGTGATTGGTTGAGCTTTATTTTCTTATTTCTTTATGTAGATTGCTACCATTTAATGAATGGGACTTTTTCTCTTATCATGAGCCATTGACCTCAAAAGTCACCTGACCCACCTGCTATAACACCAAACCTTCAGAGCACTAGAGGTTTACAGGTTTGCCTAGAAACCCACAAACTGAAACATCTGAGCTAGTTTTTATTTAATTATGTCTCCACTTATAGTTAAATATTTGGATTAGAAGTGTGTAATTTTTTTGTCCATTAGTTAGTAGAAAAATAAGATAAACTACTTTTCAAGTTGCCATCATTACTTTAGTATGCATGCTTGATTATATGTGCTTAGTGCATTATATGTGCTCATTTGAAAAACAGAAAAATCTTTTAAGCATTTGAGCATTGCAGACAATAGATACTATCATATTATGAAAACCTAAATGTGAGGTTTATTGTATGATGTCTTTTATGTCTTACAAAGATAGCAAGATTTTTTTTAAAAGCCTAACTTGATGGATTAATGTAGCTTCATTATCAGTAAAGCTAGCATATGCATATAGTACCATGTAGGAAGCAAAGCAAGGATAGTGTGACATAATTAGCAATATTATTGATAAAATAGCAGCATTCAAAATATACCCAGTGGTGCAAAATGGGAAAACATAAGTCCATATTCAAAGAGTCTAAAGTCTCAACAGCCATGAAGACACAAATTTCCCACTGTTTTAGGAAAGACTTAATACAGGTATAACTGACAGCATATTTTGGCCCCATAGTGAATTCTACTCTCATTTAAAGGTGTATATATATATACACATATATATGCCTTCTCAGCATTGTGCTTGCACTGAAGGAAAGTTGCATATGCTCTCCAGCATGTGAGTTGCAGAAAAAGTGACGAAAAGTGTGGTGTAAAGTTCCTACTTCTGTGGCAGTTCTCATTTTTATCCAAGAATGTTTCTACAAAATGAAATTAATGCATGCTCCATTGAGTTCTTATGAGTTAATTATTATTATAATTGACTTATTATGAGCTCACATTTATGTAATATACCAGAATAAAGCAGTAAGTTAGATAGGATTCCTGAATATTTATATGGGTTTAACCCAAGGTATTTCATAACCATTTTTGACTGTGATTACCCCAGCATGGCTGAGTATGTGAATTGATTTACCCATCTAGTCTGACCTGGATTGCTTCACTAATCTGGATTTAGCTTGACCCAGACGGACACATCATACCATTTCCTTTAATTTCCTTGGGACTTCCCATTACCCTATCAACATTTTGAAAATCTCCCTTTGTTAAAACTGGTTAAAACTTGCTAATTACCAGGGTAACATAGGGTTTTTTCCTCTACCTTGTCATACAGTCACTGTGTTTTAGTTCAGGAACCTTCTGAAGCTGTTTCTAACTCATGACAGAACTCATGGCTCCTGTTTTTTAGAAAGTTTTTACCATATATTATGGTATTGGCACATAGTGTGTATTGTCAACTCTGTCTTTCTACATTAGCTTCCAAGATTTAGGCTCAAGCTTCCATGTATAGTCACTACTTTCTATTGTGAGTCATATATGATGACAATGCAATTTCAATTATTTTCTTGAAAAAATGGCGATACAGCATTTAGGTTCCTGGTATGAGGAGTAAGCCCAGAATTAGAAGCTGATTGACTGAAAATGTGAAGACCGACTTGGAAACCATCTTGGATTCAGTACCTCAAGCTTGACTCCAATGGAGAGAGCAAGACAAGGGAGGAGCAACCCTGACATAGCATCTGGAAGAGCTCTATGCTCAGGGAGGAAGCAAATACAGCATAAAATAACTATTTCCCCGCAACTGTGGAAGGCAGTTGCTTGAGCTGAGGCAAGGGAGGCATATGGCAGCTTGGCAGTGAGACGAAGAGGAGGGAGGGAGATCGCTGCTGCAGAAGCAGCGTAGATGGACTAAGCTCACTTTCCCTAGAACAGATATTTTCAGTCTCTGACATAAACAGATTTAATGCCAGTTGTAAAGGGAGGAAAAAGAGGTTGAGGACTTTTGTTTTCAGAAGAGCACAGTGATTTAGATTATTTTATGGTTTAGAAATGCGGCCTGAAATATTTTTTAGAGTAGTGAGTCAAGACTATTTCAACATATTTTTCCTGTGATTGCTCTAGGGATGAGCACAGAATGAGATGATATTACATCACCAATGAATGATAATCAGTTCTTCCAGGTAGAAAGTAGTCTTCTGCTTACTCATTCTATTCCCTGCCTTCATCCTCCCACCCACATAATTTAAAAGTCACTGAACTATGTTAGTTCGAGGAAATATTTATTTCACTCTATTGTCTGGAAAGCTTACGGGAGCAAAATCTATGTACTAAAGGAACTAAAGGAATACCCCCATATCAACAAGTGTTGGTGGACAAGTAGTGGTGGAAAAAAACATCAAGCTGCTGTTCAGGGTCCCCCAAAGCACTGCAAGACAAAACTGAACAGGGAAGATGATCAAAGAATGACATAAAGAGTTCAGCCCTTCCTTTAAAATCTCAAAGGAGAGGGAAAGTATCTCCATTTCCAATGCATTTTTAATTCACTAAATAGCATCTGTTTCTGCTGATTTTGGACAGTTACTTAAATTATGAGTTATTTACATTGCAAGCAGGAATTCTACTGAGAAATTAAGTACCAATATGTAACAATAGTACGTGTTAAATTCTATTCTTAATTTCACTTGTGGAAAGCTAAAACAGTCCCACTCAGGTGGATTATTTATTCTGTTTTACAGAACTGTACTAAATAGCAGGGTTTGATAAACTTATTTTAAAATTTTTCAAAAAGAAAACTAGCATTATGTGATAATCAGGCAAGTTGCATCAGAGTCCATTTCCAATTCACTTCATTTTCCATCAGGCTTCTTATGTCCCAGAAAGAACAGAAACCAGTTCATTCAGTTTCTGAGACATGCTGGCATTGTCAGAAGAAAAATTTAACTGATCCACTTGTTATGAAAAGCGATAAGAGATTTATTTCCTTTTCAGGGCTTTTGATCAGCCACTAAAGTTAGCAGGTAACACTTGATTGTCTCCTTAGTGAAGATCTCTGCCAGAAGAAGGTGCAATATTGATATGCTCCGCTTTCAGAGAGGAATCAGCTTGTGCTCAAGGCTACATGGATTGGGCTTTATTGCCATGAGCCATAAACTAGTATTAAGCTTGTTTTAGGTACTGAAACATGCTGGTTAACCTTCAAGCATGTGCTTCATTTGTCACTTAAAGAAAAATCTTAAAGAACACCTATTATGTCTGATGGCACTGGTGATGACTGCATTGAATGGGGTTTCAGCCGTGCTTTGCAAAAGAAATAATCTTACCAGACTGGACTTCATGTATAATTGAAAAATATTGTGGAAAAGCATTTGACTACCTATAAGAGGTTTCAGTGATAAAGAAACAGTGACTTTATGGACTACAGTTTACGTAGTTTTCTGCAAGAGAAGATTAGGAGAAAATAAAAGGGTCACTGAAAGAAAGGTGAGAGCTCTTCGACCACAGAGAAATTATAGAATATTTTTGCTGAGTTAGTTACATGCTTTGCACAATTTGAACCTGAGAAAACAGAATGAAATAGACCTGGTGTACATATTTCTTTGTAATCAAGTTCAGCTTCAGGGTGGGTGAAAAAGCAAAATTTTCCAACACACAGCAGTCAAACCCAGTTCATAGGAGCTGAAACTTCAAAGTTTAGCAGAGGAAAGATCAATAAGATTAGAAGACAGTATCTTGGCAAAGAGCATCTCTTCAGGACAGGCAGTTCAAAGACCCATTTACTTTATTCAGAGCAAAAGAAGGGACTTCAATGCAAAATCTATATTCAGATTTATTTCACTGCTGTATGATCATTTGTACAGATAATCACTACTCCCAAGGAAGTTAATTGAAATTGATTTCTTCTCACTTGCCATAAAACACAGACTATGAATTTGAGACACACAATTAAAGACATCTTTCGAAACTGCGAGGAAATCCCGGTCCTCCTGAAGCATCTGGGAAATTGCAATTGTTGCCATGGGACTAAAGTAACTACTGCGTATAGTACCAACAAAGCTTGAAGGCAGATATTTCAAGACATTTTACAGCCAAGTGGAAGTATAACACCCCAATCCCTTGAATCAGTAAGAGATCAGCAACTGATTTCAACAAGGGCAATGTTTTAGTGGCACTCTTCCTTTAGGTAGGTGTCTGATGAGATGTCACAGCCTGTAGGTATAGACAAAACTGCTCAAGATTTCAGAGAAAATAATGTGATTGAGATTTCAACATCACAACCAGCGTAACACCAGAAAGAAGCTTTTCTACCTTTGCTTGCTATTAGGACTGTATTTTATAATGGAGCTTCTACAAACATTTCCCTTAGCCTTTACAAAATCTCATTTCTTAAAACACAAAGAGATTGTCGATGTTGTTTATTGGTGTATTTTTCCATTTAAAAGGCTTTGAAATATAGTGAATAGAGTGTGACACAAGGGTCAGTCGGAATTGCACAGTCGTAGAAGGGAAGACAGGAGCTGGTTTAAAAGAGACATTGGTTTTTACTTTGGAAATGTGCACGATTACAGGGATGCTTTAGCAACAGCTACCCTCACTTCCCTGAAGCCCTGAAGAATTTTTTTCCAAGTTTGAAGAAAACTGGCCTAGATACTTCTGAGTTACAGTTTACAGCGATTTGAATAGTCAACTTATGTCCAGCATCTCTTTCTTGGTTATTTTGTCCCTCTTGAGCGATTGGAAAGGCAAAAAGTTTGCAAGATTATTAAGGAAAGTATTGCATATGCTTGCCCTATTTTCACTCTTGCCTAGGCATCTGCATATGGACATTGAGACAGGATACTGGGCCTGACTGACCTTTGACCTGACCTAGTATGGATGTTTGTATATTTTTATGGGTAGCTATTGGCTGTTCCACTGATCCAAAGCCTGTCTCACAAACTAACAAGGGTCTTCGTCTCAAATCCCTCAGGACCTTGGATCTGAAGAATCTCCCTCCAACACTTTGTTGTAATTTCAGTAGTAGCTGAGCCAAACTAACAGCTTGCTGATGCCTAAAGGGAGAGATCTTGTTCCTTCTGTCTCCATCCCTATTCTTCCTTTCCCTCCTCCTGCTCCTCCCTTCTCAGCCATGAACATCTGTCCCCATTTTGTGCTGGCTTTGGAATGTGTCAGATCTCAGCTCTTACTAACTCAGTAGAAAAGTTCCACTTTTTTTCTCCAAGTAAGTTGCCCGCTGTTTCAGTGAATTAAATTGGCTCTGCACAGGGTATGATAAATACTAAATCCAGCATAAAATGGAAAGGAAAATGGGTGTCTGGGAACACAGGAGACAGAGAAGTGAAATTCTTCCAGTGATGGTCAGCTGTTAAATTAGTTTAAGCTGTAACATGTTATTTGATCCTTAGCCAGTAGCCTCATACCTCAACAGAAGATATGCTAAGGTAAAGGCAAAACATTCAAAACATTGCTAACGCATTTTGAAATGAAAGAAAGCCACATGTCATCTACTTACACCAGGATCAAATATTCTCAGCTGATCTGGTGCAAACACTTTCTCTGTCCATCTCAGGCAATTCTCCCTATGCTGTCTATATCTAAAATTACTTTTCTCAGAAAGCATCCTTCTTCGACCAGCTTTCAAGTGTTCATGACTCTTCTTTTTCATGAAGTCACCCAGGTGTTACATACAGATTCTTCCACTGCCCACTTCCCAGACTTTTACATGTAACCTATAGACTTCTATACAAGGATCTTTATAGGTCTAGAAACAACTCTTTGATTCATCAGGGGTAAAATACTCCCTGTTCCTGTCTTCTTAGTGGCTCAGGCTATAACCCCCAGTTATTGACACCAGTTCTGCTACTATTAGATACTAAAGAGTATCGATTTAGTCCAGATAAGGCATGGAGACGGACTGCATTTTGCTAAATTAGCCAGGGCGTATGTTACAGAGTCTGTCTTTTCATGCCAGCTTCGTGACAGCGGTGGAAGAGCAAGTGAAACCTGATCTGACATAACATTAGAGTGGAACAGACAGATGGTATCTGAGCTGGGATAAAACTTTACACTACAAAATCAGCCCTTAAAAATGAATACCACTGACGAAGCAATGAACACATCTGAAGCGTGAGCACGTGGATCACGCTTTGAGACATGTGCTTGCAACATTTCTGACTCCGTCGCAGGAGTTCTGACATGCATTTTACTGTGCTGCTGCACTATAACCCTGGAATGTGCATTTTAGCGTGACCTAGCTTCCTCAAACCTCTCTTCAAGTAATAGCATAACCCTGTTCACCTGGTCACCTTTGGATACAGATTCAGTTCAAGGTTAAATATGTCAAACAGAAACCTTTACTCAGAAGGAAAGACAAGCAGGAATAAACTGATATTCATTGATAGGCTAAAGACATTTGGCTTTTTAGTCTGTTATGCAGCTGTTCTGCTGCTGCTTTAATTCACATTTTTCTGATTGCAGTTGCAAATGCAGCTGCATTAGTTAGGCCTCTTATTTTTCAGGCCTGAGAAAAAAGATTGCTTTAGCCTACCAATTTTTGCCTTTGCAGCTCTAAAATGGCCTGTTATTGGTACTTGCAAACCATCCATACTGTTAAATCTTTCAGAAAACTCTTTCATTGACTATATCCTAATCAAAATGAATAGCAATTGAGCAAACTCATTAACTGCAGTTATAGGCATTTATAGTGCATAAATAGTAATGTGTGTGCATAAATTCAGTCTGGAAAAAAAACAAATGTCTGTACCTAGGCTTTGACCAGATTGTCCATTACTGAAAATTGCAGACAAACCAAATTCAATACAATCAGCTCATTGCCTCTATCAAACAGCAGTTCATATTCAAGTTATATTTATATTCACACACAGATTACAGCTCCAACATTATGCATGCCTGAAACTCGAGCTAATAATTCTTTAGTTATTATTCATAGCCTTTCCCTTTATAATCTTTACATCAGCATATACATTCATTCTACTTAACTCACTCCAAAGGCCAGGTGAAATAAATAGGTCTTGGCATTGTACAAGCAGAATATTTGCAGCAAACCCACTGGCTCCAAGTACCTCTCTCATGGCAAGTGCTCAAGAGTATGCTGGAGTCTGAATTCTGGAAACATATCAAAATATCATCAAGAATGAAAGTTTCCCTGTAAATGCTGGATGTAGATTAGAGGAGGCAGATCAGCTACTGAGATTTATTTATACTTGCAAATAATACATTTAATGGTATAGCATTGAATTAATAATGAGTGTTGAAGAGTAGAAGACAAAAACCTCAAAACTTCTTTCAGTTCGTTTGTTTGAAAACAATCATACATATGATAATAAATAAAATAAATCTCAGCATGTCTTTTTCTTTTGTTTTTCATATACAACACCACCACCAAAATTCCACTTGCTTGCAGTCTTTGCTTCCACAAATAAAAGATAAGGGTTCTTTTTTGAGCTTTGAAAGGTTTGTCTATTTGTTTTGTAATTTTATTATGGCTGGTATTTAGGCCAATGGATTCAGAGCAGATGCATACCTGTGATGGCACAAGTTCAAGATCATTGCTGAAGTTATCCCTTCTTCTTATCTAAAATTCATTGACACTGACCCTTTCAGACATTCTGTTCTCATGTCTTTAATTAAAAAGACAAGAGGGAAAGAAAAGCTACATTTCATGAGTAGAAAATGTATTATTCAAAGAACATCAGAGCAGATTTCATAAGAAAACAAAAGTTCACTAACAAGTAACACCAACCAACAAATCTAGAAATGTTTCTTTACAGCACATAGTACAAGGCATAAAGCTATTTCTGCCCTTTTTTTCCTTTTTTTTTTTTTTGCTATGGATACTTTATTTTGCTAAAAGAGCTTTTCTCTCTAGTAGCACAGGTACTAGGATCTCTCAGCATCTTGTAAATTTTTTTTTTTCTTCTGAAGACTTGAATTGTTTTGTTCTGCTCAGAAAACAGAAACAAGAAAATGTCTTGAAGACTGTGCCATTGCAGGAAGGAAGAAGAGGATGAAAGAGAGAACTTATAACTTAAAGATAGAAAAGAGATTTGCCTTTCACCAAAAAAAAAAAAAAAAAAAAATTATTAGAGTACCTATTCCAGGAGCTAACTTAGCAGCTCATTACATCTGAAAAGGGATCAAGAGGCCAAGGGAAGCAGATGGGAAGACAGGGAAGCAAGCTAGCGCCTTTTTAGCAGCTAAGAGACAATACCTTAAATTGACTAAGGTGCTCCTAGGCTCATAACCTGAGGCCTGTGTTTCCTTTTCTCTTTCCCGTATTGTTGTCCAGTCTTCCAAATCAGATCCTGGTTCTCTGAGCTCTTACACACTTCCATTCTGTCTCACCTAGCTCAGGCAAAAGATCCCGTATGTATTTCTTGTTTGTACATAGCACGAAAGCTGAATTACATATTTGCATGTTTGTAGATTTCATACTTTCCCCAAAAGAATTTCTGGTTTCCTATTTTATCTGATATCAGGGTGACTGTGAAAAATAAACACCAACTTATCTAGCAAACATGTTTGTTTATACTTGAGATGGGATCCAATTCGCTTAACATTATGAATGCATCTAAAGTTAGTTTTTTAGTCCAAGCTGATCACCTAAGGTGTCTCCATGGTCAATTCATAAAAGTAGGATATCCTCTATAGAAACTCCTCTTTTAGACATCTATGTCAATATGTGATGAATCGCCCTCTGGACAAACCTGTCTGCCCACTCGCAACAGAGCAAGCACAGATTTTGGCTTGTGATGGAAGATGGCTTATGTGAAACCTTCAATCACATCACTTGGTTGCATTTGCAGAGTTGTTATATCAAGACCTTGTCTGTGTGTGTGCATGTGCATGTGTGTGTGTGTGTGTGTGTGTTTATATATATTTATTTAATTGTCCTCCTCATTATGCAACCTTCAAGGCTTCTTTTGGATTACAAAATTACAGACTGGCATATACAATCTTTGTGTATTGCAATGAAGACCATGAAGCCCAAGACAGGGCATTTAAAACACCTGAATGATTCTATAGCAGAGTAAATTAGCAAGTATGACTGTGACTTTTATCAACCAATGTAATAAAGATTAATACTCAAAGGAGAAGGAAGCAACTACCAAATTGTGAGTACTGTGGTAAAGAAAATCTCTTATAAAAGCACTTCTTTAGTATGACGAGGTCTTGGAGCAAGAAGAAAAAGAATACTTCAGAATTAAAATATGGGGAATCTAGTTAGTAAAAACATTTTAAATGTTTTCAGAACATTCTCAGAACCCAAAAGATTGGACTTGAAGAGTGGTTACATGCAGCATGTTCAAACTGAAGCATTTCAATATCATTCAAAGTATGCTTGTAATTTGGACTGAAATAGATTTGCACAAAGCCTTTTAATCATGTTTTCAATTTCCTTAACTGAAAATAATTTGTACTCTGAGTATAGAATATGCAGCACACATCCACAGGAAAAGAGCAATCAGGGTCTGCTTGCCTTCACCTGAGTAATTAATAAGCTCTCCGGACTGATGCAAAAGCCCTTGCCTATGGTTTCAGGGAGTTTGGTGTATGGCTAGAAAGAATAGGTAACAGAAAGCAGTTTCCTCAAAAAACCTGTCCTCCAAGCACTTCATTGACATAAAATAACTAGCTTCCTCTCCCAATATGTTTAGTTACATTTAATATTAAGTGATTTGAGCTTATTTAAGCACACTGGACCAAACTTTTCTCTTGGCTCTTTCTATGCAGCCCCATCAATCCCAGTGAAGATTGTTGTTGTCGGTAATAAAACAGCTTTTGCCTGTCATGTTTAGAAACTGTGTTCATCTGTAATGATAAATTCAGGGCGGAAAAAAAAAAACATGGCATGTTTGCAGTGCCTTTGGCTCAGTGTCTAAGGACTGTCTCAGTCGTGACAAGGCCCACTCCACGCTGGGGTGCAGCGAGAGCAGCCAGAGCACCGACCAGGAGCTGCACTCGCTGCTCTCAGGTGGGTATGAAAGCTCACTGCCTCTGCAGCCAGCCTAGGGAGGATTTACAAAAGAACAAACAGCTATCTGAACCCAGGGCCTTGCAGCGGGTCTCAGAGACATGGCTGTAGCTAAGCTCTGGGCCCTCTCTTCACACAGCACGTGCATAAACCAAAGCTGGTATTTCTGAATGCTTCTTGGGTGTATTGGTGCTGTGGCAGCTTTCCACTGTTGTCGCGGTAATTTTTGACTTGGACCCTGCTCAGCCTCACTCAGCTGCAGAGCAGCAGCTCCTTTCTCACAACACCTCATCTGCAGGCAGCGAGCTCCATGGCCACTATGAGTCAGACTGATCATGCAGGTGAATCTCTGCCAGGTGATACAGAGCTCAGGTCAGATTTGTGATTTTTGCTGGTTTTGGAAGAACATATACTACATCCAGTTTAAAATCATGGTGCATCAAGTTTTTTGCATCAGTTTGGGCTTTTAGGGTAGGTGTTAAAGCAGATAATCTAAATAGGCTTCAGGTTCAATTACTGTGCAGACCATATTAGTCAAAAAGAGGAAATCTAATGCCATTGGAAGAAAAATATCCCCCTTTTTTGTGCTTAAATCAACATCTCTTTCCAGATAAAGCAGTTGCAAATTCTCAGCTCTGCAATAATTAGCTTATCGGGAAGATTGGCTGACACACCAGAAGGCTGTGCTGCCATTCAGAGGGACCTCGACAAGCTGGAGAGATGGGCAGAGAGGAACCCCATGAAGTTCAACAAAGGCAAGCGCAGGGTCCTGCACGTAGGGAGGAATAACCCCACGGACCAGGACAGGCTGAGGGCTGACCTGCTGGAGAGCAGCTTTGCAGAGAAGGACCTGGGGGTCCCAGTGTACAAAAAGTAGACCATGAGCCAGCAACGTGCCCTTGCAGCAAAGAAGTCAACAGCATCCTGGACTGCACTGAACAGAGTGCTGTCAGCAAGTCAAGGGAGGTGATCCTCCCCCTCTACTCAGCCCTGGTGAGACACATCAAGAGTGCTGTGTCCAGTGCTGGGCTCCCCAGTA
Organism: Apteryx mantelli; assembly: GCF_036417845.1. Classification (NCBI taxonomy): domain Eukaryota; kingdom Metazoa; phylum Chordata; class Aves; order Apterygiformes; family Apterygidae; genus Apteryx; species Apteryx mantelli. The sequence goes on along the minus strand of NC_089979.1, from coordinate 19,483,661 downwards.
CAAGAGAGACAAGGGCATATTGGAGTGAGTCCAGCAAAGCGCCGCATCTCTCATATGAGAAGAGGCTGAGAGAGCTGGAGCTATTCAGCCTGGAGAAGAGAAGGCTCAGGGGGCATCTGATCAATGTGTATAAATACTTGGTGGGAGGGTGTAAAGAAGACAGAGACAGACTCTTCTCAGTGGTGCCCAGTGACAGGACAAGAGGCAACAGGCACAAATTGAAATACAAGAAATTCCATTTAAACATAAGAAAAAACTATTTGACTTGGAGGGTGGCCAAACATTGAAACAGGTTTCCTAGAAAGGTTGTGCAGTCTCCATCCTTGGAAATACTCAAAATCTGACTAAAAATGATCCTAGGCAACCAGCTGTAGGTGACTGTGCTTTGAGCAGGGGGTTTGGACCAGAAGATCTTCAGGGATGGCTTCCAACTCCAACCATTCTGTGATTCTGTGATTCTGTGGACATCATCCGTAAAGAATAATTTAACAAAAAGTTAGGATGAATTTGGAGCCAGGAAATTTTGTTCTTCTTATTATAGAAAACCTTTCTGAATAAATCATTGATCAGAAATTCACAAAAGTAAAAAGTCTGTCAGTAGTTTTGCTTTACCCTAAAGGTAACACAAAATAAAGCTGCTGCTTGTAAGTGTATATGTTCCTGCCCAGCTTTGAGTACTACCCTTCTGCCTATCTTTTTGTTCCCCCAGGTTACCAAGATGCTGGCTGTGGTGGTAATCCTATTTGCATTTCTGTGGATGCCCTACCGAACACTGGTTGTTGTAAATTCCTTTCTCTCCAGTCCCTTCCAAGAAAATTGGTTCCTGTTATTTTGCAGAATTTGTATTTATTTAAATAGTGCCATCAATCCTGTAATTTACAATCTCATGTCGCAGAAATTCAGAGCAGCCTTCAGAAAACTCTGCAATTGCCAGCAGAAACAGGACAAGAAACCTGCCAGTTACAATGTGGCCCTAAATTACAATGTCATCAAAGAGTCTGATCACTTCAGCACTGAACTAGAAGATATTACTGTCACCAATACCTATCTGTCCTCTGCAAAAGTGTCCCTTGGTGATACATGTTTGTCCTCTGAGGTAACAATTTACACATTTTAATATTTGGTGTGTATTTCTCAAGATCCAGGGCATGTTCATGTGTGCCTGGTTGTGCTGGGAGAGCTTCCAGCTGTGGCAGCATGGTGAATGAGCGGGGAAGGCTAGCGGTGCCTGTGGATGCACCACCAAATGGGGCAAGGTCACTGAACAGCGCGGAGGGACAATTACCCTGCCACAGAAAGTGATGCTCTCAAAGTGTCTTGTGCTGAGCAGGATATGACCTGCAGGAGCTGGGATATGGGGAAAGCTGAGGAGAAAGACCTAGGTTAAGCCTTATTCCCTGAAGAGCGATGGTGTGGCACCTGTACCTGCTGCTTGGGCACTGTGCCTCACACGCATGTTCAGCAGGAGGGTGGGCACTGGTGTCCGAGCTTGGTGACTCCTCCTGGGCCTGTTCTCACTGTCTGCAGGAAGGAAAAGGGGCATCTTCTTGAGTGTCACGCCAGCACCCCCCCGGCTCCTGCTCAGCATTCACTAGCCTGGTGCCACCAAGCAGATGGCACCAACAGAAGACACCGAGCTCCCTCATGCCAGCCCTGCTTCAGATCCATTTCTGTTCTGCAGGGATTGTGCCAGTGTGTAGCACATCTCTCTAGCCCATCTCTCTTCTAGATAATGATGCATGTCACTGTTTTCATGCTACTTTTTATGCAATGCTACTTAAATACTGTTCATAAGCCTGTACGCCTTAGATCTTACAATATAGATGATCCACAGAGACAGTCATATTTTTCTTTCCTTTCGCAGGTGATATGAGAACGAAGGAAGATGTTTCTTTCTCAGTGTGCTTCTTCTCTCCTAATTTGCAGGCCTAAGGCCCACATTGCTCTGCGAGCGTGCAGTCATGTAAACCCATTGGATGCTCTGTTCCCACAAACCTGTGTGAAACGCAAAGGCTTTGCTGCTCATCAAATTGCAGGAGTTACCATATGTCTCTGCACACCTGTCTGCTTCTCACACTTGGGGAGTGAAAAGAAAATACTGCTGGATCTAACTGAATGAAGCACTTAAGCACACACCTAACTTTAAGCAGGGGGGCTGACTGCAGTGGGATACGTGAACGCTCCCTGTCATGTACATGCCAAACTGCGGTCTGTGCTCTAGAAAAGAGCCAGGCAGCCCGGGCCGTCTCCCCAGATGCAGAGCAGAGCCGTGAGTGATGCTCTCGGGGAAGGGGGGTCGAGAGGGGAAGGGCTGCTCTCTCAGCCCACCATGCCCCGGCCCGGGAGCGCACGCCCGGTGCTGGGCAGCGCTACGGGGCACGGCCCAGAGCAGCCGGCACCGCGGCTTATTGCAGCAGTTATCTGTCATGCACTCCCTGCTCCCACAGTCCTTCAAATTTAATTGTAGGCATCATAACACGCTTCAATTAGCAGATATCAGATGGTAAAGAGCATGAAATCTTTTTTTTTTTTTTTTAAACCTTTAACAGCATGAGATAGGAAGTCCATGTAATCAATTCACAGTGGGGAATAAACAAATTAAAGAAATCACTAGAAAGCTTTTAAAAATCTTATTTTTTCAGCAAGCTAGTCTATAGATGTGCCACTTGAAATATAAGTCTTTTCTAATACTGAATCCATTCCAAACTTCACATAATGCTATATTGTATTGGAACAGACTTTTATATTTTACTAGAGGATTTTACCGTGGTTCAATAGCAATTGTCTTTCAGACTGCTGCAAGGGGGTTATAGCTTCAATATAGATAGTGTCTAGGGAAAAGAGGAGAATTCAGTGTATAATGTCAATGTTTCTTCATTTTTCTTCTCAAAGATATCCATTAAAATACTCCAGGGCATAAAAAGTGTTTTAAAAAGTCAGTCAGCTGGATATTTGGCTGGAAAGAAAGAAAATACTGAGAAGACATTACTTTCCTGTCTTAATTTTCCAAGTTTTGTAATTTCAATGTTTCATTTACATGACCACCTTTAGAACTGTTTTTGATAATCTGGAGCCAGAGACAATAAATTATTTAAAAGATCAATACCCTATAGCCCTCAGATTTAAATTTTGCTGTGAACCCATGTCTGCTGCATCCAAAACCCCCTACTCCACATTCACTGGATGGCAAAGAAGAGTTGAAAAACCTGACTGCTGTCGAATCTGTAACCTTGCTTCTGTTTTAACCTTGTAGTGCTCCACAGGTACTTTGCAGCTTGGCAAGGAGATTAACAAGGCGTGGAAGAGATCAACGGCAGGAGGAGATTTTTAACCAGTGGTATAGAAATGACAGACTTGTTCCAGAAAGCCCTTTTTATCATCCATCTCTTTACATTTTTACATTGAAGAATATCCTGAGAACCACGGGAGCTGTCAGAGCGTTAGCTAGAGCAGAGCTGGGTGTGCTGCGCTGGGAGCCGGTCCCACACTGGCTGTATTGCAGTTTTTTTCCTAAATCCTCTGCCTCAGAGGCAGCTCCCTGTTTACGGGGTGGGCTGAGGCTTGGCAGCTCTGACCTGAACCCTGCAGGGCACTAGACACATGCAGCGAGCTGTTTCTACACGGCTGCCCTGTCACTGTCGTACCTGAACATCCACACAGCAGGCAGGTGGATGTCGAGAGTCTCCACTATTTTGAAAAGAACAAGGAAAAAGTAAATGGCAGAGTGAGTCACGCAGCAGCCACGCAGGCAGACTGAGACGTGGTGGTCAGAAGAGCAGAATAGCAGTGTTATTGGAGAGCGAGTACCTAGCAATCAGGTCTCATAAATGTAAAAATAGTCATGACATACACTTTGAACAAACCTTTCCGCCTGCTAGACTTAATGGGAAATTTCAGCTCTGTGGCATTTTATTGCTCACACTTGCCTAAAACTATCCTACCACAGTATCCTATCAGGATATTACAAGGAGACATCAAAGAGAGGAACAGTAACCTGAATAAATTTTACTCCAAAACAACTGTCAGAGTAAAATGGAATCATCAGGGAAATCTCACATAGGCCCTTGTATTTACTTAGTGAGAGGCACATTCAAGATGCAAGCAAATTCCTACATCTGAATAAATAAAGCCTTAGCATGCAGTAAGATCCAGACTGCTCAGCCCGACTGCAGCTGCTGCGCGGAGCATTCCCGAGTGCCCCGGGTTCGGCGAGGCCGCAAGTGGCAGGCAAGGGAAGCCTTGCTCTTGGGCAGGAGCGTGGATAAGACAAGGGAAAACCAGGAGCACAAGAGACAAGCTGTGGAATTTGTTGAATCAGAAATTCACTTTCCATCAGAAAACTTTGACAGGCACCACATTAAACCCATGGAGCAGTGAAGCAGGCAGGGAGACAGCACAAAGGAGGACTGGAGCGGTGTAAAGACAAGTGGGAATCGCTTCGCTCTCTCTGAATGCTGTCGCTTCATTGCTATTTTGTCACTGAAATGCCTGGTAAAATGCTAATCATCCAGGTTTCTCATTCCGGACCAGGCTGCTCCCTCATCTCTGTGTTAGGAGTTAGGGCAGGGATGGGGGCAGAGTGGAAGCAAAGCTGTGCCTTGAATTATTTTTGATGTTTTATGGGAAAGAGGAGAAATGATGATCTTCTGTCTACTCAAATAGGATTTTATTTCCCTCTTGGTAATATGTACACTTCAAATACTGTTATCAGTTAGACGTATATCAAGTTCTTTCAGATCCCAGACTTTCTAAAGAGGTCCCAGAACTAGGTCCTTTTCATACTTAAAAAAACAAGCAAACCTGCAAAGCAATCAGCAGGCAATGAAACTGTATGCTGCACAGTTCTGGCTGCCCTGCTTGGTTACACGCTCTGGTTACACTATACCGGCTGGGCTAAGAACTGAGCTAAGTATTCATATAATAACAATGACAAAAACTTATACTTCTATTTTGATGACTTTCAGAGCACAGACTGAATGAGAATTCTTAGAGATGGACAATATGAGAAATAAATTCTATCCTTTCTTTGCATTTTTGTTCAAAAAGTAACATTCTGCTTTCTCAGCTTCTGCTTCCATAGCTTTTTTTTTAAGATGTGCAAGTGAGATATTTAAGTTCATACTCTTAGTGAGCTTTCAACAAAGGGTAAAGTTTATGTAGACAATTTTGTATGAACCATTACTTGGGATAATAATAAACAAAAAGGAATGGTTTCCATGCTGATTTTTATTTTTGCAAACAGAAATGATTATTCATACAAAATTGTGCACACAAAGACTGCACATATAAAATTGCAAAGAGAAGTTCAGGTGCTGGTTTTAACTCATAATTTACTGTGACTATGTTCTTAGAGATGCTTTTCATAAAATACATTCTAATATTATGCTAATTCCTGTAGATACCACTAAGAAATTTCGCTAGATAATCACGCTAATGTGATTTAGATCTAGTTCTATGTTTACCCTTCTATTTATAACAGCAACTAACCTTTTTTCTTGTATCTAGAGGTTGTAGATTAGATACATGGAGATAACTTTATTTAAAAACTTGTGTGATTATAAGTTTATTAATAATTCTATAGTAAAACTTTTTGCTTGAAGTGGAAGTGACTGGATGTCAACACTGACTGCGGTAATATAACTATTTATGTTTATGTACTTTTTTTTTTGTGGATAACAACTTCCTCTTCAACATTTAGTTTAAAAGTGATGTCTGAATGGCAGCAATATTGAAGTCCATGTCTATATTCCCATTTAATGACTTTGATGCAACAGGCTGGGTTCTTATTGCATTTTTGTCTGGAGCTATACAAAATACATGACATAAGGGACAGTGCTATAGCATCTTGCTTTTGTAGCTACACTGTTTCCAGTGTGAAATTCTTAGATGTTGCAGACTTTAGTGTTAGTAAATTCTGCAGTTTAGAACAGTTAGGTATATTTAAAACACGAGTCCTCCCTGGGTCAGTGTTAAGGATATAGCAAAACAGCTACAATGGGTTGTGAAAAACTGTGTGAAGCTCCTGTGGAACTGAATGGCACAAGTCAAATGTTATAGTTCCTACTAGCTTCACTTCAGAAAAAAAATTATCTAATTTATCTAATTATCAGACTGAAAGACTGATCCTACTTCAGGAGCTGCTGTTGTAGCTCCCATAGTGCATAGTGCACACTTGGCCCATGCGAGCAGACAAACGTTTCTAGATTGTCTTTTAAAGAGCTGTTATACAAAAAACAGATCTGAGCTTCATCACTGTGGAAAAAACATACTATTTCAAGAGTGCACAAAGTTAAATCATTATTTTAACAATGCTGTATATGCCTATTTATTTCTCAACTATTCTACTATTGTGTATATATTGTGTATTGTGTATTATTTGTTACAAATTGCAGTGAAATTTCAAATTGATCTTTCAGTATTTAGTTATCTCTTCTTGAGACAGAACTGTTTATTTGATGTTTTGCTGTTTTCCATAAGGGATTATTTTTTCCTGATTCTTTCATTACTAGTGGGACACAGTGATACACTAAACACAAGTGAATTGGTTCAGCCTAAGTGCCTGGGACCCCAGAAAGAGCTGAATTCTGGAAATTTGAATTCACACGAACTATTGAAGAACAGATGATTTAGAAGGATTCTGTTTTTTTCCTATCCAGAGTAATTCTGATCTCATTCTGCTACCGCATACGGCTTACAAAATTGTTCATTAATATGATTGTGAAGTCATTCAGTGCTGATTCAGAAAAATGTATGTCTGATTAATGTATGCCTTCTTACAAGGAAAAAACAATTTTTGTCCAAAAGAAACATTTTGTAATCCTTTGATGCATGCCACTGTAGAGATTAATTTGTGATGGATTTTTGTTGCTACTCTAATAAAATGTCAAGTAAGATAATTAAACTGCAAGTTTCATTTTTTTAACAGGCACTTGAACACATAAGTTTTGTTTGCTTTGCTGTCCTTTGTAATGGAAAGATAATGTAATAACATCCTTTTTCATCTGTAGGAGAATGAGCACTCTGCAAAAAAAGTGAGCTCTGTTCCCTGAAGGAAAAGTGGTTTGCCTATAGTCTTGTGGCTAGAACACTTAAAACAGAAGGGATTCATGTGAAACCTTGTCCCTGCTATAAGGATTGTTTATGCACTTTATATTAGACAGCATTAAACAAAAAAAGAATAAGAAATAAACTTAGCAGCAGAGGCAGAGACCAGAAGCCACCAGCTTAACTGTTTCGCCTCTCACTGGGTACTGCCTTGTTTGCTTTTCTTTTTACATCAGTCGCTTGCACTTGGACCCAGTCTCAGGACGACCAGTGGAAATACTCAGTCTGCTCTGATTTTCCTCCACTTAGTGCATAGGAAACTCACTCTCCTGGGCAGGATGAGATTCACGTGGGCTGAATTCCCCACAGGCCAATCTAAGGCCAATGCAGTTGTCCCACTTCTAAGATAAACGCCCAGTCACTAGTAACAAGGGTGGATGGCTCCCATCGGACCTTGCTGACTTTTGTGAATCCAGGGTGTTGGGAACCTTAACCTTTTCATACATTGCGCAAGAAACCTGGTGCCCAATCTATATACATGGGGAGGAATAACCCCATGCACCAGTACAGGCTGGGGGCCAATCAGCTGGAGAGCAGCTTTGCACAGAAGGACCTGGGGGTCCTGGTGGACAAGTTGACCGTGAGCCACAATGTGCCCTTTGGCAAAGAAGGCCAACAGCATCCTAAGCTGCACTGGGCAGAGCGTTGCCAGTAGGTCAAGGGAGGTGATCGTTCCCCTCTGCTCAGCTCTGGTAAGACACGTCTAGAGGGCTGTGTCCACACCTTTGTGAGCCATCTCCTCAGCTCAAACTCCAGTTGCTATTTAGTCAGACCCCTGAAAGCTCTGTTGGATGTCCAGATCCAAGGTTAAAAAAATAACCCTGGTCCTTTTGATAACATTTATACAACTCACCTTCATGCCATCAAGTACAAGACTACAATTTCCTTAACTAATTTCCTGCCATGTGGTATCCCAGTTCCTTTCTCTACCCTCTGTAATTAGGAATAAACCTGAAAGAAAGTATATTTCCTTTCCCAGTGGCCTCTTGTAGCACTAATCAGTTGACATCTTTTCAGTACCATAAAAAGGATTTACGGGTCCACTGAAATTTAAAGCCTCCTATTTGTATTAATAAAATGTAAATGTACATTTTTGAGTAATAAAAGGAAACTTCAAAATAGAACTCCTGGATGAGATCTCACATTCTCTCACTCATGCATGACCTTTGGAAAATATCTTTATATCTCTGCTTTTTCTGCAAGATGAACATTATACTTAAGTATTGCCTAGAAGTAATATGTAGATGAATTCATGTATGCATTGAGAATATCTGCTTTAATTGCAAAGCTTTATTTCATGCCCTGAAAATAAATGAAGCAAACCTTGCCAGAGGTAGCTTTTGGCAAATAGGCACCAAATACAACTTTAACAGTCACTTCTACCCAGTCAGACAGAATCCCTCTCTAAAAGTAAACTTTTAGAAGGTTGAGCTATCTGGAAGCACAACTGTTCCACTGAAACAATACTAACAGAGCAATGATTAGAAATAAACAAAAAAAGGAAACTTGCTCTTCTGTGCTTTGTTTCCATCTAACAGAATGCACCAGTCTGGACAGTGGTACCAGCTAGTACCAACCGAGTCAAGAGAGTTTTAGCTGAATGATTTGTGTGGCTCATTTTATGTGTAATAATCTTTCCACACAAATGAATTTTCTTGATGATCACAGAACTGAGAAATGAGTGCCCTCGTAAAATGGTAATGTTGCTCTAATTTACATGATACTGGGGATTTTTTGTGACATTTACTGTACCTATGCTTTTATTGTTGATACGAAGTATGTATAGAGCTAAGCAGGGAAGAAAAAGGCATTTGATACACTTTCAGATTGGTATGGAAGGCATGATGGTCTGTACAATTTCAGAAGATTCAAGTTCCAATTTATTGTCATTTTCAGCATAAATTTATTGAATATTTTTCTGAGAGCTGCCCAGATCTTAAGTTTTATTCCAGTATTAGATGTTGTCAGAACTTTGCGTAAGAGGGAAATACCACAATATTCAACACCCTAGCTTGTTGTTTGCATGCTACCATGTCAGAAGAACAAGCCTACATGTTTCTGAGACATCTAGGAAGTCATTGAGACAGACCCCAGATAGATGAGTAGCTCCTCAGAGGGAATCTTCTCTCATACTGAAAACAAGCACTTGAAAGGATAAGGAACTTGTGAAGTGCTGTCTGAATGTAATGTATTTAGTGCCAGTGTGCCAGTATGAAGTGCTGCAGGGAAAACAGGAATGACAGCATACCCACCCTTGTCAGACTGCGGCTGCAGAAGTTCATTGATCTGAAACTGTGGCTGTTTGTACAGATGTGAAGAGGACAAAAATAACAGCACAGAAGACTGTGAGACTGGTAGTGTAGCTTTTGAATGTTCTGAAATAGAAAATGCTGCTACCAAGAGTTATTTGCATTCATAAGCAATTTTCTCTTTTCAGATCTGCAATTATTGTACTTATTTGCATGAACGTGATTTTTTTTTCCGGCAGGGTATAAAACACTCAATTTAAAGTTAGTATTCAAGAAATAACAAGAAACTGAATCCCTGCTTGAAATGTTTTATAACAGTTGGATAAATCTCCCGAGGGGTGATCAGATCTTAACAGCAATGAATGGCCGGCCAGCCAGCTGGATGTTGTCATGACAATAAAAACATATGAAGTAGAGGACTGGACCACAACAAAAAGAAAAAAACCCCAGCCAAACAAAGCAAACAAGGCAGCTCTAAGTAAAGAGATGTGCCTACAGAAACTACCTGCTGGCCATATGCCTGTATTGTTCATATGATGAGTCTGATCCAAAGAATAAATGTTGCTAAGATCTTATGGAGCTTGTGGACTGCACACTGGATGAAAGTGCAGGAAGCTGGAGATATTTCAGTAAATAAATCCAGCAAAAACATTTATTTCAGGAAAGCGGTACAAGTGCAAAAATATAGCTTCAGGTCAGAAGATCCATCAATGGAAAAAAAAAAAACTTGAGTAGCCCTGTCACCAAGCCATTTCTCATCAAATACTTTGTTGAAAGAAAAACTCACATACAACAGTAACCCCTGCCCAAACAGATACAGAAATAAAATTTTAATATATCTCTATATGCTATAAACAAGTCCTTCAGATACCACAAGGTCATTGATATGAATTTCTCAAATAATGTCATGAAAAGGCAGACAAATGTGTTTCAAAGAAAAGTCAATGAACATGGATGTACTCATAAAGGACACAGGGTTGTGCAAATTGCAAATCTACTCTAGCCAAAAGCACACAGTGAATAAGAGTGCAGTGAGCAAGATTGTTTCATTGAAGGTATGAATGAGGAGCCAGTAGAGGAGATCCACCATGTAGTTTGAAATACTAATCTCAGGTGGCATTTTTCCGAGAAAATTTAGAGATTCACAGCACAGGCCTAGACTTTCATTATCTGTGGAGAAGAGCAGCTATTCTAAAGAAGTGACTCATTTTAACCAAAGATAGATGTCTAAAATAGACCAGATAAGTTTCAAACTACCATTGCCTATTTTTCTGTATTGACCATAAAGATGAATCAAATCCTTAATGCATTACCTATGCCCTGAATTGCTTACGGAACATTTTAAAATAGTTACTTTTGCTTAGTAATGCCTAACATATGAAGAATCTCTTTTGACAAGAAAACACGTAAAGGTTTAGTGTTATAGTACAAAAAATAGATTTAGCACCAGATGAGATGGTGTCGTCATTCAGTAGGTGGCTGAACTGCCAAGCTCCTAGGCAGTGAGTCTGTTGTAGATGAACAGGCTCTGTACAGAGATGTATCTCCAGAGAAATTGCTTCTTCTAGTACAACCAGTAACTGAAATTTCTGACACTGATTCATTGGACAGAAACAATACCTAGGGGGTGTATATCCCAGGGAGTAACTACCAGACAGAAGCTACATTTTGTGTTGGTTGTATTGAGAGCAGCTGGTCAAGTGAAGACAATCCCCTGGGAAAACACGCAGAAACCTGTGCAGAGTCACAGCCGTATGGGGCCCTGGCCTATCAACTGGCCACAGCACAGTGCCTTGGGCAGCTGCATCCCACAGCTTCAACACACCGTGACCAGCAGCGGGAACCCCTGTGTGTGCCCCAGTCCTTATTTCTAGCTACCTTGTTATCTCTTTAACCGTTTGATCATTAATATTTAAGGCCCTTGAAACTCAGAATTAGGTATATGCCCCCCCTACACAGAACATCTCGATCATAACTTCTTCTTCATTGTTCTGTGTTACTGTTTGTGTTCTTGCAAAACGATGAATAATTAAATAACATTGCTACTTTCATCATTAAGGAGTTCAAAGTATGTTACAAATTCCTCAAAGAAAAATAAAATAAAATAACAAACCAATTAAAGTTATATACTAGATGTTATTATAATGTTGTTAGAGTTAATGCTGAGAGCTGGTTTATTTTGGAGCTGACTGTTCTAGATATTCTAAAATCCACCTGCCCATTTGGTGTGTTTTTGGCATTGATATGGTCCATGACAGTGCAAGGTAGTGTTAATGGCTCATATTTCAAACCATTGGAGGTAGAAAATCCTGAAATATAGAAAAATTCTGTGGAAAATAAGAATTGTTTCTCTTAAAGTTTGATTCTGTCAGTGCTCTTGTACGCATTGCTAAGGAGTAATATTACTGTTTTTGCATTTAACTCATCTCTTGCATGCATCCTCTGTCCCTCTGAAAGGAAAAATTTAGAACAGCATGTAAAAATCAAGGTATAATTCTAAGGAGAATAAGCAGTCAAATTTATATTCCTCTGAAAACTCTCTTTTGCTTAATTGTTAAATTTATTGAACGTTCTAAAATCCACTAAAATACCTGAATAGCCTTACTATTTGAAGTACTTCACACTGGTTCAGGATAAAGTATATATTCCAAACTTGGGACCATTTAAGCAAAAGAGATAGTCCCTCTTCCATACAAGTCCTTCCATCTAATAACTTCTGAAGCTTGAAATCTTTTATGACATTTTTTAAAATATATTCAGGGATATAAAAATGTCCAGATTATCTAATTGATTTCATACTTCTTTGGTGGAAAAAAACACCCATAGATGAAAACTGTGTTCATCAAACAATCTTTCTATTCATTGGTGTCACTCCAATGCCTGAGATATGCAGGGTCCTCAGCATGTGTCTATTCCTCGTTCCGTTCTACTAAGGTGAGCTGGGTTTGCAGGGGAGAGAGGTCAGGAGGTGAAGACAATGGTTGAAATGAAAGCTCAGAAATATCAGGAAATCCTAAATAAGGTGCAGGTCGTCACTATATATGATGAACGAATGGGCTGGTGATAGAGAGCTGGAAACTGAAATGGTGACAAAGTCATAATAGAGCAGAATCATGGCCAGGGAGGTCTGCAGGAAGAAAAGTTCTTTACCTAGTAGGAACATGGAGCCTGGATTAGTAAAATAGCTCAGCCCACAAAACCCAGGATGAACATGGCCATCCTTTGATGTACGTACAGACAGACTTGTAAAAGAGTCTGTCAAGGATCACTTCTTTGTTGTGCAAATAGCTTCTAAAAAACAATGGCTTGACAGTCCCTTCAAAGGAAAGGTGGCCTGGAAACAGTAATGGGGAAAATGATTGTGGAAGTAAGATGGTTGATAAATTGGATATACAAGTTTTCTATCATAAAATTTATATCACTGTAGCAAACACATAATAAAACCTTCAGTTTTCTGAGACATAGGTTATATATCTGTGATTTCATACAGTGTCAACCTCCAAGCACTTCAAACACTGCAAAATAATGATATCTCTGGCTCAGTTATTGCATTGTTTTACACTTCCTAATGGATAGATTTGGTTCTGCAGAAAGAAACGTGGTTGGGTCTCCCTTTCAAGGTCCAGTTTCTCACTCAGTCTTTGAAGATCTTCTTAAACCCATTCCTGCAGCTGTCCTCTGCTTTCTTCTCACTCAGCATGTCACTCCTCCGTATCACCAGCCTACGCAGCATCCCATCCTTCACCACTTGTGTCTTGTGTCTTTTTACCTTCATCCTTCTCATATCTATTTCATATCTACTTCCATGGCAATGCTATGGCAGACAGACAACCACAGTGAATTTTTTTTTTGTGGTCTAACACAACTAGCACATTTTTAAAAATGGAACAAGGAAACTCAACCACCATGCCAAAATATTGGGTTGGAGTTATTTAACAGACACCATAAATGTATTTTCTCTCATGTTTCTGAACAAAATAAACAAGAATTAAGATATATCAATAAGAATTTTTATTTTGAAAAGTTTTCTTAATAAGCCATTGAGCCATCTAAATTTCCGTCTACTGGATCATAAATACCTAACGCTTCTTATGAGTTCATTTATTTTTCTGTCATAGAAAATGGGACTTTAAGTATGTCAGTACTTTAGGTTGACAGTGAAGGATTTAGAATATTTGAGTAACTGGAAACCAGTGTAGGGAGTCTTTTAATGCCTTTCTCTAAGAGTATCTTAAAGAAGCTTTTACAAATTTCAGACATTCACTTTGGTTTCTGAATACAGATCTGCCATGCATTTTTCCCTTTTGCCAGCTTTCTCGAGCCGCTAAACTGATCTCTCGGTTATATTCTCTGCCTTTATACAAATAAAATAATACTTGCCTTCTGCTCTTCCTTGTTTCCTTAGGGATATTTAAGTTTGGTCTGATACAATCAGAAATACATTTGAAAGACATTGCTTTTAGTGTATCAAGTCTGCTCTAGGCAGACCTGCAAACTATGTAGGCAAATTTTCTCAGCTCCAATTTCAGTTCCAATTCCAAATCTGAATTCCATCATTCAGATATGAAAAATCACCAATGAATGAGTCTCACTCCATGTCCACTTCTAAATCATATTCATCAAAGAATTTAAGTACAACTATCTGAATTTATAAAGAAATCCTTTTACTGTGAAAATATTTTTCTTCACAGATTGGAGAAACTAAATGTTAGAATAGACTTGAGTATCTTACAGTGTTTTATATAATATAGAGATCTTTTTCTCTAAATTTTCTGAAAGAATAGAATTACACTATGTGTTCCTATTCTCCTCCTCCATCCCAGGTGTGACTGGCTCAAACTGAGGTCCCCGTGTTTGGAGCCATTTGAACATGGATTTAAAGGACAAAAATTCTCTAAATTTACTTGCTACAAAGCTATGATCTGAGTCTTTGAAAGCTATGGAAACCACTATTTTATTAATTGTTTGTATTAATGATAGTCCACTTTTCCTAACTGGTAGAGAAGCTGAGCAGAGCCAGACTACTCAGCAAGTGCCTTCTGGAGTTTACTCTGCTGTTCCCACTTCACCTAGCTTCTCTCTGCATTCACCTTCCTCTGAAGTACTGTTAGTGGGTGTACCTGTACTCTGTTGGGTACATAACATATGACACTATTGGGTGCATGGCTTATTTTCAATCAATCTTTCTGAACACAGATAGCATCTCACCTTTTCTCTCTTATTCAATATTTCTAGTTTGCATATAAAGCAGAGCAGTCTGAATGTGCCATGCCAGAATTCGATTGCAAACACTAAGCCAGCAAGGTAAACAACCAGGGAACAAAAGAGTATCCAAAACAACTTGACAAAAATGTTCACTTTTACATCAGTTTGGGTTGCTTTGGGGGACTTTTCACCAAGAATGTGTCACCAAGAATATGTTCTGCTGGCACAGAAGCAGGCCATGTGCTTCTGTCCGCTCTCCCGGCTCAGTCACCCTTGCCGGGGGCAGAGCTGAAGCAGGCAGTGGGAGGCTGTGGGGCAAGTGTTGGGAGGAGGGAAAGCACTGCTGCAGACCCAGAAAGAGAGGTGACTTTTAGAGCAGATGCTGTACCATAGGTGCTGGAAGAAGGGTGCTAGAGGGAGAGTGGACCGGAGGAATGGACTGAGGAGAAGAAAAGTCAAATGCAGGACAGCCTTCAGAGCTACGTACTGTGGTGGAGGTAGAGGATAGGGCCTGGGAGACAAGGGCTTATCTATATAATAAACTAAGTGACAGGATGAGGCACTGTAACTCAACTATTTACATCATTAAATTGTTAGAGCTGTTGTGATTGCCAGCACCATCCCAAATCATCCCTTGGTGAAGTTCAAGAGTTAGCATAGGCCAGGACTGTTCCAATAGATACTCTGTGCGTGCCCATCCTGTTTGAGAGGATATACAGGACACGAACTATTCAAGACCAGCTGGTGTCAGCACCAGTCACATTAATAGTATAAACACAGGCAAAGGAAGATTGCAGAGGAGACGGGGAGTGCTATATTCTGCAGGGGGTGGGGTACGGGGAGGAGAGAGAAGGCGACAGTCCTCCAAAAACTCCATGAATCCTCCCCAGCTCTTTTACTTCATCTCTTCCCGCGACTGCCTGCTGGAGCCCACTCTCCATGCCAGCAGAAGTGAATTCTGCAACCATCAGTCCAGAGGACAAAGTGGCTTGCTTGAACGTTCAGCCTTGGGGAGACTTGGAAGATTCAGCGTGCCTTGGTCTTCAAGAGGTTTGGGAAGGGGATTTGCTCTGCAGGGTGTTGTGCTTATGTGAACACAGTAGTAAGGATTCTCCTAGTCTTTCTGATGTGCAAATCTGCTATGTTGGAAATAAACTTGATGCAACAAATGCTTCTGATGCCCTTGTCTTGATTAGTTCTGTCACAGATTTCTTACCTTGCCTTGGGAAAACTTCTTAAACTCTCTCAGGAAAAATGGGGTTAATACTTAGCTTGCAGAGTTTGTGGTGCATTTATGAAAAACATATTAGAACATTCAGTGTATCCATTTTTTCCATACATTTTCTCCTTTTTTGTACAAACAGGTCATAATCTGGTTCTGCAGAAAGTCACAAAGCAGAAAATATAAATGATGTTATTTCTTCTTTTTATTCGCTTGTTGATTTCTTTGTTTCTGGTACATGTCTGCTTCTCTGCTGGAAATGGTCTGCTTTAGAAAAATGCTGTGGGAAGGAGCATCTGGAAGGACATCAGTACAAATGAAGACAACTTAAGAATATCAGCAACAATTAGCTTCACTCACACTCACCAAATCTACTCTGAAAACAAAAAAAAGTATGATGAGAAGCACTTTAATTCTCTCAGTTAAAACATGAACAGTACTTCAAAAAAAAGAGGTGAAGTTTTAGGTGCCAACTATTATAAAAATACTGTTGGCTTTTCTCTTTGACTTCATTTGTATTCGTAAGTGCATTTTAGTTTGTTTATAATGTAATTTTAAAAGTCAATTAATACAAATGCTATTATGATTTTTAAATGATTCATGAGATGGAGAAACAGAACTTCAGCTCATTCAGAGACAGCACTTACAAACAGCAGAAGACATACACTTAACATCACTAATACAAAAGTGGTGAATCATTAGACATTTGTAATTCAGATACAAGCATAATAAAGAAACAGAAAAAAAGAAAATAGAAAAAAAATCATTCTTTTGGTACTAAATCCAAACATACTTGTCTCATCTAGTTTACGTCCAGTGTAAGTTAACATGTTTCTTTTGAAAGACATTAACAATGAAAAACTGAATGAGAATGATTATCCAGACCTTATTCTGGTTCAGTCTGATGACTAATAATAATTCAACAGCTGTTACAAGAAACAGAAATGAAAAAAAAAGTTCCTTCTTCTGGGCCAGCATCTGTCATCCACAGAATTTTTGAGCAATTATCTATATCAAGAACATTTGCAGAGAAATATTCTTTGGCTTTTAGAGTATCCCCATTACAAGTCTCTATACCAAAGGCTCAATTTCCAGTGCAAACCTTCAAACAAACAAATCCTTCTCAAGCCTGGAGAGAAGACTGGAGGGAAAGAGCAAGAGCACATTTAATTCTCAGACACACAATTAGTTGTTGAGTGGCACAAACAAACCAAAAATCATTTAGCAATTCAGTCTAAAGGAAATGAAATATTACCTTTTTTAGAGAGGAACTGTTAAAATATCACATAGACATTTAAATGTAAAGAAAGGGGAGAAACAGAAGATGTGCACATAATGTCACTTTGGGTAGAACTATAAAAATTCCACCTATAGAAAAGGAAGCACAGGGCAGGAAAAATGTTTTAGTTTATGATACGCTTCTCTGATAATCATAGCTGTTAATTAACAAGGATGTAATAACTTACCTGATAAGTAGAATTCATTCACACCAAAATGAACAGAGAGTGATTAATCTGAGAGTCATAACAGAAATGTTTGGGAAATTTCTATTCCAACATTAAAATGAAGACAAGAAAAAATCTTTTTGATCTGTAGCTTGTTTAGAAGTTTATTTTATGAACCAGCTACATTCAAAATTTAAGCTGTTTTGATTGACCAAGTTGGTCAAATCATATGGAATCTTTCTGCACCAGTGAAAGACAATTTCTGGGTAGGTGTTCAGGAAAATTAGTGGCTAATAGCAAAAACAGCAAAATTGGATTAAATCTGACAGTGTGATAAGTAGCCCAATCGGGAGCTAATTTCTTTTGTAATGACCTTCAAAGAGACCAAATCAACCTGAAATTTTTGAAAATTAATTTTTTTTCTTGCCAAATTTTCCCAGGATCCCCATCTAAAGAAACACATCGGCCTATTGTCTAATAAGAATTTAAATATTAGAAAAATAAAGATGGAAATTTGTTTCCCCTTAACACAGGCTTTCCTGAAAGTTATCATGAGATTTTTTTTTTTTTTTTTTAATTTCTGCATGTACAGATACTGGATACCAGGTAATGCAATAATCTCTACTGTCAGAGTATCTTTATGTATCATTTATCCAGTCTGATGGCCTGGAATGGTTCAGTTCTCACCTACAGCCATTTCCTGCTCCTAGATACAGGGGCAGAAATGAAAAAAAAAAAAAATCTTTCCAGTTTCTAGAAGTTTCAGAAATTCAGAAACTTCCAGAACTTTCTTTTCTGCTCACAGTTATGCCACAATTACTGTCAATATGGATCACTAAAATTCGTATATTGGAAAACACAGCCCCTCTTTCTCCAGTCCCCAGAAAGGACAAAGCCCCCATCCCAAAGTCCATTTAAGATTAATAAAAATAGATTTTAAAAGTCAATGAAAATACATAGTTAAATAACAGATAAAAATCAAATTATTGCCCTTTTTAAGGAAAAGGCAATTGAAACTTAGGTCTTTCATCCACAGGTATGACTGACTTGTCCAGTGCCACACTAGGGCAATGAGGGGAAGGTAAAATACTAGGGAACAAAGAATAAATCAAGAGATACTGAGGGCAGAGATGGGACAGAGATCCATAACACACAAACCACAGGGAATCAATGTGAAATCTGCCTTTCAGGGCAAGCTCATGAGGGAATCTGAACCTTGGCTTGTGCTGCAACCATGGCAAGCAGGTTCATCACCCCCTACAATCTTAGTTTATTCCTTTGGATAACGATCATGAATTCAGTGCCCTTTAACTTAGGTCTCACTGTCTCGGCACAGTGGTCATTAAATTCACGCACCTTTGGAGGCCGTTTCCCTGCGTGCTTTGATCCAGCAAAGCCATCAATACCTATTGAAGATGCACTGAGTCAAATCAGCTTGGCCATCACCAGTGGGCTTCTGCAGTGACAGGTCAGGTATGGCACTGACACATGGGCACTCATTGGTCCCTGCTGAGGGTGCCCAGGTCTCTGCTCAGGCTCCTGTCTGGGAAACCAGTGCTCAGCAGGTGTCCAGAGCAGCGCGTCAGTGATGGGCAGAGCAGTGGCCCCAAGCAGGCTCCCTGAGTCCTCAAGAGCCTTCAGCCGTGTATGCCTCCCACCCTGTCTCAGCCTATGCATCTCTTAGATTTCCCTCTTGAAATAAATGCACTTACACTCACCATTGAATAGCTTTTACAGAAGCAATGCAGTGAAATAATGCAACACAAAACACTCTGCAGAAATACACTAGAGCAATGCCAACCTACGTAGATTAAACCTGCTTGATGGAGCTTTTCCCTGTTTTTGTCACAGTGAGGAGCACAAAATTCTGTCTCGGCTTGCCTTGAGAGCTCTTGGGCTCACACTGGCGTTTGGAGTCTCTTTTAGAGCTTGAATGTCACAAGAATTTCAGGCCAAAAAATTAAGGGAAAGCAAAGCTTCATGTGTGTTGACAAGTCTAAATCCCAACTGCATTGTACTGCATCAGACAGCTAGATACCTCTGCTGTGTACCTGTTCCTAATCCAATTGGGCAGAGGAAAAAGATCTCTCAGTCTGCCAAGGCCAAAGCATGAGGCAAGTGGTCAGAATGCAAGAAACAACAGAAAATATTAATGATAATTTATGATAAATTATTATTACACTGCTGTTGAGTGTAGGGTAGACGAATGCTCATTTTCATTGCTGAAAAATATTAATATCCAATAGTCTGGATATATCCAAATAGGGAGTCATGAAAATAAGGCTATAAAAGATTTTTTTTTTTTTTTTGCACAAAAACTTCACTTTGTTCACAAGCTCCAATGAAAAAACAAATACAAGTCTAAAATAAATGACATCCATCCAACGCTGACCACTTGTGAGGGGTGAGAGCTCCCTGTTTATGACAGACATATGTTGAGTTTATATCAATTTCAAAACGTAATGATGCAGGTCTCCTGCCAGGTCCAAAGCAGAAAGTGGTTCTGTAACAATGGAATAAAGCTATTTTGTTCATAAAGATATTTCTCTTTCAAATACTGGACAATAATTGTATGAAAGAAAATGTATAATAACATGAGACAGCTCCCAATAGCTGGAGGAATTACAAAGAGCAATTTGGGATAACAGATCTGTGCAATATGTCACTGATTTATATTTGAAATAGAGCAGAGCACATTTAGGAGAGAATTATGGAAAAATTATAGTCTCTTTAAAGGCAGGCTGTACTGCGTTCAGGCTGACATTGTCATTCAGGGGGACAATGAGCAGAAATTATGACGGGTCAATGAGTTATTCAGCACACAGGATGTATTGTTTAGAAATGAAATGGGAAAATACAGGTCTGTTGTGTGGAAGCCTTTTCAAAACGGACTCTTCAAAATTTGTGTGACATACTCAAACATAACACTGGAGCCTACCCTGTTGATGCAGAGCAACAATTAAAATAGCGAGCGACATTGCTAGAGCATACAATGGGCCTGGGGAAGAGGCAGATGGCGATGTCCCTACCACAGTGACAATGGGTTATTCTAATTTGTAGGGGTCGTATCCACTGACAAGTTGCACATCAGAGAACCCTGAAAAACAGTTGCTGTTATGCTAAAATAGGACAAACTAAGATGCTTGAAAGAGAATGCTCTGTCTGATGTGTTAAAAAAAGTGCGGGAGCAGGAAGTGAACTCAGATAGTGAGATTGTTTTTTTCTAAATTACAAACTCTTGTTTAATTTCCCTAGTCATATGACCTTCTGGAGTGTCAGACTAAACAAGTTCAATATGTTACTTCTTATTTTAAATTAGTTCTTAAACTAAATATTTCAGTGTTTAGAGAAACTGTTCTACAAATAGTGATTGCCTGTGGTGAGTAGTAGTGAACTAAAGAGCAGCTCTGCCCAGCCTTGGGCACTGCTCTGCAACTACTGACACTGTTAACTGCTACTCCAGTCTCCGGAGCACGTATTTCCCCATGGCAAGTAACACTCTCCCAGGCAAAGCCAGGAGTTAACTGTCCTGGCACTATTCCCAATTAGCAATTTGGGAGTTACAATCCTCTGTGATGTGCTGTGCCTGTGGTGTGCTGTACCTGCTGGACCCAGAGCCGGCAAACAGCTGCTGGCCGGCTTCGTGTGTTAGCACAGGCACAGCCACTTGATGTCACAGGAACCAAATAACCTTGGTACCTTTCCTTTAGCAACATACCACTCTTCTCCAAAGGTAGTAATTGCCCGTTTCTCTCAAACTACCTAATTATCATAGTGAAGATAAACTCATAGCCATTCTTCCCTGCTTGTGGTTTGGCTCTTCATGTCCAGACCTGAAGTCAGACTTGCATGCTGGAAAGCTTGTCTGATGTCTGTGTGCTTAAATGTTTTGCAGAACAGGATTAGCTAATAAATTAGAATTTTCCTCTTAAATAGGAAAGGTTGTATAAGCAACACATCTGTGGCCTGAGGTAGTTATCATAATTCAGGACACAGTAATGGGAAGAAATCATCTTGCACAGAAATCCTCAGGCTTGCCATTTCAGTGAGATGAAGTCCCTCCCCTTTGTGCCCTCCAGGTCATGCTCACAATTCCAGTTGCTCCCTCCAGCACAAAAAGCCTACCACCATCGACGTCCCATCTTCAGCCAAGGAAACCACAACACAACTCCACCCCAATGGTGCAAATCAGCTCTTGAGATGGTGACTTCCACTGCCTGCAAGCATCTTCTCTGCACCCCGGGGTATTATCCCTGTCTATCCAGAGACAGCGCATTTGCAGAGAATGTGTCCCACTTCTCCATAGTGGTTGTCGTGAGCACGTTCCACCACAACTGGATGAAAAGAGAGGTTGCGATGCTCTTAGAAATGATGGCACCCTTAGTGAGACACCTACAGCAAAGCATAGATGAGAAAGGTGACTCTGTGTTATGCTAAAACATAAGACTAGATCCTGAATAGGGGGTTATTTTCTGTGCTTATCGCAGTAAAAGGACATGGCAGAATTTTCAAGCACGATGTGATTTTAAATGCTAATCTCATTCTGTGGACAAATATCACAATAAATAAGACGTGAATGAATTCTGTCTTCCCACTCAATGAGAGCTGTCAGAGGTTGGATTTTTCTGATTACAGTTTTAGCAAAGAAGCTGAACTTCAGTATTTCAGAAACCTACCACTCTAAGACTGCCAGAAGCAGCAAGTCTACATACATGTATCAGATGTTCAGGGGAAAAAAACACTGCATCAAAAAAATTATCTCAAATGGGAAATAAGAAGTTCTTTTAATTCCTTATATTTCAGTGCTCTAAAGCCACTTTTTTTGGAGTGATATCCGTCAGCAAATCCATGTGAACAGATTGAGTATATAGGAGAGTTGTCATCCGTGAGGTCTGACTAATTTATAATGTATCTCTCATAAGGCTAACTACTAAAACTGATGCTTATTAACAGTAGTTTTAAACTAGCATACATTGGTGTATATAACCTCCATTTGAGTTCTGTATTATAGGTTCAATTTCAAATTTCTGAGTGAAAATGTTTGATTTTTTTCTCAAATGAATGCTTTTTAATACATCCTTTCCCTTTTGCTCTAGGTCATTTATTTTGCTAACTGTGCTGTTGAAGATGCAAACCAAGCTGGATGGTTTGGGGCCAGGAGGAGTTGGAGTTTGCTTTCTAAATTCAATTGGTTTCCTTTGCACACTGATACAATACTTAAAGAGGCTGTTCTGAGAACTGGTATTTCTTTCACTTCTTTTCTTGAGCTGTTTATTTTTTGTTTCCCCAATAATGTGACTGAAACAAGCTAAGGTAATTTTGCTTACTGAAACAAAAATATTATTTCATGTATTTAAGACCTACTGAAAAAAATCCTTTGCCATTTATTTGCTTTGTGTTATGTATTTTTTAATAAAGGCCACATTTATGACAAGAGTTTGTTATCATTTCGTTGCAATTCATCCTTCAGTGAATACATTAAAAACTTCAGCACATACAGGATCAGATTATTCTAAAACCTCATTATAAAAATCTTTAGTTCATTGCAAAAGAAAAATAAGTAGTTTCAACCACTGAAAGTGCTTTTCATCATGTCCATATTTGTTATCCTTATAAAAATAATCAAAAAAGAAGTTGGGTAATCTTCACTTAATGAACAAAAGTAACTCACTTAATACACAAAAGTAAGGGGATATTTTAAAGATGCTTTTGAACATTGATTCTGAGTATCGTACCCATCTTGTGGGAGCATTCTTCTACATTTCCATGTATCCAAGACAGAGAAAATGATAGCACTGATAAGTTATATCAACAGATGTCAAAAATAATGGAAGACTTTTGGTAGATGAAAAAAATGTTTTAAAATTTCTATTACAGGGCAGTTGAGATAATGTTATGATTAAATTATGACATACATTGTTGTATTATGTACTTTATGAGTCACACAATTAGATCATGTAAATAATAATTTTCATTATCCCTTCCCTTTCAAATACAGTGGTGTCTTCTTCCAAAGCTAATATAAGCATTTATTAGCTGAAAATTCAAACAATCTGATCATCACACAAATTTTACATTTAAAAATATTTCTATTGCATCATCACTGGTAATCTGGAAAAAAATCACATGGATTATGTTCCAGCTGCACAGTAACAAACAACAACTTCAAATATTTTGTTAATTTCATGACAAGGCGCTGCAGTCATAAAAAATATTTTATTTTTAATCTTTAGTTTCTTCTTCCCTTGAAATGAGAAGTAATACTTTGCTGGTGATACAGAGTTTTTCATCTTCCGAGATGTACAACCAAGTTGAACTGTAGAAACAACGCTATTCAATTTTCTGTCACAATCAGATAAGTTATATGATGGCTCTGAATAGTACTATGATATATTTTTATGCCTTTTATATTTTTAGATTTCACACTTTTCAAAAAAAAAAAAAAGCTTTTAATACTTTTGTCTTTAGGTGCTATTCCTAGAAATATTGTTGTGATTTACTTAGTCTGTAATGGTATTATATCTGCCAAGCTACCATTCACATCCAAGATGCTTCTTCTGCATCATCTACTGAAAGCCTTATGTTATTTCTACTATAAGTGATCAATGTAAAGCAGTACCTTTGCTTCTTAGGATCACACTATCTTCTGTGTATGAACTGTCAGTGCTGTCATTGCAGTGAAGATAGTGATCAAAATTCAGGTGACCAAGTGATAGTCCACGAATGCTGTAACATTTGGACTGAGCTTTAAATCATGGTCTCATGATGTTGGCATCCCATATCTATTAGTCTAGTAGACTTCAAATAATAAGCCCTATACAACCAGTATTTTGCACAGGCTGAATATATGAGATCTAATCATCTGTATGAGGTATATGTGACAATACTAAATACAATTATTATAAGTAGTTTAGAACTTTTCTAAAATCATATTATCTTGGCATTGAAGCAGTGGTTGAAGGTGCTGCATAAATCTAAAATGCTGTTTGAGATCAGTAAGCTAATATGGGAAAATGAAACAGACTTTTGGAAATGGCACTCATATTTGGTCATTCAGAAGTCTTTTGAGAAGCTGAATACTTGGCTTGTATCTGCAATACGCTTGGCATAAGAACAAAGGGGTATCAACTCTCCATGGATAATTTGAGGCTGATAATCGGGAGCAATTTCCTTTTTATTCATCAGAATAATGAGATTCTTGAACAGCCTTCCAACAGGAGCAACGTGGACTAAAAAGTAAAAGAAAACCCCTTTTTAGTTTGGAGATGGATTTGATGACCTGGGAGGTTCCTTCCAGGCAATGTTTCTGTGACAGTCCAAAGCAATATGTTCAATTTTTTTTTCTGTGTCCTTGTCACATCCCCCCCCTCCTTGATAAGCCCTCTGAGCTTTACTTTGACCTTTAAAATGTGATGAGAAGGACCAGATATTGCTTTTCTGATTTGGCAATGAATTGCAAAGTACGTGGCTAATCGATAGGTGTTTTGCCTGAACACGCACTGCAAAATTATATCTTTATGAGGTCTGAGAACTTAAAGTTGTAAAGTTGTTTGGGAAAGGAGTAATAGAAGTGCTGAACATTAGTAGAGTTATCCCTGCTGCTTTTTTTCCCCAGGTAGTCTGTAAAAGAGAAACAAGCGATGTGGGGAAGAGGGGAGAATTTTCTCTCTAATTAATTATAAAACATTGCAAAGGTCAGAGTGATATCTTACTGCATTGCCTTTTACAGAATGACTAAGGAATTTAAAACCTAATTTTTGTGACAAGGATTGTAATAAGAAGAGAAAATGTCACATGAATCATTCCTTAAGAGTATGACTAGGAGCTGTACCAATCTACTCCATCATTGCTACAATCTTCAGAATGTCATTTTTCATAGTTCCTCATCTGAGGCTATACTGGAAATTAATAAAAAATTAGGGGCATGTTTTACTGATAGAGAATGGAAGGGCAAGGCAAAAACACCTTCTGCTTCTGCATCTGTTACTATCACTTCTATCAATAAATAGAAATAGATCAAAAATTGGTTTGAGATTTTCTGAATTTCAAAACCTTTTTGAAGGTTATGGTATAAATTACTTAGAGAGCAATTATTCGCACAGTTGGTCCTCCTGATAGTTGAAATGAAAGAAAGCAGTGAAAGGATTATGTAGCATAACATTCGTCATTCAGCACAAATATCTTCATAAATGCTGAGGGTCTGAGCAAGGGAAAGCAATGAGATTGCAATAAAATATGTCTGATTTAATAATACCACATCAAACCAAAACATAAAGCTCAATAAGAAATATTTTTATCTGACTTTTATCTCAAGACCTTGGCTCAGAACCTGCAGTCTTTGAGCAAAGAGTTTCCGCACCTAGCTCCTGAAAACCTTAACGATACCAGAGTCCGTCTCAGCATGCACCACTTCCAGCTCCCTTTGCCTCTCTTCAGCTTCCACTTCTTCGTTAATAGCTCAGCTTGAGGACAGGCCAAGGAGCATCCTTGATTGATTATACGTGGGCTGTTTCTGCTGCATGCTCCTTCACACCAGAAAAACAGCAGATGTGCTCTGAGCCAAACATCTGGATGGTTCAGAAATTGCTTTCTTCAAATAATGGCTTTTGATCATCTCAAAAAATTAAAATATCAATATAAATTGAAAGTTTAGAGTTGTGATTACCTTCTGCAATGCCAGACCCTGTGCTTACCTTCTACTGCAGTGCAGTCGTGAATTCTTCCATACAACCAAATGAATGTAGATAGAGTGCAAACATTAG
Source organism: Apteryx mantelli (assembly GCF_036417845.1). Lineage (NCBI taxonomy): Eukaryota > Metazoa > Chordata > Aves > Apterygiformes > Apterygidae > Apteryx > Apteryx mantelli. The sequence continues at coordinate 19,457,674 of NC_089979.1, read as the reverse complement.
ACCCAACAATAGTTGGTTTGGGATCAGGACCTAAAAGCATTACTCACAACTAAAAAATAATTATCACTGAATAATCAAATAAAGAACGGACTACATCTGTAGAGAAAGCCATGGAACACTTGCAGTCGTCGTGTTTTGTGACAATATTGCAAAAGTGGTTATTGTATGCTTCACAATATACTTCTTATGCCAATTATAACTCACAATCCTGTTGAGAAAAAGGTATTTTATTTCAGACCTGATTCTATGTGGCAGTCTCAATACTTACTGAGAGCTGTTGTGGATAGAGACTTGTGAGTTACTCACTCCTGTTAGCTAAGTAAATAGAATGAAAGACAGTGAATTTAAAATACATGTTGCTCATTTGAAACAGTCCCCTTCTATTGCTACAGGCCCTGAGGATGCAATATAGAAATATCAAGTCTTACATATTATGCATGAAATTAGTTCAATTCATCTTTCTTTCAAACTCCTCCTCTCCCTCTGCAAGGTACTTGGACTTTCTCCTGCTGTGGAGATTTGCAGTTATTTACAGCTGATGAGCTTGTTCTAGCACAGGGAGCAGTACAGCAGGGATACCCGAGCACTGTGTCGCTATGAGACATGGCTCCCAGCGGGGATGCTTTCAGGGGAGGTTTTCTCCAAAAGACACAGTCTAGTGAGGTGGGCCTTACCCCTGCCAGAGGGCCAGACTGTGTCCTGTGTTTCACATACATGTTTGCACCCGGCCATGTGGCCAAGTACGCAGAGCTGTGCATATCCCAGGACAGAGAAGCTGAGCGGTCTAAGGCAGGCTCAACACCTCCTCAAGGAGGACTGACTTTTGGAAGCTGCAAAGTATTCCTGCGGTCTAATTAATTTAAAATTAGACAAGCTGAAAGCTGTCAACTACATCAGCACCTTCCCAGTGGTATGGGGGCATACTCTACTGGTAATGTGGAGAGCTAACAAGGAGACCCAGACAGATCTCAATTTCTTTCTGACATGTGAAGTTTCACTGAGCAAAAAATATGCCTTACTTTTCTAGTTTTGAGGAAAACATTCCTGAATTATAAAGGCACCAGTGTTTATTTGAGTTTTTAGACATAGAGAACCAGCAGCTCCAAGATGAAACACCTAATCTTCTTTCCACTGGGTGAAAATTCAGATGCCAATGATAATACTCTTAAATGTCAGCATTGTCAATTAATTTGATACCCTCCAAGTACATGAGAAAAGAGAGGAAACATCTTATTTTGGAGAGCCAGACAATCCGCTCGGAATGAGTGACAGCTCCCTTTAGTGAGGTGCTAATAATACAGGGTCTTGTTGAAGGGGATTTGGACTGATTTCATTTCCTTGTAAGGGAGATCAGCTTTCAGAAGCTGGGAAGATGCTGGATTCGATAAGTCCAATTGGCACTGTCTCAGTGGCAAATCAAGTTTGTCATAAAACGGTGTGAAAATGTAATCTTGATCCTACAATGGTTGAAAGTGTACCATATGACATGTTCAAAGGAATCATAAATGTCATGAAACTGATTCCAGTAACAGTTGATTACGTTTCTTCAAAGGACTGTTTCATATATTCTCTAGATGAAGGGTTGACGTTTATGCTCAAAAGTCTGAAGTCAGTTGCTTAGAGAAAGCCAGTCTTTCCCAAATTCATTTTCTCAAGCAGAACTGAAGATTGCTTTAAGTCTGAAATTAATTTTTCAAGCAGTTAATGTACTTTCCTGAGACATGATCCAACCTTTGTTTGGTGCCAATACAAAGGTAGACTTTCCTTGCATTTCTGCACTGGAAGTGCAAGTCCTGTTTGAAGAAGCTGCTGCTGTTGTATTCATCCTCATCTCTGTGTTTCTCATCACCTCTCTTCCCACATGTTCAGAAAATTCTGCCGTGATTTAAATGTCTATGAAGTAAAGGAACAGACAAGAGAAAGTTATTCACCTGTAATTTATGTTTACTGAAGATAATATTCAACAAGATTGCTACGCTTCCCCCTAGAAACAGAAAACACTCAATAGAAAGCAAGGAATGATTTGACCATGGAAAACATCAAATAATTTGAAAGAATGGTTCAGGTCCAAGCCAAATATTAGGAAATGAGAGACAGAACACTAGATTACTTATAGCAATGCTGTCGAGGAGTAATAATAACTAGCATGGGGTAATGACCATTTTCTTAATGAAGGCAGTGTTTAAAGTTGTATTCTGGCAATTAACTACAATAGGCTCAAGATTTCTTTCCCAGTGTTTAATTGTTAGTTATTTATTTGCTCACTTTCCTGTCTTTTTCTTTTGTTCCTGATTACAACTTCCTTTTTCTTGTATTTTATTCTCTTTTTGTCCTCAAGTAAGATGCTTCTTTAACCGTTTAGTATTACAGTCTTTAACTCAATATATTTGTTACCTGTAGTGTCCTCAAATTGTCATCCACTTGGTAACATTACCATGAATGAAAGTGCAGATTTTTTTTTAAAAAAAACAGCTTCACTGACCCTAAGGGAAGACACCAAATTCCTGAGCAAGAAGGCATGTCATATTTTGCTCTAGGTAGAAGAGAAGGGTACTATAGCAGAGGTGACTAGCACAAAGCAGGGATAGTATTTGTCTCATTTACAGTATTTGCAAAGAGAACACAAGATGATACCCAGCCTTTATTTGAAATAGAAATCTATGCATTTTCCTTTAGCTAAATCCGAAATTTTGAAGGCCCTTAATAGTGACAGGTCTCAGCAGCACTGGATGTCAACAAGAGTTTTTGATGGCTATTTCTAAAACCTTTTTACTTACGGTGTGGTTATCTATAACAAATTCAACATTAATAGATGAATCTTCCTACAGCAAAAACTACTATACCTTTCTCTATGATAGATTCAATATATTTAATTCTCCATGATGTATTATCAAATGTACCATAGCATATCAGCTCTCTTAGGAAGGAGATACAAGTCTTTATCACTGTCATTTTCAAACTGAAGTTTTATCTTAATTTTACTGCAAAATATCATCTTCTTATTAGAACTAGAAACTCTTTTCCTAACTGGATGACTAGTCAAAGCTGCAAGATGCTTATGTTTCGGTGGCTAATCAGAGCTGCAGACTGTCTGGTTGCTTAGAGCTAGACATGCTTTCATGTTCAGCTGAATAATTAGAATTCAATGTTTTCCTGTGGAAAACAAGATACTTGAGGCCTAATTTACAAAATATTTAAGTATTAGCAGCTTGAAGGCTCTGTCAAGCTAGGGAGGAAGAAAAACTAAAGAGCCCCCCAAAAGTACCTAGGTTTTGAATTAGGTTTGATTTCCCCCATTGGAAGTTTAGCTTTTTATATTAATCAAAGCTGGGAGGAAGATGTCTCTTAAACACTGACTGTGCTCCTGAGGGATTCCATTTCTTTCAGCCAGGGAAGTATAAAAATAAATGCTTAAGATCAGATGCACCTGCTTCTGTCTAAGGGACTAAATAGTAAAGTAACGGAGGACTTAGTTTTTATCCTCAATGCATAGTACTTATGAAGTGCTTTCCATTTCTAAGTCTTTTGCAAGTACTAATTTATCCTAGGAATACGCTTCTGAGATAGGTATTAAAGGTTATGTTATAGGTAGAGCTCAAAAAGTGGCTTTCTTTTAGGCTCTGAGTGTATTTGACTCTAGACCAGTCTCCTGCTGATTCTCCATCTGGAAGCACAAGAATTTTGAGTAAAATGTTGAGTTCCAAAAAGTGAGTGAGATTTAAAGTCAGAAGTAGATACTCAAAGTGCCTGACTCCCAAGATCACACAGGCAAATCTGTATAGCTACCTTTTAACATTTCAGTGTCATTTAAGCAACTTCATACACTGCACGGAGTCAAATCATATTAGGATATGGTGCTAAAACACCCAAACCAATGGCAAATGTCATTCTGATATGGTAGTTGGGGTCTCAGATAGATTCTTACTGGGTAAATGCATGTAAGGTAACATAGATAACACAGTATGGATATACCTGAAGTACCTTCCATTCTAGAGCTGGTTGTTCAAAGTTACCTTGGCTATCTCTGCCTGGCACTTGTCTCTGTGTTGAAATAAATACATTGACTGAAATAACAAACTTTTCACCAGAAATGCAGGAGATGAGTTGAATGTTCTTACCCTCACACAGTACTAATCCCTCACCCCTTTGCTGTGTGCAGCATGTTGAGGTTTAAAGTCAGTTTGCTGGAGCAACCTAAACTAGAGCATTTCCCCTTAGAATTCACCTCCTTGAGGGAAGAGTGCACCATCAATGAGCATTTCTGAAAGGCAGGCAAAGCTGGTTTCAGATCAAGCCTCATCAAGGGTGCAGGAAGAGATATAGATGCTGGACGTATCTTTATTAAACAGAGAGAGTAAAGAGCTCACACAGACGGCAGAATTCCTGCAGATGTTGATTGGACCAAGATTTTTCCAATGGCAGCACCATTTGAATTTCACTGGAGTCAGAGCAACAGACTCGAGGGGTTTATGAATAGATATGAAAGTAGTAGAATTTATAACCATGAATGAAATTTTAATCAACAAATGCAGTTATAAGGATCCTTCTATAGAGAGCTTGGTTGCTTACTTTACAAGAGTTCAGCATCTTTAGAAGACACCTTTTTTTACTGTTTTCTTTCCATTTTAACTATTGCTGATTATCTTTAAGAACTTCTACAGTGAGGAGGTCCATTAGGAACATGGAAAACCAGACACAATGCCTATCTTTACTAAAGGGGAAAAGGTGGCCCTGGAAAAGATAGATCAAGCAGGCTAAGTTAAGATCAAGCAGGTTAAACAGGACCAAAATGTGTCTGTTGAAAGTCAATCATGAAAAACAGAAAGGGTACATCTATATCTAAAATTAAGAGCTTTTGACATTGCCTGGAATGATATTCTCATCAGTCAGCCAAAGAATTATGTTCTAGAAGTAATCACTATGATATAATACACAATTCATTGGAAAGCATCCTCCCTAGTGAGTAATTTTTAACATCACAATGACATTAGGAATGCCTCAGCTAAAACACTGTGTCTGATTTTGGAAAGATATAGACAAACTAAGAACCTGAAGTAGATAATCAGCAATGATAAAACCTTAGAAAACAGGAACCTACAAGGAAATGTTGAAGGATTTGGATTTTGTCTAGAAAAAGAAGATTGAGAGATGAGGTAATTGTTTTCCAATTTATAGGGATCTGATGCCAGTCCATAAGGGACTGGGCTCAAAGGGTTCAGAACATGAAGGAATCATCTCCATTTGCATCAGAGATGCTCTCAGTGACATATCATAATTTTAAGGTGACAAAACACTGGAACAGACCAGCAAGGAGGATGTTAAATCTCCCTCAGCAGAGATTAACTGTGTCTGAGGAGAGAGTATACATACACTTGGGAGTAGATATACTCAGGTTTACAGTAATGAGATTTTCAGCTGTAGGCTTAATTTGATATCCTTTGGCAATAGCTGCACTCAAGAAAATGTTATTAAAATAGACAAGGATACTCAGAGGAAGGGCCATTCACATTTACATTTTTTTTCCTGACATTGTTGTTACTTCACATGTGGCACCATGTAAGCCTATTTGGCCTGGGAAGCAGTCTGACTATAATGCCCCTAGCTGACTTTGGCCATGTCTGCATTATCAAGCTCTATGTCACAACAGGAGCAGATCTGTAGCGTGAAACAGTTGGTGCTGAGCACCTGACGTTCACATTGCATGAGAGTTTGCTTCTGACTAACTCTAGTCTGGTCCCATGGACTGAATGCCCAGTAGGAGTTCGAGCACATCACACGAGCTCCTGTAGCACGTCTGTCATGTAGTTGCATCCAAAAGGAACTCATTCTGCACTCTCTGAGATCACTTCATGGTGTGAACCAGACTGCAGTAAATGGGGACAGTCAAGAACATTCACTTTAAATCATCTCAAGCATTAACGTAGCTGCATGTTTGTTAGTTCAGGCTGGCCCTAGTTAGTGAATCCTTACAGTATACAGACATCAGTAAAGATTCATGAGATTTGTGAGCAGTATGAAACTGCTCTATACGTTGGATTGACCCACATACTTGATGCGTTTATATTAGATGGGTTCCTGAGTCCCTTTCAGTAATCCTGTGACCACATCTGCTCTTGCTCAGTTAAAAGTAAAAGTCATTTTTACTTAACTGAACACCAAACTTTATCAACTCTAATTATGGAGAAATACCCTTTTATTTGTTTTTCCACTGGATGAGCCTCTTTCCCCTTCTTAGTCAATGACATGACTTTCAAAGAGAAAGCACCATAAACATATATGACCTGCCAACCAAAATTTAAACATAAATCTGACAGTGGAAATTGATTCCCCTTATTCCTTTGGTTCCAAAATGTCAGTGGCAAGCAAGTATTTGATCACTTCAGACAGAAAGCAAATATGGACTGAAAAATCTTAAAGTGAATATAGATGATTTTTAAGTAAATGACTTATTTCAGTTACTCACACTGGAAAAAGATAGAGAAAAGCACAGGTACCATAACTCAAATGTAGGTGTTAATTCAGGCACTTTAAACAAGAAAGGGGCTGTCCCCATGAGGGTTTTGGTTCAGATCAGGAGTGCCCATGGAGGTAACTCTCCTGAAAGGCTTCACAATGGTTTGTGTCATGGAAGTTTTGGACCACACAATATAGATTCCCTTTTGGATAAAACTAACCAGGAAACTGTGCTCCAGGAGCACTCTTAATGCAACCACTCTTAATGCAAGTTGCAGCCATGACTGCACTGATCCAAGGGTGCAGACAACTCTAGTCCAAATAAAAAAAACCCTTATAGTGCATACAGTGTGGACGTCAGATCCTCAGCATCAACTCTTTTATCACACACACTGGTTCCAGTTGGGCTGCACCACTTGCACTGCAGGTGGCAGGGGGAGAATGGCCCTTTTTTCCTTCAATACCAAAAGAACCTTAATTTTCAGCAGAAGAAATACTAAGTTAACACTTCTGAAGATCTCCCCATCCAGCTAATCTGCAAATATTCAGGGAAATGTCCTCCTCTGCAACTTTTGAAAATCATAAATATTTATGAATCATTTCAAATAAACTCCACATTTAGATAATGAAACTGTCCTTCTTCCCCTGGCCTATAGATGGAAATAGCCTAGCACACATTTTATGAACATGGAAGTTTCTGGAGGCCCATCAAACACACACAACAATTCTTATGGCGATTGTACACAATTTCCTATACCCCTACACTTTTTCACTCAGTGTCCTACAGGGAAAGTCCTATACTATCACTGACACTTCCCCCCCAAAGAAATCAAATATATGTAAAAATAGTGAAAACGACCAGAGTGCATTTGGTAAAAACTGCCATTTCTCTGTCAGTGGACCACTCTTCGTCATATTCAAAATTAATCTAAGTATACAGATTATACTGCAAATCTTAGTTTTAGCAACAAAAAGCCCATCATCCTTCTAACAGACAAAGATGGTTTTCCTGTACTTCCATACACCACAAGACACAGTCAGTGATTCAGAACAATGTGAGAAGGCACACAACCAAAAACATCAGCTTTTCCTCAAAGCAGAAGGCAAAGGATCTGTGATAGCACGCTCTCAGCAATCGTTGTCTAGCCTGGAACAGATGCACATTGATTTAGGCTTACTAAATAAAGTATTACCTAGAGAGAACATGCATGAAGAAACTTAACACCTGCCTAAAATTTTATAAACTTTTGTATGTCAGGGGCTTGAAAACAAACCTCATAGTATTAAGAGAACTAGAGTATTTCTTGTTTGAAACATTTCCAACTGAAAACAGCAGAAATATTTCAAAACAGAGGTGTGATAGCTCTTCAGGATCCCTAATGCAATTACCATTTGCTTCTCAGAAGGTGGATTTTGTGACTTTACTGCCCACGGAAATACTGGTACCGTGGTGCCGGCTGCAGCAGGACTTCAGGACCATCCAGCTTTGCTGTCTCACAGTAGCAAATTCTGATCAATGGAGCTTGATCCTAAGATCTACCAACACCCCTGTTTCAAAATGAAATGGATGTTCACAACAAGCATTCACAAGCTGTTGTGTCTTGAGTAAGCTCTTCGTTTCAGCTGAGGAGGCTGAGCCTCATGATGGGCTCAGGCTCGGACTCTCTGCTTTGCGCTGAAGGAGCAGTCACAGGTGCCCAGGGCTCTGACGGACGGATTTGTCCTTGAGATTTGCCCTTGCCCTGGCTTAGGGACATCCTTCCTGCATGGCTGCCAGTGCTGCCTCGAAGGTCCCCTTACGTGGGACAGGGACACTCGCTCACACCCAGCGGATTTCCCACACAAGCAGCCAAAACCTGTACCAGCAGCTCATGAGAAGAGACATGGTCTCTGCTTGAAGCAGGGGCGGCTCTGACTGCCGAATGTAGTCATGCACTCTGCCCATTAAGAGAATGGGAATCACTGTTACTATTATAGGTATTATTCCTGCTGATGCTTCCATTGTTGTAGCAACCTTTGCTTAAAGGCCACACTGTTTGTACTGATAATAAACTAATCCCTTGGGAAGAGCAAAACACAATATTTTCCTGTTAAAAGCCATGTCATTCTACCACTGATGCATAAGAAGGTACTTTAGCTAAGTGTATTCTCATTTAAAAAAAAAAAAAGAACCGTATCATTAAGCACTAACATTGAACTGTACAGCACTATGTACTGACTTCACTACTAGACTTCTTTACAGGTCAGAATAAAAGTGCAGGAGTGAAATGAGGTCAGTGTTTCAAGCCCTAGTACAGGATTTGTTTGTCACTGTCTGGGTCATGGTGACTAACCTCCTGGGTGCTGAGGAGATATTCCTGAAAAATCTCCTGTCCTCCCTAGGCGTGTTAAGGCAGCTTTGTGATTTACAATTGGCCTATGACTCTTACGCACTTCAGACTAAGGAAACATTCACCAGTCAGGGCAGAGATGCATGGGAAAGGGAATCACCAGGAAAGTCAAGATTTAAAGCAGTTAGACACAAGACTATCATCAAAGACCTGTAGGGGAAAGCAGACAATATCCAGAACTCAAGTGACAGAAAACAGATATGAGCAGTAGGGAAGGAAAAAAAAGAAAGACAGGAAATCAGGTCAGGACCAAAAGCAGGAGATTTAATTAATTTCAGACCTAGATAAGTGGCTAGATTTTTAGCCATGATGATTTAGAGTGTAATTTGTGAGGTCTACTTGTCATCAGTGTTGGAAGTGGGTCTGAACAAAACCACTGTCTCACTCAATGAATAAAGGCAAGCTCTCTAAATGAACAAAGAGTGTTTGGGCACTTCAGTATGCTTTTGCACTTCATTAGGTTTAGCCAGGCCATTAATCCAAGCAGTGGTATTCTAATTCTTTAGTCCTTATCTAGTTTGAAAAATCCTGTGGCATTTCAAATGTACCAATATATATAAAGTGGTAGAATAACCCTTATTTCAGTAAAGTTACATCTGTATAATGGTGCTTCTGCCAATGTGAATTATTCCCCTTTCTGTGCTTACAGAGCTATAGAATATTTGTGTATCCTCCCATGCCTGCATTCACTCCAGGACTTGTGCCAATATAAGGGGGTAAGTGGTGCCCATTTGACACAGTTAGATCCCTACCACTTCCTAGCTTAAACTGGGCCTCAGGCTGTCTTGTGAAACGTTCAAATTCCAGGATTTCCACATTACATGATGCTATTCAGAGCCAGTTATAGCTGATCTACATCATCGCCCTTCTTAAAAATTCTCCTCCAATATAAATCCATATTGTTCAATAGCCTGTTATCCTTTCTATCTTCATGCCTTTTCATGCTGTCTCTGTGGTTTAGTCACACTAAAGACTGGACGCATACACTGTGCCCCTTTTAAGGATTTAGTCAATGATGCACACACTCTTGCAAACAAATTGCTCCACAAGTATTATGGATAATGAAATCTTGTTTCCTAGAAATTTCTTTCAGGGACTTATTGATACTGGTGTCAAGGAAAAGTAGCTCTGACTGATGTCTTTGCCTGAGCTGTGGCATTTCTAGGGTTTCTTTCCTCTTCCCAGCAGCCTATTTTAATGATATTTATAGAAAGCTTATCTTCTGGAGGACATCTATGTCTCCATTGAACAGGGTATAAATTAGTCAACAAAGAAAGTCAGGCCAAAAGTAAACTAAGTTTTCATTCAGTATGAATGTACCTTTTTAAATTTAGCTGAGAGCATACCAAGCCATGAATGCCCTCTACTTTTTTTTTTTTTTTCATATTTACCCCCCAAGAATTCAATGAGCAGCAATTGCAAATGGTGCTCAAAAGCCATGTCAGATCAGAGGATCAAAGATTTCTGTCAGGCCAAATGAATGGTTACTGTGCAACACTCTAGGTATAGTCTTTGTGCACTGAGTACACCATAAACAACAAGTCAATTTTCTTTTTGGGAGAAAGAAAAGAGAAAAGAGGAGAGAGAATAAACAGGCTGTTGAGATGCCTCTTTTGTGTTGTAACAAGCAAAAAACAGTCAACATAGGCCTTTTCGAGAGTCAGAGAAAGAAAGCTAATGGACTTTATTCCTACAGATGTGATACTTAGAGGACATAAAGGATCTTCTATCACTAAGCTCTTTATTTTGTACTTCTTTTCAGGTCTGGATTGATCTTTTTTCCCTTCTCCCCTCAGCCTTTCTAGTACCCTGCATCGGGTGCAAATCTCCCTAGGCAGATAAAACTATTCAGATCAACACTGAGCAGAAAGCAAGCTCTTGTAAGTTTGTTTACTGCCAGTAAACCTACATGAAAAACACAGAAGTTATGTCTCAGTTTTGACTATCTTTAATATTTTGTTATTCTCTGACAGCAGAAAAGGAAAATTCTCCTCTATCTGAAAATTTTCCCTCTAAACAAACTCACCTCTGCCGGTCTCTGGGGTGAGGATGACAAGCAGAAGGACAGTGGGGACAAGGCTTCTCTGGCTCTGCAGCAGCCAGCAGCAGGCTGGCCAAATCTGTGCTCAAAGCCCAGGTGCAGGGAGCTCGCTGAAAGAGAGAGCTTTCCAGAGGGAAAGTGTTTCCAGCTTTAAAATTAAATGCAAAATATTTTAAAGCACTATTCAACTGAACCAGCTCACAGCAAATGCTAGATGTGAAGTTTCAGGGCTTTCTACCAGAACACCATCCTCGCTTTCCAGCTACTTAACCAGAGGAGCCATTATAAAGAAACATCTCACTCTAAACCCTGGAAGAAGAGCCAGATGGGATGGAGGGTCTCCAGGCCACATTCATGGCCTAAATTTAGTCCGTCTGCCGTTACAGTGGAGTTGGGAATACTCCACAAGAACAAGCGCATCACTAACAAATGCTTAATATTGCAAATCAAATGTTTTTTTTAAATGTAATTTACTGAGAAAGCAAACCCCTTATTTACTATCCATGGCATTTGTCAAACAGCACTCCCTGCTTCTTTCATATGTAGGTGCAGCGATGAACTCCAGAGCTCTCAGGACATCTGTTAATGATGTTGGCCCATGGCCTGGTCCTCAGTTCTACTTCTCTCTTTTGCCTCATCCTAAGGACTAAATCCGACTGCAAATGAGTAATTCTGAATTCTTTCCAGGAAGGGGAATTCTTAGCAGCTGCAAAGTGCCATAATCTGGCACAAAGCCTGAGCCCGTGTGTCCTTACCAGCATATGTCAGGGAACAGGCAACTCAGACCTCCATTTTAACCGCTGCCTCACTAGCAGCTAAGCATTGATCGTCCAAGCCAATGCCGAAGCAGCTGGACAAAGAGCAAACTAGCCTTCTCCCGTCGGAACATAGGTTAATCCTGTGTCAATGGTATTTGAGCTCAAGAGAAAATGCAGCCCTATACATTTTAGCTTGAGAGATACAGCTGAACAGTTCCTTCTCTACCTTCTCTCCACCGATGCCATCAGTGAAAACTTGTCACATACAGCTCCACATACCTGTTTTTAACGCCAAAAAAACCCACAAAAGAAATACCTCTGCCAAGTAACATATCTGTTGCTTATTTGTCAGCCAAGAATGGTATATAAATGACTCTGCATAAATAAGAACAAATAAATTCAGTAGTTTAAACAGATAGCTCGTGAAACTAGAATGTAATGTAAAATTCATCCTAATCCTCAATGAGTGGTGGCTAAGTCATTTCTATTTGTACGTAGAACTGCAAGTGTACAGAGTACTTCACAAAGGGGAGTAGGACATGAATCCCAATCAGCTGATGATGTGAAGGCCTGATCTGGCCAATATTTAGTTACTGGCATGCAAGTGAAAAACAAAAGTCCTAATGGCAGAGAGAGGTGTGATCAGTATGGAGAGCCTGAATGGTGTCTAGGACCAAGTCGTTGATGGTCTTTGTCACACCATGGCTAGAAATGGCTCTCTATCCAATTTAGATCTTGACCTGTGTTTCACACTGCTACCCTGACAGTCTTCACAATTCACCTTGGAGATCACCGGGTTATTGAGATCCTGGGTTTCAGGATCAGCATGGCAGTTCACAAAATGAAGCTGGCTAGTAATGCTGTGGCCAGAAAATTTAAGGATTGGGTCTTTGCAGTAACAGCAACTGTACTTCTTTCAGCATCCTTACTCCCATATATATTTTTACTGACTAACCAGAGATCCTTGGATTTTGGAGGCACCACATTTTGATTGTGCCCTTTTTCCTGATTTGCCACAGTCCCTGTTTGATAGTTTACAAGAAGTGGCTGCCTTTGAGATGGAGCTAGACACATTCCTCTCTCTTGATTATAGTGAAATTCAGAATTCAGTGCAGAACCATGATGAGACATGTAGCATGGCTTGTACCACCCAGGTGGGAATGCAAGTTACCAAGCAGCTGGAATCATAAAAAAGCAGCTGCCTGCAGGCCAGCCCTTAACAAGGAGATGGCATCTGGACAGGATGACCACTGAGTAAGAAGAGACAACCACTGCAGATAAGACAACTAAGCAATCGATGCAAAAGAATACCGGCAAAGTGGGAAGTCGTGATGAATATGCATAATCATTTCATCAGCAGATAAATACATCTCATATCTCAGGCAGCCCCCTTGCCAAGAGAGGAACTAAACAATTACAATGTCAGAAGATTCTAACAGAGGCAGCGAACAGACGCAGCAGTTTGCACAGCAGTTCGCGCAGAAGGGCGCAGGAAGGTACCTTCGTTTCTGTTCCCTGTGGCGTACGCTTCCTCAAGTATGGTTGTGACACGCCGCAGATCGCGTTCCCCAGTGGCTGTTGGAATTGCTGTGTCAGAGGCTGCGACCCAGACCGACCCTCTGACAGCAGATGCAGCTCTCCAGGTCTCAGGCTGCAGGGAGTGCTTGGGGCCTCTCCGGGAGGCCTGGGCTGGCAGCCAGCTCTCCTGCAGGAGTTGTGCTGCTGTTGGCGAGTTGTGTCGTCAGGTAAGGGAGTTACGGGAGGAGGTCAGTAGGCTGCGCAGCATCCGAGAAGCAGAGCAGGAGATAGACAGGGTATTCTCGGAGACTGTGCAGCTTCGGGAGTCCCAACCCCCTGCAGCAGTGGAGTTGCCAGAGGGCTCTGTGCCGTGTGAAACGGTACATCATAACATCGTAGAAGAAGGCTGGAAACTGGTCACTGCTCGTGGGAGGAGAAAGGCTCCTACTCCTCCTGAAGACTTGCAGCTGAAGAACAGGTTTAGTGCCCTCCAGGATGAGGAGGAGATGGGCATGGCTGCAAGGGAAGTACCTGGGACAACAGACCCTGTGCCCTGCCAGAACGCCCGGAAAAAGCGGCAGGTGATTGTTGTGGGGGACTCCCTGCTGCAGGGGATGGAGGCATCTATCTGCTGACCTGACCTCATGTCTAGAGAGGCTTGTGGCCTGCCAGGGGCTCGTGTGCGAGACGTCATGGAAAGACTGCCAAGGCTTGTCCACGCTTCGGACTATTACCCACTGCTGCTCTTCCATGTGGGTGCCAATGACACCAAGGGCAAACTGGAGACCATCAAACAGGATTTCAGAGCTCTGGAGATGGTGGTCAAGGGTCTGGGAGCCCAGGTCATCTTCTCCTCAATCCTGCCAGGGAGGGGGATGGATGAGAGGAGGAGGAGACGGACTTTCCAGGTTAACGACTGGCTGCGCCGCTGGTGTTGGCAACAGGGTTTTGGTTTCTACGACCATGGGACCCTGTTTGAAGATCGACAACTGATGGCAAGAGATGGGATCCACCTCACGAGGCGGGGCACGTGGGTCTTTGCCAACAGGTTGGCCAGCCTGGTAAGGAGGGCTTTAAACTAGGAAAGATGGGGGAAGGGGAGAGTTATAGTGACAGGATAGTTGGCAAAAGACAGCTCAAGTCGGGATGCCTCCAACAGGTGAATGCAGCCAGGGAAGTGCGCATGGGATGTGGCTATGGAGGACCCTCTTTTACCCCTCCTGGGAAACCTGCATGCTCGATCACCTCTCTGAAATGCCTGTACACCAATGCACGCAGCTTGGGGAACAAACAGGAAGAACTAGAGATCTGTGTGCGGTCGCAGGGCCATGATCTCATTGCCATTACAGAGACATGGTGGGATAGCTTGCATGACTGGAGTGCTGTCATGGATGGCTACGTGCTTTTTAGGAAAGACAGGCCAGGAAAGTGAGGTGGTGGAGTTGCTCTTTCTGTGAGAGAGCAACTGGAATGTATTGAGCTGTGCCTAGGGGTGGATGAAGAGCGAGTCGAGAGCTTATGGGTAAGGATCAAAGGGCAGGCTAACAGAGGTGACACTGTTGTGGGTGTTTACTACAGGCCACCTGATCAGGATGAGGAAGTCGATGAGGCCTTCTACAGACAGCTGGAAGTAGCCTCACGATCCCAGGCCCTGGTTCTCATGGGGGACTTCAACCACCCCGATATCTGCTGGAAAGACAACACAGCTAGGCACAAACAGTCCTAGAGGTTCCTGCAGAGCATTGGTGACAACTTCTTGACACAGGTGGTGGAGGAGCCAACAAGGAGAGGTGTGCTGCTGGACCTCGTACTAACAAACAAAGAAGGACTGGTGGAAGATGTGAAGGTCGGGGGCAGCCTTGGCTGCAGTGACCATGAGATGGTGGAGTTCAGGATCCTGCGAGGAGGCAGCAGGGCACCAAGTAGGATTGCAGCCCTGGACTTCACGAGAGCAAACTTTGGCCTCTTCAGGGACCTACTTGGAGGAATCCCATGGGTGAGGGCCCTAGAAGGAAGGGGTGTTCAAGAGAGCTGGTTAATATTCAAACATCACTTCCTCCAGGCTCAAGAGCGGTGCATCCTTATGAGTAGGAAGTCAAGCAAAGGAGGCAGGAGACCTGCATGGATGAGCAAGGAGCTCCTGGCAAAACTCAACCAGAAGAAGGAAGTCTACAGAAAGTGGAAAGGGGGACAGGCCACTTGGGAGGAATATAGGAACGTTGTCAGAGTATGCAGGGATGCGATGAGGAAGGCTAAGGCCCATTTGGAATTAAAACTGCCTAGAGATGTCAAGGACAGCAAGAAGAGCTTCTTCAAATACATCAGTAGCAAGAGGAAGACTAGGGAAAATGTGGGCCCTTTGCTGAATGGGGTGGGTGCCCTGGTGACAAAGGATGCAGAGAAGGCAGAGTTACTGAATGCCTTCTTTGCTTCAGTCTTTACTTCTGAGGCCAGCCCTCAGGAACCCCAGACCCTGGAGGCAAGAGAGAAAGTCTGGAGGAAGGAAGACTTTCCCTTGGTGGAGGAGGAGTGGGTTAGGGATCATTTAAGCAAACTTGACACCCACAAATCCATGGGCCCTGATGGGATGCACCCACGAGTGCTGAGGGAGCTGGCGGACATTATTGCTAAGCCACTCTCCATCATCTTTGAAAGGTCATGGAGGACAGGAGAGGTGCCTGAGGACTGGAAGAAAGCCAATGTCAGCCCAGTCTTCAAAAAGGGCAAGAAGGAGGACCCAGGGAACTACAGGCCAGTCAGCCTCACCTCCATCCCTGGAAAGGTGATGGAGCAGCTCATCCTGGAGGCCATCTCCAAGCATGTGGAGGACAAGAAGGTGATCAGGAGTAGTCAGCATGGCTTCACCAAGGGGAAATCATGCCTAACCAATCTGATAGCCTTCTAGGATGGAATGACTGGCTGGGTAGATGAGGCGAGAGCAGTGGATGTTGTCTACCTTGACTTCAGCAAGGCTTTCGACACTGTCTCCCATAACATCCTCATAGGGAAGCTCAGGAAGTGTGGGCTGGATGTGTGGACAGTGAGGTGGATTGAGAACTGGCTGAATGGCAGAGCTCAGAGAGTTGTGATCAGTGGCACAGAGTCTAGTTGGAGGCCTGCAGCTAGCGGTGTCCCCCAGGGGTCAGTACTGGGTCCAGTCTTGTTCAACTTCTTCATCAATGACCTGGATGAAGGGACAGAGTGCACCCTCAGCAAGTTTGCTGACGATACAAAACTGGGAGGAGTGGCTGATACGCCAGAGGGCTGTGCTGCCATTCAGAGAGACTTGGACAGGCTGGAGAGGTGGGCAGAGAGGAACCTCATGAAGTTCAACAAAGGCAAGTGCAGGGTCCTGCACCTGGGGAGGAATAACCCCATGCAGCAGTACAGGTTGGGGGTTGACCTGCTGGAAAGCAGCTCTGCGGAGAAGGACCTGGGAGTGCTGGTGGACACCAAGTTAAGCATGAGGCAGCAATGTGCCCTTGTGGCCAAGAAGGCCAATGGTATCCTGGGGTGCATCAGGAAGAGTGTTGCCAGCAGGTCGAGGGAGGTGATCCTCCCCCTCTACTCAGCCCTGGTGAGGCCACATCTGGAGTACTGTGTCCAGTTCTGGGCTCCCCAGTCCAAGAGGGATGTGGCACTACTGGAACAAGTCCAGTGAAGGGCTACAAAGATGATTAGGGGACTGGAGCATCTCTCTTATGAGGAAAGGCTGAGAGAGCTGGGCCTGTTTAGCCTGGAGAAGAAAAGGCTGAGAGGAGATCTTATCAACGTGTACAAGTATCTGAAGGGAGGGTGTCAAGAGGATGGGACCAGACTCTTTTCAGTGGTGCCCAGCGACAGGACGCGAGGCAATGGGCACAAACTGAAACACAGACAATTCCATCTGAACATGAGGAAATACTTTTTCACTGTGAGGGTGACAGCGCACTGGAACAGGTTGCCCAGAGAGGTTGTGGAGTCTCCTTCTCTGGAGATATTCAAAACGCGCCTGGATGCAATCCTGTGCAATGTGCTCTAGGTGACCCTGCTTGAGCAGGGGGGTTGGACTAGATGATCTCCAGAGGTCCCTTCCAACCTCAGCGATTCTGTGATTCTGTGATTCTGTGATTCACAGATGCAAAAAACTGCTTGTGAACAAAAGATTTTAATGTGAACCTAGCCACAACGTACACCTAGCGAACAAGCTTCAGCAGTCACATATCCTACTTGCCTTGCAAGGAGCGAAGGACGTAAGCCCAGGAGCCTTGATGTTCAGAGGGCAAAGCGGCTGCAGGGTAGAATACAAGCAGACTGGGAAGAAATATGCTGGTTTGTGGACAAAGAAGTGAGGCCAAGCAGGCAACAGAACAGAGCCAATTGGCCACTGAAGTTGAAGGGCTTGTGGGATGAGCAGTACGGGCAGAATAACAGATTTTTGGCAGTTGAGGAAGGAACACAAAACTGGTAGATGTGAATCACATCAGTAATTTCTTGGAACAATGGGTTGGGACTGAAAGAAATGTGTTTTGCTCAGCCCAAGACTCCTAATGCGGGTGTCTTCTGCCTTTTTAAGTCTGTAAAATAGGTTAGATAGTACTTCAATAGGCAGGGTTTGCCTTAGTAAATACAGACTTGCTCTTGAAGAAACTAGTGATCTTGTCTTGAGCATCAGAGATTTAGGGAGATTTTATGCTATGAACATGACCAAAGGAAAGTGTTTCACAGTTTTCTGAAGCAGAAGACACTTAGGAGTTTGATGCAGATGAGTACATAGCCTGTGTATCAACATACACATCCACTAAATTAACCTATTCTTTCCTAGCCTGAAGGGGAGGGCAAGGGAAATAACACATATTAGTAGATACAATCAGTGCTTGTTCAACAATAGCAGTAGGCAGAACTAGCAGGCTGCTACTAATGTGCATGAGTTTATCTAGATTTTGAACCAGACGGACATCTCCGTGATCTCACGCAGGCAATAATAGACTTTAAAAGTTTAAAATACATTTTAGTGTTGTCAGTTTTGTCTCATGGTCTGAGATTTTCTGGAGACAAGTATATTTTAATTTATAGTAAAACCAGAATAAAATTATACATACAAAGTCAGACACTGTAAAACTGATGGAACAAAAATGATTAAGCCTTAGAAAAGCCTCAAGGATTTCTGCATCAAAGAATAATGTTTTGGCAACATCACAGAAAAGAAAGCAAATAGTTAACTATGATGAGAATCATGGAGAAAGAAAAGGAAAGAAAATGGAAAGAACCCTGAGCTCTGAAAGAGAAGATAATTCTTAAATTGCCCTTTAGTGGAGGGTCCCTGTGGTAAGAGCCCAGACAGAATCTAATGACTCCAGCAACACATCAACACCGATCACATTTGCTGAGCGGACGTTACTAGACACTCTGTGTATCAGCCCTGCCAAGGTGACAGGATGCAGAGATGACCAGGACTGCAAGGGCAATGCACACAAGATCAAACAGCTCCTAGCAGCCGGCAGCTCCTAAAGCACTAGAGGCAAAGCCATAGGCCTTCCACGTATAACACGGCAACGCTGGTTGGTGTGGGATATTACACACAGGTACGGACTTTTCATTTTTTTTGTTTTCATTAATAAGTCAGACTTCATTCCTATTTCAAAGCTTTATTTCATTCTTGACACTGCAAGGAGCGCTCGCCCCAAATGGCCTGCAGTTTAACCCAAGAAATCTGCAGCCTTTTACACCTTTCCTGTGTGTGTTAGCAGTACAGTCACATCAGTAGGTAGTCCTGGCTCTGCTTGGTTTGTTCCCTAGGGGCAAGATTTTAGCTATAGATCTTAAAGTGAAAACAGTTTCCCCTGGAAGATAAAAGTATGAGTCAGAAAAAACAACCTATTCTCTAGTGAAACCAGGGTAAAGATTCTCACTGATTTAATGTTCTGGTGCCCAGCTGGAAAACAAACATGGAGCAACCTTAGAAGCAGCAGCAAAAGGTGAAGAACCATCCCCAGGCTTCAGGCATGGACCTTCTGGGCTCCCATAACAATATTTCACAGAGAAATAGAGGTTAAAAAATAAGTAGCTGAGGAACATGTGAACATAATACTTGTTTCTTTCTTCAAATCTTCCTGTAACTATAAACTAAACCAACTACAAGCTATGAACTATAAACCATATAAAACTAAAGCAATTAAAATCACAAATTTCTTACCAGCATGTAAAGAGTTTTCTCTACAGAGGCATGAAGCAAAAGTCTCACCGTGGATTCTCACTAGCCAGGGAGTACACGTTTTTCCCTTGTTAGGGAAGAAACACATAGATGCAAAGACAGGACACACTCTCTTCACTGGGTTTACTCACCTTTATGTTCTTGATTGGGAAGTTGATGGAGGAAACAGCAGGTTTTTAACCTGCAGGCTTCGCTTTGCTTTCAGAGGAACGGCAGAAGCTTGCCCGCAGCAGGTGGCTCGAGGTTTGCTTTCATGCTGGGCGCCAGCACCCGACGAGCCGTGCGGCTGCCGTCCTGCACCCGGCTGGCAGCGCCGCCGGACCGGGAGGTGCCGCCGCAGCTGCAGCGGCCGTGTGTTCGGCTGGACCAGTGCAGGTCCCCGTGTTACACGTGAAACAGAATTTCACAGATATCTCATCAGTGGCTACTGCAGACATTGAATGCTGCTAGCTCTCAGTTAATTTTCTCTAACTAAAATCTGATTATATTTCCTTATAACTTCAGCCATATCACTTGCATATGACTAAAATGTATTTTTAATTTTCCACCAGAATAAATCTAAATAAGTAATGTGACACACTGCTATTGCTTTCCATTTATGTTTCTTTTCTTTCTAGGACAGCACAGCATTAAAAGGTTCAATTAATGTGGGTCAGGCTTTGCAAAGTTTTGGACAAACAGAAGAACAGTGTGCTACCATGCAGCTGGTCATTCACATTTTATTATTGAGATAACTCATAAATTCTCCTTACAGCTCCCATTCCAGTGCTGTAACATAATTTCAGCTTTTCTCCCCAGGAGAGCGTGAGCCCCAGCAGCAAAGCAAACCACATCCCTCATGGGACGTTTGAACAGGCCAACTGTTCACAGGATTTCAGGGAAAACAGCCACACAGAGTGCTTTAGGCGGGAGGGAGAATCAAGTTTTCAACCTAGTTTCTCTGGCTCAGAGAGAAAACAAAAAAGCTTTTAGAAAAATGCCCAAACACAGTCTAAAAAATTTTGACATTCCCCTGTTGCTCTGGATAGATGTCCTGAGGAGAGAGCTCCAAACATCTCTGCTTAGCACTTACTTTTACACAGAGCTTCCACTGCATTTTTCTGATAAAAGAACTTTATTTCCTCCAAAGAAAAGAAACAGAAGAAAGGAAGGAATCTTGTACAAAAATGTTTCCCTCTTTTATGAAGGCAGAAAACATATATTCTGTATTTCATGGGTCTGAGTGACGGCTCTTAAGGAATCTTTGAATGACCCTGTTTCAGTAATTAATGTTGAGGAAGTATTAGAAAAAAGTGTTAATAAAATATTTTAGAGTCTGAGAAAAAGAACTGTAAACATCAGAAAATAGATGTTGCCTAACTATCTAAAGGGCAGCAGACATATATAAAAATAAACAAGTTCCCTTTAAACTTCTTTGTTTCTGACTCTTAGGAGAAGACAGACATCTTTTTTTGTAGAGTCCTTTTTAAGGGCTTATTCTGTGAATTTTTATACTGGATGCTGGCTTGATTTTTGTCTTTCAAATGTTTATTTATTGACTCAGCTAGTTTATGAAAGCACCAGCATATGAACATCTGAACCCCAGGAGGCTCATATATTTCAATACCTAGAGTTATTAATTTCCCTAAGCAATACAGCCATTTGTAACCACTGCCATATGGCGTGTTTTTCTTCTCCTCTTCTATGCACATTTTCATACACATACACATATGATAATTTATTTAAAATATACCCTCATTTTTTCTGTGATTTTTTTTGCTTTTCTTTGATGGGAGGCATTAGTATAACCTGTTTTCTCTCAAGTATTTCAATGGGAAAAATTCAAAACACCTTAAAAAAGAATGCACCTGCCCTTACCTAGCTTTTGAAGAGTTTCTCTGAATGTTGGGTCTGTCCTGTCATCACAGGAACTCTACCCATGCCACAGCAAAGGCACAAAAATTGCCTCCATGAAAACAGAAAACGGAAATGGATCTGGCCCAGAAAGGCCACAAAGATAACCCAGTTTAGTGAAGGATTATTCAGAGTGCAGGTACTACAGCCCCGGCAGCCCGCAGGACCAGGCGTGCTGATGACCCCCGCGCCAGCTGCACACCCTGCAGGTACTCGGGTGCTCGGTACCAGCCCGGACACAGTGTCACCTGTCCCCTTGTGCGCCTGGGAGCACGCTGAGGGCTCGTGGCGCAGGTGGTTGAGGAAATCCTCCCGTAGCAATCCTGCAAATCCCTCCGGGCTGCTTGAGCTGGGAGTGAGAGAAGAGCGGTCTGCAAACCACCTCCGAGCAGCCCAAGCACGCACATACCTTGTGTGTCGGAGAAAAGCCCCGAGCGTACCGGCACGGCTAGACATTGTTGGCAAGTGAAGCACAAAATATCTCATTTGTTTTTGCTTTCACGCGACTGAGGATCTTTGCAGCAGCTCTGAGACAGCGTGGGCTAGGTGTCGCAGACAGAGACTAAAACAACCAGATGGTTCCTTGCTCCAGCCGCCAGGAAGATCACAAATGTGGAGCATTACGTGAGATGAGATTGGCTTTAATTGCAAAAGAGGCCTGGATTCACACGAAAACTGTACAAGCTGCTTCCTCCTGGGCTATGATCTTGCTTAGGAATAAATGGGGGCTATTAAGCTCAGGAAACATTCAGAGGGGGTAGGATGTAGGCAGGTGTACTCCCTTTGCATTGACAGGTTGCTTTTAACAGAGGTATTAAGGCATCGTAAAGCAGTTACTAGTCCTCTCTGGCCTCATTAACTTTGACCAGGTCCAAGGCTTTAGGATGCAAAGCTCTACTTTTTCAGTCAGTAGCACCGAAAACTTGCAAAGTGAACTAGTTCTTATGGGTTTCGAGAAATTTAGTTAACGTAGCAAAGATTAGTATTTCATTTTTAGTCAGTTACTCAATGAGAAGTGCTAATTATCTCCAGTTCTGGATTAATATTTTCATATATTTACCTGTAGGTCTGTGAATAACTCCACTAGAATACCTCAGTTGTGGGAGTTTGTTAATTGTAAACATGAACCAACTCAAAGTTGAGAACTTAAACAATATGTAATGATATAAATCACATTTGATACAACAATAAATCTCAGAGAATCTACTCACATTTGTGTTTGTGGTTTTTCCTTCCAAAACAGATACTGCAGTCTTGCTATTACAAAAAATGGAGATTTATAAAGTTAGATAACTGTTAACACTCAAGTCTGCATAGACACCTGTGAGGTGTGCTCACATAGTGAAACGTGGTGCAAACTGGCCCATAGCTTGCCTTGTTTGGGCAGCTGAGCCCTTCCAGTATGTTTGAATTAGTTTACTGAGATGGTGCTCAGAGGCTGCAACCATGTAAACAGACACAGTGAACCTATTAGAAACATGCCGAATTCACTTTTTTCCCCTTCCTGATGGAACAGCTAGCAATTCAACCTAATCTATTGCAGCTTGCAAGCTAATGCATTTCTCTGAAACTGACCGAGTCAGGCAGATGCATTGATGTTCCCACAGCATTAAGACACACCTGTTTCAAACATATGCAGATATTTCATTTATTTTTAATGCACAAAACTAAGATACCTGAAAACAGAGAAGAAAGGTGTTGATGTACTCCCCGGAAAAAAAAAGTGAAACAACAATTAAACAGCTTTTGAGTTTTTAGGGATTTTTGGCTTAATGTGAAAAGGCAGAAGACTTTTTTTTTCTTTTTTTTTTTAATCATGGCTGTCATGTTGGACCCAGAGAGTCTTGGAACTGCACTGCTAAGAACAGCTGATATTTTTTTAAGTAGCTTCTTAGCTATTATACTTGTGACTTTTTTAGACAGCAGGGAGACTCTGGAGCTATGTCAGGGAAGAAACAGCATAAAAGGAATAACACTGATCACACCAGCATCCAGGCAGTTTTACTGATAACTTACCTTTCGCTTGCCAGATGTGCACTTTAATGTCATTTTGCTTTTGCTGTGAAATGAAACTTTCTGCTGCCAGGTGCTCTGTTATCAAGCAATAGTTTTGTAAGTAGCAGCAGCTACTAGTCCTAGACAAATGGACATTGACACAATGCTAATAATTTTATTTTTAGAGGAAATATAATCCCTGCTTGCCCACCCAGTGTGGATTGGTGTACCTGTGTGTCTACATTGTCTCTGCATCCTGCTGCAAATTGCAGTCACATGCATTAAAAGCCCACCTGATGGAGTTGTATCCAAAGCTTAGTATCACCCAAAATGAGTAAAATCAAGGAGTAGAAAAGGTATGAAGTGCTTCATTAAATGTGTTTGCAGTGAAGAACATCTCTTAATGAGGACTGTAACCATTTTAGCCTTTAATACAGTATTGCCATTGCTGGTAACAGGCCATTGCACTGATTTTGCAAGGCCTCAGGACTGAGGTTTGTGCAGCTTCCTCTGTCTGAACTTCTCTTGACCTGCCTGCAGCTTTGTTCTACTTGGTTTAGCTGTGATAGCAGTTTCTCTAATTGACCAGTTGTCTATGGCTAATTTGTTTGACTTTTGTTTATTGTGTAGCACAACCATAGTTATACAGACTGCAGTAACAGGCAGTTATTCTGTGTAGAATGAGACGTTTACGACTAACATCACGATGAGGCATAGAGACATCAAGGCCTGGTGTGACAGCAGAGGCCTTGAGAAGCAGAGACACAGGGTGCGGTGTAGAGGAGTGCAGGTCTGGGATAGTAAGAGATGGGGCACAGGCTTTGGCCCTGGAGACCCCACAACTATAAACAACTCATGTATGGTCAGCTAAAGAAATGTAGACCTGGAGCTGGACAAAAAGAGTTTTAGGGGTAACAAAGAGAACAGAGAAATAGTACCTAACATATATAAAAGGCACATGTATAGTAAACTTGGATGTAATGTGGAGTTGTGGACCAGTGAAGAAAGGTGTAAAAGTATGTTAACAAAAATATAAAAATGACCCCAAGTGGATCCTAAGGGAGGAAGAAGAAATCATCAACATGACCATCATATTCCTCCCAGCGAAGGAGTTGGATGCTGACAACTTGCTGTAACACACCTGCCACCAACATCAAAATGAAACCACCAACCTTAAGACCCAGGTGAGCAAAACACCAGGAAAAGGGGTAGAAACTAAGTGTGTGTATAACAGTTTTAGCTGCATTATTATTCTTTCTTTTTCAATAACAGTTAGATCTAAACTAATAAAGAAATCTTGACAGTCTAATTCAATAATCAATTATACTAACAGTAAATTCTTGGCTTTATATATAAGATGTGCTTCCTCTTTGCCCATAAATAAGATTTTGAGCGTAACATGAGCTCAAATAGGACATTGATGTTTCTACAATGTTGTGAATTATTTCCAGGAAGCGGTCTGGTGAGTGCGGCAGCAGAAATCCTAGGGCATCTCCCTCAGCCACAAGAACCCCAAACCATGGAAATGCCGGGCCAGCAATGACACCATTTGCACTGGTGTCTTCATGCTTTCAGCCAGGCTTGCAATCATCAGTACACAAGCCTGAAGGTAGGTCTGCTCTGCAATTTAAACACATCCCACACCTACAGCACTTTAACTCTGGAAATAGTACTACTAAAATCAACATGTCTGTTCCCTAAACAGCAGTAAGAATTGGTCTCAAATTCATATTTCATTCTACTTTTCTATTCCAAATCAAATAAACCTTATTTCTTTTTACTTCTGTAGGAAAACTAGGAATGTGTAGAAAATGGGAACAGAGGAAGTCTTAATCATACATAGGCACATCCTTCTCCTAATCTTTCCAAGTACTCATCCTTCCCTCTTTGGTTGTTTATGTGGAATTTCATAAGTTTTGCTCACTTCTCCAGAACCTAAATACAACACCACTTATGTGTTAGCTGCTAACTCTTGTGCAGACCCCACAGGGTTCAGCCACCTTTCACACTTCTCTCATTGGGAGTCCATAGCCAATGATAGCTTTTACGGGTAAATGGATTTTGCTTTATTTTTATATCCTTCTAAGGGATTTTAAAAGGAAGCCTATGTATACTTTATCTCATCTAAGCAAGCTTAATCTCCTGCACAGGTTCCCATGTTTTTACTCTTGTTAGAATCAGACATTGCAAGAGAATGCCTTCATATCATCAGTTTTTATTTCTGTTTAGATAGTCATCAACTCTTGATCAAATCAGGAGCCAGTGTTCCTGGTCTCTTTATGACTAGATGTATCCATCTTGTACCTCATGCCCATATTATAGATAGACCATGTGCAAGTTTAATTCAGTTATGCAGAAAATTCCAATAAACAGTTCAACCTCAAATTACCATAAGGTACTCTATATTTATTAGAGAGGACACAGAGAACAGAGGAAGAGAAAATGAGCAGCTTCAAACAGAAAAATCATTAAAGGCTAATCAGCAGCTATAGTGATAAAGTGACTGTATTTGTAATTCAATGGTTCTTTTGCTTTTCCCACTCAAAACCATTTGTTTTGATAAAAATAAATGCTTATTACTCTTGCATCATCTCTTTCAACTGAAGGCATCTGTGCAATACTTGGCCTCTGAGCTGTTTAAGTTTTTGGTGAAATACAATAATAAGATACCATACAATTCATCCTCAGCAGAAGAAAAACTCCCTAGGCTTCACAACTGATGTTTTCAGATATGGCAATTTCTATGATTGACATTGCAATGCATTTATGTCAGACTTGCACATGTTTACATTTCGACAATAATGAAAACATAATGAAAACAAGAGAAAAACAACTGACAACAGGAAAACTTGATAGAAAATCAGGAAAAAAGATAAACCAAAGCAACTAACACACATTCCAAGGGGCCTTCGAACTAATAATCAGGATCTCTTCACATTAAATAACTTATTTCCAAGTCCAACTCCATATTTTAGCATACAGCAAAGTATTTCTACTTTAGGTCAGATTGCTGGCTCCACAACAAATATATAGATTCATAAACAGCCCACGCATTTTTGGAAAAACTTCCAGTTAATGAAGACTCTTTGCTTTGCTATCAGTAATATTAAAAGAAGATTCTTTCTGGAATCCACTGCATCTTCCACAGTACATTAAAGAGCATGAATATATGTGTGCACGTATATAGATAAAAATATAAACATACACACACACACAAATCTCACCTATCCAGAGTGCAAGCAGGGCACTAAGAAAGGCTAGCAGATACTTGTATATTCATCATAGCATACACTAACAAAAGTGACACTAAAATGATTTTTTTTTTTTTTTTTGAGCATCTTGCACTGTTCTTGACAATTTCTTGCAAGTGCCAGTTTAACTAGATTGCAAAAGAACACTGAAATGGATTATATAGAATATTTTGCTGAGAACGTCAGATTAGTAAAGATTATGGTAAGTATTTCCAGGTCTAAATCTGAACCTGTTAATTTTATCTATCATCATATTATGAATGGTACCCAGCCATTGCAACATGGTAAAAGTCTTTGTTAAAAGAAACTAAGATTTCAGGAGCAGTTTAAATCTTTTTTTTTTTTTTTTTTTTTTAAAGGAAAAAGACTTCAGCAGATACTTCTCAAAGCGAAATAGCACTAAAGTTTGCATATGAAATTACTGCAATAGCCTTGACAAAGACTTGGTTAATATTTGGTTCTTTTACCTCAAAGACTACAGCTATATAAACTATGTCTTGACCTTGCTGTTCTTTATCCATAGCATATCTGCAGATACATTACATGGAGGGGAAACAAAACCCCCAAATCTCACCAGATTTCCAGAAAGCTGCTACAAATGGCATATATAACTCATACTTTTAAACCAAACTACAGAAGCAGTTTGTAAAACCAATCCTACTAGTCAAAGTGCAGTTATTTGAAGAAGCTCATAGTTTGGTACTATTATCTATTATTTCATGGACTCCCAGTGTAAGACCACACTCCTTTCAGTAGGAGGGGAACCAAGTTATAAATCACTCTTATTTCAATTTAGTGACGTTTATCTGCCCTGCCTAGCAAGACCAGTACCACTACCACAACAAAAATGGGGACAAGGGGAAGGGTGTGGACAGAAAAGCACATGAAAATCTAGGACCACTGATTCAGTTATCAGAGAATGCACATTTTATTCTCCCATAGAATGAGTAGAATCTTAAATTAAGAATCAGAATTGAAGACTATTGCCACTGTGATTATAATAATTTGATTCATAAGCAAGTCATGATATGTAAGTTTGGGATAGTAATCTGCAATAATTCAAGTAAAAGATTGTTATTACATACTAATGCATGACTGACTGTAGACTTCAAGTCTATCTAATACTGTATTTGCATAATTAGAATGTAAAATATAAATTGACAGAAGGCAAGGAAATTCTAAAGTTAGAGCAGCAACAATGTCCATTATTAAAACAAAGCACAGCAAATTGAAATAAAATAAGCTTCAGCCTTAACTAGCACTTTCACAGTGTCTGCTGTTTCATTAATAAAGATCACTTTCTGACACAGGACATAATGCAGACCAACCCCTTCCCTTTCTCCTTCACCCTCCCCCACAAAAAATACCTTTAGAGGTTGATGGAGGGGGAGCAGAAGGAAGCATTGATCTCTGCTTCTTCCATTGAAAAGTGTCTGTAAAGATCATTTGGGCGTTGCATTCAACACAGACAGGATTAAAGGTTGCAATGGGCACATTAACACAAGAATACACCTGAATACATATCAACCTCCTCCAGTAATTACATTTTAAATTCGTATGTTGGCAGATATGCGACATGAGAGAAAAAAATGACTGTACAAGGGTTTTGAGAGCAATGAACAAGGAGTGCAATAGTGCAAGTCTTGGTAACAGACATTACATTGCAGTGCAGGCACCCATCAGAACTTGGTCCTAATGCAAAATACTCCTTAACATATCAAGTCTTATTTTCAGGAGTTTCTTGTTTCTAATTTTCTGTTTTGTTTCAGTAGTATGTGAAAGATGCATGTTTGAAATGAACAAAAATCCTTTTAAGTAATTACAAAAATCTTTATTAATAAAATTTAACATTTTTTCCATTGTTTTTGAGCTTGTAGAAGAATACATGATACATTCCAAATAGGCAGTCAGCCAGGAAAAACACTGAAAAAGAATGTTTGAAATAAATAATGTAAATGTGTAATAGTCAAATAGTTTCTTAGAAATTCTGTAAATGGATCTCAGTTGATTGGCACCTCTCAGGAAGTAGTGTCTTAAAATGTAAGATTTCAAGAGGTAGAATCCTAGAAAAATCAGGCTATGGTTTTCAGAAAACCACCCCTTTTAAATATCCACTTAATATTCCATATTCTTTGTATGAGCCTGCATTAAAATGCTAATGATAGTAAATGTCTCCTGGTGGCCTGCAGCCATTTAATTATAGTAGCTTGCTGCACAACGGCATGCATGGTTCCTCAAGGCAACAAGTCTTTTAAATACAGTGTTCTTAACTCATACAGAAAGGAAGAATAAAGCAGATTATCTGCCATATCCTTTATGGATACAGCACCATTGCCAATAGATGAGCAACACAGAACAAGGGATGAACCTTTTCCCAATGTTCAGTTGTACCTGTGAGCAAACATGGACTCCTTTGAATCAGACACATATTTGGGCAGAATCTTTTTCCTCACTGTGTATTATAACACAGCCTCTGAAGAGCTGACCATTTTATTTGACTTTATTTGATCCGTTCCAGAAGAGTACAGAAGTCTGTTTCTAGATATCTATTCCACAGCAAGCAAGATTTGACAAACAACAGCTGAAATTTTCATCCATCCTGAAGCTTCCTGTGACAGATATAAGGTGACAAAAGCATGTTGCCTATGAATCTCTCATTCCCTCTTCCATCCTCCATTCCCCAAAACCCATTACTTGTTCTTCACTCTGTGTTCCCAATGGATGAATTTCAGGTAACTAAGTAATATTCATATAAAACTCAATGCACTTTATGCTGCAAAGTAATTAACTGCATAAAATCTTTTCTAAAGGACTGCTGCACGAATTCTACCATCTTGTTTGACATTATTTTTTTCAACAATGAAAATTTAGAAGCAAAATACTCATGAAACAGTAACACTTTCATTGAGTCTTTTTTAAAAAGCATCTTCAAGACAGTTTTTAAAAAAATAGAATAAGGATGAAGGTTTAGGGCTCAAGTCTGTTTTAATTTATGTAGGTAAGAATAAGGAAATCTTATAATGGATATACAATATAATACTGGTGTCAGGAAGAGGAAAATCAGGCTCCTTGAAGTGCTTTTTTTTGTTGCTGTTGTTGCTGGCAAGCTGTCTCCCTCTTAAATTCTCAGTATCCTGTTCAGTCATTGCACTGATATAGGTTTGGAGAACTTACAGGAAAGCCAAAG
The DNA here is from genome assembly GCF_036417845.1 of Apteryx mantelli. Lineage (NCBI taxonomy): Eukaryota > Metazoa > Chordata > Aves > Apterygiformes > Apterygidae > Apteryx > Apteryx mantelli. Next base: position 19,427,995 of record NC_089979.1, on the reverse strand, counting down.
CAGTCACATGTAAAAACCTCATAGTCCACAAAAAGGAACATATCTTTTCCTCTCCATAGATTTTCACTGAGGTCTGAAATATTGAAAAAAGAGGCAAACTACTAAGCCACTCATTGTATGTGTCTGTTTCAGTACTCTGGTACCACAGATCATAGCAGCTTTCCAGTAGCATGCAATATATTGGTTAGAGATTCTTTGCTGTGGAGTTGTAAACAAAAATTAAAAAAACAGTGCAACTGTCACAACTGACCCTTTTTTGGTTTAACTGTATTAACATTGTCACTTTAAAGTAGGAAACAATCTCCAGATACAATTTTTCAACAAATTAACCTTGCCTGTTTGTTAAACAGAAGCTTTAGAGCATCCTCGTGGTCAGTGCACTCTTACTTTGCAAACATACCACGTTTGGTTTGTGCATCAGGGACAGAATAGCTAAGTAGTAATGCATTTATGGTGGTATCTAAGGCAGAAGCAGCACTTGATAAGTTGCACATCTCAGGTTAAGATACAGGTGCATTTTCCATTAGTCATTTTCTAGCTGTAAATTAGTCACTTAAGATTAAGTACAACCTGAGATGAAAATGACAACTGAGATTATAACTAGACCTTGACCTGTACTGCTCAATATATAATCACTAGATATACATTCACTCTTACTTTTGCTTTAAGGAAGAGTTATGAAAAGCTATTACAGTGTTTCTTAAAATACAAACAGATTTCACTGCAAGCATGAGTAAGTCACAGATCAATAATCAAAAATGTGCATATACAACGTAATTATTCCACTTGAATCCAACACCTGCATAAGAAATGTAATATTCCATTCATATTCCATTCAATATCCTTGAATATTGAAATATTCAATCATTTTTGACCAACTGCATTTGAATTTGGAAGTTTTTCTTTATGATATACTGTCTTTACTTTGCACATTACATGCTTGTAATTCAAGGCTTTATTTCCTTATCTGACTACTTCCTTCAGAGGTAAACAGTGGCAATTAGAAACAGAAATCATTTCTCAAAATTCAGAAGTGTGGCAAATACAATTATTTGGAAAAGAGCAATGCATAAATCTATTCACCTATGCAGTATCAGCCTCTGACAATAGCTTTAAGAAAGCTGATAGCATGGAGACTTTTTTTGTCTCTGAAAAACTCTAAAAGCTTAGTTCAGTGATAGCAAAGTTGAAAAGCTTTCTAATGAAAAATTTTGATTCCCCTGTAAAATGTTACGTTTCCTTTTATACTTCAGCATGAACTTCTCAGATAATTTACCTAGTTACCTCTTCTACCAACTGTGAACACAAACTACAACAGCATATACCAAATAATTAATTTCCAGTGTTTACTTTTATTAAAAACAAGGTTTTTGTTGTGAGAACAAATAATCTCTCATTTGTAGCCTGAAAGCCTAAGATAGGATCATTGGCTTCCAGGGTCGCTACTAGCTGCTTAGCAACCTGCCCCACTTGTCTTCCCTCCTTCCTGTTGTAGAGAACCGTGGACAGAGGAGTCGGCTGGCGATAGATGAAAACTCGCCGCAAGCACTCGCAAAGAGCAGCATAGGAATAATTTGGGGCACAAGCCATGAACTTCTTGTCTTGCTTTGATGCTTGGACATAACCTGCATAGCCCCAAAAGACACACAGAAACAGAGAGAAGCAATATAATGGTTTCAATAGCACTTCTAACCACTATGTCAAAATCAAGCTTAGCTTCAAAAATAATAAACAATTAGTTAAAAAAAGAAAGAAATATATGTTAAAGAAATATATGCTGGCATTCAAATAAGCCAGTAGTTTTGGGGGTTATGCTTTAACCAACAGAATACCAATATACAAACTCATCTGTATACCTTCCTAACTGGTGTTTTTAATGCATATGTATGTATAGCTAGGTACAGGATCTCTACCTAGGACGTGTCCTCCTTACAAGGTCTTCTGTTTTCTCAGTGGGGATCATTAGGCATGGAGATGCATCCTGGCCCAGTATTAGTAGATTAAGCAGAATAACTCTCTTCTTCCCCTGTCAGACCCCAGTTTGTAATTACATTAACACTTTCAGATTTCTGGGTCTATCTAATTTTGAACACAGACACTATAAACTTGTCTTCTGTTTAGAACTGACTGAAACAAATATGAGCTACTCTTCAACTCACTGTAATTTTTGGTAATATTCACTGAGAAGGAAGGTTTTTTTTTTTCCTTTATAGAACTCAGTTAAGAAACAGACTTCTTTCAAACTGATATCCTCTCACACTTCTGTGAACAGACTTGAGACACAATCTTCACAAAGTGATCTACCACCTTTCCAAAAGGAGTTTAGCTTCACTTCCATTGAACAATGCATGACAATAGCTATCATTGAAAGATAGCATCTCTAATAATAGCAGGTATGCTGGAGTTCACCTTTTTCAGCCATCCTTCTTTGCCAGTATCACTATAGGGTAGAGGTCAAAATACCTTGATACCTCAGCTGTGAATTTTCATGCCTTAAGATGAGTTTGTTTTAACAATAATCCTAAACTTCCTAAATTTGCAAATGTATGTTACTGTCCTCAACATAGGATTTGTATACAAATCTCTAACACCACTTGACAGTTTTCATTGGTAAACAATTAGTAAATATATAGCTGGATAATCAATTGACAGAATTGCTCTACTGGGAAACATCAGACCAGCCAGGAAAATTTTTGAAGTTCAAGTTCATTAATTTAATTCTTATATCTAAACACTAGCACAGACAAGAAAAGCTGGATTTAAATACAGTCTTCCCAGTGAAGACGCTTTTGAACCAGGGGACTTGTATTTAAGTAGGATTTCCCACACAGAAAATCATGGGTTATTTATTTTTTAAAAACAAATCTAAAAACCACCACTGTCCCTCTATTTTTCCGGTCTATAGACCACAATTTTTGGGTCCATGTTAGCAGCAGGGAACTTATAGCAGAACATACCCAGACTGATAAGTACTCAGTGAAAGATGTTCCTTCGATAAGCCGTGGTAAGAAGGGACAAGATCAAGTATTGCTCCTTCAATCAGCAGCAAATCATTAGAAGCTACCTGTAAGCAGCCAAAGGTCCATCCAAAACCAATCACTTTTTTCAAGAGAAAGTTGTCAGGACAGATATATGGAACAAAAAACTTGGTCCCAAATAATAACTTTTCAGTCATCTTTGTACTGCTTGTCAAAAACTAATCCCAAAAGTACAGAGAGACAGGGAAACAGGGCTAACTAGTATTGTTTTGATCAATATAATGAACATTGTAAGCTTTGAAAAATTAGCTTTTTAATCTAGAAAATATGTTTATTACTCATTTTCATTACTCATTTTTATTACTAGCTCTAGCAAAGTTTTTCTAAATTCTGTTGTAGATAAACGAGCTAATGACGTGCATCACCTCTGGCAAATAAAAGGTGAACTAGATTAGTACAGAAGTGTAAACTTCACTATAATACTGTAAAATGATAATACAGTTAGGAGAAAGAAGTGGAAGAATAACGCTTGTTTTATCACCATAGGTAAAAAAAAGCTCAAAGATATCAATTTCCTTCCTGTTATTTTCAAAATAACAGAAATACATTCTTAAAACAGTACTACAAAGTCAGCAAAGAAACTTGAAACTAATAAATTGAAAAAGACATCTTAGTCCTTGTCCTCCATTTCTTCCACAGAATTATGAAATTTGAAATAGGTAAACAAAGAGCAAATTAAAAAATTCATCTTTCTTTATTAGAGAACCTTGTCAAGATACTTCCAGCTTAATTTGACCTTAAATTAAAATAACAGGCTGTAAAAAAATAACTCATATACAAAACAGAACAGATAGCAAAAACAAGAATAGAACAAAACCAATTATGTGTTATGGCAACCTATGCAAGCTCTATAAAACAGCTAATAATTTCCTTTTTATTTTGGATGCAGGTTAACTGCTGTTGGTGCAGTCAAACAATTTTATTTGGAGGAGGGAGGCAATAAATTGTCACTCTCATGGTATTATTAAAGATAGGTCCAAAGAGCACCTTAAGAACAGGAAGACTATAGTTGTTACAGTAGAAGTATATTCTGCACTTGATTAATTTCAGGAAAACTTATTTATCTGTCTCTTAGTTAATTGATACAACACTGGGCTATGTGGACCATTCTGCTTGAACTGATATGGCCATTCATTCCTTGAATCTGTATTTTTCAAAGAAAAAGGTCAAAAAGCTCAAAAAGGTCAAAAAGGTTTTTCCAAATTTTTCTGCTTCTGAGCCTCAGGATTCTGCTACCAACAGTGGCTAAAAACAAAGTCCCAGACCTAAGTGCAAGAACAGACCAATAACTGTAAGAGCACCTGCTCTTCACAATCATATTTTCTACATTTCTGCCAGACTAACTTCAGAACAGGGACTTCTTGAGGCAGAGGTGGGATCATTATGCTCTTAAACAATTTTTCCTTTTTTTACTTTTTTAATCCACTTTTCCCGTCCACAAAGTTTTGTGGCAGAGGGTTCCACAGCTTAACTACACATATATGAAGCATTTCTTTTAGTTTCTCTTCAACCTATTATGTACTAGCATCATTTCATACCCCTAGCTCTTATAACATAAGAGACAATAAACAAACATTTCCAAACCTTCAGGCTTGCCACGTGGGTAAATGAGGTAGGAAATTTCCAGAAGTCACTTATTAAAATATCATAAGCCTTTAAACACCTAGACCTGTCATCAGTGAACTGTAACTGTTTTCCTGATGATTTCTGTGCAAGTGTTTAGGTGTTGACTGTGCTCTTAAGAATCTTCAGATAGCTTACTTATCTAAGGAACTCTCCCTTTTTACTGTGCAGGACTGTGCTTGCATCCTGTATGTAGTCTGAAAAGGCTTATTTTGCTCTCCAGGCATAAACATCCATTATCTTTCATGTTCTAATATTTCTAAAAATTAAGCTAGCATTCTGTTATCAACAAAAGTATAGTACCTTTCAATTCAAATTTAATTAAATGGAGTATCAACAGAAGCCAAACTAAGAGTAACCAAGCAGAAAAGCCTCAGACAGAGAAGTGTGACACAGAAGTTAATTTCATACCTAAAGCATTAAAAGTTGCAATGTGTTCCCACATGTTCTGTGGTTGGTCAGAGTGGGGCTGCCAGAGGAGAGCGTCAACATCATGCCTCAGACAGAAGCAAGGCATTTCTTTAGGATCCACAACAACTGAGAAAAGATACTGGTTGCTTCCAAGATTAATCTAAAAATAAAACAAAAAAATAGAAAATACTGATTCAAAGCATACATAGCAGATTCTGTCACATGCTGTCCAAATTGCATCTTCTTTTTCAACTGCTTAATGCTTGTTAGTTGATAAAATATTAGAAGGCATTATGCTATATCAGATTGATCAACAGCTCAATAGGTAGCTAATGCAGCCCAAACATGCAATTTAGTTTCTTGGCATAATATTTAGGGAAATGTTATGTCCATTACACAAACAAATGGGGATATGGGGTTTGCATACAAATGGTTGTCTAGGATAGAGGATCCTAACCTACACGTTACAATGTTAGGAAAAGATTCTCTCAGTTTAACTAATCATGAGTGTTGTTCTTCTCCTGCAGTGCTAACAGGGAAGGAAATACTGTTCCTGTACAGAAAAAGTTGGGAAGCATGGGGATATGGTTTAGTCAGAATACTTAAATTTTGAAATTTCAATAATTTTTATTTACTCACAATCTAATAATTACACTGAATTTCAGATCAGCACTCTATTCATTGGACACATCTAGATGACCAAAACCATTCAATAACCACCTGTATTCAACAGAATAATTTACCACATGAGTATGGCAAGACAGACTTATCCTGCTATCCTGCAGTGAAAGGATAAACAATAAAACAGCATATCTTTTGAGTTTGTTATTGAAGTTCTTCTAAAGGAAGTTAATACCAGTGCTCTTATGTAGTAGTATGACCAGTAAATGCTCAAAGAGGAAACAGCAACCTGTTCCCTCAAGGTCTCTCAAGGAGGAGTGCTCAGGAATTGCGTTTGCACGCAGATCAGATCTAAATTTACCAGATGAACAACTACATTTGCACTATTTTTTAAAGCCAGAAACTATATCTACAATAGCAACTTCTGGTATTATGCCCCAATATACACAGTACAATGTGTTACTTCTTTATGTGGGTTTCAGATATTGACATTTATAGACTAATAAGTCTCTAACAATTGTCACAGCACTCTTTTTATATGCTGTCATTGTGCAAATGTAAAAGGATGGGGTCTGTCTTGAAGACCTTAATTTAATCTCAACATAAGGTCCAGTGGACAGAAACAACAGTTATTGAGACCCAGAGATTTATTTACTGAAGATTACAGAGTCTGTGGCAGAACTAAGAAAATTATTTCAGATGATTAAGTCCAATGCCTCAACTCCAAAACAGCCTTATTACTAGTATTTCCTCTGCTACTGCTCAAGAGGCAGACAAACTTCACTTGCTGTAATGGCTATGAAAGTAGTGACGTAATCCTCCCATTAGGGCCAGCTGCAATCAAGAAATGAGCATTACTAATTTTCAAGCAAATAAGAGGCAAAGAAACTCTAGCAAAGATGATGCCAAGAGCTCCATGAATAAGGTGCCTTATGGAAACTAAGTCAGGAAGCAGGAGGAAGCTACTGTATTGTTACAGTGTTCTGAGCAAAATGCAGAGTACAAATGCAAAATCCTAGTCCCTTAAACTCTGCAACATTTGCCAAAGGCAGAAAATCAGCAGGAGAGACGGCATTGATAGAGGTAAGTGGAATGGACATCTCTGAGGAGCAAATAAATAGGCTGAATAAGGGGGAAACAACCTGAGAAAGGGAATGAGTTTGTACTTCTCACACATTACATCTTCCTTATTGTGATTTTTACAATACAGGACTAGATGAGAGAAATGAGTCCTAAGAAAAGAATCAAAGAAGTCAGAGTGGCCTTCCGAGTCCAGAGGCAGCAAGAAAGAAAATGTGAAAGTCCTCACACGAAAACCTTTATTGATTAGCACTAAAGAAAGTGTTAAAAAAATTAATGCATTTTTTCAATATATTTACAAATAATTTGTTCTAGCTGCTGTTCATGTACAAATATTCAGAAGAGAAATGTATGGAAGAGCATCATTCTGTAATTAGATTAAGCATTTACAGTGAGTCTTCATGTGCTTCTACTTTGTAGGGATCTATTACATGTTTTAGGACAAGCTATTCACTTCAGTTTGTCACTCATTCTCTCAACTCCTAGGTAACAAAAGCAAGTTGTTCCTGGAGCATCCATGTTAATGAAGCTTGGTTTCCTACAGACTGGAGTTATATTTCCCCAAGTTCCTCTTCCCCAAAACTCCTTTCAGACTTCAGCTCTTCCCCTTTCATTTTTGAGCTCTCTCCTATAATCCCTAACTGCTTTGCTGAGTATATGGTAGTACAGTCTATGACTAGTCCTGAGCTTTGGCTGTGCTTACAGGCCAAACAGCAGCTACCTTTTAGACTAGATGCAGAGTTACAAACAGAGGCACTAGTACAGGTCTCCCCTCTTTCTTATTGCTGTGTTTCAAATGACTGACAGAAATTAAGTATCTTTGAGACCAATAATATACAGAACTCTTCTTATCCACATCTCACTTTATTAGGCATCAGCCTTTAAGAGGGTTGGACTCTGAGGAATCGACTCTTATGAATCTTCTTTTAACTGGGGAAGTAGTTTCAGAGTTGGAGAATGAAAAAACTGCACAAGTATTTATGATATCTCAATAAAATCCCAACAAAATCCTACCAGCAATCATCATTTTCAGCCAGAGGCACAGTATTACATTAATTTACATATAATAAGTAGTAAGTCTTATAGCACAGAGCATTGAGTCATTTGTAGGTGTTTCAACAGCAGCTAAATAGCATTTAGGAGTCAAGCACCTAGTTAGTATTTTTTAAAATCTGTATCTAGTAAAGCATACATCAAAATTCAAAATAATTTATTTTCTTTGAGAGATACCATGTCAGAAAAGCAATACTTTTTTAAACTTCAAGGTTTTGGTTTTATTGAAAATAAACATGTAATTAAGTAAAAATAATATATTCAATTTAAATCTACATTTGTTCTAAACAGTGACATGCTATTATACATAGGATAATTATAATGTCATTTTACTCAGCTGCTGTTAATCTCTATATCTGAAAGTTTTAAACATAGACTAAAGGAATTAAGTTTTTTTCCTAGGTTTCAATAAGCTTGTGGAATATACAGAGAAATATTTTAAGTGTACAACATTCCAGCAAAGTATTTCAGAACTTTGATTACTTTTTTCTGCCAGGTGTAATTGGCACTGTTTTGAAAATCCAATAAGTGACATTTAAATTGGGTTAGATATCTCATATTTTAGCTTTGAAAATGACATGAGACTGAGTAATTGGTGATTTCACAAGCAACAGACATACAGACAGACAGTCCAAACAGGAAGTGTATTTTTTTGCAACATGCTTGTCCAAACATGAGAAGCTCAACTGGAATAAAGAACCATTCAAATCTGAAGCAGTAACTTAGGCCAAAGTATCCAGAACAAGACAAGCCCTTGAGGAAGGCCTTGCCTCTTCTCTTGTCTATCACCACTAGACTGAGCATCTCCACTCCAACGGACATGAAGGAATATGTGACATGCCTCCCACATTCCCATAGCTCAGATAAAAGTATGATATAGTTCACAGAGTGGCAGTTTTAGTTAACAGAAGTCATTCTGGCACCTCCTGAGAAGGCAGCCTCATGCTTCTGTATCGTGCATATGAATACGGGAAGAGCAGTGTTACACGTCACCTAGAAGAGCTAGGAGAAAATGAAGTGAAGCTCTTTTGCTGTGTTTCCATAATCCACCTATCAACCAGAAATTTCTCCTCCCACAAATCTCAAGTGCTTGCTGAAATTACCTACTGAAATTAGCTACTCAAATACCTAGGTGCATCTAGTGCATTGCTCATTTTCTCCTTGATCCACAATCTCTGGGCGTGCTCTCTTCCATCTAGAAAACAAGCAGCCCCTCTTCCTGTAAGCCATTTCAATTTTGCAAAACATTCAGGTGTCTGGGTCTTCCCTTTGCATGCACTCAGCAACGCTTTATACTTCAGATATCTTTCAGCAATCATCCAACCACTAAATTTTGCCAGTTCTGTCACCCATGCCTGTCACTGGTTTTAACAGGATGCTTCACACAAAACTCAACATATGGTAGTATACAAATTAGTTGCCGTAATACAGAGGATAAATTTCATATTGTAAATGCTATTGCAAGCAGTGCCAAAAACTACATAGTGTTTTTAACTAGTCCATACTTCACCTGGCAAAGCTTCTCCCCTTGACAGCAAAAAAAAAAAGTGCAGTCCATCCTCCATCTCATCATCATTAACCTATCTTAAAGAATGGGTACAAAGCTAATAATTCTCTAGAGAAGAAGCTGAATTACTGTGCCTGAGCTAGATATGACAAATGACAATTTTACCACACACAGGAACAGCAGACTACAGCAATATATTTGATGAAGATTGTTAGCTGTCAATCCAATTTATTTCAGCTAGATCACTGCCTTTGAAATATGCTAGAAAATGTCAAGGAAAGTAGAATCAAGTCTCTTTACAGAACAGATATCATTAATGTTTTATATCCTTAAATTATAACTCAGGGTGGGAAATGTTCTTATTTAAATATTTCATGATCTTCAATTCAATAGAATTCAGGACAAGTTTCACAAAGTCCTCTTCAAAGTAAGAGCAAAAAGACATATACAACTGTATATTTATGACAACACCTCACTTTAGAAAGATGAAAAGCTGTGTTGGCTGCACCTCTGAAGAAATTCTGATAGGCTGCTGAATTGCTAACAGAAAAACAATTTGAGAAAAATAACTAAATTAACATGAAAATATACTGCTGTATGGTGAAAAAAAACACCGAAACACTCATGTTCCTACATCCTTCAAGGGAAAAAAAACAAAACAAAACAACCCCCCCCCCCCCAAAAAAAAAAACAAACCAAAACCCAAAACAGAATCACAGAATAGACTGAGGTTGGAAGGTATTTCAGGGGATTGTCCAGTCCTACCTCCCTGCTCAGAACAGGTTATACATGCATTAAAATTTTCCACCTACTGTAATTCTCTTTTCACTTTCACACTTTTGGCTTATTTTTATTCCAGTCATTTTTTAAAGAGCTCTTTACAGTCACTAGACTATACTATCTACTAGACAACACTATACTCGAGATACATCTACCAGCAGAAGGTTAGACAAGTTATTCAGGTCTTTATCCAGAGTAGTCTTGAAAACTTCTGCGGATGGAGACTACACAACCTTGCTAAGTAACCTATTCCACACTACAGTCATGGTATGAAAGTATTTTCTTATATTCAGTCTGAACCTCTTGTTTCAACTTATTCCCACTTTCTCTTGTCCTTTCACCATGTGTCACTGAACAGCTGGGCTCCATCTTTCTGATGATCTCCTCATAGGTACTGGAAGGTTATTAGGTCCCCACTAAGACCCCTAAGCATGCTTTTTTTTTTTTTTTTTTTTAAAGGCTTAGTGAAGGAATGAAAGAAAACCACACTTCCTCTATATAAAGATGAGATAAACAAGTTAGTGGGAGCTGATTTAATAGCTCACTGTTAGCAAAAGGAAGATATCTCAACCTTGTAGTTTCCCAATTAGTATGCTTAAAGTACAAACCAGACCAGTGCAAATGAAAGGAAGGACAGGATTATGTACATCTGGGAGAAGGAAAAGGTTTTCCCATTTTCACCCTAAAGAAGAAACACTGCTCAGCAGTTTGCGATATGAGACTTCAAACATTAAAATGGTCAGTAATTTATTGAACTGAGTTGCTGTAAAATGCTCTCCTTTCCATCTTATCATAGATTTTATTTTCTGATAAATCTTGCCTATCATGCTGTATCCACAAGACAGAAGACTTTCTCGATGAAGCATGCTAGCTTTTAAAATTAGTCTCTTTTCTTTGCCAGTACATGCATATTCTTATCTTTTTCACCAAAGCCAATTTATTCCTTTCTTTCCAGAAGTTAGAGATGGTTATTTGTTGTAATTAAAATAACAACTGTTTTACTTCCTTGATGATATGGCCATACAGCATCTCCCATGTTAGCTAGTAACTAAAGACCTTGTCCCACTAATGACAAAAACTCTCCTGTGAGACACTTCATTGAAGCAGCACAAAATGTCTACTTCTGAAACGTGCATTCTGTACCAATTTGAACAAACATAGCAGGTACAAACACCTATATGGTAAATATGTACCTAGCTCATTTTGATCTTGCTTGAGCTCAGACCTGATGGCAAATTACCACTTTGGGATGACAAAGGATTAGGAATGAAAGACCCCAACATTCTTCTAAGGTTATCTGAAGTCCACTGAAAAAATGAAAAATATCCATTTCTGAACTGCTACACTGAAAATTACAACAGGTATTTTTCCTTCTAGTTTATATTTGGTCTTTTTACATTTAAAAGGCGGGCTCCAGCAACTCATAAGAACTCTGAAATAAAAAGCAATTACCTTTGACTGGGACTGATTAAATGCCAAAGGCTAAGAATTTTATCTGTCTTCCAAACTCATGCACATTTTCAATGACTAGAAATAAGATTACTTTTATAATAGACAAAAAAATGAAATCAAGAAAAATTCCTTCTGTGGGGAAAAAAGGCAATGAAGATGACATTACAAACTCTTTCATTCCAACTAAATAACCCTTTGAATCCATCTAAGTTAAGACTATGGTCTGGAATTTTCCAGTGAAACTCTTATAAAAAATATGCAAAATGTGAGGTTAAAAAAAAAAAAACTTTCGAAGAATTTCTTTATGTTCTAAAATTGTCAAAAAATTTTGAGATGAGGACTTTTCCCAGTTTACTTTACAAAGTGAGTTTAAAAGGATCAATGGAATTTCTTCAGTTTTATAAATAAAAAAGTTTGAGATTTCACTTAATCTTAGTTTAGCATTTCTAGAAATCCTGGTGAATCCTTTCTCACTCTGCTCTAATTCAGAATAAGTTCAGAATCGAGTTCAGTTCAAATTCTCTTTTAAATAAATATTTCTGTTCACATAATAGAATTTTTGCATTCAAAATAATCATACGAGAGATGCTCCAGCCCCTTTATCATAGTCATGGCCCTTTGCCAAACTCCCTCCAGTAGGTCCATGTCTCGCTTGTACTGGGGAGCCCAGCACTGGACACAGCACGCCAGGTGTGCTCTCAGCAGTGCTGAGTAGAGGGGAAGGATCATCATCCTTGATCCGCTGGTAATGCTCTGTCTAATGCAGCCCAGGATGCCTTTGGCCATCTTTGCCACAAGGGCACATTGAGGGCTCATGTTGGGCTTCTTGTCCACCAGAACACCCAGGTCTTTCTCTGCGAAGATGCTCTCCATCCGGTTGGCCCCCTGCATGTACTGGTGCAAGAGGTAATTCCTCTCCAGGTGCAAGACTTTGCAATTCCCTTTGTTGAACTTCATGACGTTCTTCTCTGCCCGTTTCTCCAGTCTGTCAAAGTCCCTCCCAACAGCAGCGCAACTATCTGGTGTCTCAGCCACTTCCCCCAGTTTTGGGTCATCTGCAAATTTGTCAAAGGTGCATTCAGTCCCACTGTCCAGATCATTAACAAAGAAGTTAAAGAGTAATGGTCCCGGTATCAACCCCTATAGAACACCACTAGTGACTGGCCTCCACCTGGACTTCGTGATGCTGATCACAATCTCCTGAGCCCAGCAGTTCAGCCACTTTTCAATCCACCTCACCGACCACTTACCTAGAACACACTTCATCAGCTTGTCTAAGAGGATGCTACAGGAGACAGGATCAAAAGTCTTACGAAAGTCAAGGTGAACAACATCCACTCCTCTCCTCTCATCCACCAAGCCAGTCATCTCATCAGAGGAGGCTAACAGGTTGATTAAACACAATTTCCCCTTTAGAAGTCCATGCTGACTACTCCCACCTTCTTGTCCTTCATATGTTTGGAAGTGTCTTCCACAATCAGTTGCTCCACCACCTTTCCATGGATCAAGCAGAGGCTGACCAGGCCTGCAGTTCTCCAGATCCTCCTTCTCACCCTTCCTGAAGATAGGGCTTGACACTTCCTTTCTTCTAGACCTCTGGAACCTCTCCCAGTCACCATCACCTTTCAAGATCATCAGGACTGGCTTGGCACTCAGTTGGCTCCCACAGAGCTAATGGGAGCATCCTTGTCAGGGCCCAGGGACTTGCGCAGGTCCAGCATGTTTAAGTGTTCCCTAACCTGAGCCTTCTCCACCCAGGGCAAGTCTTCATTGCTCCAGACTTCCCCTCTGGTCTCAGGGGCCTGGGATTCCTGAAGGCCAGTCTTCTCGGTGAAGACTCAAGTGAAGAAGGTATTCAGGACCTCTGCCCTCTTCTGTGTCCTCTGTTACCAGGGCCCCTGCCCCAGGTTCACGTTTTCTCTAGTTGCTTATGCTGCCCCTTTGCTGCTTACACCTTTCTTGTTGCATTTCACGTTCCTTCCCAATTTCAACTCCAGGTGGGTTTTAGCTTTCCTAACCCCCTTCCTGTATGTGTGTCTATATTCTTCCTGGGTCACATGTCCCTGCTTCCACCTCTTGTACACTTCTTTTTCATGTTTGAGTTTAGTCAGGAGCTCCTTGCTCATCCATGCAGGCCTCCTGCTGCCTTTGTTTGATTTCCTGCTAGTTGGATTGGACTGTTCTTGAGCTTGGAGGAGATGATCCTTGAATATCAACCAGCTATCCTGGACCCCACCTCCCTCCATGGCCATATCCCATGGAATTCTTCCAAGCAGATCCCTCAACAGGCCAAAGTCTGCTCTCCTGAAGTCCAGGGTTGTGATTCTGCTCTTTGCCCTGCTCTCCTTGCAGGATCCTGAGCTCCACCACCTCAAGGCCACTGCAGCCAAGGCTGCCCTTGATTTTCACATCACCAAGTCCTTCCTTGTTTTTAAGTATGAAGTTCAGCAGAGTGTCTCACCTTGTCAGCTCCTTGATCATCAGTGCTAGGAAGTTCTCATCAGGGCAATCCATAAACCGCCTGGACTGCTTGTGCCCTGCAGTGTTGTCCCTCAGCAGGTATCAAGGTGGCTGAAGTCCCCCATGAGAATCATTCAAGGGCAGGACAAGCCTTTGCAGCCTCTCCATGACATCCCCAATGTGAGCTCCAGCAAGCAGCAAACTTTCCTAGATGGCTGGTCAGGTTGGCAGACAGGGGGCCTCCATCCCCTGCAGCAGGGAGTCTCCCACTACTAACACTTGCTGCTTCCTCCTGGTGCTCCTGTGTAGAAGAGGCTCAGCTGACACAGATGCTCTGTTTGAGTGTTCCCAGCTCCTCAACAGCTACAAGGGGAGTGAACCTATATAAAGTTGCAAGTTTTCTAGTGGAGCAGGAGCCCTCTTCCTGGTGCCAGATGTCATCAGCTTCCAGTCTTCACCACTGTGAGAGTTTCAACTTTCTGACTCAGTAGGCACTGACTCTGCCTGTCCTCTACTACTGTTGCAGGTTCAGGCGCCTGAAGCTGCAGAGTCTCAGAGAAGACCCGGTCCATGTCTTTCTCATCCTCTCTGGTGCTGCGCACCTCCTGCAGGCAAAAAGACCATCAGCCCCAGCCTCACTGAGAAGCCCCAGGCACTCCTTGCAGCCCGAGACTTGCACAACTGCGTCTTCCTTCTAAAGCTCCATCTGGGTCGAAGCCTCTGATATTGCAGGGACAGCTGCTCCAATGGCTGCTGGGAACCATGCCTGTGGCGTGTTGCCACCATAGCTGAGGACATGTGTGATGTTATTGGGCCCTTCTTTGCACCCTTCCGTGAGAACTGCTGTGCAAACTGCCATGTCTCTTGGCTGCCTCTGGGAGCTGTGCTGAAATACCTTTGCCTTTCTGAATGGCTCACTTGTGAAAGTATTTAAAATTTTTTTGTTTTAAATCAAGATAAAAGCCTTATTTTACATTAAAACAATACTGAGGGATATATATATTGGTTGATAATTTATGCTGTTACTGCAATTTTTACATTATAGAAGAAATTTACATAGTTTCAAGAATTTGCAGGGTTCTGATAAAATAATTCCACTTTCATATTTCAAAAATTTTGTAGCACTTACTACATGAGTAATTTTCAAGGTATCACCATCAAATCTGCACAAACTTGCACTGTCTTCAAGGAAGGCATCACACTCTTCTAATTCTTGTGCATTACAAGGTGGGTTTTCCTTGTCTGGGTTTGGATTCTGAAACAAAAAGACAATGAAATACACTGAAAATCCAAACTACTCAAAATACATATATCAATCCCTTTTCATAACAAAAAAAAGTTCAATAGAACAGTAAGAGTGACAATGGTAATCAGTTGCATATCCTTTTATACTTAAAGATCAAAACTATTATGTACTTATCTTAAACAAATACAACCATTTCTCTTGTGAGGGACAGCATGGGTGCTAGGTACAATAAAATCCATTTCAGTTTAAAGAAAGGAACATAAGCCAGGAGAACATGGACAACAGATTGCCTTATACGAGTAGAAAGAGCAGCTGATCCTCAAAACCTACACAGGTCAAGAAAATTTACATAAAAATAAGTTTCTTACAGATTGCCATTGGAAGTGCTAGAAAAAAATGGACTCATTCACTGTATAAGTAGCTCTAAATACATTCCTCCTTTTAGCTTTACTAATAATCACTTAAAATTAATAATGTTTGCATATTTCTCAATGCTCTCAAAACAAGAAAAAAGTGCCCCTGTATTTTGACATTCTAAAAGCCAAAGAAAGGAAAAACATCACTATTACTAATAATTTGAGATCAAGACATAACACCACCGTATGGAGAAACAGCTTATCTAAAGGAGATGTCACAAGCAGAAATAATTTTCAAAACAAGCAAGTTATGCTATATTTTGGTATATTTAATAAACCAATTTCATGGTAATGGAAAGGGAGGTTTATTTAACAGAAGGCAAAAGTGTTCTCCTCCTTTATCCCTTATGAATTAATGGTGCTTCCTGCATAAAAGAATTAAGACATCATCTTGACAACTAATATAATCTGAAAGTTGAGGTCAATGCATGAAAGTTGAGTCCTGCATGAGGAAAGATAAGACAGGGCACTAAGATTCAACTGGTCTGGCAGGGAGGAGTTCTTCAGTTCATATACTCATTTCTTCATCCATTTCAACTCTGATTATTAGTAACTTTTATTTTGGTTCAGTCCACAAACTAAAGTAAACACAGGACAGAACTTTTAAACACTAAGACAATTTAAGTTCAAAAAAATACAGTCTTGAAGAGATAACATGCCCTATATATGACCAAATTCCCCCCCCCCAAAAAAAAACCAAAAAAACCCCCAACCCACCAAACCAGGAAAGGTTAAGTGACATACACTGTAGGCTAATGCACAAGACTTAAAAACAGGGTGCTTGTGTTTTGGGAGCTAGACTTTGGGGCTCATCTGTCCTCTATCAAGCATTCTTGATGGCCTCTGGTTTACTGGGAGGAAAAGAACCACTACCATCACACAAACAGAATCACATTTAACCTTCACTGATACCACATAAACTTCTTCCAAGACTTTGCTAAAAACATTCAGACTCCATAAGTCAAAATATTGCATGAAGTCCCACATAGTCAAATTTGTGTTAAAAGGAGTTATTTAAAACTTATTATTAGAAAACAATTTTGCCTGGGGCATTTGAGTTTGTTTCTACTATAAAATGCACTTCAGGATAAAGACTGACGGATCAGAATAAGCCATTTTATGTATCAGAAAAAACTACATTTACACAATTAGTATTTTTAAATTATTTGAAAATTATTTTCAAGACAGTGGCACTGATCTAGTTGGAAAGTAAAATACTAAAATTATGGCTAGTTTATGTCTTTTCAAGTTTCACTTGCAAAAAACATTTCTCAAAGGCTGAATCACTTGTTTGTAAATATACGGATTTAAAATTCCTCTCTCACTTAAAATTTATAAGCTTAATTTATACTATTGACAGGGATATCCCAATACTGACCTATAAACAAACACAAACCTTCCATCAACCACAGAGTTCAGCTCAAAAAATTAAATGAAGTGGTTTAATATAATGATTTGTTGGGTTGTTTAAAAAAAAAAAAAAAAAAACTTCCAGGTAAACAGCATTACCTTAAGCATTTGAGAACATCAAAAAGAATCCATGCTTCTATTATATACATGTAGATAAAGTTCCAGTATAATAAAATATTATAAATGAACAGTTGCCAAGGCGTAGATTTATTCAGATGCTCATTATTGCACACAGGCTTAAAAGTTGGGTGGGGGAGAAGGAGGGAGAAAGCAGTATCTGAGTTGCAAAAGCAACTCAGAAAGGCAATTCGAAGTTATTAATGAAACTGTTCAAAACATGTACTACAATACCTTGCCTACAGATTGGCGGTGAGGGGAAAATCAATTTGATCACTGAACAGAATTTATTTTAATAACACTTCTTTCAGCTTCATTCAAAAAGTAATAACACAAAGCTAATAAATCAAGATCCATAGGGAGTCACACTTTACAAGGTTTTAGACGAGATACCACTTTCTAATTAAACTAAAAGGGGAAGCATCAGGCAAGCAGCAGTTTAAAATAGCATTTTATTTTGTTTTAAATGAAGGCTCCCTGGATAATAAAAATGCCAGAAAGTTCATGAGTCATGCTTACGTTTTCTTAAATTTTCCTTTAAAAAAGATCTCATTTACACTCACACTCGATATAAGCCAAGTACAGTATCCCCAAGAAGGCAATAGAAAAATATCTCTAACTTACTGATAAACAACCTTTAAAACTCACTGCTTCCAATTTCAGTGCAACTTTATCATTTGTACTAGGTCAAACACATCCTCCCAAAGGATACAGTCAAAACATTGGCTCAGAGATTCTACTAACTACAGTGACCAGAAAATAATAGGTAAAATTAGCAGTTCACCCCATGCAAAAATATTTCAGTTTATAACCATTAAAACAGACTTAAAAAATAGTTAGAGTACATGTACCCATCAGCACTTACTTCCTACTATTGCTGAAATTGGCATAGGTGCAAGTACTACTGGAATACCATGTTTAGATTTATGTTCACAGTTTATGAAAATCCAAGATTCAGGAGAGAGCCAAGAGAATAAGAGGATTGGAAATCATACTAAATAATGAGAGATTGAGGAATTCAATCTGTGTACCATAACAAAAAGAAGATCAAGGGTGAATCCTAGTGGTTGTTTCTGTATTTGTAAATGGAGAGCAGCAATGTAAATAAATGTTGCAGACAAAAGAAGAAAAAAACCCCACACATAAAAAGATCCATTGCTTGGAGACAAGAGAGGAAAAAAAAAAAATCAGAATCAAAACAAGTCGCTCCATGAAGTTAGCCAATGGCAGACTTTTAACAAAGGTTGTGGAGTACTCCCAGTAACATATACTTATTTTCTTTTAGAACAAGATTAAACAATCTTCTAAAACATCTGGCTGACATTCTTAGGACTTACAGACCTTAAAGAGATAACATTTTCACAGGAGCCCGTTTTGACCTAAGAGGCTATTAACCAAATTTCAGAACTGAATTTGTATCTTGGTTAGCAGTTTGACAGTCAAGTGTTTAGGTTTAAGGGATTTGGGTAATTCTTTTGTTTGCTTTTGTTATTCTTTCTGATGCACAATTTTGCTTTACCAAAAGGTATCACAAAAAACAGACATCCTTCAAAATTACTTAAATCGACTGTTTGAAAACTGTCACATCTTAAGTGATGGGAATGAAATTTATTTTCAACATTTAATCAGACTTTTGTTGCACAGACACTATCATCTAAGCTCAATTCAGTTGCTCATGAAGATTTTATTACAGTTCAAAGTTTATTCACAACTCTCTAGTGCTATTATTGTTTGTCAACAATTTCAGTTAAAAAGGAATGTAGTGTTAGTATTCCAAATAGCACATGAACTGAAGAGCTATGTCATGTCAATGAAGTGCGAGTTAGAATATCAAGAAAAGACAACACTCAAATCTGCAAGAAGTCTGAACTTTCAACTTCTCACCATTACTTCAGAGGTAAGATGCATCAGGCATTCAGCTACTGCAGAGCGTTGGGAAGATTCCATAATGAATTCCCCTCTTGTGTCACCAACTATTAGTTCTGGCCACTGGGGTCCCTCACTTTTCTTAATTAGAGAAATTTCCAAGCTAAAACGCAAACAGGAGATGGAAGAAAAGTAAATGAAAATCTTGCATCATTTTTTCAAGACGACAGTCAAAAGTTCTAAAGGTAATTTGAACACTTCTCTCCAAGCTGAATTACTAACAAAAACCACATAACAGCAACTATTAGGATTTAATTTACAAAATAAACTGTTGTAAAGGAAAATATTCTAAAGAAAATCATATCAAGGACAAGTGATTTCTAAAAGCCTAAACACAAGAAAAATGTATTCATGTAAGAGTTCTCAGCGTTTTCAATTTAAATGAGGTTTCATCTGAAGTAGTTATTAAAATATTTTAATTAATGTAAAAAATCACCTGTTAAGAAACATATTCAAAGACACACTCAGTTTCACTACAATGGTTTATTTGAAACCTATTAAGTACTTAATGAAATGGCTACTTCAGTGTGCACTTTGTACAACATCTAGGACAAAAATATTTGTGTTTGATACACCTCAAAAATACTGCAATACAGTTAGTTACCTACACTGTACCCCTAAAGTTATATTTCAGAAGGGGTTTAATTTCTGCAACCTGTAGAAAAGAGAATTTAAAAATAAAACACATTTAACTGTTAAAAACAACAACAACAACAACAAAAATAGGGACTTTTAACCTGATGTGCCAATACAGCAATTCCTGGTAATTACTGCATTAGACCTACATATGTGTGGAACAATGTAGTGAGAGTAAAATTCATTAAATACACTTTTCACAGAATCACAGAATCACTGAGGTTGGAAGGGACCTCTGGAGATCATCTAGTCCAACCCCCCTGCTCAAGCAGGGTCACCTAGAGCACATTGCACAGGATTGCATCCAGGCGCGTTTTGAATATCTCCAGAGAAGGAGACTCCACCACCTCTCTGGGCAACCTGTTCCAGCGCTCTGTCACCCTCACAGTGAAGAAGTTTTTCCTCATGTTAAGATGGAAGTGTCTGTGTTTCAGTTTGTGCCCATTGCCTCGCGTCCTGTCGCTCGGCACCACTGAAAAGAGTCTGGTCCCATCCTCTCGGCACCCTCCCTTCAGATACTTGTACACGTTGATAAGATCTCCTCTCAGCCTTTTCTTCTCCAGGCTAAACAGGCCCAGCTCTCTCAGCCTTTCCTCATAAGAGAGATGCTCCAGTCCCCTAATCATCTTTGTAGCCCTTCACTGGACTTGCTCCAGTAGTGCCACATCCCTCTTGGACTGGGGAGCCCAGAACTGGACACAGTACTCCAGATGTGGCCTCACCAGGGCTGAGTAGAGGGGGAGGATCACCTCCCTCGACCTGCTGGCAACACTCTTCCTGATGCACCCCAGGATACCATTGGCCTTCTTGGCCACAAGGGCACATTGCTGCCTCATGCTTAACTTGGTGTCCACCAGCACTCCCAGGTCCTTCTCCGCAGAGCTGCTTTCCAGCAGGTCAACCCCCAACCTGTACTGCTGCATGGGGTTATTCCTCCCCAGGTGCAGGACCCTGCACTTGCCTTTGTTGAAATTCATGAGGTTCCTCTCCGCCCACCTCTCCAGCCTGTCCAAGTCTCTCTGAATGGCAGCACAGCCCTCTGGCATATCAGCCACTCCTCCCAGTTTTGTATCGTCAGCAAACTTGCTGAGGGTGCACTCTGTCCCTTCATCCAGGTCATTGATGAAGAAGTTGAACAAGACTGGACCCAGTACTGACCCCTGGGGGACACCGCTAGCTACAGGCCTCCAACTAGACTCTGTGCCACTGATCACAACTCTCTGAGCTCTGCCATTCAGCCAGTTCTCAATCCACCTCACTGTCCACACATCCAGCCCACACTTCCTGAGCTTCCCTATGAGGATGTTATGGGAGACAGTGTCGAAAGCCTTGCTGAAGTCAAGGTAGACAACATCCACTGCTCTCGCCTCATCTACCCAGCCAGTCATTCCATCCTAGAAGGCTATCAGATTGGTTAGGCATGATTTCCCCTTGGTGAAGCCATGCTGACTACTCCTGATCACCTTCTTGTCCTCCACATGCTTGGAGATGGCCTCCAGGATGAGCTGCTCCATCACCTTTCCAGGGATGGAGGTGAGGCTGACTGGCCTGTAGTTCCCTGGGTCCTCCTTCTTGCCCTTTTTGAAGACTGGGCTGACATTGGCTTTCTTCCAGTCCTCAGGCACCTCTCCTGTCCTCCATGACCTTTCAAAGATGATGGAGAGTGGCTTAGCAATAATGTCCGCCAGCTCCCTCAGCACTCGTGGGTGCATCCCATCAGGGCCCATGGATTTGTGGGTGTCAAGTTTGCTTAAATGATCCCTAACCCACTCCTCCTCCACCAAGGGAAAGTCTTCCTTCCTCCAGACTTTCTCTCTTGCCTCCAGGGTCTGGGGTTCCTGAGGGCTGGCCTGAGCAGTAAAGACTGAAGCAAAGAAGGCATTCAGTAACTCTGCCTTCTCTGCATCCTTTGTCACCAGGGCACCCACCCCATTCAGCAAAGGGCCCACATTTTCCCTAGTCTTCCTCTTGCTACTGATGTATTTGAAGAAGCTCTTCTTGCTGTCCTTGACATCTCTAGGCAGTTTTAATTCCAAATGGGCCTTAGCCTTCCTCATCGCATCCCTGCATACTCTGACAACGTTCCTATATTCCTCCCAAGTGGCCTGTCCCCCTTTCCACTTTCTGTAGACTTCCTTCTTCTGGTTGAGTTTTGCCAGGAGCTCCTTGCTCATCCATGCAGGTCTCCTGCCTCCTTTGCTTGACTTCCTACTCATAAGGATGCACCGCTCTTGAGCCTGGAGGAAGTGATGTTTGAATATTAACCAGCTCTCTTGAACACCCCTTCCTTCTAGGGCCCTCACCCATGGGATTCCTCCAAGTAGGTCCCTGAAGAGGACAAAGTTTGCTCTCCTGAAGTCCAGGGCTGCAATCCTACTTGGTGCCCTGCTGCCTCCTCGCAGGATCCTGAACTCCACCATCTCATGGTCACTGCAGCCAAGGCTGCCCCCGACCTTCACATCTTCCACCAGTCCTTCTTTGTTTGTTAGTACGAGGTCCAGCAGCACACCTCTCCTTGTTGGCTCCTCCACCACCTGTGTCAAGAAGTTGTCACCAATGCTCTGCAGGAACCTCTAGGACTGTTTGTGCCTAGCTGTGTTGTCTTTCCAGCAGATATCGGGGTGGTTGAAGTCCCCCATGAGAACCAGGGCCTGGGATCGTGAGGCTACTTCCAGCTGTCTGTAGAAGGCCTCATCGACTTCCTCATCCTGATCAGGTGGCCTGTAGTAAACACCCACAACAGTGTCACCTCTGTTAGCCTGCCCTTTGATCCTTACCCATAAGCTCTCGACTCGCTCTTCATCCACCCCTAGGCACAGCTCAATACATTCCAGTTGCTCTCTCACAGAAAGAGCAACTCCACCACCTCACTTTCCTGGCCTGTCTTTCCTAAAAAGCACGTAGCCATCCATGACAGCACTCCAGTCATGCGAGCTATCCCACCATGTCTCTGTAATGGCAATGAGATCATGGCCCTGCGACCGCACACAGATCTCTAGTTCTTCCTGTTTGTTCCCCAAGCTGCGTGCATTGGTGTACAGGCATTTCAGGGAGGTGATCGAGCATGCAGGTTTCCCAGGAGGGGTAAAAGAGGGTCCTCCATAGCCACATCCCATGCGCACTTCCCTGGCTGCATTCACCTGTTGGAGGCATCCCGACTTGAGCTGTCTTTTGCCAACTATCCTGTCACTATAACTCTCCCCTTCCCCCATCTTTCCTAGTTTAAAGCCCTCCTTACCAGGCTGGCCAACCTGTTGGCAAAGACCCGCGTGCCCCGCCTCGTGAGGTGGATCCCATCTCTTGCCATCAGTTGTCGATCTTCAAACAGGGTCCCGTGGTCGTAGAAACCAAAACCCTGTTGCCAACACCAGCGGCGCAGCCAGTCATTAACCTGGAAAGTCTGTCTCCTCCTCCTCTCATCCATCCCCCTCACTGGCAGGATTGAGGAGAAGATGACCTGGGCTCCCAGACCCTTGACCACCATCCCCAGAGCTCTGAAATCCTGCTTGATGGTCATTGTGCATTTCTAAAAAGTCTCCAGTTTCTCAAGGTTTGCTTTTTCAAGTGAATCAGCACAAATATCTCCTACAGCTTAAAAAGGGTACTAAAGGTAGCCAATTAAAAAGGTTAACTTTTCAACCTGTAACCCAATATGGCCTCCATTAAAATTAAAAACAAAAAAACAACAAAAAAAGAAATTTAATACTATAACAAACAAAGAAAAACAACTATCTAAGTTCATTCTTATTAAACTATGATTCACACATATTACAAGGAGAATACCTGAAGATTCTGGATAACTCTATCTTGCAGTAAGATTATATATAACAATATTTGATAGCTGCGCACCTGTGCACAAATCCCAGCTTGAAATTCTGAGAGCTCTGTATGAGACTTGCAGATAAGTGATGCATACTCCTTGGTTAAATACACAAGGCACTAACAGAGTCTAAAATGTATGAACTTTCCAAAGTCCAGGAGGTAATTGAGATGTGAACACCAAGCTCCTAAACAGAAAACGTTTAGCTTCTGTTTCTGGACTTTCAACACCCATCCCTGCCCCCCCAACCAAACCAAACCAAACCAAACCACTAGTATAACTGACAAGAGAAGCTGCAAAAATTCTAAAGTATTTTTACAAAATAATACAGGCTTAGGGTAAAAAAAAGATGAACAAGATTATTAAGTGTGGAGTAACTACTTGTTCTTCGCAGTGTGCACATGGCATTTCATTCTTCAGAACTGAAGTCTTCCTTTGAACCACTTAGCTGGCACTTCAGTTCTAGCAGTCCTGGCCAAGTAGCACAGTAGGAAGTGCAGCTGCGAAAGACAAGCAGAAGCTTCTGAACCGCCTCTTAAGTAGCAGGATCAAGAGCAATATGTTTAGAAGCATTATATATAAGCAATCAACTCTCTCAGTTTAGTGCTACAAGATAGGACTAAACGGTGCATATAAGTGACCACTGCACCTTTTAATTGCAGCAAAGAAACTGGCTTATGACATGAGCTTTCAGCTTCAAGTCTCAAACAGAAAACTCTGAAGGGTACATTATCTAGTTGAGGTCTACAGCATGTTAAGTTCACACAGAATTATTTTGTATCATGTACATGAATGAGAAAAATAATAAGAAATGTATAAATCAAACCACACTGAAGAATTTCTCTGTTACACTAGTAGAAAACCAAAAACTTCTGTTTGTGGAAAGCAGAAGTAGAAGAGAAACGATTAACACAAACAACAGGGTAGAAATCAGGCTAATCAGTCCTAAAATTTCAGGAACAAACAAACAAAACCACCATCGAAATGATTAAGCTTACTTTGCTTATAAAGCCATTTTTTTATATTTCGATACCCATTTTTTCCTGAATATCTGGAAAAAATAAAGCTTTTCTTTAGCGCTTCAAAATAGCTAATGTTTTCATTTTTATGACCTAGACTGAATTTATCCCCAAATTTTCATCACTGTATCATAAACTGTCTTTATCAAAGGCACCTAGTGGTTTACCTATTCACTTTTGTACCATGACCAACTAGAAGTGCATGGACAAGATTCTTCTCAGAGAATAAAAGCAGGTAGTCTATACGCATGCATGGGGACTAACCTCCAGTATCTCATACTACCAATTATTATTTTAGAAAGGCAATGGAAAATTTTATAAAACCACGTTAAGCTCTGGCTACCAATACATGTAGGCAAAACACATGAAAACAGTATGAGAAGGTTAACATTAAAAAACTGCAGTGTTAGGATACATTGGTAAGAACTCTGCTTCAGAGCTCAGCAACAGGCAGTCTTGCATTTGCTCATCAGATATAGATATAGTTGTCAGTACACACATAGGTATACCCAATGCCTTTTCATTCTAAATAAGAGTTAAAATAAATTAAAAGAATTAGTATTTTGAAAGGATGTTCTCTGTTGAGAAAATAGCTGGCCACATAGCTCATAAGCAAGTAACTGTAAAAGGGAATTACTTTTACAATTAGCCAAAGAAACAATATGGTAAATCACGACTGCTGTTCTCTTATCCTTGTAAGGAGGGATGTAGGGTCTAGTATTAAATGAGTCCATTCCCAGAGAGGCCAGAAGTCAAGAGATACGGTGACCTTTTAATTTTCAAATCAATTCCTGTCAGTAGTAAAAGTAAAAACCATATACGACACCTTTTGTTCTCTCTAATTATCCATGTGCAGCTTTCATAGTCCACAGATGAGTAGAGTCTTCCTTCCATCAAAGGAGGCTGGTCTTTCAGTGTAACACATATGTTGTCAGGGGAAAACTGTACTTTTATGTCATCCTTAATGATATCTTGAGGAATATGAACTGTTACTGTCAAGTCATCTTCAGTCTGTTGCCAGTAATAGAGAGGGTCTACAACAGGAAACATACGGAAAAACACAAAGCAGATTACAAATACTGTCCTGGATTCTACAGCACGCAGTGCTGGGAGATACGGGGAAGTCTGGAGAAGAACAGAAATTAACTCTGAACAATTTGCATAACAGTTACTCTGACTATATAATGGAGAAATGATTTTTTAGCAATCAAGTTAATTGATGTCCACACAAGTGATACTAATTTCCACACTCAAATATGCAGAGTA